>NC_135885.1:74897120-75497120 GCF_964194155.1 Cetorhinus maximus
CATAGGAGCAGAAATTAGGCCATTCGGCCCATCGAGTCTGCTCCGCCATTCAATCATGGCTGATAAGTTTCTCAACCCCATTCTCCCGCCTTCTTCCCGTAACGTTTGATCCCCTTACCAATCAAGAACCTATCTATCTCTGTCTTAAATACACTCAATGACCTGGCCTCCACAGCCTTCTGTGGCAATGAATTCCATAGATTCACCACTCTCTGGCTAAAGAAGTTTCTCCTCATCTCTGTTCTAAAGGTCTTCCCTTTACTCTGAGGCTGTGCTCTCGGGTCCTAGTCTCTCCTACTAATGGAAACATCTTCCCCACGTCCACTCTATCCAGGCCTTTCAGTATTCTGTAAGTTTCAATCAGATCCCCCCTCATCTTTCTAAACTCCGAGTATAGACCCAGAGTCCTCAAACGTTCCTCATATGTTAAGCCTTTCATTCCTGGGATCGTTCTCGTGAACCTCCTCTGGACCCTCTCCAGGGCCAGCACATTCTTCCTGAGATACGGGGCCCAAAATTGCTCACAATATTCTAAATGTGGTCTGACCAGAGCCTTATAAAGCCTCAGCAGCACATCCCTGCTTTTATATTCTAGTCCTCTCAAAATAAATGCCAACATTGCATTTGCCTTCCTAACTACCGACTCAACCTGCAAGTTAACCTTAAGAGAATCCTGGACTAGGACTCCCAAGTCCCTTTGCACTCCAGATTTCTGAATTCTCTCCCCATTTAGAAAATAGTCTATGCCTCTATTCTTCCTACCAAAGTGCATGACCTCACACTTCCCCACCTTGTATTCCATCTGCCACTTCTTTGCCCATTCTCCTAACCTGTCCAAATTCTTCTGCAGCCTCTCTGCCTCCTCAATACTACCTGTCCCTCCACCTATCTTTGTGTCATCTGCAAACTTAGCCAGGATGCCCTCAGTTCCTTCATCTAGATCATTAATGTATAAAGTGAAAAGTTGTGGTCCCAACACTGACCCCTGCGGAACTCCACTAGTCACCGGCCGACATCATGACAAGGACCCCCTTATCCCCACTCTCTGCCTCCTGCCAGACAGCCAATCTTCTATCCATGCTAGTACCTTGCCTCTAACACCATGGGCTCTTATCTTACTGAGCAGCCTCCTGTGCGGCACCTTGTCAAAGGTCTTCTGGAAGTCCAAGTAGATAACATCCATTGGCTCTCCTTTGTCTAACCTACTCATTACCTCCTCAAAGAATTCTAACGGATTTGTCAGGCATGACCTCCCCTTGATGAAACCATGCTGACTTTGCTCTATTTGATCATGCACTTCCAAGTATTCTGAAATCTCATCCTTAATAATGGACTCTAAGATCTTACCAACAACTGAGGTCAGGCTAATTGGCCTGTAATTTCCCATCTTTTGCATCACTCGCTTCTTAAACAGGGGGGTTACATTAGCGATTTTCCAGTCCTCTGGGACCCTCCCTGACTCCAGTGATTCCTGAAAGATCACCACTAATGCCTGCACAAAAGATGTGTCCAGATGAGGTGTGAAGCTGTCCGAATGCAACGTGATGGAATAAAGAAACTAGAAGCAGAGTGACCAAACATCCTGAAGAAGAGTCATAGACTCGAAACATTAACTCTCTTTCTCTGCACAGATGCTGTCAGACCTGCTGAGTCTTTCCAGCATTTTTTGTTTTTGTTTCAGATTTCCAGCATCTGCAGTATTTTGCCTTGACCAAACATCCTGTATTTTACAGGATCATCCCATAATTTAGCTGATTGTACTATATCCCATCCATTTCCTCCCAGGACACTATTTGTCCCGTATATCTGGAGCAGCAACTTGGAGACTGTTGCGGGGTCTCCTCTTGTCATTGCCCATGTATCTGTTGTGCTTGCGCATGCACATTGTGCAGCTGTGCATGCATTGTCAAGACATTCGGCCACTAGGCCACGACTCACGAGGATGTCTGCCTGTTAAAAGCAAAATACTGCAGATGCTGGAAATCTGAAATAAAAACAGAAAATGCTGGGGAAATATCTGCAGGTCTGGCAGCATCTGTGGAGAGAGAAACAGAGTTAACGTTTTGAGTCCATATGACTTCTTCAGAGCTAAAGTGAAGTAGAAATAAGATGGATTTTATACTGTTTCAGAGGAGCTTACTGTGGAGCAGGTGGAGCAAAATATGTCAGGGATAGGTGGGAGCTAAGGAGAAATTTGATAAAAATGTCATGGACACAGGACAAAGGGAGTGTTAATGGTAATGTTAAAGACGAGAGAAGATGCTGAAAGTGGCATAAAGGTAAGATAGCAGAATGTGTTAATAGCAGAACAAGGGTCAGCGCTCTGTGAAAGCACAACATAAGAACAAGTGACAGGTGGCCCGGTGGGGGTAGCAGGGTTGGGGATAAAGGATTAAAAAAATTAAAAATAAATAACAGATACATAAATAATAACTAATTAATTTAAAATTTTTAAAAATTGGATTAAAAAAGGAGTAAAGATGGAGGAGAGTTCATGGTCTGAAATTGTTGAACTCAATGTTAAGTGGAAAGGCTGTAAAGTGTCTAATTGGAAGATGAGGTGGTGTTCCTCCAGTTTGCATTGGGCTTCACTGGAACATTGCAGCAGGCCAATGATGGATATGTGGGCATGAGAGCAAGATGGTATGTTGAAATGGCAAGCAATAAGGTCTGCCTGGTGTTGGACTGGAGTCATAAAGGTTGGGGTGGGTGGGAAACTCACTGAAAGTTGACATCAGGGCACAGGTCCAGCATTCCTGAGCCAGGGTTTGGAGAGCGCAGGGGAGTAACAGTGCAGCCCAAGTATCAGGCGGGAGGGTCAGGCCCGCATCTCAAGCAATGTGGTCAGGCCTGAGTCTTGGGTGAGGGGAGGATGTGAAATCAGGCCTGAGTTTTGGGCGGTGGTGTCAAGCCCGAGTCTCAAGCGGTGGGGTCAGGCCAAGTTTCGGGTGGTGGGGTCAGGCCCGAGCCCTGGGTGGGGTGAAGTCACGTCCAAATCTTGGCCACACTTACCTGCTCGTTCTGATCCCGATCCTTTTATCTAAGATTTCCTCTGCTGTCTCCAGAAGCTGGGGTCACTGGGAAGTCAAAGGGATGACGGTGACATCAGCAGAAATTGTCACAGCTCTGGGATTGCACAGCAAGAGGCAACAAACCTTTCACTCACCTGCTGCAGTTCAACACTGATTTGAACTGAATCTAAATCAGAGTTAATGTTCAAATTGCACCAATAAAGAGGCAGGGAAACCTTAATTCATTAATTTTATTACTCCCCACCCCTCCATTGGCTGTGTGAGATCTCACACCTGACTGTTCTCAAACATTCTCGGGTAGGGTTGATGGGGCAGACTGTAAGTAAAGTATATGCGGAATGTTGGTAAGGGTCTAGCAGCGCCCCCCCGCCACCCCACCCCAGATCTCTGGTCTCGCCAAACCCCAGTCTTTGGTCTCAAGACTCCACCCCCCCCCCCCAGCCTCTGGTCTTACACCATCACCACCTCACCATTGAAGTGTCCCTTATTTTATTTCCTCAGAGTTAGTCACCCTGACTAGACAAAAGCAAGTCAGCAAAAAAAAAAAAGGATCAAAATGGAGGCAGAGGTTATAATCCAAAATTGTTCTGAACTCAACGTTGAGTCCAGAAGACTGTAGGGTGCCGAGTCAAAAGATGAGGTGCTGTTTCTCAAGCTTGCATTGAGATTCATTGGAACACTGTAGCTGCCTTTGTCCATCTTATCCAGTCCTGCTCACTCATGACATGCTCTTCACCAATGTCACATTTTCTAACCACGCACAAGGACCCATCGATGTGAGTGTATATGCATTGTTGGAGAGTATACTTGAATGATGTGACGGGGCTGGGTATGTGGCTTCTATGTTGCTGAGGACTGTGGCAATGTTGCACCAGAACTGACATTTTCCCAGTCTAAAATTGGCCCTGTGGGAGACAGAAGAAAGAGATCATGAGAACTTGCCTCTGACAGCTGATACCACTGCAGAGTTGAGACTTCCCAATGCAGCTGAGGCTTTGTCAGCTGTCACAAAGTGCAGAGAGCACTCTGGTAGTTCATCTACAGAATTCAATATCTTTTCATCCTCTTACAGGTATTCCCATCTCTCCATTGCCCACTTCCTCATGAGGTGCCACCCTAGAAATGTCAAATGCCACCTCCTCCAATGCAGACAGGATGGAGAGCCAGGGCACTTCTCTTCCATTTGTCCTCTCCCTAGCATTGTACTTCTCTTGCAAGGACAAAAGAGAAAGAAAGTGATAAGGCAATTCAATCCTCTCAACAATTTCAGCAGGTCTTTTCAATGAGATGTTGCATTTATTGGTGCTGCAAGCTCCTCAACAGTGCAAGGTTTTGAGCCCTTCTGACATGTCAGTAATTACCCCAAGTACATTTTCCTTCTATGTTCAGGAGCACCATGCGCCCTTAGATTGTTCAGCTGGCGTCTGTTGGTGGTTGCAGATCTGGAGGCCTATCATCTGGGTGTTGTGTTGGACTCACCTTGCTAGGATGAAGGAGGTCATTAAACCTGTTGTGGCCCTGCACCCAGATCGTCCTGATGACACCATGGCTGCTCACACGTTCTGCAACTTCCAGCCAGGCCTGCTTGGTCTGGCTGGGTTGACTCCTCCTTCCAACCTCTGGGAGCAAGATGCTTCGCTTTTCTTGCACTGCCTCCAACATGACCTCAAAAGAGGCATCACTAAACCTTGGGGAAGCCCTGTTGCGGATGCCTGGCCTTTGCCTCTCCTCCTGCTCACGTCTGCCTGCCATTGCATTGTAAAACTGGCTGCCACAGTAATGGCTGCCGTCATGTATTTAAATCAGACCCTGTTATGGCACAGCAGGTGGTAAATGCTAAGCTGCTCAAACCTCAAAGGGAAACTTGAAACAACTGTTTTGCAATTTGTATATTTCAAGAAGGGTGCCTTGAATTCAGTAGTAATAAGACCACCGAGTCTTATAGGTTTCTTACAAAACTAAATGAAATCTTTATTAATAGAAGAAATTATTTTAAGCACATACATACATCTACAAATTACTACTATGATAACTTCTAAATCCTCTAAATAATCTAACCCCCAGTTACACCTCTGTTAAGACAACAGTAAAACACATAGATTTTAAAAGACCCAGGCAAAGTAATAAAAAACCCTGGACAGCTGAATTCAAAGTGAGTTTTTCTCAGCAACGGTTCCTTGGAGACAGCAGCTTCAGGCTTAGATGCTGGAGGCTTTTCACATTTGTTAGATCTTAGAATTCCTTCCCTTGCACACAGCTTTCTCTCCTTTATACATATTAACCCTTTGAATGCAAATTCCCATTGTTTCACCAAGTCTTTGGACTTTACCTTTCTAATAATAAAATCTATCATTGTACCAATTTTAACAGTAATCCCCACTGTTACTCAACTTTACAATAAATTTCAATAACATTAGGAAAATTATTATATCTTCCTGACAGACCCACATTTCCAGACTCTCGCCTCCTTCTCACACCCACCATCATTAATTGGTCACCAAGTCCCCCCTCCAATCAATTAGGGTCGACATCGGGGAAAATCAGGAGAGATGCAGGGAGGTTGGAAGCAAAGTACCTCTCAATCAAATGGATTTTTGGGAGCTTTGATCCAATTGGATCAATATAAGGCGGAACTGACTACAATCCCCAGATTTCCGTGAGCCTCTGTTCTGATGATAGGTCAACAGGGTGGGGATGGTCCAATGAGATGCGGAGGTCCAGCCAGGGTTTCCCGGTTAGTGAGGCTCTTACCGTGAGTGCAATTTCTCCCTTAGTGTGAGCATCCTGATCTTAAAGTAAGTAAATATGTCCAAAAATAATAATAAATTTCAATTGAAAGGTAAGCAAAATAAACACATTTAGCTCCTTGTTGATATACATTATAAGGAGGTGCAAGGTCTCAATATAACTGTTAACTGATCTGTCAGGTAATTAAATTAAAAAACTTACATTAACAGTTCTGTCATGAATTTTCCATCAGCCAATTCATAATGGGAAAATCTGGACTTCAGAGCATAACTTTCCAAGCTGGGGTCTATGAGCCCTAGGCAGGAAGTGAAGAGTCCCAGGGAGTCATCAGATTTCTGTCTGCATTTGAGCTCACTATGTACCGAAAACATAGGCAGGTAAGTTTTCAACTTGCCACTCAGGCATAAAACTGTTCATGTGGGTTGGCAAATAAAAATTCTTGATTTCCATATTGGCCAACCGATCTAACAGTCATCTTGCACTGGGAAGCAAGTTGAAAATCTAGAATTCCACACATATTTCTGTTGTTAAGTGCTAATAAATGCAGGTTTTCTGCAGTGATAGCAATATTTTCTTTCGGTAGCTCACACTAACAATCAGGAGTGAGGACAGGAGTCCTTGTGAGGATATCAATATTTGCAGAGTCTACCCTATACAGGAAACTTTAAAAGCTGCCATAGTTCTTCCAGTATCTCAGCATTCAACCCATAGTACTAAAATAATGTCTTCTGGGATTGGTGGCTTAATGAAAGTATAAGGCTAGTTTGAACCCAGCCTCAGTCCCCAAAGATTTCAATGGAGCTGTTCCTGGTACTTTTGGATTTGTAATGCCACAGAAAGTCCTTGCACATAGTTATTCAACCAGGTAGGGTCTCATTCAGAGGTAAAGATTTGAGTTTTAAAAAGGATGTCACTTATTTTTATAACAATCATTTTTTCATCAAATGGAAAAGTACTTTGAATAAAAAGTACCTTCTTCAAACACTGCTTCCTTTTTAAGCAGAATGGATTAATAGCCTGTGGATTATAGTCGTGATTTCTCTTATTTAAGGCTAGGATAGATGATTTTCAGTCTCTCAGGGAATCAAGGGTTATGGGGAGAGGGCAGGAAAGTGGAGATGAATACCAAGATCAGCCATGACCGTTTGAATGGCAGAGCAGGCTTGACAGGCCATATGGTCAATTCCTGCTCCTATTTATGTTCTTGTCCACTGATATCAAGAGGTAACAATGATGTTGGGATTATTGTAACCTTGACTTGTGGGAAAATGTAATGAATTTTCTCACACACACACAATATTAAATGAATACATGATACATGATGAAAAACCATTGTAAAGATGCACTTAGTGGTGGGTTTAATGATGATGCCCCTCACACTTTGGTAAGAAAAATAAAAACATACAGTATTCAGTGTGTTTTAACTAAAACAATAAGTTTGACCTAAACTAAAAGTAAAATATTGCAGATGCTGGAAATCTGAAATAAAAACAGCAAGTGCTGGAAAGAAAACAAAAATACCTGGAAAAACTCAGGTCTGGCAGCATCTATGAGTTAATCTTTCAGGTCCAATATGACTTCTTCAGGACAAAAACAAAAATACCTGGAAAAACTCAGCAGGTCTGGCAGCATCTGCGGAGAGGAGCACAGTTAACGTTTCGAGTCCGAATGACCCTTCAACAGAACCTGTTGCTGACTTCTTTTAATCTATCGTATCCAATTTAACGCAAACCATAATGCGGGACTATGCAAGTCTCAAACTTAACACAGAGCCCTACAAACTAAATTAAATGGTTGTAAACTAATCAACATCTCTGTATTACAGTTTGTTGGAAATAAAGGCTTTAAATGAGTTCACATAGTAGGAAGAAGTACAGTTAAGAATCTGCAAGATAACTTTCTATATTGAAATTCAGTCAGTGTATCCTGTAAACTAATACGTGCAGGAGGAGGGTGTCAAGGAGACGGTGGTGCCAATATATCTCACCTCAAAATATAAATACAGCAACCAGATTTTCAAGTCAAAACTGGGATACATTGAAAAGCCTTGGGAAGGTGGGGCAACGAGATGATTGACATCGTGGGTGACCAATGACAGGAGTCTAGGGAGATGCAGAGAAAGGCAGGAGGTCATGTGATGACATCTGGAATATGGGAAATTTTGTTTGCACCCTCGGCCACAAGCAGGAAAGCACCAGATCTATCAATGAGAAGTTTGGTTGAACATGCCACGGCTCAACCGAACTTGCCTGCCACCTTCCTCAGCGTTGTAGTTTACCGAAGGGCGCCGTCCGACTACCTCTTCATCTGTAGCTTGCAGTTGGCGGACACCACCGCCGATCTTCTTTCGTCACCCAGAGGCTGATTCCCTGCTGGAGCCAGCGAGGATTTCTGCACATCCGGGAGCAGCCCGGCACAGCCGCTTAACAATCAGTGAATGAGCGACATCCAATTTCAAGGCTGCAATGCAGCAGTAAATGGAACGCAGGGGACGGATTAAAGAAGAGCGGACTGACGGGAGCTGAAAACCGGGATATATGAGCAATTTGGAGAAAACTGTCGGGACATTGGGATTTATTGAAAAACGAGGACTGTCCTGGCAAAAGCGAAATGGCTGGTCACCCAAAATACAAAGTCTGTAAGGAAACATAGACAACAAAAGCTACATCAGAATGTTATAAAAGACATGCAAAACTGATGGTAGTTTAAAAATGTATATCCCTGAGCTTGTCAAAATCGGGTTAAGCAATCACCTTTTAGATATATTAGTTTCAGGTTAAAATGTGAAACATAAATTGAAGTCAATTCAAAAAAATATATGATCGAGGGGGCGGGGGGAATAAAGGGCCCGGAAATAAGGGAAGCACCAGGGCTCATGATTTCTCTTTTGGGCCCTGGTGTCATAAGGTCAGTTATTCATGAACTTACAAGTGAAGTAGCGAATAGTTTTTAAATTAACCCTGATGTCAGTATATTAATCAAACCAGAATGTACACAGATAGTTTGACAAACTAAGAGCTAAGAAACAACAGCGTTTTGACAGCTAACCGAATTGAATAACATTCTGAATTCGCCGCCAAGTACGGAGAACATCCAAAACAAAACCGGGCCTCACTTCACAACACGCCGTCTTTTGATGCCTTATTTTTGCGACAGTGTTCGGCGTGACGCAATGACTTTGCGACCGTGTGCGGCATGACGCGGTCTTTTGTGCGGATCATGTCGGAGAGCGCGGCGCGGGGCGACATGCCGGCCAAGAGACAGAAACTGAGCGACGAAAACAGCAACCCGGACGTGTCTGGAGACGAAAACGTGAGTCAAGACGAACGCAGCTAAGCGGAGGATCGCAGCGGCGATGTGTCCGGCCATTTCCAATGACCATTTTGTTTAAAAGTTCTACGGTCCCTCAGGTTGGGACGTGGGGCGGCCTCCGGTGCCGCGGGAAGAACAATGAGAAGCGGCAACTTGTTCAGACCCAGGGCACCGGCTTCACTTTAACACCAGTCAGTGCGATGGGACTCCGTCTGAATGAAAGGGAGGGGGAGTTAAACTCAGAGTCACTCAGCCCTGCCGCTGGAGAGGACAATACCATCCCAGTCACACAGTGTGAATATAAAACTTGCTATTAGGTTTCTTCGTATAGGCTTCATTTCTTCCATTCTAATCGTTGGTACCATATTGTGGCTTCTGGTGTTACCTCCATCACAACCTGGTGCTGCCTCCATCTACTGTGCAGGGTGACTACAAGCAACCATGAAAAGAATTAGCCTGCTCCAGTTAGTGGAACTTGATTTTATTGCTGCAGATGTTGGCATTGACATGAATCTGGTTGAGTTGCCTTGGTACTAATTTGGAAAGTTGCTGGGTTAGAGGCTGTGCTGAATTTACTCCCTGCACTATTGTGGTTTTTTGGAGTTAAATTGGATTGGGAGAATTATGGAACATTTTGCCCTGACCCATGTCTTTTTTGTTTATTCAGTCATATATCAGATGAGAGCAAACCCATCACTGCCCTCCAAATCTATTCACTAAGAAATTTCTGCAGAATTTTCATTTACTTAGTGGAGTCCAGACACACACTCCCACATTTACCTAAGTTCTGGTGTAGTTTAGCAGATTTAAGGACTGCCAAATTTGCACAGGGCTTTGCCTAGAGTTCAACTCATTGGTTAGGGTATTAGTAATCTGCCTGTGGTTTGTAGGGCTGTATGGAGCTGAGTTGAGAGATAACTGTGTTCTCGCAGACAAATTCCTCATTGGAATATTACCGCTTAAACATTAGAACAATATATATTTCAATATAGAAGGACTCTTTTGATCCATAATACTGTGCCAAAGCCAGGTTCACTATGGAACGATCCATTTTAATCCTACATCTTGCTCTTGTATCCTTCAATAGTTTTCTTCAACAAAATGTATGTAAAAGCATAGCCTCCGATATTATGGTGTGAAGAGTCGCATGCATTTTCCTATAGTGTAAAATCAGATGGCATGTTCATCATGGTTTCTCTGCTTATGGTTTTAAAAGTTGTCTGCTTGCATACTTGTTGAGTTCGCATCAACAACAAGTATTAGATGTGACTTGATGCTTCATTATGTTTCTCTTCTTTGGTGGCATACTGAGCTGATAGACTCAAATACGTTTACTAACTCAGAAGGAGGCCATTCAGCCCATCGTGTCTGTGCCAGTCAACGAAGATCTGAGTACACTAATTCCATTTTCCAGCGTTTGGCCCATAGCCCTGGAGGCTATGGCATTCCAAGTGAATATCTTAATACTACTTAAATATTACGAGAGTTTCTGACTCAACCACCCTTTCAGGCAGTGAGTTCCAGACACACTCCTCCCTCTGCAATGTATATCTTTTCCCATTTAAACCGACTTTCGGAGATGAAAAGTTGTCAACAAAAATTTGCTGATGAACTGCAAAAACAATGCTATGGATCTGATGAGTTCCTACCTGTGGGAAGTCTAAGTAATGAGGAAGAGAAATAAGGTGCAGATGAGGTCAAATATTAATCTATTATTTTCTTTATAAATGGATAAGGGATTCAAAGGTTATCAAGGCTAGGCTGGAATGTGGAGTTGAGGCCACAATCAGATCAGCCATGATCTTATTGAAAGGCGGAGCGTACTCAATGGGCCAAATGGCCTACTCCTGTTCCTAGTTCGTATTATCTGTTTGTGATGTTTGTCTATGTGACAAGTTTTATCATTTATCAGTGTTTCACGCACCTGGTGTCTTTGAAGCTGAGCTGAAAAATGAAACAAACAAAAATATCCCATCATTGATTTGACTGTAGCTAATAGAAGTGCTTTTTAAATTCTTTGCAATTTTTTTAGGCCCCATTGCTGGCCAATTTGATTGACTGAGCGAGACATAGAATGAAACTACCACATATCCCATGAAAATAACATGTTGATAGTTTCTTAACTTTTTTTAACTGTCCATGTATTTTTAATAATGGTAATAGCTCTCCTACTGAAGTGCTTTAGCAATGCTGTTTCATGCTGTTGTGCATTGCTCAGATCGATATAATTTCAAAAAGATGTCATATTGAACTGTTTGTAAATCATTTTTATTCTAGCTTATTGCTGTATAATGTTTTCTTTGCAGGATGACGCTGCCAGTATAGAGAGTGGTACAAATACAGAGAGGCCAGACACCCCTACAAACACACCAAATGTCCCTGGACGGAAGAGCTGGGGGAAGGGCAAGTGGAAGTCCAAGAAATGCAAATATTCCTTTAAATGTGTCAACAGTCTTAAGGTTTGTGTCTGGAAGAATTTGCCATTGGCTGATACCATAACTAGAAGCAAAGAAGGCCATTTGGCCCATTATTTATGTGCCAGCTCTTAAAGCAACCCAATTTGCCTCAAGTTCCCTGCTCATTTCCTATAACCTTGCAATTTTTTCTATTTCAATTATATATCCAATTCATTATTCAAAGTTATGATTGAATCTTCAGCTACTACCTTTTTGAATATTACATTCCAGATCATGACTTGCTGTATGATTGCATAATATTTTAGGAGGTACAAGGGAAGCAAATCAGCGGAGGCATTAATGGAGTACAGAAAGTGCAGGTTGGAGCTTAAGAAAGCAATTAGGAGAGCAAAGAGGGGATATAAGAAAGCTCTGGCTGGTAAAAGTAGGGAAAATCCCAAGATATTCTATAAGTATATCAATGGGAAGAGGATAGCCAGGGAAAGAGTAGGGCCCATTAGGGACCCAGGGGGCAATCTATGGGTGGAGCCAGAGGACATCGGTAGAGCGTTGAACGAATACTTCACATCCGTCATCACCCAAGAGAACGAGGAGGAAAGTATCGAACTCGGGGAGAGAGACTGCGAGGTTCTTAAGCAAATTGATATAGGGAGTGACAAGGTATTGGAGGTATTGTCAGGCTTAAAAGTGGACAGATTACCAGGTCTGGATGATTTGTGTCCCAGACTGCTGAGGGAGGAGATTGCAGGGGCTCTGACCCAAATTTTTAATTCCTCTATGGCCACGGGGTAGGTGCCAGAGGACTAGGGAACAGCTAATGTGGTTCCGCTATTTAAGAAGGGTTGTAGAGATAAGCCAGGGAACTACAGACCAGTGAGCCTCACGTCAGTGGTAGGGAAACTATTGGAGAAAATTCTGAAGGAGAGAATCTATCTCCACTTGGAGAGGCAAGGTTTGATCAGGGATAGTCAGCATGGCTTTGTCAGAGGGAGGTCATGCCTAACAAATTTGATTGAATTTTTTGAGGAGGTGACCAGGTGTGTAGATGTGGGTAGTGCAGTTGATGTAGTTTATATGGATTTCAGCAAAGCCTTTGACAAGGTCCCACATAGGAGACTTCAAAAGAAGGCAAATGCACATGGGATACAGGGTAATTTGATGAAGTGGATTTAAAATTGGCTTAGTTGTAGGAGACAGAGGGTGATGACAGAAGGATGCTTTAGTGACTGGAAGCCAGTGTCCAGTGGTGTACCACATGGATCTGTGCTGGGTCCCCTATTATTTGTCATTTATATAAACGACATAGATGACTATGTGTAGGGGGTAGGATTAGTAAGTTTGCGGATGACACAAAGATTGGCCGGGTGGTTAACAGTGAGGTTGAGTGTCTTGGGCTACAGGAAGCTATAGATGGGATGATCAAATGGGCAGATAAGTGGCAGATGGAATTTAACCCTGAAAAGTGTGAGGTGATACACTTTGGAAGGAGTAATTTGACAAGGAAGTATTCAATGAACGGCATGACACTAGGAAGTTTTGATGAACAAAGGGACCTTGGCGTGTGTGTCCATAGATCTCTGAAGGCAGAGGGGCATGTTAGTAGGGTGGTGAAAAAGGCATGTGGGACACTTGCCTTTATCAATCGAGGCATAGATTACAAAAGTAGGGAGGTCATGTTGGAGTTGTATAGAACCTTGGTGAGGCCACAGCTGGAGTACTGTGTGCAGTTCTGGTTACCACATTATAGGAAGGATGTGATTGCACTGGAGGGGGTGCAGAGAAGATTCACCAGGATGTTGCCTGGGATGAAACATTTAAGTTATGAAGAGAGGTTGGATAGACTTGGGTTGTTTTCGTTGGAGCAGAGAAGACCGAGGGGTGACCTGATTGAGGTGCACAAGATTGGGGGGCATGGACAGGGTGGATAGAGAGCAGCTATTCCCCTTTGTTGAAGGCTCAGTCACGAGGAGACATCATTTCAAGGTGAGGGGCAGGAGGTTTAGGGGGGTTGTGAGGAAAAACTTTTTTACCCAGATTGAGGTGACGGTCTGGAATGTGCTGTCTGGGAGGGTGGTGGAGGCGGGTTGCCTCACATCCTTTTAAAAAGTACCTGGACCAAATTTGGGATATCAACAACATAAAAGCAAAATACTGTGGATGCTGGAAAGCTGAAACGAAAACAAAAATTGCTGTAAAATCTCAGCAGGCCTGACAGCATCTGTGGAGAGAAAGACAGTTAACGTTTCAATTCAGTATGACTCTTCAGAACTAAGGAGAAGTAAAAATGTGGTGAAATATATACTGTTTAGGGGGGGTGGGACAGATGAAGCTGGATCGAAGGCCAGTGATGGGTGGAGGCAAAGGAGAGATTGCAAAAGATGTCATAAACAAAAGGTCGAAGGGGTGTTGATGGTGGTGATACTGGCTAAAGAAGGTGCTAATGGTGACATTAAGAGGAGAAAGCAGACTGAGCAAGTGACAGATGGCCCTACGGCATTCCATAGGGACAGTTCCTTCCGGGACACCCTGGCCCACTCCTCTACCCCCAACACCTCAACCCCCTCCCATGGCACCTTCCCATGCAATCGCAGAAGGTACAACACCTGCCCCTTTACTTCCCGCCCCCTCAATGTCCAAGGGCCCAAACACTCCTTTCAAATGAAGCAGTGCTTCACTTGCACTTCCCTCAATTTGGTCTTCTGTAATCGCTGCTCCCAATGCGGTCTCCTTTACATTGGAGAGACCAACGCAAACGGGTGACCGCTTTGCGGTACACCTTCAGTCTGTCTGTCTAAGCGTGACCCAGACCACCCTGTCACTTGCCATTTCAACACACCACTCTGCTCTCATGCCCACATGTCCGTCCTTGGCCTGCTGCAATATTCCAGTGAAGCTCAATGCAAACTGGAGGAACAGCACCTCATCTTCCAGTTAGGCACTTTACAGCCTTCCGGTATTAACAGTGAGTTCAACGACTTCAGACCATGAACTCTCTCCTCCATCCTCACCCCTTTTAGATCCCCTTTTTTCAAATATTTTTTAATTTATATATATTTTTTACCACCTATTTCTATTTTTTTTTCCAAATTTATTTCCATTCATTGTTTTGTTCCCACCGTTTAGCCTATTTCGATATTTTTTTCCTCTCACCATCCCCTCCCCCCCACCCCCACTAGGGCCATCTGTCACTTGCTCAATCTGCTTTCTACTCTTAATGTCACCATGAGCACCCCCTTTAGCCAGTATCATCAACACCATCAACACCCCTTCGACCTTCTGTTTATGACATCTTTTGCAATCTCTCCTTTGCCTCCACCTATCACTGGCCTTCTATCCTGCTTCACCTATCCCACCCCCCTTAAACAGTATATATTTCACCACATTTTTACTTCTCCTTAGTTCTGAAGAAGAGTCATACGGACTCGAAACGTTAACTCTGTCTTTCTCTCCACAGATGCTGTCAGACGTGCTGAGATTTTCCCAGCAATTTTGGTTTTATATCAACAACATAGTTCGACTCACGGGGAAGTTAAAAACAGTTAAGCTGTCTATCGAATTTCTCAGTGTGTATTAGAACCCGGGCTGTGCCAGTGTTCATCTCCAAGCGTATTGACAATGCTAAAGTGAGACCCTGTTCCATGATTGAGCGAGTGTTTATGTAAGATGCGATGGAACAGATTGGTAGGATGGTTACGAATTTACACCATGCCGTACACTGCACTGGTCTGAGGTGTGGAAATTCCTTTCATTTTTCAATTCAATCTGCTTGTGCCACTCTATCATCTCAATAGATGACCACACCAGAAACAATACACACTTGAAACGCGCCTGCACTGTAAACTCACCTAAGCAGAAATGTTTTGATGGCGCTATTAATGATGCTGCCAAGCTTGTAGTAAACCTCTCTGACCATGCCCGTGGCTTCAATTTTGGTGTGCCTTCGCCCACATCAAATAGGAAGAGGTATTTCCTGAATTTGAAACCCTACTCCCAGCTATCCTTCACAAACTAGCATCCACTGAAGATGCTGAATCCTTGGAAGCACGCCTGGCTGATGCAGCGCACGCATATTGTGGGATTCTGAACAACTTGGCCCATTTTCACATGCAACGTGAATGCCTGGTAGCATTGCGAGGCCTCAAGGCCAACCCAGGCGTACTTATCTGTAAACCCGACAAAGACACTGCAATAATGATCCTCAAGTGTGAGCATATCAACAAAATGAACACCATAATTAATGATGGGTCCAAAGTCGTATCCATTGGACCTGCCGCTAAGCATGACAGTTCAGCCCTGCTCGAAAGCAAGTTACAAAAATGCTCAACAAAAACAGAATTACCTGGAAAAACTCAGCAGGTCTGGCAGCATCGGTGGAGAAGAAAAGAGTCGACGTTTCGAGTCCACATGACCCTTCAACAGAACTCTTTTCTTCTCCACCGATGCTGCCAGACCTGCTGAGTTTTTCCAGGTAATTCTGTTTTTGTTTTGGATTTCCAGCATCCGCAGTAGTTTTTTGTTTTTACAAAAATGCTCATTGGACTTGCGTAGGAGTAATGAGCTGCCATGTAGTATTTATGATCGGATTCATCCTAATGGCTCACTGCACTGCATATGTATGGGCTGCCCAAGACACACAAAAGTGAAGTCCCGTAATGCCCCGTCTTATCCGTGACTGGTTCTGCACAACGGAAATTAGCCAAATGGTTGGGCGAGTTTCAGTAGCTAATTCTGAGCAAGTTCTCCACATACATAGTGAAGGTCTCCTTCACCTTTGCGAAGACCATGCAGGACTTGCATATCAATAGCAATGCTGTGTCCATGTGCTCGTTCGACATTGCTAGCCCATTCACCAATGTACTGCTCAAGGAGGCCATAGACATTTTCACCGCATCACCATATCATGGTGATCCAGACGCACCACCAATATCTGAATCTGTATTCATCGAACTTATGAATTCAGCAACTTGTGCAGTTGAGTTCAGTTTTAACAGCATTATGTATGCCCAAATAGATGGTGTTGCCATGGGATCCCCTCTAGGCCCAGGTCTTGCAAATATTTTTGTCGGTTTCCAAGAAAAACTCATCTTTGATGGATTGACACCTAACCTCCTACCACTTGCCTAGTTCCGACACTTAGAAAATACGTTTGCTCTATTTGAATCCACAGCTGCACGTAAGAGCTTCTTTACACAAGTTAATGGCTTCATCCTGCACTCAAATTCACTTTTGAAATGGACCAGTCAAATAAGTTCCCTTTCCTTGACATGCTAGTTCAGAAATCTACCAGTGGGGTCTCTACTATGGTCTACTGCAAGTCTATCTTCACTGGTCAATTAACACGTTGGGATTCCTACAGTTCCATGCACTATAAGATTGGCTTTATCAACAACCTTGTAAATAGGGTCCGAGCCATTTGCTCACCTTGCAAGCTTGATGCTGAAATAGGGTGCATCAAAGTCATCCCGCATGATTATGTCTACCCTGGTCAAATCATCGTTTGCTCTATGTTGCTCAAACTCATGAATGGGCTTAAGGCCCCCATTTTTGGTCTTGAAAAGTGCCCAGTCTACCTCAAATTACCCTGGAGAATGGTAAGGTGTCCCAAAAATCTGAGCAACAGGTGAAGCTAGCCGTTGCATTCTGTTACTGTGTGGTGGCAACACAAGGTGTATTCTCAGGGCTTTTTTTTTATTCATTCGTAGGCGTTGCTAGCTAGGCCAGCATTTATTGCCCATCCCTAATTGCCCTTGAGAAGGTGGTGATGAGCTGCCGCCTTGAACAGCTGCACTCCATTTGTAGGTACACCCACAATGCTGTTATAGTTGGGGGGGAGTTCCAGGAATTTGACCCTGCGACAGTGAAGGATCAGCGATATAATTCTAGGTCAGGATGGTGTGTGGCTTGGAGGGGAACTTCCTGGTGGTGGTGTTGCCATGTGTTTGCTGCCGTTGTTCTTCTCATTGGTGGTGATCATAGGTTTGGAAGGTACTGTCCAAGGAGGCTTGGTGAGTTCCTGTAGTGCAGCTTGTAGGTGGTACACACACCTGCCACAATGTGTCGGTGTTGAAGGGAGTGAATGTTTGTGGAAGGGGTGCCAATCAAGCGGGCTGTTTTGTCCTGGATGGTGTCAAGCTTCTTGAGTGTTGTTGGAGCTGCACTCATCCAGCCAAGTGGAGAGTATTCCATCACACTTCTGACTCGTGCCTTGTAGATGGTGGAGAAGCTTTGGGGAGTCAGGAGGTGAGTCACTCACTGCAGAATTTCTAGCTTCTGACTTACTCTTGCAGCCACATCATTTATATGGCTGGTCCAGTTCAGTTTCTGGTCAATGGTAACTCCCAGGATGTTGATAGTGGGGCATTCAGCGATGGTAATGCTATTGAAAGTCAAGGAACGATGGTTAGATTCTTTTTTATTGGAGATGGCCACTGCCTGGCACTTGTGTTGCATGAATATTGCATGCTACTTGTTAGCCCTGGATATTGTTCAGATCTTGCTGCATTTGGACATGGACTGCAGCCAAAAAGATACTCTGGCTATCACACAAATGAACAATGTGGCATATGAATTTCAGTGCTGGCATGATGCTAAGTATATAGGCCGTAAGTCCCAACAATTGGTGGATCGTATCAAATAGCACATCCCTTCAGTTGTTTACAACAGGCAAAGTACTGACTGTACCCAACAAGCCTGTGCTTGCAAAACTCAAAACAGTGTCCAACATTGGATGTGATTCTGTCTTTGGACAACACCTGCCAAACAATCCTGATTGTGCTCAGAATTACACTGAAAACCAATTTAAGGTTCAGTTGGGCTCACAGTGTGGCTCGCTTACAAATGCTAGAAACAACATATATTCACACGCAGGGCCCTGTCCTTTGCAAACAAACGGAACATGTCCACACACTGTGCCTTTTTTCAACTAATCGAAAGCTTAGGGAACAATCATTCCCTGGTTCATTCCCTAGGGCAGTGCCTTGACCAATCAGTCGACCTGCCTGGTTTGAATTTGAACAAAGCTGGGAGTTAACTGTCCCATGCTGTATTCTTCATGGCAGCGTCTCCACCAATCAGAGTCCACTTGGCAACCAATCAGCACTCTCTTCTCATGCAGTATAAATTGTTGTTCCCCTGTTACTGTTGGAAAATTCTTACTAGCTATCCTGATGAGTGCAAGAGGAAAAGCTTTGATAGCATGTCCCTTTTTACAGTAATACTCAAGCTCTGTACTACCAAATGACTATCGCAACTGCACTTTCAAAATCCTAACTGTCTAGCCTTTGGTTCTCTATTCACAACTGCATTTCTGCAGCTGTCGTTCTGATCAACGACACCCTCACCTTGAACTTTGTCCTTGTCCCCACGAAGTCTGTGAATATACCTCACACTGACTCTTTTTCCATTGGTACAGCCCTTATCTCCCTTCCCTTGCTTTTGTACTTCAATTTATAACTTTTTAACAGCCTTATATATTTGTCTTGCAACAATCAAAGATTTATGTATGTGAACCCTAGGCCTCTCTGTTCCTGCAGTAGGTGCAGTGAAAATATTTCCACTTGTGGGGTGCCCAAACTAGGGGCCATATATCCAAGACGGTCACTACTCAATCCAATAAGAAATTCAGGATCAGTGTCCTTATTCTGAGTAGTGAAAATGTGGAACTTGCTATCACGTGGATTGGTTGAAGCAAATAATGCAGAGACATTTGAAGGAAGTTACGTATACAAGTGAGAAGGAAATAGGAGAATATTCTAGTATGATGAGATAAAGTAAGGTGGGAGGAGAAGGAGGTTCATGTGGAGTAGAAGCGCAAAGACATTTTGGGCTAATTGGCCTGTTTCTGTGCTATAAAATTCTATGTAATCCTTATGTCTTCCTGAATTATGTCACTATCACTCTCAGTTTTTCAGCTGGAAATGTAGTAAACAATGTTCAGAAAATTCCCTAAAGAAAGATATATGGTGAGCTTCAATTTTTTTTTAAAAAGCAGATGCTCACATATCACATTATGTTCATGTCACAGTAAGGTAATTTTTTTTTGTTGTGCTTCTGATATTTGGCAGTGCTTACATGGCAGCCTCATTGTCTACCAAATAATAATTAGTTATAATCATTTCACCTTTTAAGGAAATTAACTTTTGTACCATAACTTGGAAAAGTCCTTCCATTACAATGTTTGTTGAACACCTTTTTAAAATGTCATATTTTCTGAAGGTATTTGAATCTTGTTTGAAAAAATTAATTATTTTTAAACTTTCTATTAGATATCCACTGACCAAGGAATGGGATTGACGGAAAGTTGAACTTGTATATCTCTTACTTTTGGTAACCTCGGGCAGATAGTTTACAAAAAGCCAGAAACTGGGACCAACTTCGATATAGTTTAAACAAAACACTTTGCACTTGTTCTCCAAGCTATGTAAAGGATATACGATCAGAAATCATTAGATGTAGATTATATCTCAAGTGGGTTGTCTGGATCATGTGGAAACGCTATTTCGTGTTGCTCAAAGCTATGCAATGAAGGGCAAACGTCAGTCTGATTTCTATGACCTGAACTTTATTGCATAGGAAAAAGTGAAATTGAAGCTGAAACATTTTTTTGCAGGCAGTGGGAGAGAGTGCAGGACCAGAGTCCCACCTGGCTGCCCCTTTGCACCTCCTTATACTAACTACAGAGAGATTAATAATGCCATCCGACTGTTTTTTTACTTTGATGGGATGTGGGTGTTGCTGGCAATGCCAGCATTTGTTGCCCATTCCTAATTGAATTGAGTGGCTTACTAGGCCACTTCAGAGGGCAGTTAAGCATTCCATCACATTACTGTGGCTACATGTAGGCTATACCAGGTAAGAACAGCAGATTTTCTTCTCTAAAATGCATTAGTGAACCAGATGTCATCTTATGATAGTTTGTTGAATCTTTCTAAAATGATTGGCCTCTTGACAGCAATGTTTGATATTTGTGATGCTCCAAACGAACCTTTATACAAGGAAAAGGTAATATTCTTTGTTCTTTTGTAGGAGGATCATGGTCAACCACTTTTCGGAGTGCAGTTCAATTGGCACAGTAAGGAAGGAGATCCTTTGGTATTTGCCACAGTTGGCAGCAACCGGGTCAGTGTCTTAATGTATGATTAACAAAAAAGTGTCATGCCACAAATTTAATTTTTCACTTTTCAAAAGAGCAATGTATATTTGGACCTCAACCTACTTCCCTGAGGCATATAGCTGAGGACAATGTGCATTTACCTATGGATGCTGATGCAACAATGAGAAGAGAATAGAAGAATACCTAGAAATGAGAAATATAATAATGAATAGTCAGCATGGATTTAAAAAAAATAAACTTGACCATCCTTATTGATCTTTTTGAGGAGGTAACCGAGTTGACAATGGTAGAACAGTAGATGCAATTTATTTGGATTTTCAAAAGGACTACGATAAAGTGCCCCATAATAGACTAATGAATAAGGTCAGAGAATAAGCTCAGGAGTTGGGCAACAAGTGGCAGATTGGATTGCTAGCTGGCTTCAAGACAGAAAGCAGAGAATGGGAATAAAGGGTAGTTATTCAGAGTGGCTGAAGGCAGGAAATGGTGCTCCACAAGGATCAGTGCTGTGACCACTGCCATTCGCAATTAAGATTAACGATTTGGACTTTGGAATCAAAACCAAATTGGCAGTGGGCGGGTAGTCAATATTGAAGAGGACAATAGTAAACTTGTAGAATGGACAAATAATTGGCCAAAAAATGTTCAACACAGATAAATGTAGGGCATAGTACATTTTGATAGAAAAATTAGGGAAGTCACTTTACTTGAAAGGTGCAAGTTTAGGTGGGGTAGAGGAAAAAGGATTTTGGAGTACAAGTACATCAATCACTGGAAGTTGAGCCACAGGTTAACAAGGCCATAAAAAAGCAAACCATGCAGTAGGCTTTATTTCTAGAGGGATAGAACTTAAAACTAGGCAAGTTATGCTAAACCTGTATTGAACCTTAGTTAGACCACACTTACAGTACTTAGTGTGCAGTTCTGGTCGCCATATTATAAATAGGGATATAAAGGCACTGGAGAAGGTGCAGGGAAGATTTACATAGATGATACCAGAGATGCATGGGTAATACATATTAGAAAAGGATTGTTAGGCTGGATCTCTTCTCTTGAAAAGAAAAGACTAAGGGGTGACCTGATAGAGATCTTTAAAATTATGAAAGGTTTTGATACTGTGGGTACAGAGAGAGTGTTTCCTTTTGTGGGTAAGAGCATAATTAGAGGCTATCAATATAAGATAGTCACCAAGAAATCCAATAGGGAATTCGGAAGAAGCGTCATCGCTCCGAGGGTAGTAAGAGTGTGGAACTTGCTATCACAGGGAATGGTTAAAGCGGATAGTATAGATGCATTTAAGGGAAATTAGACAAGCATTTGAGGGAGAAAGAAATAAATGGTTACGATGGTAGATTTAGATGAGAAAAGATGGGAGGAGGCTTGGGTGGAGCTTAAACACCAGTATGGATTGAATGCACCGAATGGCCTGTTCTGTGCCATATATCCTAGATATAGAGTGCTTGTCAGAATTAGTGTTTATATGCATACTAATGATTGCAGTGTTTCATCAGATGTTCATATATATTCTAATCGTTCTCTCTTTATTTGAAATAGGTCACACTGTATGAATGCCATTCTCAAGGAGAAATACGATTACTACAGTCATATGTGGATGCTGATGTATCCTTCTTTGAATGTAAACATATAATTAGATTGACAGTTAACACTTCAAGTGGAATTAAAATTGACACTTATTAAGTGGAATTAATTTCAACTTGTACTTTTCTGGTAGTAACTTGAAATGCTAAAGTGCCCTTCTGTACTGGGTTATAATTGGTCAATTTTTCGGGAAGGGTGTAAAGTGCAGAGACTGTTAATTTCATCCAACGATGGAGCTTTTCAAATTATTGAATATTCTTGTATTTATTAAGGTAGAAATTCCAGCATAAGGTAGATTTTAAAATAATTTGAAAGTTTTTGAGTCTTTTTTACTACCAGCTACCAGATCTGGTGAAACCTCAAACTAATTTTAAAAGGGGCAGTAAACTTGACTTAACTACTTGTTAGTAACAGAAATCTGTTTGATGTGCTCCTGTGTGTGAGACGATAACTTCTTTGGAGATTGAAGAAAATTTACCTTGCCCAGTTGGGTTCTCGTGTCCTTTTCATTGCATAGCCAAACTGGCACCAGCATTTGTCATGGATAAGCCTGAGTAAGATTATTTCATAATTCTCACTGGAGGAGGAATTGCAGTTACAAAAGGAATACAGGGACAAAGAAATTACCATTGAGGTTTTATTCTGTATTGACTCTAACTCTGGAGCTGTTCAGACAGATGAAAACTTCTACACATGTGCATGGACTTATGACAGTAATACAAGTCACCCCCTCCTAGCTGTGGCAGGATCGAGGGGCATTATCCGAATTATTAATCCTATTTCCATGCAGTGCATTAAGGTGAGTACAATCAGTTGTGAATGCTATACTGTGGGCTAGAATAATGTTGCTGGAGGTTAGTATTCAACTGGATTTTGCCAGTCACTCCTCCCTCTCCCTACAAAGCCAAGCATAAGCAAATACTCTAAGTAATGTTAATGTAATATTCAAGGATTACTTCTTAGTTAAGTTTCCTTGACTACTTGTTTCCGTGATCTGTTACCCTATCAAATATCTATGCTTCTGTGATATAAATTTGTACGTTTTGTTTTTAAAATTTTGAATTCCAAATCATTGGGTTTATTGTTTATCTTTAAGCATCGTAATAAATCAAACAGAACTGTGCATTGCTATGAAAGGTCCAGTTAAGTGCGGAAAAATAGGGACGCATGTGCTATTTTGAGACTTTAGGGGGTAGATTTACATTATGTGACTTATTTGATTTGCCACAAAGTTAAAGTTCTTTTGATATTGTGATAAAATCTCAATGTTGGATGAAAAAAGGACACACTAATCACTTGGGTTTCAAACTTATAGTAGTAACTCATACAACAACTAAGGACTTGTGTGGTCTGGGATAATGAGCATTAGGTGCTCGAGTTTGATTTCTAGTTCATATGCTTACGATGAAATGTTAGAATTTGTGAAGAGAGAACTAGCGGTCCCGTTACTGGAGGCATTGAAGGAGTGGGGGAGTTTTGCTCCAGGAAACTTGGAAAACATGTTTTCCTTCAGTCCTATTGAACTTAATGCAGAGCCTGATTAACATTTCTTTTCTTCATTTTCCAGCCACAGCAAGCTGAATTGAGAAGCTTACTGGCTGGCGAGCGCAAAGGCCTCTGATACCAGAGTGAGAGATTATGGGTTTGGGGGGGTGTGGATTGGTTGGGGTCTGGAGACGTTGGGAGTGGGAAGGATTGGAATCTTTGGGTGGGGGTGGTTGGAAGGTTCAGCTTAGTAGGAGATTGTGGTGGAATGAGTAAGTTGAAAGGCACTTGTCTGCTGGATCCAGCAGTCCTCGTATCCTTTTAGCTGTTGGGTTTTTTTAGGCCCGGGAAACCTGACTGGCAGTGTGAAATTTTACAGTGGAGATTAATTAGATTAACTCTGTGGTCTCATGTTAATATTTAAATGGCCAATGTGCCTCATGGGAGCAAATTGGTCATGCCCAGTCCTGCCTCTGCTAAAATCAGCAATAGACAGGACTGGGTCTAGTTTGAGAATTTTAACATTTTTACAGCCCAGGCTACCTAAACCTACCTGTTTTCAGGGATAAAATTGTCCTCAGTATGTCTGTTCTCAATCCAGGAAATCTGCATATTATATTGACAGTTGCAAAACAGAATTGCCATTTGTTTTGAATTTTGGCTCAAACCAGGAATTATTGGAGCAGTTCAAGAACTATTGCTTGATGGCAAACAAAATATCTCTAGCAACAAACCAAACTGGTTTAATTTGAAAATATAAAACCTGAACATAACTTCTGCCAGAAGTTGCAAGAGAGGAATGTATGATCTGTTGGTGGATAAGGCCTTTGTCTATTAGTATTATTATTTCAGATGCCAAAAATTATGATGCTTATGATTTTTGGAAAATTGTTAGAAGTCAAAAGGTTGCAAAGCACACTGGTACTTAATACTCAGGTTTATTTTCAGTCTTTAAATTGCTGCATGTTAAAGGAACAGCACAACCTCATTATTACTTTTAATTCCTAACAAGTATTTACTATTTATTGTAGAAGAAACTGATGTGGCTTTCTTCCTTTTGTATTGACTGTAGCACTATGTTGGACATGGTAATGCAATCAATGAGCTGAAATTCCACCCCAGAGAACCAAATCTTCTGCTTTCTGTAAGCAAAGGTAAATAGCAATTGAGATTAACTACTTAGTTTTAAATTGTGATCTTAGGATTCTGTATAGTAGGATTTGAGTTTGCATCTGGATTCTCATTGAAGCTGAGCTGCTATTTCATCAGTGGTGCTGGATGGAGTACTGAATTGAAGTTTCTGGGAGGGGAGAGGAATTTGAGGCATTGTTGCCATGGGTTGCTTCTGCAGCTACCAGCCTAGGCAGCATTGCAGAAGGGCTAGGGTGCTGTCATAATTGTGGCATGGAGAAGGAGAAATTGACTTGGAAAGATAAGTTGAAAATAATGACTTTGAAACATGTCAGGGGAATTCTACACTTTTCTCACATGAAAGGTGTAAATTAATAGGATATATATATACACTAAATTTTGTGTCTAAAGAATGGAAAAATGTTAATCATTGTAGAAAACCAAAAATGTGCTCATTGGTCTAAGCAGTATCTGGTCACATTCTGATAGACCAATCAAATGCCTCAAATCAATTTCACCAAGATTCAAGGCAGTTATATTAGATTTGTGCATACTTTGTGCTTTTCCTGTATTCTACCTGACTTCCTGCCAACTTAACATTTAAAAATTACTGCCACTCCCCACCTGTTTTTGCTCCTGGACCAACTGAGTCTCTGTCTTCATTTGAAGGTTTAGCATTTTTAAAGTTCAAAATTAATTTATTGTCTCCTATTCTTTTCTTAATATCCTATGTAGAAGAAATGTTATATCTTTTGCCATAAGCTTAAAAATAAGTTTGCCACAATTATAAAGTACAGTAATTACTTTATATTTTTTGCACAAGTGAGCAGTGTTAAGACTTGTAATTCACTGAACTCTGGTAGCTTATCAAGATGATAAAAGCTGTATATCTTCTGTGAAATACTCTATCTGAAAGGCTAAATGGAATCTGTGCTTCACACTAGATCATGCTCTAAGGTTTTGGAACATCCAGACAGACACTTTAGTTGCGATATTTGGAGGTGTGGAAGGACATCGAGATGAGGTGCTGAGTGCAGTAAGTGACCAGATATTCTGTGCGCTTTCATTTGGCTTCTGTTGGTAACCTAAATATTCCATTCCAGACAGTATTCCACAGTAGATGACTCATTGGCACTATTTATTCTCCTAAGGATTTAATGATAAAATGCAGCCAGTGCATTGAAAGATAAATAGATGTTCTGAGTTCGCATGGGTTAACAGCAAGATAATCTATGTTGTCTAGCATTTAATTGCTGTATGTTGCAAGACATTCCATTTCTTGAGCACTTGTGTTTTTTTCTTAATTTTTAAGACATTGCACGTGGGGAGTGAAGACTATGGACAATATTCTAGTCAAGCGGGGTTAAATGGTGAGTGGGTGGTGGGGCGAATAAGGTTAGGGTAGTCATTAAACACATTTAGCCGGGGTGTTGGGAAGCCTGAGAGAGATCCTCTGGAGGGCAGGGTTGACTACAATGTAGAAAATGTTGCTCAGAGGGTGTTCACATCCACAAAAATGCTTAGTTATGAGGATATTAGGGATGGCGCAATATGTAGATTGGGTTGGAAAGATCACACACAAAATGCTGATGATGCACCCCTTAAGATATTAATGTGTACGAATTGTTGCTCAGTGGGATATGACTAAACACTAAGTGGTTTGTGGGAGGATTGTCCAAAACTTCCTCCTTAGTGAAGGGGGCTCCCCAGTATAAAATGAGGAGGGGAAAACCGTGTATAGATGTTTTATAGAGGGGAATGGGACAAAGGGCAAAGCACACATGGCTGTGGGCCCAAAATGATGTTGGGGGCTTTTGGGTTCATTGAGACTCTGAAGCTTCTTATCCATCTAAGTGGGGAGGGAGAAATTGAAGGAAAAGGCTTATTTATTTGCAGAATTTATTGTGTGAAACTACATGTCAGGCTGCTCATGAAAAAAGAGTTTGCATTTATGGAGTCTTTTACAAGCTCAGGTGTCAAAAGCCAATAAAGTACTTTGAAACAGGGAAACACGTTAGCTACACAGCAATGACCCACTAACAGCAGTGAGATAATGACTAAATATTCTGACAATGTTTGCTGAGAGAGGAGTATTAGACAGGACACCAGGAGATCCCTCCTTCACTTCTTTGAGCTGTACCATGAGATCTTTTAAATTCATCCAAGCAAATGAGTCTTTGGTTCAATGTCTCATCTGAAAGACAGCACCTCCGATAGTGCAGTGCAGAGTGCTGTACTAGAAATGTCAATCTAGATTATGTGCTCGGGTCTTAGAATGGAACGTGGACTATCAATCTTGAGACTTGGGTGAAAGTGCTACCACTGAGCTAAGGGTGACACTGAAATCTGATATAATAGTCCAGAGGCAGCAGGCAATGTATGTGGGATGCTGATTTTCTAGCTATTGTTACTGTCATGCATTTAAAGAGGAAATTGGGCATTAACATTGATGCATAACTCCATCTGCAGGTACATGTTGACACTTGAAATGGCTTTCCATAGAGAGTCTGAAGTCAGTAACAAGTTCCTTGTCACAAACCCCAACTGTCAAATGGCAGGCTTTGAACTACCACAGCGAGAGTGGTCTTTTCTAAATAGGTTCAGGACAGGGCAGGGCCCCTGTGCAGCCAACCTCCACTGCTGAGACCTTAGTACAAACCCTTTTACACTCATAGAAAGACACAAACAATGCTGCAGATTACCGAGAAGTGCCCCTCTACACACTAATTGTCTTAAACTTGGCAAATTAGAAGGCTATCACTTGGCTTTGGGGATTTGCATTTGCTAAATAAATAGAGAGCCTGATCTAAGAATTTTCAATGTACTTATAAAAGGCATATTTGTGACCCTCACAACATTTTCAGCATATAAATAGGTTGGATTATATATCATGTTTTTCTTTGTTTGCAGGATTTTGATCTCCTTGGAGAAAAAATAATGTCTTGTGGCATGGATCATTCTCTTAAATTGTGGCGAATCAACTCGGAAAGAATGCTAAAAGCTATTAAAGCATCGAATGAATATAACCCAAGTAAAACTAACAGGTAGCGGTTACATACTTCAGCCCTCAGCCCTGTTTATATTCTGTTGCCTGGACTTGTTTTTATGATTACCTAGTTTATTTTATTGTAGAACTAGTTGCATTCTTGCTGCCTTCACAGGTGGAAAAACTGTAAGATCTAAAAACACTACCTTCATATACAGTATATACCAAATCACCAAGTCTGTATTGGATTTTTAAAAATGACCTTATTCTAGCAAAAGCTTTCATGTTGGTATCTTTTGTTTAAATTTACATGGTATATAAAAATGTCTCTATCAGTATTAATAATTTGTCATACTTTTGGTAGTATATATGGACTGTTACACCTACCAGCTCGCTCATGACTTCAAATGGAGACTTTCTTTAATTTAACATCTATCTATGTAACATAATAAAAATCTTAATGTCTGTACCTGTTTCTGGTGTTGACTTCTCCATTATGAATTCGAATTATTAAAAGAAACTACCTGCTTGATTTTATTTCCCAGCTTCTCAGCTTGTACTCTAGGGAAACTTATGTTGTAGCCAACTTCTTTGCTTCCAAACGTTGTACATTTTTGAAATATGTTGATTGATAGTAGGTAGATCTTGATGCTCTTGTTTATTCCCCTTTTACCTGCCCCATTTGGAACTGCTGTACAATGTAGCAGAGGAAGATCTAAAATGTATTTTATTATAAAGCTCCGTAGACTTTGTTTACATTTTTAAAAGCTGTTGTAACTACCTATTGACTCGTTGCATGCACATTAAGTAAACATTGCACATACTTCTTTTGATGTATCAGAGATAATTCGTAGCTGAGCCATATACATGATAAAGAGTCCCAGGTTTGATCCCTGATCTGTTAGAGGGTTGGTTGACTTCAATTGGTATTGTGTTAGGTGACCCATTACCCCTGGTTAAGGAGAAAAACCAATGAATTTGGTCCTAACTGCTATCCTGAGACCCTTGCTAGAATTGCAAGTGTGTAAACATCATGCGATTTAGGCTTAGCTGTGATTTATCCATTTCCCCTTCACCTGTTTAACCTTAGCATTTAACAGGAAGAATAACCACTTGGATGAAGTACTACTGTACGATTGAGGTTGGTGCAATAACCCCAACCAACTCCAAACCAATACCTTCATTGGTGGAGAAAGAATTTTTAAAAAATCATATTTCACAAGTCTGGTTTTAGCAACGATGTTCATGTCTAACTGGAGTGTCGGCTTTACCTAGTTAGCACCAATCTCACTTGAATTAGAAAGTTGTGGATTCAAGCTTCGCCCCAGGACCTCACAATCTAGATTGACATTCCAATACAGTGTGCCATTTTTTTGACCAGACATTAAACTGACCTTGTTCACCAGGTAGACTTTGAAGACTCCACAATAGCATTTGGAGAAGATCACAATTGTCTCGATGTACTAGCTAACAATCCTCAACATAAACTGATCGTTCTCGTCATTGCTGTTTGTTGGTTGTTGGTGTACGCAAACTTCCTGCCCCTGTAGCCTATATGATTCTTATTGTTCTTGAAAGTAATTCATTGGGTGTGAAAATGTTGGTGAGATGTGACGTGCCACTGTATAAATGCAGATCTTTGTAATAACAAGTTAAGCTTTGAGCATCATTAAAAATTTTCCTAGTCTTGTCTTGAGTTTTTCTGGAGGACTGATGCAACTTTAGTTTTTTTTTTACTGTCCATAAAAATGTTGTTTTTGTTTGTAGGCCATTTGTGTCGCAGAAAATCCATTTCCCAGATTTCTCCACTAGGGACATACACAGGAATTATGTGGACTGCGTGCGATGGCTTGGAGATCTGATATTATCAAAGGTAAACATTTGTTCCTGTTTGCAACATGCATTTGGTCATGGATTGTCTGAACTTATACCCTCTAATGAATCTCCTTGTTTGTGTGAATCTACACAGATAATTTGGCGGTTAAATTATAAATAGTCTTTCTTATTGTGAATATGTTGGAGTAGGGTTGCAACCTGGCTGCTGCCTATTCCAGGTCAGAAATGGTGCATAGCAATAAATGATTTTTTTTTCCAGGAAAATAAGTGCAGAAATTAAAAATGCATTGTACAAGTTCATTTCATTTTAGCAATCGCTGTTGTTGAGGTATGTGGATAACCAATAGATATATCCACTGTATTAAGGACTGAATTTTAGAATCTCAAGATGAGTGTTATTAAAATTTTCAATTAATTTCTCATCAAATTAACTGATTTATTTTGACGTAGGTTAGATAAATTATTTTGGTCCAGTCAGTATATATAAGAACTACGAACAATGATTAACAATTGTTACCTTTTTCAGTCTTGTGAAAATGCCATAGTGTGCTGGAAACCTAGCAAAATGGAGGATGACATTGATAGAATAAAGCCAAATGAATCAAATGTGACCATACTGGGAAGATTTGATTACAGTCAGTGTGATATCTGGTACATGAGATTTTCAATGGATTTCTGGCAGAAGGTGAGAATAAAGTATACATAAGTGCATTTAAAGTTGCCAGTTTGTATAATTTAGAAGTATATTTCGATTCTGTAGTTGTTTACTACTCCCATCACTGAGGCAGGTGGTTAGCAATAACCCCCCCATAGTTTATGATTTTCCTTGTTTGTTGAAAGAGTGGATTGTTAGTTAATTACTGAATACTGAGGCTTTTGATCTCTGTCTGTAATGTATTTCTTTAGTATCTTCTTTGGATATGTTGACTTCATTGTTATCTTAAAAACCTTCCCCCTTTTGTTAGTGATTTCTTTGAAGCTATTCATTTATTAAAATCTAGATTTATTTTTAAAAGATGCTGGCTTTGGGTAATCAAGTTGGAAAACTCTATGTATGGGACCTCGAAGTGGAAGATCCTCATAAGGCTAAGTTAGTATTTTCTCGTTATCGTTTTCTGAATAACACTTATGCTAAAAGCAAGGCAGCAGGTAATACGGTTTTTCAGGGTTCTCCAGATGTTTTGTAATCATGGACCTATCACTTTCCATGGAGCCTGTTCTGCAAAAAATGTCAAGATTCCGATAAGACTTATTATGCTTAATAAAATAGAGACTAAAGAAATTTCATTCTTTCATCTCTCACTTCTATTTTTATCTTATCAATGATAGCACTCACCTGGAGAAGCAGCTAGTTAAGTCACTCCCAGGCCATTGCTGGTGCTCCTGTTAATCAGCTGCTTATTTAATAAAGAATTGCTTGGGTTGACTGAAGCTCAGATTTTCTCCACCTCCCCATAAAGGAGTGTCTTGATTTTTGTTTTTTTGATATTGGCATTTAGAATGTGGAGAGGCCCAAGTACATTTTGTGGCATACCATTTGCAAATACCATCACAGTGAGCTGTTGCACCTTTTCCATACTGCAATTAAGCTTCCAACTATTTTGTAATGCAATTATGATTTTGTTTCTTAGGTGCACAACACTGGCATATCCGAAATGCACCGCAGCCATACGACAAACGAGTTTTAGCAGAGATAGCAGTATTCTCATCGCTGTATGTGATGATGCCACCATCTGGCGATGGGACAGACTTCGATAAACAATAATATTAATCACATTCCAGATTGTGAATTCGGCACATTATCTGTGTACCAGTGACATTGAATATTTTCTCAGCTTGTTTTGCCCAGTTATATTGTCACAAGAATTTTACTGTTAGTCGTTTGGTAGTACAGAACTTGAGTTTCACGTCTGAAAAAAGAGACGTGTCTCAGCTTTTTGTCTTACACTCATCGGGACACTGACAGGAATACCAATTTGAGGGGAAAACAATTTATACTGTATGTGAAGAGAGGGCTGGTTGGTGGGCAAGTGGCATTGCCATGGAGAATGCAGTGATGGTGACTGATAGTTAATGCCAAGCATTGTTTGAAATTTGAACCAGGTAACTTGACCCCGATTGGTCATGGCACTGCCCTGAGGAATGAGTCAGTACATGGCTGTCACTTATTTTGTTCAGCTGAAACAGGAACAATATATGTACATGTACATTTGCGCCTGTTTCAGTTAAATAAAATAAGTGACAGCCATTCGCTGACTCATTCCTTGGGGCAATGCCTTGACCAATCACGGTCAAATTGCCTGGTTTCAATTTCAAAACAATGCTTGGCATTAACTGTCAGTCACCATCACTGCATTCTCTATGGCACTGCCACTTGCCAACCAATCAACACTCTTCTCACACAGTATAAATTGTTGTTATCCCCTTATATTGGTATTCCTGATAAGTGCAAGAAGAAAAACTTAGACATGTCTTTTTTTTTCAGCAATTTTACTGTTTATGTACATCTGCTAATTCATATTGTGTAGTTAAGTTGACCTTTCCGTTCGTGATGCTTGGTGCTTTTACTCTGCTATCAATAAAATATATTTTTTATATGTTGGCTCTATGTAAATGCTGTTTATAAATTTTTCATAGTTTCATAGCTGTGTAAAATCTGTTTAAAGCACTCAACCCCTCTGAACAACAGTTGACATTGCAATAGCTGGCACCAAAAGCTAAAGTTTTTTTTCCCCTCTCAGGTGCCATTGTAGCACAAGGAATAAGTGTTAGGTCTCCAATCAAATGTTTGTGGGTTTAAATCCTGGAAAAAGTCACAGTGTAGATCTACTTGGACACTGCTGCTGATGAGGGTTTAGTAATGAAGAAAGACTTGAAGTTGAGATTTTCTTCATTCTGAGAAGGGCAAGGGATGAGCTAATAAAATTCTTCAAGGTTATTAAGTGTTACGGTAGGTTAAATAATTGTGGCCAGTGGAAGATGTAAAGTCATGAATTTGATCTGAAATAATATGTCACTATATGTCATGGTTACATTTATACAGTAACTTTTAAAGTAAAAGATCATAAACAGGAGTAAGTTATACGGCTGCTCAAGCTTGCTCTGCCATTCAACAAAATGGCTAATGCCTGTCTTCAATTTCATTTTCCCAGCCTTTGATTCTCTTAGACAAGAGCTCCCAAATGGTGGATCGTGACCCCTCATGGGGTCACAGAGGTCACATCTGGGGTCATGAGTACTCCTTCCTCTGAGCAGCAGGCCACTGTGGAGAGTAGACTACCCAGCCTGGCGGCTCTGGTGGGAGAGCCCTGGAACCACTGGATCAATACCACCAAATGACCCAAGGGGTGGGCAGTGAGCCCAAAATGCTCTTTAACTTCGGAAAATGCTTTTATTGAACGGGCCCAGGATGTTTGTGCACTGACTTGGTTGAGGCAAAGGCTGGCAGAGACTGAATGAGTCCAGAGTGCAAGAAAAAATGGGAGGTCATGCAGTTGAACCGGTAGGGTGGATGGCAACTTCAAATTTTACTGTGTTTCTGCTCCTGTCTGCCCGTTGTACAGGTTTCTTACCCCAGGATAGTGACTTTGCTTCGCAGGTGCCAGTAACTAGACAAAAGGGGGGAGGAGCTGCTGAATTTGAGTGTGGTGGGGAGGGGTAAGAAAGGGTTGGGAAGAGGGGCTGCTGAGTGAATGGACGAAAGGGGATTGGGAAGAGGGGTTGCTGTGAACGTGGGAATGAGGGGCTGATTATGATGTGCGTGTGTGTATGGAAGAGGAGAGAGGGGCTTCACTGAGTTCTGTCACCAGGGAATATAGAGAGCTTGGCTAAAACCTACGTGAGTATATAAAATAAAACTTTTACAAAACACTTCTAAAAACTCAGATTTCTTATTTATATTGATGCATTTTATTATATGTTCTATATATAATGTTGATCAATAATGAAAATTTTAATAATTAGTATACTGAGTGTAACTATACTGCTTTATTGCTGTTTTGTTTTTGCTGGTGTCTGGGATCTTGTTAATTTTCAGGTGTTAAAATGGGGTCACATTAGAAAATAGTTTGGGAAGCGTAGTCCTACAGTCCAACAGGCCCATTGAGCCTTCTCTGCCCTTCAGTAAAATATAGCTGATCAGCTACTTTAACTTCATTTTCCTGCCTTTTCCACATATTCTTTGATTCCCTTTTAATGTCCAAAAATCTGTATCTATCTCAGTCTTGAATACGCTCAGCGACTGAGAATCCACAGTCCTCTGAGGTTGAGAATTCCTGAGATTCTCAATCTGCTGAGTGAAGACATTTCTCTGAATCTCAGTCCTAAATGGCCAACCCCTTATCCTGGGTCTAAGACCCCTAGTTCTAGACTCTACAGCTATCGAAAACATTCTCTTGGCATCTATCATGTTAAGTCCTCTTGGAATCTTATATATTTCAATGAGATCACATCTCATTCTCCTAAACTTCAAAGGACCATTCTATTCACAATTTCCTCAGAGTACAACGCTTTCATGCATCAATCCAGTTGAACCTTTGTTGCACCCCCTCTAAAACAAGTATATCTTTCCTTGGGTCAAGAGAACAAAACTGCACAGTGCTCTGCTGTATATAATTGCATCAAGATTTCTTTACTATTGTAACCACTTTGCAATAAAAGCTAACATACCATTTGCCTTCCTAACTGCTTGCAATGTAACTTTGTGTATGATCACATTCAGATTGTGGTACATACCAAATTTACCAGTCTGTCACCTGTTTTTAAAAAAAAGTTGTTCTATTTTTCCTACCAAAGTGGAGAATTTCATAATTCTGCACATTATATTTCATTTGCTGCTTGCTTGCCACTCACTTGTCTGTATCCCTTTGCAGCCTCTGCTTCTTCTTTATAGCATACTTTCCCACTTAGCTTTGTATTATCAGTAAACTTGAACACTGTCCCCTCATCCAAGTGCTATGACCACAGCAGGTGTTAATTGCTGAACAAACCAAACCCCAGAGGGAAACTTGGATTTTGGCCATACCCTTTTTTTTGTATTCTGAAAACCTACTGATCTCTGCAGCTAGAAGTCCAGTAACATGTTTGGGATTTTAAAAATTAAAAGTAAAAGTTTTACTAATGAGAAGAAAGGAAAAATTAAGCACACAAGATTACAGTTATACAGTTAAAATTAATTATATAAAACATTTCCCCAAAGACTCCCTATTTGGTCAGACCTACAAGTAAACACCTTCCAGGCAACACTCCCTTATAGATGTTGAACAATGAAAATCCAGTAATATTACCCAAGGCAAACTGTGGTAGCTTTAATAAAGACATACTACATGACCTCTTAAACTCTCTTCCGCTCTGCTGTGGAAATCCAAGACTTTGGAACAAGACTGCCTTTTGCAGCCGAAGACCTTTCTGGCTTGCATGGATGACTGATTCAAACTGCATCTGCTCCCAGCCTAGAGCTGTTTCCAGGAGATCTTCCTCAGACAACCAACTCCTAAGCTCTTCACAGTAACTCTAAAATACCTTTTTTCCCTTTCATCTCAGGTTCCATTGTTCTCACATCTCTTTGACATTCAAATCCTTCCATATATAAAATCTTTCATGTTTCTATTTTGTCTCTGCTTTCGGGTCAATAAAAGTGTAATATACCCTCTTCTGTTTAACTCATGTAAGATGCAGAAATGTTTCTTGTTGCATCTGATTTCCCTTTAATATTCAAACAAACTCTCAACTTATCTAAAAATGCAAATGTTAGATCCAACCTATTTACTTGTACTTCAAACCCCTAGAATATCGCCTTAAAAATGCACAAACTAACACCACTATCCTTTCATGTCTTAAACCTCAAACAACCTGTCTAGTAACCTTTCCCCAGCTTAATTAAATCATTTACACACCGACACACAGCCTTCTTCACAGAATAACACAATATTCCCCAAACATATATATTAAAAATTCCATTCTCACACGAGTCATTGATGTAGGTTGTAAAAGACTGAGGCCAAGTTCCCAAGGAGAGGGAGATATAGTATGTTAGTGAAGAAATTATAGTCAGAAGTGGAGGGCATAGTTGTTGATTATCGAGAAAGAAGGGAGAATGTGATGGAGAACTTAAAACACGAGGATGAGAATTTTAAGTGAGGCTTTTGGACCTGGGAACCAGTATTCTTTGCTGTAGATAGGGAATGGATGAGCAGGACTTGGTGTGGGATAGGATACAAGCAGCAGAGCTTTGGATCAACATTTAAAAGGGTGAACCCTCAGCCAGATGATCTTTGAAGTTCTCAAGTTTAGTGACAAAGGCATGAATGGGCTGGGGTAGTGATGGAACTGAGATCTTTGTATTGGAGAATGAGGTTGGAAGCCCAGCTTCAGGACTGAATTTTTTAAAAATTCATTCATGGGATGTGGACTTCACTGGCTGGACCAGCATTTATGGCCCATCCCGAGTTGCCCTTGAGAAGGTGGTGGTGGTGAGCTGCCTTCTTGAACTGCTGCAGTCAATGTGGTGTAGATACACCCACAGTGCTGAAAGGGAGTTACAGGATTTTGACCCAGCCACAGTGAAGGAACGATGGTGTATTTCCAAGCCAGGATGATGAGTGACTTGGAGGAGAACTTCTAGGTGGTGGTGTTCCCATCTATCTGCTGCACTTGTCCTTCTAGATGGTAGTGGTCGTGGGTTTGGAAAGGTGCTGTCTTAAGGACCCTTGTGAATTTCTGCAGTGCATCTTGTAGATGGTACACACTGCTACTGTGCATCGGTGGTGGAGGGAGTGAATGTTTGTGGACGTGATGTCAATCAAGTGGGCTGCTTTGTCCTGGACGGTGTCAAGCTTCTTGAGTGTTGTGAGAGCTGTACTCATCCAGGCAAGTGGGGAGTATTCCAACACACTCCTGACTTGTGCCTTGTAGATGGTGGACAAGCTTTGGGGAACGGGGAGGTGAGTTACTCGTTGCACAAATCCTAGCCTCTGACCTGCTCTTGTAGCCACAGTATTTATATGGCTAGTCCAGTTCAGTTTCTGGTAAATGATAACCGCTGGGATGTTGATAGTGGGGGATCCAGTAATGGTAATGCCGTTGAACATCAAGGGGCGATGGTTGGATTCTCTCTTGTTGGAGATGATCATTGCCTAGCACTTGTGTGGTGCAAACGCTACTTGCCACTTGTCAGCCCAAGCCTGGATAGTGTCCTGGTCTTGCTGCATTTGGACATGTACTGCTTCAGTACCTGAGGTGTCGCGAAGTGTTCTGAACATTGTGCAATCATCAGCAAACTTCTGACTTTATAATGGAAGGAAGCGGCTGAAGTTAGTTGAGCCGAGGACACTACCCTGAGGAACTCCTGCGGTGATGTCCTGGAGCTGAAATGACTGACCTCCAACAACCACAACCATCTTCCTTGTGCTAGGTATGACTCCAACTAGAGAAGAGTTTTCCCGCTGATTCGCATTGACTCCATCAAGGGCTCCTTGATGCCACACTCTGTCAAATGCAGCCTTGATGTCACTCTCACCTCAGGAGTTCAGCTCTTTTGTCCATGTTTGATCCAAGGCTGTAATGAAGTTGGGAGCTGAGTGGCCCTGTTGGAACCCAAACTGGGTGTCAGTGAGCAGGTTATTGCGAAGCAAGTGCCGCTTGATAGCACTGTTGATGACCCCTTCCATTATTTTACTGATGATGGAGTAGACTGATGGGGCGGTAATTGCCCGGGTTGGATTTGTCCTGCTTTTTGTGTACAGAACATACCTGGGCAATTTTCCATTTAGCTGGGTAGATGCCAGTGTTGTAGCTGTACTGGAACAGCTTGGCTAGGGGCGCGGCAAATTCTGGAGCACAAGTCTTCAGTACTATTATCAGAATATTGTCAGGGCCCATAGCCTTTGCACTATACAGTACCTTCAGCCATTTCTTGATCTCACATGGAGTGAACTGAAGTGGTTGAAGACTGGCATCTGTGATGCTGGGGACCTCCAGAGGAGGCTGAGATGGATCATCCACTCGGCACTTCTGGCTGAAGATTGTAGCAAATGCTTCAGCCTTATCTTGTGCACTGATGTGCTGGGCTCCTCCATCATTGAGGTTGGGGATAGTTGTGGAGCCTCCTCTAGTGATTTGATTAATTGTCCACCACCATTCACGACTGGATGTGGTAGGACTGCAGAGCTTAGATCTGATCCGTTGGTCTTGGGATCGCTTAGCCCTGTCTATCACTTGCTGCTTCTGCTGTTTGGCGCACAAGCAGTCCTGTGTTATAGCTTCACCAGATTGACACCTAATTTTTAGGTATGCCTGGTGTTGCTCCTGGCATGCCATCTTGCACTCTTCATTGAATCATTGATCAGGGTTGATAGCCTGGCTTGATGGTAATGGTAGAGTGCGGGATATGGATGGATAGAAGATTGGCTGTCTGGCAGGAGGCAGAGCATGGGGATAAGGGGGTCCTTCTCAGGATGGCGGCCGGTGACTAGTGGAGTTCCGCAGGGGTCAGTGTTGGGACCACAACTTTTCACTTTATACATTAATGATCTAGGTGAAGGAACTGAGGGCATCCTGGCTAGGTTTGCAGATGATACAAAGATAGGTGGAGGGACAGGTAGTGTTGAGGAGGCAGGAAGGCTGCAGAAGGATTTGGACAGGTTAGGAGAATGGGCAAAGAAGTGGCAGATGGAATAACGTGGGGAAGTGTGAGGTCATGCACTTTGGTAGGAAGAATAGAGGCATAGACTATTTTCTAAATGGGGAGAGAATTCAGAAATCGAGTGCAAAGGGACTTGGGAGTCCTAGTCCAGGATTCTCTTAAGGTTAACTTGCAGGTTGAGTCGGTAGTTAGGAAGGCAAATGCAATGTTGGCATTTATTTCAAGAGGACTAGAATATAAAAGCAGGGATGTGCTGCTGAGGCTTTATAAGGCTCTGGTCAGACCACATTTAGAATATTGTGAGCAATTTTGGGCCCCGTATCTCAGGAAGGGTGTGCTGGCCCTGGAGAGGGTCCAGAGGAGGTTCACGAGAATGATCCCAGGAATGAAAGGCTTAACATATGAGGAACGTTTGAGGACTCTGGGTCTATACTCGATGGAGTTTAGAAGGATGAGGGGGGGATCTAATTGACACTTACAGAATACTGAAAGGCCTGGATAGAGTGGACGTGGGGAAGATGTTTCCATTAGTAGGAGAGACTAGGACCCGAGGGCACAGCCTCAGAGTAAAGGGAAGACCTTTTAGAACAGAGATGAGGAGAAACTTCTTTAGCCAGGGAGTGGTGAATCTATGGAATTCATTGCCACAGAAGGCTGTGGAGGCCAGGTCATTGAGTGTATTTAAGACCGAGATAGATAGGTTCTTGATTGGTAAGGAGATCAAAGGTTATGGGGAGAAGGCGGGAGAATGGGGTTGAGAAACTTATCAGCCACGATTGAATGGCGGAGCAGACTCGATGGGCCGAATGGCCTAATTTCTGCTCCTATGTCTTATGGTCTTATGGATATGCCAGGCAATGAGGTTACAGTTTGTGTTCGAGTACAATTCTGCTGTTGCTGATGGCCCACAGCGCCTCATGGATGCCCAGCCTTGAATTGCTAGATCTGTTCAGAGAGGTGGTCACACCGCAGCTTAAGGGCCTGGAGACAGGGAATGGGTGACCACTAGGCAGTCCAAGAGGAGTAGGCAGGTAGTGCAGGAGTCCCCTGGAGCCCGCTCACAAATTGGTTTTCCATTTTAGAAGCTGGTGAGTGCACTGGTTCCTCAGAGGAGTGCAGTCAGAGCCAAGTTTGTGGCACCACGAACGGCTTGGCTGCACAGGAGGGGAGAAAGAAGAAAAGAAAAGCTATAGTGATAGGGGATTCATTGGTTAGGGGAACAGACAGGCATTTTTATGGCTGTGGACCTGACTCCAGTATGGTATGTTGCCTCCCTGGTGCCAGGGTTAAGGATGTCAGAGTGGCTGCAGGACATTCTTCTGGGGGAGGGTGATGAGCCAGAGGTTGTGGTCCACATTGGTACAAATGACTTAGGTAGGAAGGGGGATGTGGTCCTGCAATCAGAATTTAGAGAGCTTGGTAGAAAATTAGCAAGCAGGACCTCTAATGTAGTAATCTCTGGATTGCTCCCAGTGCCACGTGCCAGTATGTGCAGAAATAGGAGGATAAGGCAGATGAATGCGCAACTGGAAAGATGGTGCAGGAGGGAGGGCTTTAGATTCCTGGGACAGGCTCTGGGGGAGATGGCACCTGTACAAGCTGGGCGGGTTGCACCTGAACAGAGCTGGGACTGAGTTCCTTGCGGGGCGTTTTGCTAGTGCTGTTGGGAGGGCTTTAAACTAACTCGGTAGGGGTGTGGGAACCTAGAGAAAATATTAGAAAGGAACACCAGAGGTGCACAAAATACTGGGAGAGACAGATAGCATTAGTACAGAGAATAGTAAGTTAATAGGTAAAGTCAGGGTAAGGGATAAAGTAACAAAATCTAAAGCAGGGTTATTGTGCATGTATGTGAATGTACGGAGTAAAATAAATAAGATTGGGGAGTTACAGGCACAGATTGCCATGTGGAAATATGATGTTGTGGCGATAACAGAGAACTGGCTCAAGGAAGGGCAGAAGTGGGTGTTAAATATTCCTGGGTACAAGATGTTCATGAAAGGAGGAGTGGTGGCAATATTGTTAAGGAGAGCATTGCAGTGCTGAAGAAAGAGGATGTCCCAGAGGGTTCAAGGACAGAATCAATTTGGCTAGAGCTAAGGAACAAAAAGAGTGCAATTACCTTGCTCGGTGTAGTCTATAGCCCACCAAATAGTGAGAACGACGTAGAAGAACAAGTCTGGAGGGAAATTGCAGAGAGATGCAGGCATTATAGAGTAGTTGTAATGGGGGACTTTAATTACCTGAATTTATACTGGGACAGTGGTAGTGTAAAGGGCGGAGAGGGGCAAAAGTTCTTCGATTGTGTTCAGGAGAATTTTCTACAGCAGTATGTGTCCAATCCAACAAGATCTGGTTCTTGGAAATGAGGCAGGCCAAGTAGATCAAGTGTTAGTGGGGTAGCATTTCGGAGACAGTGATCATTATATTGTACGTTTTAGGATGATGCTAGAAAAGGATGATAGGCAATCCAGAATAAAAATAATTCACTGGACAAGAGCCAACTTCAGTGGGGCAAGAACGTAGTTGGGCCAAATAGACTAGAACGAAAAATCAGCAGGAAAAACTGTAGCTGAACAATGGGCTACCTTCAAAAAAGAATTGGTTCGGGCACAGTCAAGGTATATTCCATCAAAAGGGAAAGGTAGGACAAACAAATCCAGAGCTCCCTGGATGACAAAGGAGATTGAAATTAAGATAAAGAAGAAAAAATGCACTTTTGACAGGTGTCAGGTAGAAAATACAACTGAGAACCAAGAGGAATACTGAAGGTCCAGAGGGGAGGTGAAAAAGCATACTAGAGAAGCAAAGAGAGGTTATGAGAAAAGACTGGCAGCCAACATAAAGTGGAATCCCAAAGTCTTCTCTAGGCATATAAATAGTAAAAGGGTGGTAAAGGGAGGAGTAGGGCTGATTAGGCAATCTAAAAGGGAATTTATACATGGACGAAGGGGCCATGACTGAGGTATTAAATGAATACTTTGCATCCGTCTTTACCAAGGAGGTAGATGCTACCCAGGCCATGGTGACAGACAAGGAAACTCTCACTAGACGGGTTCAAAATTGATAAGGAAGAAGTGTTGCATAGACTGTCGGTACTTAAAGTTGATAAGGTACCGGGACAGGATGAGATGCATTCAAGGAGATTGAAGGAAGTGAGAGTAGAAATTGCAGGGGCACTGGCCATAGTCTTTCAGTCTTCCCTAGACTTGGGGGTGGTGCCAGAGGACTGGAGAATTGCAAACATTACACCCTTGTTCCAAAAAGGTTGTAAGGATAAGCCCAGCAATTACAAACCAGTCAGTTTAACTTCAGTGGTGGGCAAGATTCTAGAAACAATTATTCGGGATAGAATTAGTCACATGGAAAAATATGGGTTGATAAGGAAGAGCCAGCATAGATTTCTAAAGGGGAAATCATGTTTAATTAACTTGCTGGAGTTTTTTTGAAGAGGCAACAGAAAAGGTCAATGAGGTTAATGCTGTTGATGTGGTGTACATGGACCTTGAAAAGGCATTTGACACAGTACCATATAACCAACTTGTGAGAAAAGTTATTGCTCATGGAATAAAAGGGACAGTAGCAACGTGGATACAAAATTGGCTGAAAAATAGGAAGCAGAGAGTAATGGTCAATGGATATTTTTTGGGCTGGGGAAGGTTTGTAGTGGAGTTCACCAGGGGTTGGTATTGGGACCCTTGCTGTTCCTGACATATATTAATGATCTAGATCTTAGTATGCAAGGGACAATTTCAAAGTTTGCGGATGATACAAAGCTTGGGAGTGTTGTGAACTGCGAGGAGGATAGTGTGGAACTTCAAGAGGACATAGACAAGTTGGTGGAGTGAGCAGATAAGTGTCAGATGAAGTTCAATACAAAGTGTGAGGTGATGCAGTTTGGTAGGAAAAACATGGACAGACAATATGAAATAAGGGGTGAAATTTTGAAGGGGGTACAGGAGCTGAAAGACAGGTGTATATGTGCATAGATCATTGAAGATGGCAGGACAGGTGGAGAGAGCAGTTAATAAAGCTTACAGTATCCTGGGCTTTATTAATAGGGGCAGAGAGTACAAGAGCAAAGAGGTTACGCTGAATTGTTAGACTTCAGCTGGAATATTGTGTACAGTTCTAGGCACCATATTATTGGAAGGATGTGAACACATTGGAGACAGTACAGAAGAGGTTTACAAGAATGGTTCCAGGGACGAGAAACTTCAGCTATGAGGATAGATTGGAAAGGTTGGGACTGTTCTCCTTGGAGAGAAGAAGGCTGAGAGGAGATTTGATAGAGATGTTCAAAGTCATGAGGGGGCTGAACAGAGAAGCTGTTCCCACTCATAAAAGGATCAAGGACAAGAGGGCACAGATTTAGTGATTTGCAAAAGAAGCAAGTGTGATGTGAGAAAAAACTTCTTCACACGAGTGGTTTGGGTTTGGAATGCGCTGCCTGGAAGTATAGTGGAGGAAGGCTCAATAAGGCACTCAAGAGGGTATTAGATGATTATTTGAATAGAAACAACGTGCAAGGGTACGGGGAAAAGGCAGGGCAATGGCACTATGTCATAATGCTTACTTGGAGAGCTGCTGCAGACACGATGGGCTGAATGTCGTCCTCCTATGCTGTTAAGATTCTGTGACAAATGACCAAAAACGTGGTCGAAGAGGTAGGTTTTTAAGAAGCATCTTAAAGTTCAGAGGTGGACTGGTTTTGGGTGAGAATCAGAGAGCACTGGACCTAGACAGCTGAAGGCACAGATGTCAATGTTAGAGAAAATAAATTAGGGATGCATAAGAGGCCAGAATTGAAGGAGCGCACAGATCGCAGATGGTTGTAAGAATGGAGGATCTTCTTCATTGGCAGCCTTCTGTCTGGTGAGACAATGGTCTGCACCAAAGTGGTGAATTCTGTGTTAAGCATCGCCTATGGCTGAGAAGATGCATGATGCACTGCCACTTTTTTCTGAGCCCTTTTCTTGGCTGGCTGAGGAGGAAGATACAGAGGTAGGTAAAGGGTTGGGCATGGAGGGATTTGAAAACAAGAATAAGAATTTAAAATCAAGGTCAGTGAGCACAGGGATGGGTGAGTGGGACTTGATGTAAGTTAGGAAATGCTTGCAGAGTTTTAGATCAGTTTAAGTTTAAGACGGGTGGAAGATAGAATGCCAGCCAAGGGAGAATTCTAATCTGTACCACATTAAGTGCACTATATAAATGTAAGTCGTTCTGCTGATCAATGTAAATAAAACTTGAAGTAGTCAAGTCTGAAGGTAATAAAGACATCCAGAAGGCTTTAGATTCTTGGAACATTGGGACTGGCTCTGGGGGAGATGGTGCCTGTACAGACAGCAGAGGTTGCACCTGAATAGAGCTAGGACTGAGTTCCTTGCGGGATGTTTTGCCAGTACTATTGGGGAGGATTTAAACTAACTTGGCAGGGGTGTGGGAATCAGAAGGTAATATCAGAGAGGAATACCAACCGCATAGTATGTTGGGAGACGGCAGTAGAATATTGACTAGTAAGTTAATAGGTGGGGTCAGAGTAAGGGCGAAAGTAGTAATGTCTAAATCAGGATTACAGTGCATGTATGTGAATGCACAGAGTGTGGTTAATAAGGTTAGTGAGTTACAGGTACAGATTGATATGTGGAAATTTTTATGATGATGTGGTAACAGAGACCTGGCTCAAAGAAGGGCTGGACTGGGTGTTTAAAAATTCCTGGATGCAAGATGTTCAGGAAAGAAGGAAAGGAAGAAAAGGGGGAGAGGTGGTGGTTTTGATTAGCATTGCAGTGTTGGAGAAAGAGGATGTCCAAAGGGTTCAAGGACAGAACCTATTTGGCTTGAACTAAGGAACAAAAAGGTGTGATTACTCCATGCAGCCTATTGGCCACCAAATAGGAAAGATATAGAGGAACAAATTTGCAAGGAAATTACAGAGAGCTGCAAGGGTTATGGAATAGTTATAAGGGGGGACTGTAATTACCCAAATATAGACTAGGATCATAGTAGTGTTACAGGCAGAGAAGGGCAAGAGTTAATAGAGCAGGCTTGTCCCAGTTGAAGAGGTGACAGCTAGTGTTAATGAGGGTGTTGTCGTTGATGTGGTATACATGGACTTCCAAAAGGCATCTGATACAGTACCACCCAACAGACTTGTGAGCAAAGTTATAGCTCATGGAATAAAAGGGAAGGTAGCAATGTGGATATGAAATTGGCAGAGTGATGGAAACAGTGAGTAGTGGTTAATGGATGTTTTTCGGCCTGGAGGAATGTTTGTAGTGGATAGTGAATGTTTGTAGGGGTCAGTGTTGGAACCCTTGCTTTTCCTGATATATATTAATGACCTAGACCTTGGTGTACAGGACACAATTTCAAAATTTGCAGATGATATGAAACTTGGAAGCATTCTGAACTGCAAGGAGGATAGTATAGAACTTCAAAAGGACATAAACAAGTTAGTGAAATGGGTGGACAGATGGAAGATGAAAACAAAAACAGAATTACCTGGAAAAACTCAGCAGGTCTGGCAGCATCAGCGGAGAAGAAAAGAGTTGACGTTTCGAGTCCTCATGACCCTTCAACAGAACTGAGTAAAATTAGGAGAGGGGTGAAATATAAGCTGGTTTAAGGTGGGGGGAGAGAAGAGATGAAGTTCAATGCAGAGGAATGTGAAGTGATTCATTTTGGTAGGAAGGACATGGAGAGGCAATATAAAAGTGTACAACTCTGCAGGAGCAGAGGGACCTGGGAGTATATATGCATAAGTCATTGAAGGTGGCAGGACAGGTTCAGAGAATGGTTTAAACATGTATACAGTATCTAAGGCTTTATTAATAGGGGCATAGAGTACAAGAGCTCGGAGGTTATGTTGAACTTATATAAGACACTAGCTTGACCTCAGCTGGAGTATTGCATCCAGCTCTGGGCACCACACTTTAGGAAGGATTTGAAGGAGTTGGAGAGAGTGTAGAAAACATTCACAAGAATGGTTCCATGTATGAGGAACTTCAGTTATGAAGATAGTTTGGAGAAGTTGGGTCTATTTTCCTTGGAGAAAAGAAGGCTGAGAGGAGATTTGATGGAGGTATTCAAAATCATGAGGGCCTGGCCAGAGTAGGTAGTGAGAAACTTCCCACTCATGAAAGGATCAAGAATGAGAGGCACAGATTTAAAGTAATTTGCAAAAGAAGCAAAAGCAATATGAGAAAAACTTATTCACACACGAATGATTAAGGTCTAGAATGACTGCCTGAGAGTGTGTTGGAGGAGGCAGGATCAATCAAGGCATTCAAAAAGGAACCAGGCTGTTATTTGAAAAGGAGCAATATGTAAGGTTACAGGGAGAAATTGCTCATTCTGAGAGCCGGTGCAGATATGATGGGCTAACCGGCCTCCTTCTGCGCTGTAAAAACTTTCTGTTTCTGTGATTATGAGTTCTGTAAAAAGCAGCTTATTGGAACAGAGCAGAAGGAACTTTACGTTGCATTAACTGTTCATAACTGACCTGAGGTTGCTAGATACTGATATATAATGCTTGAAAGGAGAACGTAATCAATTTTCTAGCTTTGAAATCCGTAAAGTAGGCTTGTCCAACCTTTTCATGTGGGGTGGGGTGGGGGGAGGTGTTGGTAGATGAGCAAATTTGGCAAGTTAAGGTTTGGCACAAAATTAAACATGAATTTCAAAAAAACAGCTGACATATGAAAATGAACAATTTGCTGAGCACATAAAATGTCACAATAATGAATTGATGATTAAAAAAAGAATAATAAATAAAGATGATGATTAGAATGTGAAAGGGTGAGATTGTGTGTGTCCAGCTCACTCCAGGTCTCAGGGTGCTCACTCACTCACCCTCACTCACTGTGAAAGTGGGTGAGTGTGCCTGTTGGTGTGTGGGGGTGAGGGTGAATGAGAACTCTGAAGCTGCGAGTGAGCTAGACACAACTCTCCCCTCCCTCTCACCCCACTTACTCATATACGCACTCACCCCACACACTTGCCACACACACACACACACTATTAACACTATAAGAATGGTCAGTCCTGTATTTGGATGGGTAATAACTGTAAAAGTTAGGTCAGTCAGGTATCTGGCTTGGATCTTTACAGTAAAAATTATGCCAGTAATCCATGTGGATAGGTTTTCAATGCTCGAGTTGGCCAAAAAAATCCACCTGCTGCATGGTTCAGAGACATTGTCTGTGTGTAAACCACATACCCTCACTCACCCACCCACGTTCACTCAGTCACCCTCACCCTCTGACACCCACCCTCACTCATCCGCCCTCACACTCATTCACTTATCCACTTTCACCCTCACTCGCCCGTCCTAACACTCACGCACTCACCCAAACTCACCCTCGTACTCACACACCCTCACCCTCAGTAACTCACCCCCACTCACAAAACCAGCTGAGGGGTAGCGGGGGTAGGTGCGATGAGTGTGGAAGAGAGACCTGGAGTGAGGCCTGAGGCTGGTGGTGCCTGAATGTGGGTGTCTGCTGATGAGAGGGCTAATAACTGAGGGAATGCAATGAGAGCCAAGGGAACGCAGGGAGAGCTGGGGGAACACTGGGAGAACAAGGGGAAAGCGGCCAGTGCTAGACCAAAGCACCAGGAACCTGGAGAAAGCACCAGAGCCACACAAAACAGTGGTGAGTGGAAGCCCCACATGCTCCAGAGTGTGTGTCTCTATCTCCACATACTCGCAGTTGCCAGTGTTCACTGCTCCTTCAATCATAACCTGTATCTCTCTCATGTTTGCTGCTTATGGGCTTCCCTTCCCTTCCCCTTCCTTGACTTCTCTGTCTCCATTTCTGGTGATAGGCTGTCTATCATTCATTACAAGCCAACCAACTCCCACAGATACCGTGACTACAACTCTTCAAACCCCGCTTCCTGTAAGGACTCCTTCCCATTCTCCCAGTTCCTCTGCCTCGGTCCCCCTGCAGAAATCTTCAAACTCACTGACCTGTCTTAATGGCATTTTCAACAATCGCTCCGGGGGCCACATTGAGGGACTTCACGGGGGTGACTTGCAGGCCATGGGCTGGACAAGCCTACAGTAAAGCATAAACTCAACACAACTAAGTTTGAATTTTAAATAAAAAACATTTTTTCTACTTCTATGGTGTTAATGTGGAAGCATTAATTATGGTGGTTAATAATGGTGAAGCATTAAGAACAAATGGATATAGATAGGTTAAGTGAGTGGGAAAAATTTGGCGGGTTAAGTGAGTGGAAAAAATTTGGCAGGTTAAATATAGTGTGGAAAAATGTGAACTTGTCCACTTTGGCAGGAAGAATAGTAAAGCAGTATATTATTTAAATTGAGAGAGATTGCAGAACTTTGCGGCGCAGAGGGATCTGGGTGTCACAGAAAATTAGTATGCAGGTACAGCAAGTGATTAGGAAGGCCAATGAAATGTTGTCATTCATTGCAAGGGAAATGGAATATAAATGGAGAGAATAAAAGCAAAATGCTGTGGATGGTGGAAATCTGAAATAAAAACTGAAAACGCTGGAAAAAAAACTGCAGGTCTGGCAGCATCTCTGGAGAGAGAAACAGTTAATATTTTCAGTCCATATGACTTCTTCAGAGATTAAGAGAGGTAGAAATGTGATGGATTTTATACTTTTGAAGGGGGAGTGGAGCAAAATAGAAGGTGAGGGATAGGTGGGAGAGATCTGACAAAGATGTCATGGACTCAAGTCAAAGGGAGTGTTAATGGTAGTGTTAAAGATGAAAGAAGGTGCTAATAGTGGCATAAAGGTAAGATAGCAGAATGTATTCATTGCGGAACAAGGTGCTCTGTGAAAGCAAAACATAAGAACTAGTTGCAGATGGCCCTGTGGGGTTGGGAAAAGAAAGTTAGAAAAAGATCGAAATGGAGGACACAGAGTTCATGGTCTGAAATTGTTGAACTCAATGTTAAGCCCAGAAGGCTGTCAAGTGCCTAATCGGAAGATGAAGTGCTGTTCCTCCAGTTTGCATTGGGCTTCACTGGAACATTGTAGCAGGCCAAGGATAGAAATGTGGGCAAGGGTGGAAATGGTGAATTGACATGACAAGTGACAGGAAGATTGGGATCATGCCTGTGGATTGAGTGAAGGTGTTCCACAAAGCAGTCAGCCAGTCTGCGTTAAGTCTCTGGGAGGGAAGGGAAGGGATGAGGGCAGAGATGCAGGAGATGGATCAGATGCAGTTAAGGGCCCTGTCAACCACAGTGGGGGGGATCCGTCACCTCAGGAAAAAGGAAGACATGTCAGAAGCACCATTTTGGAAGGTAGCATCATCGGAATAGATGCGATCGAGGCAGAGGAACTGGGAGAGTGGGAAGCAGTCCTTACAGGCAGCAGGGTTTGAAGAGCTGTAGTCGAGGTAACTGTGGGAGTCGGTTGGCTTGTAAGGAATAGTAGACAGCCTATCACCAGAAATGGAGACAGTGAAGTCAAGGAAGGGGAAGGGAAGTGTCAAAGATGGACCATGTGAATGTGAGAGAGGGATGGAAGTTGGAGACAAAGTTAATAAATTTTTCCAGATCCAGACAAGAGCACTAAGTGGTACTGATACAGTCTTCGTTGTACCGAAAGAAGAATTGTGGGAGGGGACCTGAGTAGGATTGGTACAAGAAATGTTCCAAATACCCCACAAAAAGACAGGTGTAACTGGGGTCCATGCGGGTACCCATAGCTACACCTTTTATCTGTAGATGATATGATTGGAATTGGAGGAGTGTGCAGATTATCAAGCCCCACTACTCTGCAGGCCGTACCGTTAATTTAATTGTTTAATTTTCTCAATGAAATGGCCAATTGTTTACCTATACTTCTAATACCCAGAAGAGAAGAGACTCTGACCAGGCTTCTTTCAAAAAACCCAGAATGATTGATTTATTATAAAACAAAACTCCTTTTAAACAAGTTGCAAGAACTGGTTGACACACAGTTGTAATCTGGAAGTATACCTAACTAAACCCTTTAAACTTCCCCAGCACAAAGTAAAACATATGCACAGACAAACCAAAGACACACAGGTAATCTCTGCAGAATTGGGCAGATGAGAAAGAATACTTTCTTGGAAAGAAAAAAAAGAAAATTAAAGTTCATGGAGGTTTGATGCTGTTGGTCTGAAATTCCCTCGGGTGAAGACCCAGTAGATGTCAGGAAGTTCACCAATGATGCTTCAGTGTGGAGGAGATTATAGCTGGACCAATTCTTCCTGTCTCAGTTAGCAAGTCCAAAATTATGCAGACAACTACACTCAGATGAGGAGTATTTGGCTACAGGTCAAGAACCACACACAGTTTCACAAAGCACAGAGGGAGAGAGAGTGAGTTAGTCAGGGTAGCCTTCTGTTCTCAGCCTTTCCCCAACAAGATTGAAAGCAAAACCACAGATTCAAACTTAAGGTTTGTCTTTACCATGTGATTGCCTTTTTGTTTTCTAGTTTCATTAATTAAAGAGCTTTGCAGTTCAAAACAAACAACTCCTTCACAAATACCATATAGCTCAGGTGATTTCTTGGAAGAAGCCTGCTTGTTGACAGTTCAAAGGTGAACTTATGACCCTTCTAAAAAAAACTCTCGGGTAGCCTCCGATGTCCAAATAATGCAATGTCTTTCCGTGTTTTAAAAAGAAATATCCAACTTAAAGAGATATGATTCTAACAGAGGAAGTAAGACAAGTTAAAGGAGAAATTGTTCAATGAGAGAACGAGTTCAGCCAGGTGGAGGAGAGTGGTGGTGGATGGGGATTATTCAGGCCTCTGTTCAAGGAAGAAGCGGAGAGCCCTCAGGCCATCCTGGTGGGGGATGGAGATACAGAGGAATTGGACGTCCATTGTGAAGAGGCAATTAGGGCCAGGAAACTGGAAATAGTTGAAATGACATAGGGCATCAGAGGAATCATGAATGTAGGTAGGAAGAGACTGGACAAGGAGTAAGAGAATGGAGTCAAGATAGGAAGAAATGAACTCCATTTGGCAGGAACAGGCTAACACAATGGGTCTACCAGGACAGTCCTGTTTGTGGATTTTGGGAAGGAGGTAGAAGCGGGTTGTGCAGGGTTGGTAGACTATGAGGTTGGAAGCTGTAGAGGAAAGATCTCCAGAGGAGATGAGGTAGTGGACAGTGCTGAAAACAGGGACTTGATGTTCGGCGGTGGGATCATGGTCCAGGAGGAGGGAGGAAGAAGTGTCTAAGAGTGGAGGTCAATACATCAGACAACAACAGCACCACCCTTGTCAGCAGGTTTGATAACAAAATCAGGGTTGGACCTGAGAGAATAGAGTGCAGCATGTTCAGAAGGAAACTGGCTGGAGTGGGTGAGAGGAGCAGAGAAATTAAGATGGCCAATGTCACGTCGACGGTTCTCAATGAAAAGATCAAGAGCAGGTAAGAGGCCACAGGGAGGGGTCCAGGTAGAGGGAGAATACTGGAGGCGGCTAACAGGATCTGTTGAATGGGGGGTGGACTTCTGCCCAAAGAAGTGAGCACTGAGGCGAAGGCGACAGAGGAAGAGTTCAGTGTCATGCTGAGCCCGAAATTCATTGAGGTGAGGGTATAAGGGAATGAAACTGAGTCCTTTGCAGAGCACAAAACATTCAGCATCAGAGAGGGGAAGGTCAGTGGGTATAGTGAATACACGGCAAGAGCTGGGATTAGAAGAAGGGGTGGGGTCAGAGGGACAGGACGGGGTGGAGGGTCCCGGACGGGCATTGGTGTCAATAAGTTGTTGGAGCTTGTGTTCCTTAGCACCTGAAAGGAAGAGAAAAAGTTTCTTCAGGCGTTGGATGAGACAAAGAATGAAATGGAACTGGGACAAGGACAGCTTTGAGATAGGGTGAGTCAGTGTTGCTGGAGAGAGAGGTCGAGTGTGTACATATGACAATGCATGGCACTGAGTGTGGACCTCAGGATGCGGTGAGAACAGCAGTCCAAGGAACAATGTATGTCCCGGAGATACCTGTAATCCTGGGTGGATTCGAAACATGAAGAATGGAGCTTCAGTTGGAATCCAAGTTGGGTAAGCTGGAGACAGAGACAATCGCTGAGGAAGGAAATATGGCTGTGAAAGCAAGTTTTGGTAAACATCTTATCAAACACCAGGGGGGAAATGGAAAGCAACGAAGGCGTACATGATGAAAGAGACAAACGGAAATCCTGTTGGAGAGAAGGGCAGAACATCTTCAAGGTAGGCATTCCTGGAAGAGAAGAGGCAGTGAATTAAACACTAAAATAAAACCAAAATACAGTGAATGCTGGAAATCTGAAATAAAAACTGAAAATGCTTGAAAAACTCAGCAGGTCTGGTAGCTTCTGTGGAGAGGGAAACAGAGTTAACATTTTGAATCCATATGACTTCTTCAGAGCTGAAGAGAGGTAGAAATGTGATGGATTTTATACTGTTGAAGGAGGTGGTGGGGGTGGAGCAGTTGGAGCAAAATAGGAGGTCAGCGATAAGTGGGAGCTCAGGAGAGATTTGACAAAGATGTCATGGACACAAGACAAAGGGAGTGTTAATGGTATGTTCAAGACCAAAGAAGGTGCTAATAGTGGCATAAAGGTAAAATAGCAGAATGTGTTAATAGCAGAACAATAGTCAGCGTTCTGTGAAAGCAAAACATAAGAACTAATTACAAATGGTCCTGTGGGGGGAGGGGGGTTAGGAAAAAACTTTAAAAAGATCAAAATAGAGGATAGAGTTCATTGCCTGAAGTGTTGAACGCAATGTTAAGTCCAGAAGGCTGTAAAGTGCCTAATCAGAAGATGAGGTGCTGTTCCTCCAGTTTGTGTTGGGCAGGAGGGAAGTTTTGTTATTGTTGTACAGTTGGTGAAGACCACATCTGGAGTACTGTGCAGTTTTGGTCTCCTTACTTAAGAAAGGATATAACTGAATTCTAAACAGTTCAGTGAAGGTTCGCTCAACTGAATCCTGGGTGAAGGTGTTCTCTTGTGAGGGAAGGTTGGGCAGGTTAGACCTGCATCCATTGGAGTTTAGAAGAATGAGAGGTGATCTAAATTTCCAAGGATTTTTGCAGCAAGGCCAATCATTTAAGAGTGGTCATTCTCATTAATTTAGTTGATTTCTCTTTAATTTAATTGATTTCTCATTGATTGTAGGGTGGAAGGGAGCACCTCAACAACACACCCCTGTGGAATTGTAGAATTACTTCTGGATTTCCATGTTATTCTTTGGCTGCATTCTTCAGGAACTGCTATCAGCTTGAATGAAAATAAAGACTTGCATTTATATATTGCCTTTCACAACCACTGGACATCTCAAAGTGTTTTGCCAATTAAGCACTAATGAAGTGTCAGAAATAATGTTATAATGTAGGAATTGTGGCAGCCAATTTGCACACAACAAACTTCCATAAACAATAAGAATGATAATGACTAGATAATCTGTTTTTTTTAGATGTTGAATGAGGCATAAATATTAGTTAGAATACCAGGAATAACACCCTTGCTCTTCTTCAAAATAGTGCCATGGGCTCTTTTACATCCACTGGATCCGGCAGGTGCTGCCTCATTTTAACATTTCATTCTAAAGACCACAACTACGACTCTGAAAGGTGGTACAGGCAGTAACTTTAATCCATTCTTATAAATTTCTCGTCTAACTTACAAAGCACTTGAAATGCCTCTAGCAGCATATGCCGTAACCTACAGGCCAATGGAACAAAAGCTGCAAAGTGGGAGGAGGATGGTGACCTCAGGTCACGCAGGCGCAGTTGGAAATGTTTTACATGATTTTAGAACCAAAAGCTTCTTGTTTCCGATCGCGACACAGGAAGCTTTCCAAAACACCATGCACTGAACTATACTTAATTTAAGGAGAGTATTTTTTGTGATATTTATAGACGGCAGCATGTTTAGCTGGCGAATCATTAATAAAATCAAATTTCACCAGCAGTCTGTCGTCAATGAAATAAAAAGGAATGAATTAAAGTTGCTGTAATGTAAATGCAGCGGATGTGCAAAATGTAATCAGTGTAAAGGTAAATGAGCCGTGGGAGCGCCTCCAGGTCAGAATCCGAAATCTCCGGTATATGTGGTTTCCTAGGGTACCGAGGTCTGCAAACTCGTTCCAGGTGAAAGGTCGGAGGGCGGGCCCTGTGGCGGCGGCGCATTGAGGGTTCCAGAAGCTTCTGGCCGGCTCGGTGAGGGGCGGCGGCGGAGAGACAGTGACATGTCAAACATTGGCGAGAGCTGGATTTTGATCAGAGAGGGGAGGTGTATTTGGTGAGACAATGTTCGGATGCCTGGTTGCGGGTCGATTGGTAAGTTTATTTTGATTCAACACTTGTGCACCTTATCTGCACAATCGGGATTTAATAGTTTCCTTTAAACAAATATGGGTGCTGAAACAGAAACAGAAATACCTGGAAAAACTCAGCAGGTCTGGCAGCATCGGTGGAGAAGAGCACAGTTGACGTTTCGAGTCCTCATGAGAAGGAGCAGTGAGTGAAAGTTTTGTTTTGGGGAAAAAAAACTGATCAATTGACTTATAAAAAGCAAAAATGTTGGAAACACTCTGCGGATCTGACTATTCACCTATTTGCTGAGTATTTCCAGCAATTTCTGCTTTATTTCAGATTTCCAGCATCCGCACTATTTAGCTTTTGTAATTGACTTCAATTCTGTTCTACTCTGACTTTTTCGGAAATGTTTGACTATGGTAGTTGTGGAGTGCTTATTTTTATCTTCTAAATTACCTGTAGATTTAAGGCAATGAGGTATTATTTTTAAAACGTAGATTTTGAGTGTTTAAAATCCACCTATTTGTTGTATTGAGTCTCTTACGGTTCCCATCTTTGTGGTCCCAAGCCCAAGTGGTGCAGATTTGAATGTGTCTGGTTTTGCTATCCACATGGACAAATCTGCCGATACTACATCAAGCACTATTGCACCTTACTCTCCTCTGTCAATACCACCCACCACCCACTCAATCATACTGGAATGCAAAAATAGCACCCACCTTTTCTCCACCACAAACGTTCTCTCAAACTCCTTTTTTATTCATTCATGGGATATGGGTGTTGCTGGCCAGGCCAGCATTTATTGCCCAACCCTAATTGCCCTCAAGAAGGTGATGGTGAGCTACCTTGAACTGCTGCAATCCATGTGGGTACATCCACAGTGCTGTTAGGGAGGTAGTTCCAGGATTTTGACCCAGCAACAGTGAAGGCTATGTGTTTCCAAGTTAGGATGGTGTGTGGCGTGGAGAGGAACTTCCAGGTGGTGGTGGTGTTCCCATCTGCCTGCTGCTGTTGTCCTTCTAGATGTTTGGGGTCATGGGTTTGGAAGGTGTTGTTTCAGGTGTCTTGGTGGACTCCTGCATTGCATCTTGCTGCTGCCACTCTATGTCAGTGGTGGAGGGAGTGAAAGTTTGTGAATGGGGTGCCAGTCAAGTGGGCTGCTATGTCCTGGATGGTGCTGAGCTTCTTGAGTGTTGTTGGAGCTGCAATCATCCAGACAAGTGGAGAGTATTACATCACACTCCTGACTTGTGCCTTGTAAATGGTGGACAGGCTTTGGGGAATCAGGAGGTGAGTTACTTGCTGCAGGATTCTTAGCCTCTGACCTTCTCTTGTAGCCACAGTATTTATATGGCTAGTCCAGTTCAGTTTCTGGCAACGGTAACCCCCAGGATCATGATAGTGGGGGATTCAGCAATGGTGCCATTGAATGTCCTCTTCTGTGTCTCCTTCATTCTCTGCAAAAAGTTTAAGGAGCTCATGGACTTCTTTGTTACTAAGAGTGAAACGGTCTCTTCAATCACCTCTGCTACAGTCTCTTCCTCTTACCTGTGCAAGGATCTTATCTTAGCTTCTTTCCTATCTCCCCCTCACTCTCCAAGCTCATCCTGCCCATGAGGTTTATCTCAACAACAGCAGCTTATATTTTTATAAGTGTCCGCAACAAAGTAAAATGTCCCAATGTGCTTCTCAGAAGCATTATTAAATAATGTTATAAATATAATTGACACTGAGCCACATATTAGAACAGGTGATAAGAAGCTTGGTCAAAGAGGTAGGTTTTCAGGGGTGTTTTAAAGAAGCAGAAGTATGGAGCCAGAGAAGTTTGGGAAGGCAATGAAGGCACAGCTACCATCGGTGGAGTGATTAAAATTTGGGATGCATAGGAGGCCAGTATTGGAGGAGCTCTTGTGCGTCGCCAATTTCTTTCGCCTCCCCTTGGCAAATGTGTCTTCAGCCACCTAGGCCATCAGTTCTGGAATTCCCTCCCCCAAATCTCTTTGCCTCTCCACCTCTCTCTTTCTTTAACAAACTCCTTAAAACCTACCTTTAATCAAGATTTTGCTCCGATTATCCTTCTGTGGCTTGTTTCAATTTTTTTTTTGGTTATGCTTCTGTGATGTGCCTTTGGATTTTTTTTTTCAATTTTAAAGGTGCTATGTGAATGCAAGTTGAGTCTATGAAAACAAGTTGGTGTTGTATAATATGAAGTGCAGGCTACATTGCTTTCAGATTTTTTTAAACCAATTTTCACTTTTTACTTTGGTTTTACAGCTTTCTTGCCTGAGTATTAGCAGATGTATCAACCCTAATGATTTCCTAAAATTCTCTAAAATAGCTTTACTGAGTTTATAACATTTAGTTCAGTGCACTACTATTCGCGAAACAAATGGAAATTTCAGTGTAATCTGTCTTTTTTTTTCAAATACTAGTTTTTTTCAAATACTTCTTGAAAAAGATTTTCTATGGTTAGACAAAAATACCATTTATTACTACTGGACATAAGTTATGTTTTCATAGTAAAATCATTTTCACAAGGTAGAGATTTCAAAAAGTCTATAAAGAACCCCACCAATTACATAATTCAAACGTTGGACAGCTACAACTTGCATTTATATGATCCCTTTGACATTACAAAACACCCGCATTTAGTTACTAGGATGGAGGCAGGGGTTGCCTCCAAGGTCTGGATTCCTCCATCAAAGGAGAGAATGTTTCTTTATCTACTCTACTCTATATTGAATCATTTTAACACTAGATCAGCCCTCAACCTTCTAAACTCAAGGCATACAAGCCAAGTTTATGGAACCTATCCTCTATGACTTATTGTTTCATAATGTGTTGCCCACCCTCCAAGGCCAGTATTTCTTTCTTGAAGTGCGGTGTCCAAAACTCAATGCGCTACTCCAGATGAAGCCTCATCAATTGAGCAATTGAAACGTAGCTTCCTTACTTACCTATTACAAGCCACTTGAGATAAGGGATAACATTCCATTAGACACTTTGATTGCCTTTGTTAGCTGAGCACTAACATTGAGTGATTTGTACATAGACACCTCAAGTTTCCTCAAGTTTCTCCTCACCATAAAGGAAAAAATCCAATTTGTCTTTCTTGCATCCAAAGTAGACAATCTTATACTTAGTCATATCGAGCTCCAACTGGCACAGTCTTTCCCACTTAATCTATTTATGGCCCTTGTAATTTTCTGCTCCCATCTATGGACTATGTCTCCTAAGTTTGTCATGTGGGAATTTGGATAGACAACTTTCTATTCCTTATCCAAATCCTTGAAATATTTGGTGAAACTGAGGCCCATTACAGATCTCCATGGAACACCACTTGTCACAAACTGCCAATCCAAGTTCATTCTCTTTATAAGAACTTAAGAAATATGAGCATGATTAGGCCATTCAGCCCTTCAAGCCCATTCTGTCATTCAGTGAGTTCAATGCTGATCTTCTACTTCAACACCATTTTTCTGCACTATCCCTGTATCTCTTGATGTTTTTGATATGTAAAAATCTATTGATCTCAGCCTTGAACCTACTTAATGACTAAGCCTTTACAGCCCACTGGGGCAGAGAATTCCAAAGATTCACCACCCTCTGAGTGAAGAAATTCCTCCTCATCTCTGCCCTAAATGGCCTGCCCTTTATTCTGAGACTGTTCCCTCTAGTTTACCTCTACTTCTGTCTCCTGTATTCCAACTGATTTCTAACCCTTAAGGTCACCTTGAGTGCCATGCGTTTTTATTGTCTTTTGGAAATCTGTAGAGACAACATTGATGCATCCCAGTGGTTTCAGAGGGCATATGGTGATTGAGTTTTGCTGTAATCATTTTGAAGTTCCTTAGGATTATGCAGGTAAGAAAATGCATAAAATCAACTGCTAACATCTGCAGGATTTTTTTCCTTCCTATATAAGTATTATCTTTGGATTAGAATGCTCTAATTACTGATATTGTTTCCTGGGTTGATCGCAGTTTTTTGGCAGAAGGTTGGAAATGGTGTTCCACAAGAATTGGGGCTGCTATTGTGCATCACGTAACATAAAAGATTTGGACATGGAACTCGGAAATAATGCAACATCAAAATGTTGCGGATGACACCAAATTGGTGGGGCTGCGGTGTATAGTTAGTGCTGAGGAAGACTGTGACAAATACGAGACATTAACAACCTTGGATTTGGCGTGTAAATAGCAAATCAGTTTCAATATAGCTAAGTGCAAGGTGGTGCATTTTGGTGGAAAGACTAAGGAGGCCATCTCCTCCTTGGAAAATAAGAGCCCAGATGTGGTAGAGGAGTAAAGGGATCCGGGGTACTAATTCATAAATTATTAATAATGAACATGCAGGTCAACACAGACATGACATAAATGCAAATAAATCATTGGGGTTCAATTCTAGGGGAATAAAATTCAAAAACAGAAAAGCTATGGTAAACTTATTTAAAATCTTTGTTAGACCATGCTTTTTATTATTTATTCTTTCATGGGATGTGGGTGGCGCTGGCTAGAGCAGCATTTGTTGTCCATCTCTAATTGACCTTGAGAAGGTGGTGGTGAGTTGCCTTCTAGAACCGATGCGGAACATGGTGTAGATATACCAATGTTGTTAGGAAGGGAGTTCCAAGATTTAGTTCTAGCAACAGCGAAGGAACGATGAAATCTTTCCAGGTCAGAAAGGTGCCTGGCTTGGAGAGAACTTGCAGTTGGTGTTCTCATGCATCTGCTTCCCTTCTCCTTCTAGGTGGTAGAGGTCATGGGTTTGGAAGGTGCTGTTGTAGGAGGCTTGACAAGTTGCTGCAGTGCATCTTGAATATGGTACACACTGCTGCCAAGATGCGTTGGTGGTGAAAGGGAGTGGATATTGGAGATGTTGGATGGGGTTCCAAACAAGCAAGCTGCTTTGTCCTGCATGGTGTAAAGCTTCTTGGGTGTTGTTGGAGCTGCACTCATCCAGGCAAGTGGAGAGTAACCCATCACACTCCTGACTTGTCTTGTAGATGATAGACAGGCTTTAGGGAGTCAGGAGGTGTGTTACTTGCTGCAGAATTCCCAACCTCTGACCTTCTCTTGTAGCCGCAGTATTTATATGGCAGCTCCAGTTCAGTTTCTGGTGAATAGTAACCCCCAGGATGGTGATAGTGGGCTTTTCAGTGATGGCAATGCCATCAAATGTCAAGGGAAAATGATTAGATTCTGTCTTGTAGGGCATGGTCACTGCCTGGCTCTTGAGTAGTGCGAATGTTACTTGCCACTTATCAGCCCAAGCCTGAATGTTGTCCATTCTTGCTGCATATGGACACAGACTTCTTCAGCATCTGAAGGGTTGCAAATGGTACTGAACATTGTGCAATCATCAGCGAATATCCCACTTCTAACCTGCGACACTACCCTGAGGAACTCCTGCAGTGATGTCCTGGGACTGAGATGATTGACCTCTGACAACCACGACCATCTTCCTTTGTGCTAGGTATGACTCCAGCCAGTGGAGAATTTCTCCCCCCCTGATTCTCATTGTCCAGTTTTGCTAGGGCTCCTTGATGCCACGTTCGGTCAAATGCTACCTTGATGTCAAGGGCAGCCACTCTTGCCTCACCTCTTCAGCTCAACTTTTTTCCATGTTTGGACCAAGGCTGTAACGAGGTCAGGAGCTCAGTGGCCTTGACAGAACCCAAACTGAGCGTCAGTGAGAGGGTTATGCTGTGTAAGTGCTGCTTGATAGCACTATTGATGACACCTTCCATCACTCTGCTGATGATTGGGAGCAGACTGATGGGACAGTAATTGGCTGGGTTGGACTTTGTCCTGCTTTTATGTGTACAGCACATACCTGGCATTTTTCCACATTGTCCCAACAGGTCCCCAGAACACTACCCTGGGGTCTCTGGATTACTAGTCCAGCGACAATACCACTGTGCCATCGCCTCTCCCTGATGTGCTGGGCTCCCCTATCATTGAGGATGGAGATAATTGTGGAGCTTCCTCCTCTGGGTAGTTGTTTAACTGTCTATCACCATTCATGACTGGATGTGGCAGGACTGCAGATCTGATCTGTTGGTTGTGGGATCACTTAGCTCTGTCTGTTGCATGCTGCTTCTGCTGTTCGGCATGTAAATATCCCGTACTGCAGCTTCGCCAGGCTGACACCTCAATTTTATGCATGTCTGGTGCTGTTCTTGGCATGCCCTCCTGCACCCTTCATTGCACCAGGGTTGATCCCTTGGCTTAATGGTAATGATAAAGTGGGGGATATGCCGGCCATGAGGTTACAGTTTAAGGTTGAATAAAATTTTGCAGCTGCTGATGGCCCACAGTGCCGTGTGAATGCTCAGTTCTGCGCTGCTAAATCTGTTCTGAGTCTATCTCATCTAGCATGATGGTAGTGCCACACAACATGATGAAGGCATGTTCAATCTGAAGGCGGGACGTTGTCTCCACTAGGACTGTACGGTGGCCACCCCTACCAATACTGTCATGGACAGATACATCTGTGACAGGTAGACTGGTGAGGTTGAGGTTAAGTAGGTTTTCCCCTCTTGTTGGTTCCCTCATCACCAGGCCCAGTCTAGCAGCTATGTACTTCAGGACTTGGCCAGCTTGGACACTAGTGGTATTACTGAGCTATTCCTTTTGATGGACATTGAAGTCCGCCACCCAGAGTACGTTTTCTGCCTCTGCCACCCTCATTGTTTCTTCCAGTTGGTGTTCAGCATGGTGGAGTACTGAATCATCAGCTGCAGGGCACAGGGTGTGGGAGGCGGTAAGTGGTAATCAGCAGGAGTTTTCCTTGCCCGAGTTTGACCTGATGACATGAGAATTCATGGGGCCCGAAGTCAACATTGTGGACTCCCAGAGCGACTTCCTCCCGACTGTATACCACTGTGCCAGCACTCAGATGAGTCTGTCCTGCTGGGATAGTGATGGTGGTGTCTGGGACATTGTCTGTATGGTATGATTGGATGAGTTGACTGTGTCAGGCCATTGCTTGACAGATTTTGGTACAAGCCCCAGATGTTAGTAAGGACGACTTTGCAGGGTCGACAGGGCTATTGTTGCTTCTAGTGCCTAGGTTGATGTTGGATGGTCCATCTGGTTTCATTCCCTTCTGACTTTTCAGCAACTATTTGGTACAACTGAGTGTCTGTGGGTCTGGAGTCACATGTAGGACAGATCGGGTAAAGATGACAGATTTCCTTGCCCAAAGGACACTAGTGAGCCAGATGGGCTTTCATGGTCACCATTACTGGGACTAGCTTTTAATTCCAGATTTATTAATTAAATTCCACCAGGAATTTGAGCCCATGTCCCCAGAGCATTAGCCTGGGCCTCTGAATTGTTAGTTCAGTGGCATCACCACTATGCCACTGACTCCCCTTACTACTATGCTCAGTTTAAAAAGGATATAGAGAGACAGGAGAAAGTACAAAAAGGGTTTACTCGGTTGATACCAGAATTGTGTGAATTAAGCATCAAAGAACAAGCTAGAATTATTTTCTCTAGTCTTTAAAATTATGAAGGGGTTTGATAGAGTAGATGTAGAGAAGATTTGTGGTGGAGCCCAAAACAACATTTATATAAGATATTCACCAATAAATCCAATAAGAAATTCAGGAGAAACCTCTTATAGAGTAGTTATAATGTGGAACTTGCTATCATGTAGATTAGTTGAGATGGATAGCATAGATGCATTAAAGTGAAAGGTGGTTAAGCACATGATGGGGAGAAACAAAGAAGGATATATTAATAGGGGGCTCGTGTGGAGCATAAAAACTGGCATACACCTGTTGTGCTAAATAACCTGTTTCTGTGGTATTTGTAATGTATAATACTATGTAACAGACCATTACTGAGCATATTAGAAATGTGTTGGCTTGCTTACTATCATCTCTTAGAGGCACTTTTTTTTCCAGGAAAATAGAGACAGCCCAAATTGAGTGTGTAAACATTGCGAGAATAGGAAATTATTAGTTGATCTCTCATGGCTTTGTTTTTGGACGAAATGGAAAAGAAAACTTTTATCTGATTTTCTGTAATTCTTTGTGTGTTTCCCACCTTTTTAATGCTATTTTCTTTTCCAGCTGTTGTTGTGAAAATGTTGGAATATATCTTGGGCTTCTATTTCTTGTAATCTGTGTCCACTAATAGGGTTTTTCTCCCTTGCCCAGGTGCAGACAGATGCACAACAAGTTGCAGAGGGGAAATTTGTATTTAACCTTCCTGATTATGAGAATGTCAATCACGTGGTGGTCTTTATGCTGGGGACAACACCATTCCCTGTAGGAACAGGAGGATCTGTGTATTTCTCATATCCCGACAAGAGTGGAATGCCAGTTTGGCAGTTGCTGGGATTCATAACTAATGAAAAACCTAGTGCAATCTTCAAAATATCACGGTTAAAGACAGGTAAGTAGAAGGTGGCCTTTCAATGGGGTGACTTAATAACAGAGGTAGAAAAAGAACATACATCTATATAGATATTCTTAGTACACCTGAAAGTAATTCACAGCCAATTAATTATTTTTGAAATGTAGTTTCTGTTATGTAGGCAAATGCAACACATTTTGCACACAGCAAGCCCAATAAACGGTTTTGGTGCTGTAGGCAGATGGACACTGGTAAATGCCCTGATACAGCTGGACTCCCCTGCTCCTTTCCTAGTAGTGTCATGGATCTTTTCATTTCCACTTGAGAAGACAGAGAAGGCCTTGATTTAACAAATCATCTCAAAGGTATCAGTATTTCCTTAGTACTGCTCTGAAAAGTCAGGCGAGATTTTGTACTCAGGCAGTGTGGGCTTGAACCCACAACCTTTTGACTCCAGTAAGAATGCAGCCACTGAGCTTAGCTGACACTTTGCTTATCACAAGTGCATTATTTTAAATTCACTACTCAAAAATCCAATGTTCTCCCAATTTTGGAAAAATCTGTTAAATTAGTGCTGACTGGCCAACTGTGATTGAAAATGTGATAATTAAAATTGTCTTTTCTCCTTCAGTGAGAGATGGATGCTATGATCAGAAGCCACCCAACTGCCTCATCACTGTTTCAGAAAAGTATATTTTATTGTAGTTAACAGTTGTAGAGAAGTTGGAGGGAGAAGATTCCATTTCATTCTTCATCTAAAAATGAGATCTTCAAAGGAATAGTTTGATAGTACATCTTGGTTTAGATTTCCGTTCAACTGCCGTAAAAATCTAATGCCCTTTTAAGTCATTGAAGAACCATAGAAAAGTTACGGCACGAAGAGGCCATTCAACCCATCGTGTCTGCGCAGCAAACCCTTACTGTGTGGGCTATTTGCTCAGAGGAGCAAATACATGTTACATTGACTGCACTTCCTTATTATTCGAAATGCTAGTAAACCTGTGTAAAGGGTATTCAGGAACTCGTGATGCTGTGACAAAAAGTGCAACAGTTTTAATAGTTTCTTAATGCTTATTAATAGAATGATATACCTCGATGTCTGTTTCTTAACTGACATAATTTGAGCATCATGAATTGCCAAAGTTACTGAGATTCATCTCTACCTCAGATTTCATTTGGACTGTTCAGAAAAGTTAATCATTGTTTCCTAGATCGCTATGCCAAATGCAAAAATAAAACTTGCCCAGTCCTATTGTTTGTATCTTCCAGCATATTTTTCTGTTGGGCCTTTTAGTTTTATATTTTATCTTCATATTCAGCCAATGTGGTCATGCTCCACCTTCCTTCCTGTTTCTCAAAAATGATAATGGAGTGCACTACCAGGTGGCACCCCTTGATAAGCTATCAATGCCCTATCTAGATCAAAGGTTACCACCAGATGTTTAAGCATACATTATGAAAGCAGTTGAAAGAGTTGTCCATTCATATTTATTGAACCTTTACTTCTAAATCTGGCAGGTTAGGTAGAAGTGGATAATAAAATATTTTATCCATCTCCTTTTATTATCCCTCAACCCTTTCTAGTTTTGCTTTAGTTATTGGAATTATTTAACTCTTGTTGGATTTTCTCCCTTCCCTATGGACACTTCAGTTGTTTAAAAATATATTTATTTGTTCTCGGGATGTGAATGACGCTGGCAAGGCCATATTTGTTGCCTTATCTTTGTTTTGCTTAGAAGGTGATGGCGGACCTTCTTGAACCATTGTAGTCCTTTTGATAATGGTGTTGGGTAGGAAATTCCAGTATTCTGACCAGCCCATATACAACTTGGAGGCAACGTTGGAGATGATTGTGATTCCAGAACATTGCTGCTCTTGTCCTTCTTGCTGCTAGAGATCACAATGGAGGAACTGCCAAAGTAACCTTAGTCAGTTGATACGTGCATCTTGTGAATTGCATGAACAGCCACAGTGCAGTGGTGGGTGTTTATTAAGCTCAGTGGTAGAAGCACCAGTTGATTGAATTGCTCCACCTTGGATGCTGTCTAGCTTCTTGACTTGCTGAAACTGTAGTCATCCAGGTGAGTGGTCAGCAGTTTGTTACATTTTTGGCTTGAGTCTTAGATGGTGGAGGGGTTTTGATGTATCAGGAGGTGAGCCACTTGTTGCAGGGTACATTCTTTGGTAACTATGGTGTTAATATGGCTGGCCTAGTTCACCTTCTGATGACCGCAAGACTTTTGGTAGTGTCATTGAAATGCAGGGAGATATTGCTGGGCTTTCTATTATTGGTGATGGTCGTAATCTGGAATTTGCATGGCTTGACTATTACCTCCCACTTGTAAGCCCAAACCTGCACATTATGCAAGTCCTGTGGGCTGGCATGACCTACTTCCTAATTGGAGGAAATGTGAATGGAACTGAACAATAGGGGAGGTGATGGCATAGTGGTATTGTCACTGGTCTAGTACTCCAGAGACCCAGGGTAATGCTCTGGGGACCCGGATTTGAATCCCACCATGGCAGATGGTGAAATTTGAATTCAGTAAAAATCTGGAATTAACAGTCTAATGATGACCATGAAACCATTGCTGATTGTCATAAAAACCTGTCTGGTTCACTAATGTCCTTTAGGGAAGGAAATCTGCTGTCCTTACCTGGCCTGGCCAACATGTGACTCCAGACCCACAGCAGTGTGGTTGACTCTTAACTGCCTTCTGAACAAGAACAACAAGGACATAAGAAATAGGAACAGGAGTAGACCATTCGGCCCCTTGAGCCTGCTCTGCCATTCAGTAAGATCATGGCTGATCTTGTGTTTCGATTTCCACATTCACATCTAACCCGATAACCTTTGATTCCCTTGCCTAACAAGAATTTATCTACCTCTACCTTAAAAGTATTCAATGACCCAGCCTCCTCCACCTTCTGAGGCAGAGTGTTCCAAATTCGCACAACCCTCAGAGAAAAAAATTCTCCTCATCTCTGTCGTAAAAGGGCACCCCCTAATTTTAAAACAGTGCCCCCTATTTCTGGACTCACTCACAAGAGGAAACATACTTTTGACGTCCACCTTGTCAAGGCCGTTCAGGATCTTGTATACTTCAATTAAATCGCCCCTTACTCTTCTAAACTCCTGTGGAAACAAGCCCAGTCTGTCCGACCTTTCCTCATAAGACAATCCACTCATTCCAGGTATCAATCTAGTAAACCTCCTTTGAACCGCCTCCAATGCATTTACATCCTTGCTTAAATAAGGAGACCAAAACTGCACACAATATTCGAGGTGCGGTCTCACCAATGCCCTGTATAACTGAAGTATAACATCCTGACTTTTATGTTCAATCCCTCTCGTAATAAAAAATAGCATTCCATTAGCCACCTTAATTACTTGCTGTACCTGCATACTAACTTTTTGTGACTCTTACTAGAACATCTAGATCTCTGTGCACCTCAGAATTATGCAGCTGTTCTCCACTTAAGTAATTTTTTATTTTGTTTTTGCTTTTTTTGTTCTTCCTGCCAAAGTGAACAACTTCACATTTTCCCACACTAAACTCCATTTGCCAGATCTTTGCCAAAGTGAACAACTTCACCTTTTTCCCACACTAAACTCCATTTGCCAGATCTAACTTTATCCATCTGGAACCTACTCATGTCCCCTTCACAACATACTTTCCTACCTATCTTTGTGTCATCTGCAAATTTAGCTACCATGCCTTCACGCCCCTCATCTTAGTCATTGATGTAAATCATAAAAAGTTGAGGCTGCAGAACAGACCCCTGTGGGACTCTACTTGTCACATCCTGCCAATCAGAAAAAGAACCATTTATGCATGCTCTCTGCTTTCTGCTTGCCAGTTAATCTTCTATTCAGGCTAATATGTTACCCCTTACACCATGCCTTTTTATTTTCCGTAATAATTTTTGATGTGGCATTTTATCAAATGCCTTCTGGAAATCCAAGTACAGTACGTCTGCAGGCTCCCCATTATCCACTGCGCATGTTACTTCTTCTAAAAACTCCAATAAATTGGTTAAACATGGTTTTCCTTTCACATAATTATGCTGACTCTTCCCGATTGTCTTGAGCTCTTCTAAGTGCTCCACCTGTAACCTCCTTAAATGATCGATTCCAATAACTTCTCCAAAACGGACAACAAACTAACTGGCCTATAGTTTCCTGTTTTCTGCCTCCCTCCCTTCTTGAATAGAGGGATTATATTTGCTCTTTTCCAATTTGATGGAACCTTTCCAGAATCTAGCGAATTTTGGAAAATTAACACCAGCTCATCGACTGCCTCATTAGCCACCTCTTCCTAGGATGTAGTCCATCGGGACCAGGAGAGTTACCTGCCCACAGCTCCATCAATTTGCTCAGTACTGTTTCCCTAGTGATTTCAATTTCACCAAGTTCCTTTCTCCTGTTCGCCTGATTTGCAGCTATTACTGGAATGTTTTTTGTACCCTCTATAGTGAACACAGAAGCAAAATATTTGTTCATCTCTTCCGCTATTTCCTTATTATCTACTATTAACTCCCCACTGTCACTCTCTAGAGGACCAACACTCACCTTACTTACTCTTTTCCTTTTCAATTACTTGTAGAAACTCTTGCTATTCGTTTTCACATTTCTAGCTAGCTTCCTTTCTTACTTTAATTTCTTTCTCCTGATTAACCTTTTGGTTATTCTCTGCTGTTCTTTATATTTGTCCAATCATCTGTCCTGCCACTCACCTTTGTGGAGTTGTATGCTTTTTCCTTAAGTTTGATGCTTTCCTTAACTACTTTAGTAAACCACGGATGTTGGGTCGTCCCCTTAGAATTTTTCTTTATAGTAGGAATGTACTTATTCTGAATATTCTGAAATATTCCCTTAAATGTCTGCCACTGCTTTTCTATTGGTCTATCCTCTTGCCAGTTTCCCAGTTCTCTTCAGCTAGCTCAACTTTCATCCCCACATAGTTGCCTTTATTTAAGTATAATATACCAGTCTTAGACCCACTCTTCTCCTTTTCAAACTGGATGTAAAATGCAATCATATTGTGGTCACTGCTACTTATGGGTGCCTTTACCCTGAGGTCATGTCACGTTGCACAATACCAAGTCTAATATAAACTGCTCTCTGGTTGGTTCCGGAACATGCTGCTCTAAGAAACTATCTCAAAAGCATTCTGCAAACTCCTCATCCAGGTTACTACTGCCAGTCTGATTTTTCCAGTTTGTACAGATTAAAACCACCCATGATTAGTACTGCCCCTTTATCACAAGCATACAATATTTTCTCTTGAACACTTTGCCTACACTGTGGCTACTGTTAAGGGGCCTGTAGACCACTCCTACTAATGACTTTTTTCCCCTACTATTCCTCATCTCCACCCAAACCGATTCTATATCCTGATCTCCTGAAGCAAGGTCACCTCTAAAACTATTGCACCAATGCCCTCTTTGATTAACAGTGCTACCCTTCCACCTTTACCTAGCTTCCTATTTTTCTTGAATGTCATGTCATCTCAAAATTAAGGAACCAATCTTTGTCATCCTGCAGCCACGTCTCCGTAATTACTATTAGATCATATTTATTAACTTCAATGTGGGACATCAATTCATTTACTGTGTTATGAATGCTACGTGCATTCAGGTAGAGAGCCTTCGGTTTTGTCTTTTTGCTACCTTTGTAACATTTAGTCTTGACTGTTGATGTATTCTTAGGCTTTTTCTCTCTGTCCCTTCCTGCCATTCTCTGAGCCTCATTTCTCATATAACTATTTTGCTCTCCTGTCTTGGCTCTACACCTTGAATTGCTACCTCTACCCAAGCTTTATCCCTCACCTCTCTTGATTAGTTTAAAGCCCTTTCTACTTCCCAAGGGCAATTAGGGATGGGCAATAAATGTTGGCCTAGCCAGTGCCGTCCACATCTCATGTACGAATAAAAAAAATGTGATGACTGGCCTCTGACATCATAACTTCCTTTTGCCACTACAGGATTTTCCCTTTTACATTTTTTCTCCTAAAGTTGCTGACTGCTGGGTTGTAGCACCATGGGCACCAGCCTTCCTCCAGCACCTTGCTCAAATGTCTATTCTTCTGGAATGAGTTTAGATAATGAGTGGCATTGGGCTGTTTTGATGGTGGACAGCCAATTTCAAGTTGAGGGGAGGTAGTTGCTTGATAGTCAGGGTTCTATTTTCAAATACTGTTTTTTTTTCATTCTCCCCACACTGCTTCCACACCAACAAGGACCCTGCGATGAATTAAAGGATCCACTCCCAACTGAGATCTGCTATCTTGGCACAGACCTGGAACCTTCTGGATCTGTATGGTTTATTTCTACACAGGCAAATTGTCTTTACCAACTGGACCACCAAAAATTGTACTGTGCATTAGTTCACTTTTACATAAAAGTAAAACTTTTATTGAACTTTGACTTTACTCATTTTAAAAAAGTGCATAATTTAATTGATGGTGGAATTGCTAACATTAGAATTTGTCCTCCAATAATCTACCAATTCAAACGTGTAATCTTACTCATATCAACACTGGCTTAAGCAGAAATAGTACATGTGGATGGACAGATGGACTGTAATACATGTTTCTGCGCACCTACCTACTGAAAATACTTGCCAAGCAGCTTGGGTTACTTTGATTGCTCACTGTTGTATTTCTTACTGGGCCTCCCCTTGATGCTCTCAAGGTCCAAAATTTGCTGTGTGTACTGAAGCAAGTAAAATGTAAGGCCATATATAAGATTGACTAATAGATATAAATCAGTGTTAGAAATCAGTAATGTTGTGATTCTCTGATTTAAAGATTATTAAAGTACTGGTTTAAATTAATTATATCCATATGTTGCCAAATTTATCTGGGATGTATAGAATTCAACTTTGGCATCGGCTGCCATGTGTAAAAATGCTTTTACAAATAATTCCCCCATAAGATCCTGCTGCTGAGACTATTCATTTTTTTCCTATAGCTTAATATCAAAGATCAAATGTCTGTGCTGCACTTTTTAAACAAATTGACATCATCATGCAAATTTTGCACTGTGATATAAAGCAATGTGTTAATTCTTTTTTTTCACTTTAGCTTTAAGCTGCTTTGTTATGTTACAGTTCTGTTTCTCTGGTATTACATTTGTTTGGCAGAGTTTATGTTGTATTGATCTGGGCTTTTTTATAAAAATTACACATTAATACAATTGTAAATCTCCTTGCAGAGGAAGTTGGCCAGAATCCTTTTGGAATGATGAATATTGCCCAAACTCAATCTGTTGCCCAAATAGGGATCTCTGTAGAACCTGTGGAGCTCCTGACGCAGCAAACTCCAGTAGCAAGTGCAGCTGTATCAACAATTGATTCATTTACACTGGTAAGTACAGTAGCTAAGATATTTAGGCTACACCGTAATAGCCTTTTTTTAAAAAAAAACATTTTTTTGAATTTGAATTTTACCAGTAATTCCATAGCCTGTAATGCATCATTTTGAAAATATCAGATCAGGATTTCTCCTGCCGGGAATATCAGAAGAGGGTTGTGGTTGCTGGTATTGTTGATTTGTAACTTGTATTCTGGGATGCTGATTCTGCATTATAATTTAACAAGCTTGCTGTAGTGTATAGTCTAAAGTTACAAATCATAACAACATCACCTTTGTAAGCTTGAAGCCTCACATTTGTCATCTCTAATGCATTAACATTTTAATAATCTTAATCTGCTGTCTTCTGGCAGGGCAGGATATTTATAATGTGAGAAAATTGCTTAAGTAGAGCTAATGTCAATTACAATAGAGATATTCAGAGGACTAAACAGATTTTGTTATGCATCTTTTGGAGTATTATCATTGTCCATTGAAGTGGTGGCCTGTGAAGTGCCTAAATACATCCGTTAAAGCCTCTACAGCTATTAACTCAATGGGTGCCTTTTTTACATTCAAGGGAAATGGGCATCTATGGCAAAGTGACATTTAAATATCTCTAATTGTACAAAGGTAGGAAGTGGATAGGAGACAGTATGACTTTGTAAAGAATTTGGAAGGGTACATACTCAGTGACACAGCTAGATTTGCCATCCAAGTGCCATGCTGCGAGTGTTATTACAGCTCATAGCCTTTGCAGTATCTGGTGCCTTCAGGCGTTCCTTGATATCATGTGAAGTGAATCATATTGGCTGAAGATTGGTATCCGTGATGCTGGGGTCCTTAGGAGGAGGCCGAAATAAATCATCCACTCAGCATTTCTGGCTGAAGATGGTTACAAATATTTCAGCTTTGTCCTTGCACTGATGATGTGCTGGGCTCCCCCATCATTGTGGGGGAGGATGCGGATATTTGTGGAGCTGTCTCCTCCAGTTAGTTCTTTAATCGTCCATTACCATTCACGACTGGATGTGGCAGGACTGCTGAGCTTGGATCTGATCTGTTGGTTGTGGAATTGCTTAGCTCTGTCTGTTACATGCTGCTTACGCTGTTTGGCATGCAGGTAGTCCTGTGCTGTAGCTTCACTGGGTTGGCAAATCATTTTTAGGTACGCCTACTGCTCCTGGCATGCTCTTCCACACTCTTCATTGAACCAGGGTTGATCCCGGCTTGATGGTAATGGTAGAATGGGGGATATGCTGGGCCATGAGGTTGCAGGTTGTGATTGTGCTCTTTATGGCCCACAGCGTGTCATGGATGCCCAGTTTTGAGTCACTAGATCTGTTTGAAATCTATCACATTTAGTACAGTGGTAGTGCGGAAGAGCATGCAAGGAGCAGTAGGCGTACTTAAAAATGAGATGCCAACCTGGTGAAGCTACAGCACAGGACTACCTGCATGCCAAACAGTGTAAGCAGCATGTAACAGACAGAGCTAAGCAATTCCACAACCAGCAGATCAGATCCAAGCTCAGCAGTCCTGCCACATCCAATCGTGAATGGTAGTGGACAATTAAAGAACTAACTGGAGGAGGCAGCTCCACAAATATCCGCATCCCCCCCAACCCCGGCAATGATGGGGGAGCCCAGCACATCATCAGCGCAAGGACAAAGCTGAAGTATTTGCAACCATCTTCAGCCAGAAACACGATGGAGAATATCCTCAGTGTGAAGGTGGGTCTTCACCTCCATGAGGTCTGTGCGGTGGTCACTCTAACTAATACTGTCATGCTCAGATGCATCTGCAACAGCTAGATTGGTGAGGATGAGGTCAAGTAGGTTTTTCCCTCTTGTTGGCCCCTCACCACCTGCCACAGGCCCAGTCTAGCAGCTATGTCCTTTAGGGCTCAGTCAGTAGTGTTGCTACTGAGCTACTCTTGGTGGTGGACAACTTCATTCTGTGATCTTGCTACCCTCCGTGCTTCTTCTAAGTGGTGTTAAACATGCAGGAGCATTGAGGGTGGGGGAATGTGGTCTGTGGCAGTAGGTGGTGACCAGCAGGAGGTTTCCTTGCCTATGTTTGACCTAATGTCATGAGACTTCATGGGGTCTGGAGTCAATGTTGAGGACTCCCAGGGCAACTCCCTCCTGACTGAATGCCACGGTGCTGCCACCCCTGGTGGGTCTATCCTGTTGGTGATACCCTGGGGTGGTGATAGTCTGGGACATTCTGTACATTCTCTCGTAGCTGCCACAAAAAAAACAGGGGTTTCACCAGTTAAAAAAGGTCTTACTGAATATCCAGACATTTATAAATGCAAGTCATTCTTTTATTTTTTTTTAAAGTGCCTTTCACAACATCAGGACATCCTGAAGTGTTTTACCTTTTGAAATGTAATCTCTGTTGTAATGTAAGAATTGCAGCATCTGATTTGCTCAGAACAAACTCCCACAAGCAGTGATGTGATAATGACCAGATAATCTGCTTTCATGATGTTGAAAGAGGGCTAAATATTGGCCAGGTTTTGAATTATTGTTTGTTTGGTTTTCTAACATTCCATCTCCATTTGTAGTTATCGTTAGTTTGTCTACTGTTCTAAAACCCAGCATGGAGCTTCTTTGAAAAGCTAAACCCTTTTCTGTATGGTTTTACAATAAAGCATGTCTTAAAATAGCTCATGTCCAAGATCTTTCTGTGAAATAATTCTAAACTGTGACACAGATTTTCTGTACTGTAATGCAAATGTTCCTGTGGAAATCTGCTAGCATGTGCAATCATAGAAGTTCATGGCTTACTAAAGTGTCTGTTTTCTACTATGGAAGTTTTTCTAGAAACTGACATTTTAATCAGCAACCAAGTTTGAACATTCGTCTTACCTCTGGGCTGCTACACTTCATTATTTTCTTGTTTCTGGTATTTTCCTTGTATACCCTATAACTAATTATAAATTTCTTATACTTTCAGTTTACACAGAAGATGTTAGACAATTTCTATAATTTTTCAACATCATTTGCACTGACCCAGGCTCAGATGATCCCAAATCCCTCTGAGATGTTTATCCCAGCAAGTATTGTATTGAAATGGTAAATATAAATCTCTATTGTATATCTATATACAACAGCAAGTAGAAACATGGTTACTTTTCTCTTGGTGTACACACCTCGATTAATACACAAGATAAGATCACACGGAGTTAAGGGTAATATGTTAGCTTGGATAGAGGATTGGCTAACCAACAGAAAGCAGAGAGTCGGGATAAATGGGTCTTTTCCTGGATGGCAAGCTGTAACTAGTGTGGTGCCACAGGGTTCAGTCCTTGGGCCCCAACTATTTACAATCTATATTAATGACTTGGATTCAGGGATAGAAGCTACTATAGCTAAATTTGCAGATGACACCAAAATAGGTGGGAAAGTAAGTTGCAATGAAGAAATAAGAAATTTACAAATGAGTATGGACAGGTTAGGTGAATGGGCCAAAATTTGGCAGATGGAGGTTAGCGTGGATTAGTGTGAAGTTATCCATTTTGCTTGGAAGAATAAAAAGGCAACTTATTATTTAAATGGAGAGAAACTTCAGTGCAGAGGGATCTGGGTGTCCTCATGCATGAATTGCTGAAAGCTAGTATGATGGTACAGCAGGCAATAAGGAAGGCAAATGGAATTTTGGCATTTATTGCTAAAGGAATAGAGTATAAAAATAGGGAAGTGTTGTTGCAACTGTACAAGGCATTGGTGAGACCGCACCTGGAGTACTGTGGACAGTTTTGGTCCCCTTGCTTGAGGAAGGATGCAGTTACATTGAAGACGGTTCAAAGGAGGCTCACTAGATTGATTCCAGAGATGCGGGGCTTGTCTTATGAGGAGAGATTGAGCAATTTAGACCTATACTCACTAGAGTTTAGAAGGATGAGAGGAGATCTAATTGAGGTAAATAAGATGCTAAAGGGGTTAGGCAAAGTAGACATGAAGCGGATGTTTCCCCTTGTGGGGCATTCTAAAACGAGAGGCCATAGTTTTAGGCTAAGGGGTGGTAGATTTAAATCAGAGATGAGGAAGAATCACTTTTCTCAAAGAGTCGTGAATCTGTGGAATTCACTACCTCAGAATGTAGTGGATGCTGGGATGCTGAATAAATTTAAGGAGGAGATAGACAGATTTTTAATTAGTAATGGGTTGAAAGGTTATGGGGAGAGGGCGGGAAATTAGAGTTGAGGCCGAAATGAGATCAGCCATGACCATATTGAATGGCAGGGCAGGCTCGAGGGGCTGATTTGCCTACTCCTGCTCCTAGTTCTTATGTTTTTATGAACTTAGTTCTCAAAAAGCTCTCAGATTTCTTGATGCCATATGCATGTATGTATAAAAATTTTCAATGTTCATTACTGGTTACTTTTTAAGAACTTTATATTTTCTGTAATGTGGGAATACCTAAAGTTTGAATTTAAATCCATCTCACCCTCTAGAAATAAAAGTCTGGCCTACTCCTTTAGGGTAGGAGAAATGTTTGATGTGCTGGAAGGAACTGGAAAATATAGTGGCATGTTAGAAATTTTGATGCCTCTATGATGTGTTGCACATTCATTAGATGTAAGGAACTTGCTTAAAATGAAATATTTAGAAAATTGTTCTTTCGTGTTGGGGAAGGAAACAGTTAACTCACAAGGAATTCAATTGCTAATTATCAGTTAACAACCTAAGTACCCATTTGGATGTATAAAAGGGAAAACAGGTGAGGCAATTCTCTGTAGAGTTTTATGCACCAAAAATAAAATTCTGAAGAAGCCAGTCTTGATCTCAGTCTTTATTGCCAAACAGCTATTGGAGCTTAACAGTGGTAGGGAGCGAATGGTTACTGCTTGTAAGTAAAAGATTGGAAACTAAACTTTCTTTAGACAAAAGACTGTATTTGGAGTTAACTTTGAGAAGTGTGATTTGGAGTAACTTTTGAGAATGGCTGAATCAAAATGTAGAGTTTTGGGGTATGATTACCCACCAATGTTTTCTGAGAGTGAATCCTATGAGTAATGGAAGAATTAAGTAACTGTGTGGACACTGGTTACATCCTTGCCGAAGAAAAAACAAGGAATGGCCTTGGCACTTTTGTTACCAAACAAAAGCAAAATTAAACGCAAAGTATTTTCAGAGTTGAAGCCTGAGCATCTGAACACGGAAGAACGTTTGGAAACATTATTAGATTTTATAGATAAGGTCTACCAGAAGGATAACTTAAGTGCTCATGAAGCGTGATCAGATTTTGACAAATTTAGAAAATTGGAGGAAAGTCCCAAAGAAAATTACATAATGGAATTCGGTAGACTATATGCAAGATTGCAAAAACTCCGTCCAGAAATTCCCCAATCAGTGCTGGCATTTAAGTTACTAGACTGCCAGAGTATCGCATATGGACAGACTTCTAGCTTTGACGGGAGTTAAATTTGTGGAAAGATAGCTGGAGTCAACACACTGCTAGATCAGATGTCAGAAGCTCTAAAAGAAAATTCCTTGGAAAACATTCATTTCCTGCAGCATTCATGGCACAAATGAGTTATTCAGTGGTAAGATAGAAAATGGAGGATACAATGTTAACGGGATGGTGAGATCATCTATGAACAGGATGCAGGCATCAGTACGAAAGGAGATTTGTAACTAGAAATGGTGAGGACAGAAGCACCTTTGATAATTATGGCAGGAGAAAAGAATACAACAAAAGGATGAACCCCAGAAATGCCCAGGGTGTGGATAATCGGCGTTTTAGATGCAATTCAAAATACCATTATGCAATGAACTGTCTTAAACGATATAATGTGTTCGAAATTAAACATGAGATAGAAGATGATGGAGATATTGACCAAAGAGAGGGCTTTGCATTAGTTGTGAAAAGTTTCAGCCTGGTGATAAATGTCTTGGTTGCAGAGTCCTTCAATTGTGTGGTGCTAGATAGTGGATGCATGTCTACTGCGTGTGGGATAGACTGGTTAAAATGCTACCTGGACTCAATAAATGACAAGGATCAAAATTAGGTTAAGGAATTTGAGAGTTCCACTAGTTTTAGATTTGGAGATGATAATACTCTAAAACCTTTAAAAAGGACAGTGATTCCCTGTAAGATAGCTGGAGTCAACCATTTCATCAACATGGATGTAGTGCCTAGCAAAATACAGTTACTGTTGAGCAGGCCATCGATGAAGAAAGCGCAAATGAAGCTGGACATGGAAAATGACAACAACAAAAAACTACTGCGGATGCTGGAAATCCAAAACAAAAACAGAATTACCTGGAAAAACTCAGCAGGTCTGGCAGCATCGGTGGAGAAGAAAAGTGTCGACGTTTCGGGTCCACACGACCCTTCAACAGAACTAACTCAGTTCTGTTGAAGGGTCGTGTGGACCCGAAACGTCGACTCTTCTCCACCGATGCTGCCAGACCTGCTGAGTTTTTCCAGGTAATTCTGTTTTTGTTACGGAAAATGACAAGTCCATTGTATTTGGAAAACCTGTGGATTTACGATTTACACAATCTGGACACTATTTTATTTCTTTAATGAAACTTAATTTTTCTAGTAAGGAAATTAAAGAAGTGCTATTAGCATTAGGGGATAAGAATTTACAGGACAAAAAGCTAATTGTGTTAAAATTGCATCGGCAGTTTGCCCACCCCCTTCCCAAAGATTAAAAATTTTGCTAAAGAATGGAGAGTACACTAAACTTACAGAGGAGATAAGCGATATATGTAAGGACACTGTCACAGCTGATAATGAGTCTACCCTTAGTGAGGAATTCCAATGAAGTTGTGGCGATGGATTTAAAGGTGTGGGATAAAGAAAAGAACATTTTTGTTTTACATTTCATATATTTGGCACCAAGGTTTAGCCAGTCAACAATTATGTACAGTAAAGAAAAATAAATAATTGTGCATCAGATTATGGGAAAGTGGATAGAGACTGGATTGGGACCACCAGCAAAATTCCTCACTGATGACGGGGGGGGGATTTGCTAATGATGAGTTTCAGGACATGTGCGAAAACATGAATGTAATAGTTATGAAAACAGCAGCAGAAAGCCCTTTTAGTAATGGAGCTTGCGGAAGGAATCGTGTGGAGATAGATGAGATGCTTCGTAAGATTTTAGCAGATAGACCAAGCTGTAAATTAGCATCTGCTGTAGCATGGGCTGTCTATGCCTAGAATTGACTGCAGATGGTCAGAGGCTATGGTCCATTTCAGTTTGTTTTTGGTAGAAATCCAAAAGTTCCTTCAGTCCTGAGTGATCACCCCCCAGCTTGGGAGGGAACTACGATTAACTACTTGTTCTGAGCATTTAAATGCACTGCATGCGGGCAGAAGAGCATTCCTTAAAGCCGAAGTTTCAGAAAGAATTCGGTGAGCCTTAAGATACAATGTACGACCATCGGAAATGATTTTCAATCAGGGAGGCATGGTATACTATAGAAGAGAAGGACTTAGCGAGTGGAAGGGCCCAGGAAAAGTTATAGGTAAAAATGGTAAAACAGCCATTTTACAGCATGGGAACCAGACTATTCGGGTACACTCATCGAAGTTAATTGGTGCAGATTACAAATTTGCGGGTGCAGAAAGAATTATAGGAAGTGATGAGGGACCATGTATTTCTCATACCCATATGTTGCATGATTGTGAGGACCAGGTAGCTGAAGTTGGCAAGATATCTGAAGACGGACACAGTAATTTGGACGAACAAGATGAGGTGATTTGTCCCAGAGGACAACTGCCAAAAGCTGGCACTAAAGTTATATACTTGCCAGAAGGGGCTAGCCAATGGAGGGATGCGATGATTGTAGATAGAGGAGGGAAGGCCCCTGGAAAATATAAAAATTGGTTATATGTATGAGATAAAGGACAGGAGGTTAGGCCTCTAGATTGGGAACATGAAGTACAAAAATAGAAAGCACGGAAAGGGGAAAGGTTTAGGGGGAACATTAGTGGGAACTTCTTCACTCAGAGAGTGGTGAGAGTGTGGAACGAGCTACCATCTGACGTAAATGTGGGCTCACTCTTAAGTTTTAAGAATAAATTAGATAGATACATGGATGGGAGAGGTCTGGAGGGTTATGGACTAGGTGCAGGTCAATGGGACTAGCGGAATAATATTTCGGCACAGACTAGAAGGGCCGAATGGCCTGTTTTTCTGTGCTGTAGTGTTCTATAGTTCTATGGAAATGTAGTATCAGTTCAGACAGTGGGTCTGGGAGTGAACATCTAGATCTAGGAAGAGATCGTGAACTGTTGAAAGAGCATCTATAAATGGGAGAAAATCATCAAACAGTAACAGGACCGGAGCATGATAGAGGGCAGGGTAGCGAGTGTAGCTTAACAAGGTCAAGGAACATGGCACAGACTGGTAAGGCTGCAAGGAGCAGAAGCCCATGTGATCGAGAAGTCTTAATAGCTTCAAACAAATTAGACGATAATTTAATAAAGGATGCCAAACAGCAAGAACGACACAGTTGGAAAGAATTTGGGGTATGCACAGAGGTGCCAGATAGAGGACAGCCAGTTCTGCCTCATAGATGGATGTGTATGGAAAAGGTGCTCCCTGATGGGACTTAAAAGCTAAAGCCAGGCTAGTGGCACAAGGGTTTGAAGAAAAATTGTGTGACCAGGATATAAGAGTAGATTCACCTGCGGCAGGAAAAGTTATTCTGAAGTTCTTTTGGCTCTGTTAGCTACAAATGCTTGGGAATATAAGCCCATTGATATTAAAGCTGCCTTTTTGCAGGGACACCAACTGCAAAGGGAAGTTTTTCTCCATCCATCGAAAGAGGCGCCAAACACAGAAGAGACACTCTGGAAGCTAAATAAATGTGTGTACAGTTTAAATGATGTCTCCAGAGTTTGGTATTTCTCAGTGAGGTCAGTTTTGTTAAAGTTGGACTATCTTCAGTTGGAAGCAGATCGGCAATATTTTATTGGCACCATGGAGGGGATCTTTCAGGCATCTTTATGATGCGTGTAGATGATTTTTTGTTGGGAGGTAATAGCGAATTTGGAACGGTTGTCATTATTGGCTCAGAACGGAGTTCAAAATTGGGAGTCAGGCTCCAGGTGCGTTTAAATACATTGGATTGGAGAAATCAGGCAGAGGAATCACCCATCATTTTACACCAGCAATCCTACTTGGAGGAGTCAACTCCATTGCAATTAGTCGTGGTAGGGCCTCCTAGAAAGATACAACTGCTTCTGAAACGGAAAAAGAGAAACCTGGAAGTCTAATTGGGCAACTCAGTTGGCTAGGGGAACAAACAAGGCTGGGCATCAGTTTTGACGTTTTGGAATTGAGCACTAAAATGAACGACCCCAAGGTTGAAGAAGTCATCCGAGCAAACAAAACATTGACAAAATTAAAAATGGAACTGTGTGTTTTGAAATTCCCATCTTTGTGTGATCTTAGAAAAATGAAACATTGTGTTTAGTGATGCGGCTTAGCAGTTCTATGTGATGGATTTTTGAGTGCGGGAGGATTTATGATATTTCTTATGGGTGGGGGGCGGATAAAGGTAAATGTTGCCTTTTGGCATGGGAATCTAAAAAGATACGAAGAGTTGTACAAAGTGTATTGGCGGCGGAGACTCTTGCCCTTTTTGAGGTGGTAGATATGGCATTCTTTATATCAAAGATGCTGGCAGAAATTTTAAATGGAAAAGGTTATTCAGGAACAGTACCTATCGAATGGCTTATGGACAATAAGTTACTATGGGAAAATGTTCACTCTATGAAGTACATTAACGAAAAGAGATTGCGAATTGACATTGCAAGCGTAAAACAGATCCTAGAGAATAGGGAGATTGCTAAATTCAAATGGATTGATAGCAGCTACCAATTATCTGACTGCTTCACGAAAAGAGCAGCGAGCTCCAAAAAGTTACTGGAGATCCTCAAAGTGGCTCGTCTATTCCTTAGAGAAGACAAAAAGAAATATTCCTTTTGTGTGGACATTTCTATACATGTTTTTTTTTAAGAAGGGGGAATAAGGTGGATTTATTGAATGGAAAAAAATATATATTGATGTTTGTGTTATGGAAGTGAAGATAATTTTTTTTTTGGTGATTATATATACTTGAAGGTTACTTTTCTTAAGAAGAGGGGAATCTGATGGGGAAGGAAACAGTTAACTCGCAAGGAATTCAGTTGCTAATTATCAGTTAACCTAAGTACCCATTTGGATGTGTGAAAGGATAAACAGGTGAGGCAAGTTCTTTTTGTAGTTTTATGCACCAAAAAAACTCTTTGAAGAATCTAGTCTTGGCCTTGGTCTTTATTTCCAAACAGCTATGGAGCTTAACATTTCACTCTCCTATTCATTTCACTGAACACTTTCAGTGAATAACTGGAGGCTGCCACATAGGCGATCAACCTTCATCTTGGAAAAATTCTTTCAAGCTCCTTTTATAATGGCCTCACTGCGTCTACAGCCACCCTAGTTTATATCCCTAAAGCAAAGTGTTAAAAGAATAGAAGAACTAAATTTATTGACTGTACATTATGACCACAGCAGATGTTAATTGCTGAGTAAACTAAATCCCAGAGGGAAAATTGGCTTACGGGGCATACCCGTTCCTTTGTATTCTAGAAACGAGAAGAAAACATACTGATCTTAACAGCAAAAAGTCCAGGAATACTTTTTGGATTTTAAAAGTTAAAAGTAAAAGCCTTATTAACAAGAAGAAAAGAAAACAAGAACACAAGATTACAGTTACACAGTTAAAATTAGTCTTATAAAACATTCCCCCAAAAGACTGCCTACTTGGTCAGACCCACAGGTAAACATCTTCCAGACACCACTCTCTTATAAATAAAAATACCTGGAAAAACTCAGCAGGTCTGGCAGCATCTGCGGAGAGGAACACAATTAACGTTTCGAGTCTGTATGACCCTTCAACAGAACGAAGTAAAAATAGAAGAGAGGTGAAATATCTATTTTTACTTAGTTCTGTTGAAGAGACATACAGACTCGAAACGTTAACTTTGTTCCTCTCCGCAGATGCTGCCAGACCTGCTGAGTTTTTCCAGGTATTTTTGTTTTTGTTTTTGTTTTGGATTTCCAGCATCTGCAGTTTTTTGCTTTCACCACTCTCATAGATGTTTAACTATAAAAATCCAGTAATATTACCCAAGGCAAACTGTTGTAGCTTTAATAAAGGCATACCGCATGACCTCTAACTCTCCTCCTTCAGAAGAAGACTGCAGACCAAGACTTTTCTGGCTTGCCTGAATGCCTGATTCAAACTGCATCTTCTCCCAGCCTAGAGCTGTTTCCAGGAGATCTTCCTCACAGCCAACAGCCATACGCCCACAGTACCTCGAATACCTTTTTCCCCCTTTCATCTCCATCGTCCTCACACCTCTAAAACTCAAATCCTTCCAAATATAAAATCCTTCATGTTTCTATTTTTGTCTCTGCTTTTGGGCCAGTAAAATGTGATATATCCTATACTCCTGTAAGATGCAAAAATCTTTCTTGTTACCTCTGACTTCCCTTTGATATTCAGACAAACTCTCAACTTATCTAAAAATGCAAATGTTAGATCCAACCTATTTACTTGTACCTCAAAACCACCATAATATCTCCTCACAAATGCACACCCAATGCCTCTGTCCTTTCATGTCTTAAATCTCACAAATCTGTCCCTAGTGACTTTTCCACAGCTTAATCAAATCATTTACCCCCACTCACAGACATACCGCCTTCTTCACAGAATAACACAATATTCCTCAAAAATATTTTAAAACATAACATCCATTCTCACAACATTGTGCTTTCCATTAATTATTTTGTGCATCCAGATTGATCCTTTCCTCAAGCATTCTTTATCTGGGACTTTTACACTCATTCTTTATCTAGAACCTTTATTGTCTATATGACTGAGTTCACTTTTTTTTATATAAGCTGAGCCATTAGGCAGTCCCATTAATTTAATTTTTGCCAGAATTCAAATCTTTAAAAGAGAAACTCTACTCCCATTTATGCTTTATGATTTCAAAATGTTTGCTCTTTGGATGGGCAATTTTTTAAACAGAAAGAGAACTGGCATTTTTTCTCATTTAAACCTTTTCTAATGAATTGGAAGATTGTCCCGGAACTGAAGTTCTGTATCAGTAACAGTTGACAATGCCAGGCTAATTAGCTTTTGTCATTCTTTGTACTGCTACAGATGGAAGCAGTTTCATGCCTTGAAATGTTGCTTCTGCTATTTCCATAATTAAGGAAAGAGGTGTAGCTACCCATTCTCAATGAGTCTCTCACTGCTGAGTTGCCCTAAAAGTCTCCTGTCTTGAGAGCCCTGTTGAAAGTACTAGAATGCAGTTGCACTCTACAAGGGGAGAACTCCTGTAATAATTTTTGCAGTAGCTTCATCCAAATTTCTCACTTCACCTTCTGCCAGGATACCTTGGTGGAGGATTCAACCAGGTTGTCAAAGTCAACTATTACATTGGAAGGCTCTGTATTTCAGGATTCTCCCCATCCCTGAGTCAGAGAGAGTTGCATGGCACTGTTTAGTGAATATTTATGCTGCTTTTTGGAGGTTCTGGTTGTGTATTGTAGCTAGTCTGACACCTTCTATGCATATTTTCCATGTCAGAGTTTGCTGTTCCTGTTTGTTATCTGCTGCCTTTTAAATTATTGCAACATTTCTTGCCAGTCATGTTGTTTTCAGTCACCTGGTGTGTAGGGAGAATAGGTCAGAGGACTGTTTGGTGGTTCTGCTCTTGTGCTTAGGTAAATCAACCATCAACAAATCTAAGATGTGTTGGATTGCTGAGCAGGTATGCTCAACTGCTTACTTGTGTTTAGAGCTTTAGTAAATGCCAGAGTGGCAATGGACATCAGGTTGCTGGAAGCTTTTGGAGACCGGAGGATGAAGCGTAAGATTGCTTGCCTGTTAATCTGGATATGGTTGCCATTTGAATTTCATATTGATTTTAGTTTGGATATGTCTGATTATTAGCTGTCCTCATGCCCGGAAAGGGTGAGGTGCTGGTCAGCACAAAACAAGACCAGAGCTTTAAGGTATAGTTATTCAATATATTTGTGTTCCATAAATATTTGTAGGAAACACATTATGGTCGCATGCCCTTGTGGTGCTACCATGTCATTTCTTGATTTCTCTGGGAAACAGGACCTTCTTAGATCAGCTGCTCACTTACCAGTTGGGCTATCAGTCTTATTAATTTCAATTTTACCAGAACATGGGTTCTTTATTCTGCCACATTGTGTAATTATATTGTGATTTAAATTTTAAATTCATGGAGAAGCAGCAGCTGAAGGTTTTGGCTTGGGATGTCATTTCGTTTTAGTCACTTGCTTCAATAAAGAGATGAAGCCCTTTAAGCATCTATATTATGAAGTTTTCAAGGGTCTATTTATTTAAATTGGTATGCATTTATTTTTTATCAATAAGTTTTCCTTTTCCCACCTTAATCCATTTGTTTGCAACAACCCAACTCAAAATTTTAAAACCATTCCATAGTTTAGATGTTGACTGGGTCACTGTAATATGTATATTTGCTATTATTTTCTGCTGAGTCACATTGATAGTAGCCATAGTACTAAATGGAGATTTTGATGGCTTATTGGATACATTGCTATCTACCATTTCAGTTATTTTTTTAGCCTTTGGATCTTTAGTAACTCATCTCTGGGGAAAAATACCATTTGGCCCATCTCCTCTTCACATTTATCTTCTTATAAAATAAAGGTTTGAAATATAGTAAATATTCCTTTGGATCTGTTTTACAAGAAGCAGAACTGCAGCTGCTTGTGGCCTAGTTTTCCCAGGTGCCTGCTTTGAAAGTGCAATATCATTTTTTCTTTGGAGTTGAGCTGATTCTATTCCTTAATATTTCTGAGCACGTGCTTCCTACAGAAACTTGATTTCACTTTCCTGGGAAAGAGATACCAAAAATAAGGTTCTCTTTTTCCTCCTCCATCTCCCCCATCCATCTTATCTCAAAAAGGACAATATATTTTGAATTTTTTTTTTGCATTTAATGGATCTAAAAAGAAAGAGATTGATCAAAAGGGGATCAGAAATTGTTAATGCATACTAATTTCTGTAGATTCACCAAGAAAACGAATGTCTTCATTATTTTAATGTTTATTTTGCAAAGATAATTATGCTGCTAATCCATGTGTGCTTTTTCTCTTGTTTTCCATCTCACAGGTATGAGAATTTTCACAGAAGATTGTCGCAAAATCCAAATTTTTGGAAATCATAAACTATATTCTACAGAAGATAATTGTTACAAGCAACAGTGTTCAATCTGTATAAACTGATCTTTGCAAATCCTTTTCTTTTCTGCAAGATGTTTTGAATACATGATGCTTTTCATAGTAATCAAGCTGGTTTGAAAATTATTTTGGAATATCTTGCTTCTGACACCCATCACACTTGTTACAATGGATAGTAACAATCTTTTTAATCATGTCTGAATTGCCAGTTTTATTTTCACTCTTAAAATGGATGATAAATTGGAATTGAGCACCTAAGAATGTTTAGCAGCTGTATTATGTTGTGAAACTTCATTATACCCCATGTGCCATGAGTGGGTTGGCAATCATCTAGGGGGAAAATATCATGGGGAATCCTGTTCAAGGTGAATCTTTTTGAAGCAATGCACGCTTTTCCTCCTGTCGTGCCTAAGATGTCCTCTATTCTCCTCTTGCATCTTTTTTCTTTCTACCATCAGTATAGTCATGAAATCTACTTTATGAAGAGGGGCCTTTTGTCTTTACAAATACTGCTTTAAGTTAGCTTACGTTTTAAGTACTAACTGGAACTGAGAAGTCAATATAGAAATGTACATAACCCTACAATGTGCTTTCTGTGATGGCTATCTTGTTTTAAGATCTGACTGAAGTTCCAGAAGATAGTGAACTGAAAAATTGGACTGCAGGCAGTTATAGTGCTTACACTGTGTAGAGGAATGATATATACTATCTGTACTCATCTTACTTCAGCATCAAAGATAAGTATTTTAAAGCATAACAATGTAGTCCCAATTCAAAAACAAATACTGAAGATGCTGGAAATCTGAAATAAGAACAAAAATTGCTGTAAATATTCATCAAGTCATGTAGCATCTCGAGAGAAAAACAGAGTTAACATTTCAGGTCAGTAACCTTTCATCAGAACTAAGATATTCTCTCCAAAGTTGCTGCCTGACCTGAAGTTATGTATTGATAAACTGCCTCAAGTAGAATATGGATGTAAATGAGTGGTTAGTAAATGGTGTCTATCACAAGCCATTTAATGTAACTGATAGTGGTTTTTGAAGTAACCCCAGGATATTTTATTGAATGAAATGCTGAATCTTAACCAGATGGGAGTAGGCAGATGAGCACTAAAATAGAAAATTACCTACCTTTCTTGATACCATTGTATATATCAGGAACCTCCTCCATGGCAAAGTGATTATAGTAAATGTTGAAGAGAAGATTGGGAAGGGAAAAATGCAAGACAAAAAATTGAGGGAAAACTAAGCATTCAGAATGCATTGGTGAAACTGAAGATGGCTAAGTTGTACTATTTTTGATGGACCTTATAAAGATGATGTATCTTGAAGGATCAGGTTTAATCTCCCTCTTTTGCTTCAGAAATGCCCAGTTGAAATAAAGTGTGCACTGCACTATAAAAAGCTTCCTTACCGGTGCATCTCTATTGATTTGTGAAGTTAAGAGAGAGAATGAAGTATTTACATGCCATTAATTTTATCATTTACGCGGAGCAATGCAGCCTTAGTCAGACACTGGAAAAGAAAAATGCGTGCAGTCCATAGAAAGGATAGGCAGCACTTAATGCTAATAGTGTCAACTAATTGCTATCTTAGAATCAGAAACTTAATGTTTCCCCAAAGGGGTTGCAGACATCATTTAATTCGGTTTCCATGTAAGTTGAAAAGCTTTCAAAACAGTTCCATCTTTTGGCAGGATGACAAGAGAATCTCTTTTGTAAACTCATCAAATATCAAATACAGATTAATTGCATTGAGGATTGAACCTGCATAAATTGAAAATTAGTAAAATTATTCCAAAAATTAAATCTCAACTTCATGAATCAATAGAGATGCACAGGTAAGAAAGCTTTTAAAGTGCAGTCGCATACCTTATTTCAACAGGGCATTTCTGAAGCAAAAGAGGGAGATTAAATCTGATCCTTCACGATCTATCATCGTTATAAGTTTCATCAAAAGTAGTAAGAGTGATGCCTTAAAATAGTAAAGAACTAAGGTTTCTGCAAGCAACGGTACCATTGATTTACCTTTGAAATTTGGTCCCACTGGCAGGCACTTAGACTTTTCCAGAAGCATAATTTTTCAATAATTTTTTACCATTTTTTCCTCTGCCTTTACAGAGTTGGTTTTGCTTGAAGTGTGGCCTATGTGCTAAAATTTAGATTTTGCATGAGAACAATATCCAGTATTTTTAAAATATCTAATTAAGACCCAATATCATAAATACCTGGTATTTATAATCGAATTGAGTTTTATTTTTAAATCTCAAATTGAAATTACTACTATTAGGTAATGTTAAGTGGGCTCAGCATCCCTATCACAAATTGTCATATTATCTATTCTGCTTTCCTTGCTTCTCTATTTTATATTGCTGTACTGTTTTACACTATTAGTCAAGCAGATCCTCTTGCTTAAAAATAAGTTTTATACTTTGTTTCCTCTGCTACATCTTCCATCCTCCTTTACTGAATTGTATGCTAGATTATTAGAATAATGTGGCTGGATTTTCATTGAGTGCCAATGCTATTTGAAACCCCAATTTCTACTTGGTCCTCTTTTGCCTACATTCCCACAAATTAAGAAACTGGATCGCCATGGCACTAAGTATTGCAGCCATTTTACTCTTATCAAACATCAGTGGCCAACACTACAGTAGTAATACAGTAATACAATCAACAAATACCTGAGCAAATACTGAGGGGCAACCTGATCGAGGTGTACAAGATTATGAGGGGCATGGACAGGGTGGATAGGGAGCAGCTGTTCCCCTTAGTTGAAGGGTCAGTCACGAGGGGACATAAGTTCAGGGTGAGGGGCAGGAGGTTTAGGGGGGATGTGAGGAAAAACTTTTTTACCCAGAGGGTGGTGACAGCCTGGAATGCGCTGCCTGGGAGGGTGGTGGAGGCGGGTTGCCTCACATCCTTTAAAAAGCACCTGGATGAGCACTTGGCACGTCATAACATTCAAGGCTATGGGCCAAGTGCTGGTAAATGGGATTAGGTAGGTAGGCCAGGTGTTTCTCACGTGTCGGTGCAGACTCGATGGGCCACTTCTGCACTGTGAGATTCTGTGATTCGCCCCAGTAATAGAACATTGGTGCAGAACATACAAGGTTATATCTCTGGCTCAGCATCTAGTGAATGCATAGTACACTGCTATACTTATGATTGTCTTTCATGAGTGCCACTTTTTCATCCTTATTTTTGAGTAAAATTACTAATTTATACTGAATTGTGTAGATTTTTATGCTACATGTGCAGCCATTAGCAACTGAATCGAGGATGCCCAAACTCTTGGGCATCCTTGGCACGCTTGGTAGGGACATTCACCCATTAATGTGAGTTGGGCTAAAACTCAGGTTATAAAGTCAAAAAGACAATATGTCAATCCATAATGTCATCTGGTTCCCATGTAGCTTTAATAACAAAGTTGTCTTGTAATTGTCCTGGTTATATAGGTATGTTTAGGAAATGGTATGTAAAAGGCAGATTAGTTCAAAGCAAGAGGACAGCTGCACCAAATTTGAGTTCATTCTTCCAGTTTATTTACCACAATCACTCTTAACTTTGATAGAACCATTCCAAAATGGAGGAGTTCATTTTGATTAGTAATGGGCTAATTTAAATTTACAGTGACACTAAACAACCAGGCAATATAAAGGTAGATCTTATTGACTACCGATTAATTCATTGGAATGAGAAATTCTGTTCTGGAAAACTGAAACAAATATTTATGCCATCACTTTCTACCATACACATTTCTTGCCAGAATATGTGGGAAATCTTGTCAATTTAAGAATGATTGTAGCCTACCGAGAAGTGGGCAAAAGCAACCAAGATTGATGTGTTCTCGTATATCTTAGCAATTTACTCAAGTGAGGATTGATCTCTCAATACTGAGCAATATGGTCCAAATGTATGGACTACAGGAACACTGGTCCATATTGTATCACAACTGCCAAATTAGTGCCACCAGCCTGTGGTACTAAAACATAGCTATATGCCTACATAATTAGGAAAATGATCTACTAATGTATTGATGTATTAATTGTTCCATCAAAACATAAACTGAATTCTTTCGATGTAAGAGCCAGCAGGTGATATCTCATTTAGTGCACTTTAGATATATTTTTAGATATTAAAGGAACAGGTCAGACTTCCTGTTATATGTAGTTGGTTATTCACTATAATGTATAATGCATCACCACCTGATATATTAGTTATTGCATTTGGTAATACTGTCATTACAAAAATGGATAATTGTCTCTGAACTGCTTAGCTAGTTATCATCTAATAATAAATTGATTCCAGCCTTAATTTCTGAACTGTTGGCCTGCAGAACACAATTACAGATGATTATTGGTAAGCCCTCCTAACAGTAAAGTTATAACATGAATGAATGTTAATGAGCAGTAAATAGCTGAATATGAAATGTAACACAAATTCCAAAGTTTTATTTGTTTAAATCTAGATGCAATCCAATTACAAATTGATGGGGTTCTGGTTTATGCAAGAACATGAAATACGGAACAGTTGCTCAGTGTATGAAACCTGTTCTTCCATAACACTTTCTCTTGTAAAGATCCCTACCCGCTGCATTTCTTAAGGAAAGGTGTTCAAAGTTTCTCACTGACATGAAAAGTAATCAAGTGCAACCTCAGTATCAATCTAGCCATGCCCATTCAACTATTGAGTAGTTTTTAAAAATTCATTCACGGGAAGTAGGCTTTGCTGGCTGGGCCAGCATTTATTGCCCATCCCTAGTTGCCCTTGAGAAGGTGGTGGTGAGCTGCCTTCTTGAACCGCTGCAGTCCATGTGCTGTAGGTGCACCCACAGTGCTGTTAGGAAGGGAGTTCCAGGATTTTGACTCAGCGACAGTGAAGGAACAGTGATATATTTCCAAATCAGGATGGTGAGTGACTTGGAGGGGGAATTTCCAAGTGGTGGTGTTCCCATCTATCTGCTGCCCTTGTCCTTCTGGATGGTAGTGGTTGTGGGTTTGGAAGGTGCTGTCGAAGGAGCCTTGGTGAATTCCTTGCCTTGACATTGTAATTTCATTGTATTTGATTGTCTCTGGTTATGCTTACCCATATACAGTCAAACTCTATTCAGTCAGTTAATTAAAATTATCCAACCTTTATTTTAAGCATTAATTTCCCACTTTGCTGTATTAATTATGTTAATTCAAATGAATAATTCAATTTTTTAGCACAGATCATAATAATTAGGCTTAGACTGCAATTTTCAATTAATATTGATTCAACCATTTATTTACAGGATTAACTGGGATTTTGTTCCATGTCTCCATTCTTGTGGGGAAAAGGATTTCTGGTTATTTCTTTCAATTAAATTTTAACAGTTTGAGCTAGAATTAGGGGAGATGGTGCCATAGCGGCATTAGCACTGGATGAGTATTCCAGAGACCCATGGTAATGCTATGGGGACCAGGGCAGATGGTGAAATTTGAATTTAATAAAAATCTGGAATTAAAAGTCTGATGATGACCATGAAACCTTTGCTGATTCACTAATGTCCTTTTAGGGAAGGAAATCTGCCATCCTTACCTGTGTCATGAAGCCGTTAATGTATATAATATTTTGGAAAACATCTTTCTTTTAAAATAGAGGTTTAGTCTGCGGGTGTGTCTTAATTAGTGTAAAGTCAGCCAGTCTGGGTGCTTTGATATGTACTAGTTTGAGATGTAAACAGAGAGGTAGAGTTTGCCTTTTTTAAATAAAGCATTCAGGAAGTGGAGTGAAAACCTGATGCCTTTCAAGCAGCTGCTAAGCAATATGTTTATCTTACTATTGAAATTTGGTACAATTAATGGGGTTTCATTGTTAAAAGATGAAGTTCAAAGAGACTGGTGGGACAATGAGAATTTGAATCCAATCAGTGATAGTAGATATAACTTCAGTCGTTTTCTGGTGTGCAGAGCAGAGGCAATGTAAGATTAAAAGGCAGCTGCAAGCCACTGGCTCCACAGTGAAAAGAACCTCATTTTGAATTCGTAAGGTGAAAATGCTTTGCCTGGTGTTTGGTTAAGTCTATGGGTTTCTATTGCCTTAATGGAGATTAGTTTGGGAATTTGTTAAAAGTTATAGTAGTAATTTGTAGCCATGTGTATATATATTTTTAACCTGTGTAAATTAATAAAATGTTTCATTTAGTTTAATGTAGAGCCTCGAGAACTGGGGGTCTGAGTCCTGAATTTAAAGTCACATCTCAAACACAACACTTAAAAGTATAGGTTATGACAGTTGTTTAAAGTTTCCCTCTGGGAATTTTAAATAACTCCACTTTTCCAACTGCATAGATCATAACACTTGGCCTGGCCACATGTGACTGCAGACCCACAGCAATGTGGTTGAACAAGGGCAATTGGGGATGGGCAATAAATGATGGCCTAGCCAGTGATGCCCACATCCCATGAACGAATACATTTTTTTTTACACCTTTATTAAATCCAAAACAAAAGGGGGAAAGCAGGGGCGGAATTGTAACTTTAAAAAAATTGCTGCTGTGGGTGGCATAAAATATGGCAGACTGCATCATAAGATATCCAGATGCTGGATGGATTTGCCTTATTCACTCTTGGTTGTCACTGGCAAAGCCAGAATTTGATGTCAATCAATAATTGCCCTTGAGAAGGACACTTCAGCGCTGGACGCAGCGAGGAGAGAGCTGAGAGATGCGGCGCTGGACGTAGCGAGGGGAGAGCTGGAAGTTTCCGTGCTGGACACCGTGAGGGGAGAACCAGGAGTTTTTTGGCTGGTGAGTAACTGTAGTTACTGTATACTGTAGTGTGTAAATAGATATAGATTAGAAAAAGCTTACGTTTTTAAGATATCTTAAGTGGTAAAGGTCTTCTATTACTAAAGTTTAAATTAGTACACTAAGTGGTGGTAAGGAGAGGCACTAAATGAAATAAAAGGAAAATAAATAACTAAATAAAATTAAATGATTAGTTAATTGAAACACAGTAAGGATGGCAGGGCAGATAATGTGTTCCAAGTGCAGAATGGGGGAGCTTCTGGATGCCTGTGTGATCTGACAAACATGTCTGCAGTAAGTTTCTGCAGCTGGAGGCTGAGCTACAGACACTGCGATACATCAGGAAGGGGACAAGTTACCTGAATACTTTGTACCAGGAGGTGGTCACGCCCCTTAGGATGGGGTCTTCTGAATTGGTCAGTGGTCAGGTACAGAGGGTGTGATTGCAAGCGAGATGGGTAAGTGGACCCAGAAGGCAGGAGTGCAGAAGTGGTGGGGTAGCTCTGTTAATTAAGGAACAAGGTATTCAAGTAACTTACCCCTCCATGATGATAAGAAATAGTAAAGGTAAGAGGTCACTTGTGGGAGTTGTTTATAGGCCCCCTAACAGTCGTTACACTGTAGGACAGAGCATACACGAAGTAATAAATGAGGCATGTAAGAAAGGTACTGCAACAATCATGAGTGACTTTAATCTACATGTAAATTGGGCAAATCAGATTGTCAAAGGTAGCCTGGAAAATTAGTTCCTGAGTAATTTTGGAATAACTTTTATGAGCAGTACTTTCTTGGGTCGACCAGGGAGCAGCCTATCCTATACCTGGTAGTGTACAATGAGACAGGATTAATCAATAATCTCATGATAAAGGAACCTCTAAGTGACAGTGATCACAGCATAGAATGTCATGTTCAGTTTGAAAGCGGGTCTACGACTAGTGCTTTAAACCTAAATAAAGGTAACTAAGAGGGTATGAAGGAAGAACTGGCTAAGGTGGCTATGGGAAACTAGGTTATAAGGTAGGACAGTAGAGTCGCAGTGGCAGGCTTTTAAGAAGATATTTAATAACTCTCAGCAAAGATTTATCCCAGTGAGAAAGAAAGGTTCTTTGAGAAGGATGCATCATCCATGTCTAAATAAGGAAGTTAAGGATAGTGTTAAATTGAAAGAAACACTATACAAATCTGTAAAGATTCGTGGTGGGTCAGAGTACTAGACTGACTTTAAGAACCAGCAAAGAATGACTAAAAAGATAATAAACAGGCAAAAAGCAGAGTATAAGAGAAAGATACTAATATAAAAACATATAGTTTGAATAGGAGAAGAGTAACTAAAGCTAGAGTTTGTTCTCTAGAGAGCTGGGAAATAGTGCAAAATAAACAGCAGAGGTATTGAACAAGTATTTTGTCTGTCTTCACAATAGAAGATTTAACTTCCCAAAGATATTTGAAAATCAAGAGGTGAATGGGAGGGAGGAACTTAAAACAATTGCCATCACTGGGGAAACGATGCTGGGAAAACTATTATACTTAAAGGCTGACAACCCCCGCTCCCAGATGTCTTAAAAGAAGTGGTTGCAAAGATAATAGATGCATTGGTTATAATCTCCCAAAATACCTTCGATTCTGGAAGGGTCCCATTAGATTGGAAAATAGCTAATGTAACACCTTTATTGAAGGAAGGAGGGAGATGGCAAGCAGGAAACTACAGCCAATTAGTCTAACATCCGCCATAGGGAAACTGCTAGAATCCGTTATCATGGAGGTTATAGCAGGATACTTAGACAATCATAATTTGTTCAGGCAGTCAACATGGGTTTGTGAAAGGAAATTCGTGTTTAACTAATTTATTAGTATTTTAGAGGAAGTAACAGCAAGGTGGATAAAGGGGGACCTGTAGATGTGGTGTACTGGATTTCCAGAAAGCATTTGATAAGGTGCCATATAAAAGATTTCTACACAAGATAAGATTACATGATGCGGGGGGGTAACATTAGCATGGATAAACAATTGGTTAGCTAACAGGAAGCACTACATAGGTCTTTTTCAGGTTGGTAAGCTGCAACTAGTGGAGTGCCACAGGGATCAGTGCTGGGGCCTCAACTATTTACAATCTACGTCAATGATTTGTATGGACGGACTGTATGTATGATAGCTAAATTTGTCGATACCAAGATAGGTAGGAAACTAAGTTGTCAAGAGGAGGTAGAGAATCTGCATAGGGATATAGACAGGTTAAGGTAGTGGGTCAAACCTTGGCAAATGGAGTATGATGTAGGAAAATGTGAACTTTGGTTAACAGACAGAAAGCAGAGAGTAGGAATAAATGGATCATTCTCAGGGTACTGCAAGGATCAGTGCTAGGTCCACAGCTGTTCACAATCTTTATAAATTATTTGGATGTGGGGACCAATTGCAATTTATCCTAATTTGCTGATGACATCAAACTGAGTGGGAATGAAAGTTGTGAGGAAGATGCATGGAGTCTTGAAGCGGACTTGGACAGGCTAAGTGAATGGGCGAGAGCATGGCAGGTAGAATATAGTGTAAATGAATGTCAAGTTATTCACTTTGGTAGAAAAAACAAAGGCAAAGTATTTCTAAAAAGGTGAGAGGTTGGGAAGTGCAGGTGTCCAAAGGGACCTGGTTATCCTTGTTCATGAGTCACTAAAAGTTAGCATGTAAGTGCAGCAAGCAATTAGGAAGGCAAATGGTATGTTGGCTTTCATAGTGAGGGGATTTATATCCAGGAAAAAGGATGTCTTGTTGCAATTATATGGAGCCTTGGTGAGACCTGGAGTATTGTGCACAGTTTTGGTCTCCTTATCTAAGGAAGGACATACTTGCCATAGAGGGAGTGCAACGGAGGTTCACCAGATTAATCCCTGGGATGGCGGGATTGTCTTGTGAGGAGAGAATGAGGAGACTAGGTCTGTATTCTTTGGAGTTTCGATGAATGAGGGGTGACCTCATTGAAACTTACAAAATTTTTACAGGGCATGACAGGTTGGATGTAGGTAAGACGCTTCCCCTGGCTGGTGAGTCTAAAATGAGGGGACATAATCTCATGATAAGGGATAGGCCAATTAGGACTGAGATAGGAGGAATTTCTCCACTTAAAGGATGGTGAATCTTTGGAATTCTCTACCCCAGAGGGCTGTGGAAGCTCAATCGACAGATTTCTAGAGACTAATGACATCAAGGGATTTGGAGGTAGCGCGGGAAAGTGGCATTGAGGTAGATGATCAGCCATGATCTAATTGAATGGCGGAGCAGGCTCAACAGGCCGAATGGCTTACTTCTGTTTCTATGTTCCTAACTTGTCCACTTTGGCGGGAAGAATAGAAAAGCAGTATATTATTTAAATGGAAAGAGATTGCAGACCTCAGTAGTACAGAGGGATCTGGGTGTTCTGGTGCATGAATCACAAAAGGTTAGTGCAAGTATAGCAAGTGCTTAGAAGGCAAATGGGAATGTTGGAATTTATTGCAAGGGTAATGGAATATAAACGTAGAGAAGTTTTACTGTAGGTGTAGAGGGCCATATTCGAAGTACTGTGTACAATTTTGGTCTCCTTATTTGAGAAAAGATATAATTGCATCAGAAGCAGATCAGAGAAGGTTCACTTGACTCATTCATAAGATGAGGACCTTATCTTTATGAGGAAAGGTTGAACAGGTTGGGCCTATACCCATTGGAGTTTAGAAGAATGAGAGGTGATCTTATTGAAACATCAGACCCTGAGGGGATTTGATAGGGTAGATACCAGAAGGATATTTCCTCTTGCAGGAGAGACTAGAACCAGGGGACACCGTTTAAGAATAAGAGGTCTACGGTTTTAAGATGGAGGTGAGAATTTTTTCTCTCAAAGGGTCATTGGTATGTGGAAATTCTCTTCCCAGAAAGCAGTGGAGGCTGGGTCATTGAATTTATTCAAGGCAGAGTTGGACAGATTTTTGATAGACAAGGGAGTCAAGGGTTATGGGGGGTAGATGGCAAAGTGGAGTGGAGAACACACCCAAATCAGTCATGATCTTATTGAATGGTGGAGCAGGCATGAAGGACTGAATAGCCTCCTCCTCCTAAGTCCTATGCTCTTATGAGAAAGTGGTGGTGAGCTGCCTTCTTGAACTGCTGCAGTCCATGTGGTATAGGTATACCCACAGTGCTATTAACTGAGGGAGTTCCAGAATTTTGATCCAGTGACAATCAAAACCAGGATATTCATTACTATTGGAATGATGGTATTGAATTCACAGAGACAACAGTTCCATACAGGTACGTTGAAAAAGCAAACTTTTAAATTGTCCACTGTGTACATCAATGATTTGGATAGAAGTCTAGGGGTTGTGTCCAAGTTTTCTTATTTTTATTGGCATTACAGTCATTATCAGTTTACAAGTGTGTTATGACACAGCAGTTTGTAAAGGCTGAGTTATTTAAAATCCCAGAGGGAAACTTTAAACAACTGTCATAACCTATATTTTTTTCAATTGGTATGTTTTGAGTTGCAGCTTCTAAATTCAGGAATAAGGTCACCAGTTCTCTAGAGGTTTTTTATATAAAACTAAATGAAACATTTATTAAGTTACAACAAATTAAACACATACCCATGGCTACAAATTACTACTATCATACTATAACGCTTAACAAATTCCCAAATTAACCTCCACCAAGGCAACAATAACCAATAAACTTAACCAGACACCAGGCAAGCATTTTCACCGTACCAGTTCAAAATGAGGTTCCTTTCAATTTGGTTCCTTTGCAGACAGGCTCACAGGTTTAGATCTTACATGCCTCTGACCTGCACACACAAACTCCTCTCAGGTTATATCTATCCTTCCCTTTGAATGCAAATTCTCATTGTATCACCAGGCCCTTTGAACTCCACCTTTTCTAACAATAAAACCCCTTTCATAGTACCAATTTTATTAGTAATATAAACATATTGCTTGGTGTCTCCTAGCTAGGTGCAAGATTTCACACCCATTCTTGAATACTTTATTCAACAAAATGCAAATGTCCCCTCTACCTACTGTTTACATCTCAAAACTACTATACATCAAAGCACCCAGACTAGCTGGCTTTAATCCAATTAACACAGACTAAACTTCTATTTAAGAAAAAATAACTTTCAATAACATTATATACATTAATATCTCTTCCTGACCAGCAGTACACATTGCTCTTGACCATCCTTTTTTCCCTCATATGTTTGAGACCTTTTGTACTGATTTTGATGTTCCTTGCAAATTTATTTTCTTACTCCCTTTTTGTAGCTCTTACCGTCTATCTGTAACCCTTTGCTGTTCTTTGTATCCCTTCCATTCACCAGGACCTGCTTTATTTTACACATTTTTGTATGCTTTTTATTTCAGTTTTAAGTTTTCTCTTAAATCTTTAGTTGCCCATGCCTTTTATGATTTTTGGTAAGTAGAGCTTTTGCCCCTCAGAGGTATAAACTGGTTTTGTATCACAAATTCTTCCTTCAACACCTCCTACTGATGCCTTTTTCACCCATTAGCAAATTTGTGCAATTTGGAAAGTCTCTGTTTCATCTCATTGAAGTCAGCCTTACTTAAATCTCCAATCTTAGCTGTTCCACACTTTCCCCTTTCAAACACTTAAGTTGAATTCAATCATATATGATCGCTATTAGCTACATTTTCACACACTGGTAGGCTGTTAACTAAATCCGGTTCATTAATCATTAGTAAATTTAACATGGCCTTGTTTCCTTGTTGGCTCTAGGACATATTACTGCGCAACAATAACTTGAACACACTCCAGAAACTCTCTACATATAAGACGTGGTAATGTATTTATCCCCAAACTATATGAAAGTTAGAAATCCCATTAAAACCACCCTGTCTTTTCTACATGCTTGTCTAATCTCTGCATTTATACAAGTGCAACTTCACAGCTGCTAGCAGGGAGCCTATATACAACTGACTACAGTCTTAAACCCTTTTCTGTTTCTTAATTCTACCTATAAAATTTCCGCTGCCTGCTTACCTCTTGTTATATCTGTCTTATTCGTGCCTTGAAGTGATTTCATTCTTAATCTCCGAAGGCGGTACTCTTATCATTTTTCCTGTCAACCTTATAACCTGATATATTTAATTCCTAGTCCTGACTATCTTAATAACCACTATGGAGACATGGCTGCAGGCCATAGCTTCCGAGTTGAGTTTGTGCCTGCAATTCGTTCAACATGTTTCTTAGACCCTATGCGTTTGTATAAAGAATGTTTATTTGGGCTGTACACTCTAACCTGTCCTTGTGCTGTAATGCTTTACTTAGATATTCATTTACTCATTTCTTATTTCTCTCAACTGGCTTAAGTACCTTACAACTTTAAGTGCTACAGGTAAAGGGAAAAGTAAAGCACAATTTCTGACTGTTACTCTACTATCTTATCTTTGGTTTATTTTCAAATTATTATTTATGCCACTGTTTGCACCCGCCTCCACCTCGCACTTGCTAGTTTATAATCCTCATGATCACCGTTTTTGTGCTTTCCACTTTGTCCTTGGTCCCAGCCTGGGTCAGGTGGAACCCATCCCTATGGTATAGTTCCTTCCTGTATCAGTACAGGTGCCAGTGTCTTATGAAATGGAATCCTACTTTTCCACATCATTCCTTCAACCATGTGTTCACCTCCGTAATCTGCTTATTTCTATGCAAATTCGCACATCGCATGGGCAAGTAATTGAGATTATAACCCATGAGGTCCTGTTCTTTAATTTAATTTCTAGTTCTTGGTACTCTCTAAACAGGACCTGTTGCTTACGCTTCGCTATGCTGTTGATTTCAAAATGGATGACAACAACTGGATCCTTGCCCACCCTCCTCCAATATTCTTTCAAGCCACATTGAGATGTCCCTCACTCTGGTAGAAGTCAAGTAACATACCATGTGGGGTTCTCAATCCTGCTTATAAAGAATGTTATTCATCTCCCTAGTTATTGAACCGCATAAAACTATGATGTTTTGAATCCTGTCCTCCTCCTCCTATCTCCCTTTGGACAACCTTCTACTCCAAGGTGCCATAGTCAACATTCTGACTGTGCTCTGGTAGTCTTTATCCTTATCCACACAGGTAGCAAGAAAATTTACCTGTTACAGGAGCAGTTTCTGTGCATCCATGTCTATCTCACCAACCCTATTCTGATTCTGCCCTCTTGATGAAATTTGACCAAGGTATGGAACAAACTGTCTAGATACTTGCCTCATTTCTGCCCCCCCTCCTACCCACCCAATCTGTCAGAGTCTCCAATTTTCACTTAAGCTCAATGACTCAGCTGGAGAGATTCAAGATGAACTCATCTACTTCCGTTCTGTTCACTTGGGACAGTCTTGCTTTCCATAAATTCCCATTTACTTCCAGACCTGCAACCTGCTCTCCCAATCTTAGCCTAGATTACCAAATCTGAAAGGGAACAACAACTTATACTGCATGCGAAGAGTGTGCTGATTGGTTGACAAGTGGGCTTTGGTAGAAGTGTTGCCATGGAGGGCATACCTGGGAACAGTTAACTGCTGAACTTTTGTTTAAATTCAAACCAGGCAGGTTGACTGGTCAAGGCACTGCCATGGAGAATGAACCAAGGAATTGCTGTCCCCCAAGCTGAAAAAGGTGCAATGTGTGGACATGTTCTTCCTGTTTGCAAAGGACAGGGCCTTGTGTGTGGATATGTGTAGCTTCCAGCACATGTAAGTGAGCCACACTGCGAACCTGACTGATAAATTGATTGTTTGTGCTAAGAATTACACCACCAGGATTGTTTAGCAAGTATTGTCCAATCGTGGAATCGCATCTCACGTTGGACACTGTTTTGAGTTTTGGAAGCACAGGTTGGTTGAGTATGGTCAGTACTTTGCCTGTTGCAAACAGCCGAAGGAGTGTGCTGTTTGATACAAGTTACCAGTCGATGGGACATATGGCCTACATACCTGGCATCACACCGGCACTGAAATTCATATACCACATTACTCATTTGTGTGGTAGGCAGAACGCTTTTTTGGCTTGATGGCAGAATCCTGCAGAATTAGTGGAGAATACCACTTGTGGCTACTGCATTGTAGCAGCGTAGAATGGCTAGCTTCACTAGTTACATAAGAAAGGGAACAGAAGTAGGCCATTCAGCTCTTTGAGCCTGCTCCACCATTCAATGAGATCATGGCTGATCTACCTCAACACCGTTTTCTTGCATTATCCCTGTATCCCTCGATGTTTTTAATTTGTAGAAATCTATTAATTTGAACATATTCAACGACTGAGCCTCGACAGCCCCTGGGGCAGAGAATCCCAAAGATTCACCACCCTTTGAAGAAATTCCTCCTTATCTCAGCCCTAAATGGCCTGCCTTCTATTCTGAGACTGTGACCCCTGGTTCTAGACGCCCCCCACCCCCCCACCCCCCACCCAAGCTAAGGGAAGCATCCTTCCTGTATCTACCTTGTCAAGCCCATTAAGAATTTTGAATCTTTGAATGAGATCACTTCTTATTCTTCTCAACTCCAGAGAATAAAGGCCCAGTCTATTTAATCTTTCCTCATAGTATAGTATAGTCCCTCCATCCCAGGATTTAATTTGGTGAACCTTTGTTGCACATCCCAATGGCAAATATATTTTTCCTTTGGTAAGGAGACCAAAACTGCACATAAGGCAAGGAGATGGCGTTTGGTATTGCCACAGGACTAGTGATCCAGAGACCCAGGGTAATGTTCTGGGGACCCGGGTTCGAATCCCGCCATGGCAGATGGTGGAATTTTAATTCAATAAAAAATCTGGAATTGAAAGTCTAATGAGGACCATGAAACCATTTTCGATTGTTGTTAAAAACCCATCTGGTTCACTACTATCCTTTAGAGAAGGAAATTTGTTGTCCTTACCTGGTCTGGCCTACACGTGACTCCAGACCAACAACAATGACTCTTAAATGCCCTCTGAGCTGCCTTAGCAAGCCACTCAATTGTAACAATCTGCTACAAAGTCACAAAAAACAAATGAAACCTGATGGACCACCTGGCATTGACCTAGGCGACGGAAGGACAACAGCAATCTCAGCAATCCCTGCAAAGCCCTCCTTGCATCTGGTGGGGGGGCTAGTGCCAAAATTGGGAGAGCTGTCTCACAGATGAGTCAAGCAGCAGCCTGACATAGTCATCCTCACGGAATCATACCTTACAGATAATGTTCCAGACACCACCACCATCATCCCTCGGTATGTCCTGTCCCACAGGCAGGACACACCCAGCAGAGGTGACGGAGCAGTGGTATACAGTTGGGAGGGAGTCCTCAACCTCAACTCGGGACCTCATGAAGTCTCATGGCATCAGGTCAAACATGGGCAAGGAAACCTCCTGCTGATTACCATGTACCGCCCTCCCTCAGCTGCTGAATCAGTGCTCCTCCATGTTGCACACCACTTGGAGGAAGCACTGAGGGTGGCATGGGCACAGAATGTATTCTGGGTGGGGGCCTTCGATGTCCACCACCAAGAGTGGCTTGGTAGCACCACGACTGACCGAGCTGGCCGAGTCCTAAATGACATAGCTGCTAGACTGGGTCTGCGGCAGGTGGTGAGGGAACCAACAAGAGGGAAAAACATACTTGACCTCACTCTCACCAACCTACCTGATGCAGATGCATCTGTCCATGACAGTGTCAGTAGGAGTGACCACCACACAGTCATTCTGAAGACGAAGTCCTGGCTTCACATTGAGGATACCTTCCATTATGTTGTGTGGCACTACCATCGTGCTAAATGGGATAGATTTTGAACATATCTAGCAACTCGAGGCTGAGCATCCATGAGGCGCTGTGGGCCATCAGCAGCAGCAGAATTGTACTCGAGCACAACCTGTAATCTCATGGCCCCGCATACCCCCCACTCTACATTTACCATCAAGCCAGGCTGGTTCAACGAAGAGTGCAGGAGGGCATGCCAGGAGCAGCACTAGGCATATCCAAAAATGAGGTGTCAACCTGGTGAAGCTATAACACAGGACTACTTGTGTGCCAAACAGCATAAGCAGCAAGTGATAGACAGGGCTAAGCGATCCCACAACCAACAGATCAGATATAAGCTCTGCAGTCCTGCCGCATCTAGTTGTGAATGGTGGTGGACAATTCAACAACTCACTGGAGGAGGAGGCTCCACAAATATCCCCATCCTCAATGATGGAGGAGCCGAGCACATCAGTGCAAAAGATAAGGCTGCAGCATTCGCAACACTCTTCAGCCAGAAGTGCCAAGTGGGTGATTTGTTTCGGCCTCCTCCGGAGGACCCCAGCATCACAGATGCCAGTCTTCAGCCAATTTGATTCACTCCACGTGATATCAAGAAAAGGCTGAAGGCACTGGAGAGTGCAAAGATTATGGGCTCTGACAATATTCCGGCAATAGTACAGAAGATTTGTGCCCCAGAATTTGCCATGCCCCTAGCCAAGCTGTTCCAGTACAGCTACAACACTGGCATCTACCCGGCTATGTGGCAAATTGCCCACGTACGTCCTGTAGACAAAAAGCAGGACAAATCCAACCCAGCCAATTACTGCCCCATCAGTCTACGCTCAAACATCCGTAAAGTAATGGGAAGGGGTCATCGACAGTGCTACCAAGAGGCACTTGCTGAGCAATAACCTGATGGAAATACATTTAAAAATAATGGAAATAGGTGGGAAAAGAAAAATCTATATAAATTATTGGAAAAAAGGGGAATCGGAAAGGGAGTGGGGAGAGAGGAGCGAGTTCATGATCTAAAATTATTGAACTCAATATTCAGTCCGGAAGGCTGTAAAGTGCCTAGTCGGAAGATGAGGTGCTGTTCCTCCAGTTTGCATTGAGCTTCACTGGAACATTGCAACAGGCCAAGGACGGACATGTGGGCATGAGGGCAGGGTGGTGTGTTGAAATGGCGAGTGACAGGGAGGTCTGGGTCATGCTTGCGGACAGACCGAAGGTGTTCCGCAAAGCAGTCATCCAGTCTGCGTTTGGTCTCTCCAATGTAGAGGAAACCGCATTGGGAGCAACGAATGCATTAGACTAAATTGAGGGAAGTACAAGTGAAATGCTGCTTCACTTGAAAGGAGTGTTTGGGCTCTTGGACGGTGAGGAGGGTGGAAGTAAAAGGGCAGGTGTTGCACCTTCTGCGGTTACATGGGAAGGTGCCATGGGAGGGGGTTGAGGTGTAGGGGGTGATGGAGGAGTGGACCAGGGTGTCCCAGAGGGAACGATCCCTGCGGAATGCCGCCAGGGTGGGTGAAGAGAAGACGTGTTTGGTGGTGGCATCATGCTGGAGTTGGCGGAAATGGCGGAGGATGATCCTTTGAATGCGGATGCTGGTGTGGTGATAAGTGAGGACAAGGGGGACCCTATCGTGGTTCTGGGAGGGAGAGGAAGGTGTGAGGGCGGATGCGAGGGAGATGGGCCGGACACGGTTGAGGGCCCTGTCAACTACTGTGGGTGGAAAACCTCGGTTATGGAAGAAGGAAGACATGTCAGAGGAACTGTTTTTGAAAGCGGCATCATCAGAACAGATGCGACGGAGACGAAGGAACTGAGAGAATGGGATGGAATCCTTACAGGAAGTGGGGTGTGAGGAGCTGTAGTCAAGGTAGCTGTGGGAGTTGGTAGGCTTGTAATGAATATTGATGGACAGTCTATATACAGCTCCTCACACCCCGCTTCCTGTAAGGACTCCATCCCATTCTCAGTTCCTTTGCCTCTGTAGCATCTGTTCTGACGATGCCACTTTCAAAAACAGTTCCTCTGACATGTCTTCCTTCTTCCATAACTGAGGTTTTCCACCCACGGTGGTTGACAGGGCCCTTAACCTTTTCCGGCCCATCTCCCGCGCATCCGCCCTCACGCCTTCTCCTCCTTCAGAGAAACATGAAACGGTCCCCCTTGTCCTCACCCCACCAGCCTCCGCCATTTCCACCAACTCCAGCATGATGCCACCATCAAACACATCTTCCCTTCACCCCCCCCGGCGGCATTCCGCAGGGATTGTTCCCTCCGGGACTCCCTGGTCCACTCCTCCATCACCCCCTACACCTCAACCCCCTCCCACGGCACCTTCCCATGCAACCGCAGAAGGTGCAACACCTGCCCCTTTACTTCCCCTCTCCTCACCATCAAAGGGCCCAAACACTCCTTTCAAGTGAAGCAGCATTTCACTTGCACTTCCCTCAATTTAGTCTACTGCATTCGCTGCTCCCAATGCGGTTTCCTCTACATTGGAGAGACCAAACGCAGACTGGATGACCGCTTTGCGGAACACCTTCGGTCTGTCCGCAAGCATGACCCAGACCTCCCTGTCACTCGCCATTTCAACACACCACCCTGCCCACATGTCCGTCCTTGGCCGGCTGCATTGTTCCAGTGAAGCTCAATGCAAGGAGGAACAGCACCTCATCTTCCGACTAGGCACTTTACAGCCTTCCGGACTGAATATTGAGTTCAACAATTTTAGATCATGAATTCTCTCCTCCATCCCCACCCCCTTTCCGATACCCCTTTTTCCCAATAATTTATATAGATTTTTCTTTTCCCACCTATTTCCATTATTTTTAAATGTATTTCCATCCATTGTTTTATCTCTGCCTTTTAGCCTATTTCGATCCCTTCCCCCAACCCCACCCCCACTAGGGCTATCTGTACCTTTATTATCACATTCCCTAGATAACATCACCAGCTTCAACACCTCTTTGTCCTTTTGTCTATGACATCTTTTGGTTATCTCCACCTATCACTGGCCCTCTATCCAGCTCTACCTGTCCCAACGCCCCCCCTCCCCCCCGAAACCAGCTTATATTTCACCTCTTTTCTATTTTTCCTTAGTTCTGTTGAAGAGTCATACGGACTCGAAACATTAACTATGTTCCCCTCTGCAGATGCTGTCAGACCTGCTGAGTTTTTCCAGGTATTTTTGTTTTTGTTTTAGCTTTATCCCTAGTTGGTTTCAGTACATATTGTTGCAGGAAACTATTGTAAAAGTATTCTACAAATTCATTTTACAGACAACCTTTGCCAATTTGATTAGTCCAGTCTATATGAAGATTAAATTCCTTCATGATTATTACATTGCCTTTGTTACAAGTTCCAACTGTTTCTTGCTTAATGCTCTGTCCAGCGGTAAAATTACCATTAGGCGGTCTATAAGTTACTCACACCAGCATTTTCTGACCCTCGTTATTTCTAATCTCCACCCTTCCTGATCTTCTGAGCAAAGACCCTTTCTCACTAATGTCCTTTATGTCATATTTTACTATCAGGGCTATTCCTTCTCCTTTTCTATACTCTGTCCGTCTTTTTGAAATGTGTACTCTGAAATATTTATTTTCCAACCTCTGTCACCTTGTAACCTTGTCTCTAATGGCAATTAGATCTAAACAATTTATCTCTATTTGTGTCCCTAGTTTACCAATCTACATTCAGATAAAGAGCCTTTAATTCTATCTTTTTACTACTATTCTTTGCTAGTACATCTGCATTATTTTGAATGCTTCATGCATTCAGATAAACAACCTTTAATTTTATCTTTTTAGAATATTCTTTGCATTGACCTTATTTGCTGATGCATTTAAACTCTCTGTTCCTTCTTGTCACACTCTGCTTGTCATTACTCAAATTGTCAGACCTCTCTATTCCCAGATTTTTCTGCTGATATTTCTGAATCACCCTGCACCTGATCCCTCCCCACCTTTTTATTTAAAGCCTTATCCACTGCCGTAGTTGCATGATTCATCAGGCTATTGGTCCTAGCCCCTTTTAAGTGGAGCACATCCCAATGGAACAGCTCCCTCTTTTTCTAATACTGATGCACCATGAATCAAAACCCTTCTTCTCACATCATTCTTTGAGCCACACATTGAATTCCCTAATCTTCTTTACCCCATGCCAATTACCACGTGGCTCAGGTAACAATCCAGAAATTATCATCTTTGAGGATCCATGTTTTAATTTGGATGTTAACTCCTCAAACACTCCCAGCAGAATATCATTCCTTCTACCTTTGTCATTGGTTACGACATGGACCACAACAACTAGATCCTCCCTCTCCCACTCCAAGTTCATCCACAGCCACGAGGAGATGTTTCTTACCCCGAATCCGGGCAGGCATTGCAACCTTTGGAACTCTTAAATTATGGCTGCAGAGAACAGTACCTATCTCCCTGACTATACTGTCCCCTATCACAACCACATTCCTATTCACTCCTTACGTCCTCCCTCACCACCCATCCCCAGCCCCAAATGGCCTCCTGCACCATGTGCTATGTTCAGTTTGTATATCCACCCTGCAGTAATTGTTCTCATCTATGTAGGTAGGGGAGCACCTTGCACCTGTCATTCAAAGTCAAAGGTTGAGGCTCCTCCTTCACTGCATCCTGGATCCCTATACCTACCTGACTCACAATCACTCTCTCCCACCCCTGACTTGACCAACTGTAAAGTTCTACATAACCTAATGATGTGACTGCCACCTGGAATATAGTGTCTAACTTACTCTCTCCCTCTCTGGTGCCCTGTGATATCTTTAGTTTGGATTCCGGCTCAGCAAGTCTGAGCTAAAGTTCTTCTAATCGCAGACACTGACTGCAGATATGGTTGTCTGGGATTGCAAAACTTTCCACAAACTCCCACTTGTTGCAGTCACAGCACATCACATGCCTGCCATGTCTGTCTGTCCTTAATTATTTATTTGATTAGTTAATAAGTTACTAATGTAGTAAAGTAAAATAACAGCAAGTTATAGTCTCCAAGCTTAGAAACAAAAGAACACTCAGCAGTTACTGGTGGTAAAACAAAAAGCATAAAAAGCAGCATCTCCTTCCCCCAGACAAATTCTGAACTTTAGCACTCAGTTTGCAAACCATCTGTTCCCCAATCACACCCTGCTCCACTTGAGGAAACAGTTTTTACACAGGGAGTTGTGATTATGAATACTTCGCCTGAAAGTGTAGTGGAAGCAGATTCAATAGCAACTTTCAAAATGAAATTGGTTAAATACTTGAAGGAAAAACAAATTTGCAGGGGAAGTGAGACTTGTTGGATAGTTCTACCACAGAACCGGCACAAGCACCATTGGCCAAATGGACTCCTTCTGTGACGTATCATTCTATGATTCTAGGATCACTACTAGTTATAAGTAGGATATTAATGAATTACACCTATTACTACCAGTTGTGCCGGTTCTTTGGTAGAACTATCCAACAAGTCTCACTTCCCCTGCAAATTTGTTTTTCCTTCAAATATTTAACCAATTTCATTTTGAAAGTTGCTATTGAATCTGCTTGAATTACACCTATTACTACCAGTTACATATAGGTTATCGGTGATTTACTGTTTTAAGGTTCTTGGCCTTGACACCATCTTTTTGACTGAGTCTTAAGACACTTGAGGCCTTAAGCAATAGTCATGCAGAAAAATAAACACGATTATCTGCTTTTGCTGTGGGTAGTGGTGTTACCATTAATGATTCTTTTGCTCTTGTCTTTATAAAGCTTGTGAATTTTATAGGGCTTCTAGTCACTTAGAGCCATTGTCAGGAAAATCTAATAATTTTCATAATGTTATTGGAATTTATTGTAAGGTAGGAATAGTGTGTGTCGTGTGTGTGTGTATTGGACTTAACTGAATTAAAGACAGCTGATCTGAAGACTTTGTTAGAAGGGAAGCTAGGTTTGAAGTGCTAAATAAGTAAACATGGTTGAAGTTGCAGGATGTGAGGTGTAAAAGGAAAATTTGCATTTCAAGATAAACCAGGGTGGTCGTGAATTTCAAAGAGAGGGTGAAATGTTACAATTAGCCAAAAGAAGCCAAACAGTGGCTAGGATTTTCCAGTCATCAGGCTGGCTCGACGGGAGTGGGCGGGGGCTGTCACGGAGATGACTGCCACCTGCGATCGGCTCCGCAGCGCAATTTCTTGCGGGCGGGTCAATTAAGTTCTGCCCAGTGTGGATTGTGAGCGGTAGCACTGAGCGCTACCTGTGTGGGCGGTGGGAGGAGGGAGAGCCGGGCCTCACATGCAGTTTGTGCATGCAAGCGAAAGAGCGCTTCAGTCTCCCTGAGACACGGAGCTGTGTCACATGAGATGGGACATATTTTTAATTTCAAAGGAAAGTTTTTATTTAATTTGTAATAGCTTTAGGAAACCTCATCCCGCTCGTAAAGGCCACTTGGCGTAAAATTCAAGTTAATTACCTTGTTAATGGCCTTAATAGGCTTTTCAATTATCAGCGGCCACGCAGCAGATTCTGGCATGCGCCCGCTGAACGAAATATCATGCGAGTTTAGGATGACGTCAGGACGCACGCCTGACATCATTGCGCGTCATTTTACATTCTGGCATGTCGGGCGCCCGCCCGCACGCCGAATGTAAAATTCTGCCCAGTGTATTTATTTTTCCCAAAGCTTACTGATAAAATTGGTACCATGAAAGATTTTTATTATTAGAAAAGTAGAGTTGAAAAGACATACTGAGACAATGGGATTTACATTAAAAAGGGAGAAACATGTATAAAGGAAATGAGGTTATGTATAAGGAAAGAAGGAATTCTAAGATCTAACAAGTGTGAAAAGCCTCCGGCCTCAAAGCCCCAAGTTGCTGCCTACACAAACTGAAGTGAAGAAAACACACTTTGAATTCGACTGTTCAGGGTATTGTGTTACTTTGCTTGGGTCTTTTAAAATCTGTGTTTTACTGCTGCTTTAACTGAGGTATAACTGGGAGTTAGATTAACTAGGGGAGCTAGGAGCTATCATTTGTAACCTTGTAACTTTGTAAACCTATGTATGTGCTTAAAAACTTTTTTTTTTATTAATAAAGGTTTAATTTAGTTTTGTAAGAAACCTATAAGCATCTGTGGTCTTATTACTACTGAATTCCAGGCATGCCTCTCGAAATAAATACAAATTGTAAAATAGTTGTGGCAGTTGTTTTAAGTTTCCCTCTGGGATTTGAACAGCTCAGCATTTACCATCTGCTGTGCCATAACAGCCATCCTTGTAAACTTGATGATTTATTATGTGTGATATGGGTTATTTTACAGTTTAGCTATTTTTCGCTTTTTCTAAATAATCTGTTGATTCATTGTGATATCAGTGATATACTTCTGGAAGACCTTTGACCCCTTGTTTAAGCATTCCTTACTAACAAAAGACCTCTGCTTGAGGACAGAAGTTTTTCTTGCCAAAGTTCACCCATACCCTGAAGCATTCTTGGAATGAGCAAACAGACCATTTTATTATTTCTGGCTACAGCACAAATCCACAAGCCACTTAAATGAAATAGAAAGGATAAGTATTAATCATATGAGATTAAGCCAAATCCTAATCCTCTGTATATAATAGGGTACCTTACACTGTGTTTCTGTCGGTTAGGAGGGCACTCTATACCAATATTGCTACGATCGGTGCTATTTCAGTGAGTTTCTGTTGGAATAAAAGGCCTAGATTTTCACCATAATGGAGAGCCTCTCCGTTGTGGAAAAATAGTGGAATTGTCCAAAAATCGTAAGCTCCAATCCTGAACATGGCACTTCCCGTTTCACGGGAGTGGAAATAGGGATGGGACGCAATTCATGCATGTTCATTTTATGGAAACAGCTGGCCATGTAAATCAGCAGCTGCTTCCACTCTAATTTGATTTTGATAGCCGAGGAGTGTGGATCCCAGAGTGTGCAAAGAAGACCTGTTAGGAGCAAGTCTGAACTTGGTGTATTTCTTTGGATAGCAAGGGGACCCCTTTGGAGAGGTAGTGTACCCCTGTGGAATTTGCCTTAAAATTCTATTCACAGCCTCAAGAAATGGCACAAAACAAATTCCAACTGTCTTCCCTTAACACGAGGGAGTAGGAGGGTGGGGCTCCTGGTCTTGCAGGACACTTATTTTTGCCCCTCATGACTCGTGCACCCAGATGCCAGGAGGAATTTGTGCTGGAGAAGGGCAGATAGTGTTAAATGCAGAGCAACATAGAAGATGGATATGGCACCCTAGGACACAGAGGCCATAGGAGCCAGTCACTGTGAGCAACTGGAGGCCAGAGGGAGAGCAGAAGATCAGGAGGGGCAGACGACTGCATGCAAATCAGGAGTAGTTGGAGAGGCAGAGGGCAACCAGGTATTACCCTATGGGAAGTGTAAACGGACCTAGCACAACATACCTCAACAAGACAGAGAACCAGTGATGAAAGCAACTGAGGCTAAGCCATGAGGCGGTGACAGACATATGTCACATGTCCAGTAATTTGAGCCATAATCCCTCGAAACGCGTGGTTTGCTAGTGGCTGTGATGATAACTGTTGCTGTCAACTTCTCTGCCTCAGGATCTTTCCAGGGATCATCAGGAGATCTGTCTGGTATTTCCCAGTCAGCAGCAGCACAGCCGTATCAAGGCTGTAACTAATGCTCTATTTGCTCGTGTGGGAGATCACATTAATTTCCCTATAGATTTGACATCTCAGACGCAGACAGCAGTGGCCTTTGCCCAATTAGCAGGCTTCCCTCAGGATCAGGGTGTTTTTGACTGCACCCATTTTGCCATAATGGTCCCAACTCAAATTGTGGACACCTTTGGTTTACAGGACTTCTGGTTCACAATGTATTATTTATCTTTTTAATGTACAATCACTTTCTAACCATGTAATAGTTTCTTTACTTCTTTTATATTGATAAATGTAGACTGGTTGTGGTGTAACACTGTGTGTGTAGTCAATCTCAAGGTGATAACATGGAACATCGAGGCGAAAGGAGAACCCAGACCGAAGATATCTAAAGAACTGTACTGAACTGCACTGTGGGCTTGAAGACATAAAGCAGGATAATTAATGTAGCCAAGACAAAGCCTTGCTAGAATTAGCAAGTTCTGCAAAATGAATTAAACTGTGAGAGTGTTCGTACAAGGGAAGATAAAACAGATTGTTTTGTTAAGGGACAATAAATGTGCCTCCTCCTTCCTTCCTTCCAGCTTTGGAGATTAATAATAGTGTTAGAGACAACAAAGCAGAGCAAAGCTAGCTATGGTACCTCAAGTGTGACCTTCAAAGGGGGCCTAACCAGGAGACATCTATAGCAAGCATTGAAATGGACAGTGATGTAATTGAAAACCAATTAAATGGATTAAAAGCAGGCTTTACTTATATGGCACAGGGCTATAGCAAAAAAGGTATTAAGAAAGAGCCCACAAAACATCTTTGCTGTAGTGGATTAGAGCGATTTGGTCAGTCACTCCGAAGTCACGCATGGAGGGCTCGATAGCAAATTGGCCACCAAGACGGACCCTGGCTCCTAGGAAAACTAAGCAACCTGTGTTGTAAGAATGTTCGATTGCTTAGTAGTTTAATAAAGGTGTACCATATTTGGTGGAACAATATTCAAGTTGTTGTGTGCCATTGATATCCAGAGTGAAAGCGAGAACTTTTAGACCAGGCAGGGGGTCTTACAGTCCTTCCACTCAATACACAGCTCCTTTCCTTCATGTGTGTGCAAGGTTCCGTGGCAGCTACTACAACTCTTTCATACTAAAGAGTTGTTAACTCCCTCAACTATTTCAGCCACCAATGGAGATGCATAGTTGGCTTCTAGGAGACGAGGGCTACCCCTTAAGAATTTGGATAATGACCCCCTTTAGCAGCCCACTAAAGGAGACAGAGCTCAACTACAACAGCAGCTATGTCATCACCAGGAGTACCACCGAGCATGCAATTGGCATTTTAAAGATGTGTTTCCGGTGCCTCGATTGTGCAGGTGAAGCTCTGCAATATGCCTAGAAAGGGTATCAAGAATAGTAGTGATGTGCTGCATGCTGCTCAACATTACGCAGTGGAGGGGCATACAAATTGATGACGATGACGCCATGAACAGAACTCCAACCTCGGAGGGTGAGAAGGAGAAGGAAGCCCTTGTCCATTCTGAAAATTCCAAAACAGATAAGGCTGAGGAGGCCAGCAATGGCAGAGCAGTTGAGAGGCATAGCCACGTAGCCAGGACCAACTTTTTGCAGGAGGGGATCATTGGCAGACAGATCCTTGTGCAAAATAGATTCTCATAAGGTCCTCTGAAATCACAGTTGCCATCAGCCAGTCCCTGTTGACATACTTCCACCTAAAGAACTTTGTACATTGACTCCATGATTACTCAAAGGACTACCCATCCCCCACAAGGGAGACAATAAACATCAATGAGTTGGACTCAGTCACATTCATATAGCTGAAACCATCACCATCATAACCCATGGACCTCATTATATTTTAAACATTAATGGGAATAAGTTATTTACAGCCCGGCTTCTCACATGAACACCAATGACTGTAAGTGAGGGGCCCAAATTGTCAATAATTGAACCATGCCTACAATGCTGAGAGTGGGATAGCATTAGAATTCAAACCCTATACATCTGGTAGGATTGTATGTTGTAGCATACATGCAGATAAGGCATCACGCGCATGAAGAGCAGATAACTCTGCAACAACAGCTTTTCGAAAGAACTTGTGTACCATCTATTCTGGGCAAAGGTCCAACTTCTGAACTGGGTGTCACATGCCACATTTCAGTCTTCTGTATACCTCTGCTTACTGCACAAAGTACATCCTGTGACATCTGCACTGCAAATTTAGCCAAAATAGTGGGCACAGCAGATGACCAATATTACTTGCATGATACATGGCCTCCCAAGCTGCAATGCCTATGCCTAGGGCAATGTGTAACACTGCAGTGCAAATGGATCACTTGCACTCAGCACACATGCTTGAGATGCACTTGCGGTCCAGCATCTGTTCATGGAGTCTGATCATTGAGCCAACCTTAAAGTCAAGCTTGGATGGATAATGAAAGATGCAAGGAACATCTCAATGCTTGAGCCTTTGAACACTGGAATCTTGTGATACAGCAGAAAAGGAAGAAGTTATCCGAAGCATCACAAATCAGCTGACAACCTTCAACCTGTTGATGGTACATCAAGATAGACCTCAGTATGCTGCCCTCAGAAAACCTAAGAACTGTCTTCATAATTTACCATTCTTTGTGAGCTTTTAGTGTACAAACTGTTGTGTCATTATGACATGAAAAGAAATCCAAAATTGCATGTATCAAAACTTTATTCTTTCTGCTATTTTAAAGTGAACTTCTGTTGAACCACAAAAGATGGCTGCTACACATCACATGACCACAGGATTGGCCCTTTTTTGGAAGCTACCGACAGGAGTTACAAGAACAAAATAATCCTACTCTCATCATTTTGGAATCTCACACCTAGTCATAAGGATGTTGTAATCATAAAACCAGAAGACTCGCAGATCGAAACTCATTATGCCTGCTGAACTGTTAACAGACTCATATCACACCCGGGATTGTCCAGGCCCATTTCAAAAGGGGACTGTTGGAGGGACAATTGACGTTATTTGCATCTTGATAAGCTTGCCCCTCTAGCGGGGTCAGAGGGTCTGCCTAGACTATAGCTTCCTGGCACAAGAATCTCAATATGGATGGTAACTCCTTCAAAAGCTAATGGCTGGGACATTATCAGTCCTGAGATCAAAATCAGTTCCAGAAACAGGAAAAACATCCCTTTTGCAATCATTGTAGACAAAGAAGGTCACATGACTCGTGACCATTTTGAAATCTCTATATTCATTTGAGAGCTGAGAAATCGCCAGTCTGCTGTTTAACATCCAACCGGTGAACACCAAGAATCAGAACTCCAGGCTGAACAACAGCCTGCTCCTCAAAGCCTGTCTCTGCTGGAAGATTTCCTACCATTGCTGCAGAACTGAACCAGTCTCTGTGTACCAACTTCATCTTGCGGTATCAGCACCAACTGTAAAGAAAACTTTACAACTCTAGTCTTCAGCCAGCTGAACATGAGCTCCTATGTGAAGGAGCTCCTCATTGGACTCTGACTCTGGACTCTGATAATCATGTGAACTAATGTTTATTTCTGTGATTTTTTTACTGTTAGTATCCATAATTGTAAAACTTTACTTGTTTATATCCCCCTTTGTGTGTGTGTGTGTGTTTGTGTGTGTTTGTGGTGGAGTGGGATGTTGAGAACACTCCTCCTCCGGGTTTTGAATGTGAATAAACTAACCTATTGAATTAACATAACATGAGTTTTCTAGAAGTTATCAGTAAATTGGATCACACAAACTGAGGGTTTTGGACAACATTCCAGAGCATATTTTAAAAAAATAATTCAAAACACCTTCTGCTTGCGGGAAGTCGGTGAGAGGAAAGAAGTTCAGTTTGCCTATCTCTCCTGTTCATAAGAAAACACATACCAAGTCATGCACAAGTGTAAGTAAATATATTAAAGAAGTGCTTAAATGCGCTCTATACACGTGTAACCACGGTGAACCCATTAATACTCTAAGCGAGACTGCACCCTACACTCTCACACACTCTTACAAAGCTCCCCCTGTGTTGCCTTAGAGCAGGTGGATGCAGGCTGCTCACTTCTCTGTGAGATGGCCTGCCTTGTTGTGCAGGCACCCATTGGGGCCTTCCTTCAGACTGCAGCCTCTGCATCTCTGCATGTGCAGTCGTGGTCACTGGCACATGTGCAGCAGACGAGGGCTCAGGTGGAGGGGCTGGGGAGGTGGAAGGAGATGAGGGTGCTGAGGAGTTTTTGGTTGGTACCTTTATCCTCCTCAGTAACCTGCACAGCCATTGGCTGGCCTTCAGGTAGGATTGATGGGGCTGGCTGCTGGTGCACAGCAGTTGTCCATTCCAGCAACCGCTGTGCCAACAGTGTCACCATCCTGTTAAGTGTAAGCAGCTCCATTGATGTCTGCGCTTATACTCTGAGTGGAGTGATCCAGGCTACTGAGGGAGGCTTGAACTCTCATGGCTGGGACACTGCTCTTGCATCCACTTTGAGTACTGCTGCATGTTTCTCTCCATGAGATTGATCAACGTCTCATGGTCAGAGCCCCTGGGACAAAACGAAGCTTGTGACTGTATTGGACTCTTCCATTCGCAGTCTAAGAGCTCCCACTGCGTCAGGGAACTCTGCCAGATGTCCACACATCAGATGCTGATTATCCAAGAATTGTGCCCCAAAAGATGATTCTCAAAGCTCCAAGTTCCTACCCACTGGAGCATCATCGTGACTTTCCCCCTCACCTCTGACTGGGACTATGCACCGATGTCCCTGACTCTGATACCTCCTCCTGCACTCAGGTGTAGTGATGTTCACCCTGTGCCACCAACTGTACTTGCACACTACATCCCTCTGAAGTGCTTGTATTTGAGTTGGTGGAATATGGGGGTAGCATGATGTGATACCGCATCCTTGGACATCTCTTCTTCCTCTTGATGCCCAAGGGGTAATGTGGCCTGGTGGGGAGAGGGGGTGGTGGATGGTGGGTGGCGATGGTCTGAGGGAGCAGAGCTGGGACCTGTGTGAGACACAAAAGGAGTTATTTAGATATAGCCCTTCTCAAATGAACATATGAATTAGGAGCAGGAGTAGGCCATTCAGGCCCTTCGAGCCTGCTCTGCCATTTAATAAGATCATGGCTGATCTCATTATGGCCTCGACTCCAAATTCCCACCTGCTCCTGATGCCTTTTGACTCCCTTGTTAGTCAAGAATTTATCTACCTCTGCCTTTAAAATTTTCAATGACCCTGCCTCCACTGCTCTCCGGGAACAAGAGTGCCAAAGACTCACGACCTTCTGAGAGAAAAAATTTCTCCTCATTTCTGTCTTAAATGAGTGACCCCTTATTTTTAAACTTTGTCCCCTAGTTCTAGTCTCTCCCATAAGGAGAAATATCCTTTCAGCATCCATCCTGTCAAGCCCCCTCAGGGTCTTATATGTTTCAATAAGATCACCTCTCAATCTTCTAAACTTCAAGGGATACAAGCCCAGCCTGTCCAATCTTTCCTCATAAGATAACACCCCCCACCTCTCTCACCTCCAATCCCAGGTATCAATCGACTGAACCTTTTCTGAGCTGCTTCTAGTGCATTTATTTTTTTTCTTAAATAAGGAGATCAAAACTACACAGAACTCCAGATGTGGTCTCACCAATACCCTATACAACTGTAGCAAAACATCCCTACTTTTATATTCCATTCTCCTTGCAATAAACGATAACATTTCATTTGCCTTCCTAATCACTTGCTGTATCTGCATACCAAACCTTTTGTGATTCATGTACCAGGCACTCAGATCCTTCTGTACCTCAAGAGTTCTGCAATTTCTCTCCATTTAAATAATATGCTGCTTTTCTATTCTTCCTGCCAAAGTGGATAAGTTCACATTTTCCCACATTATACTCCATTTGCCAAATTTCTGCCCACTCACTTGACCTATCCACATCCCTTTGCAGACTCCTGATGTCCTCTTCACAATTTACTTTTTTGCCTATCTTTGTATCATTAACAAATTTAGCAACCATACATTTGGACCATTCATCCAAGTCATTGATATAAATTGTAAATAGTTGAGGTCCTAGCACTGATCCCTGTGGCATTTCACTTGTCACACCTTGCCAACCTGAAATTATGCCTACTCTGTTTCCTGTTAGCTAACTAATCCTCTAACCATGCTACCCACGCCATGAGATCCTATTTTGCATAGTAATCTTTGATGTGTCACCTTGTCAAATGTCTTCTGGAAATCTAAGCATAGCACGTCCACAGGTGTTATACTTTAACCATGTTGTTTGTTACTTCCTCAAAGAACTCCAATAATGATTTCTCTTTCATAAAACCATGTTGACTCTGCCTCATTACATTGAGATTTTCTAAGTGCCCTTTTTCATTCATGGGATGTGGGCATTGCTGGCTAGGCTAGTATTTGTTGCCCATCCTTACTCAGAGGGTATTTGAGTCAACCACATTGCTGTGGGTCTGGAGTCACATGTAGGCCAGACCAAATAAGGACAGCAGAACCTGATAGGTTTTTATGACAATTGACAATGGTTCCATGTTTATCATTAGACTTTTAATTCCAGTTTTCTGCCATGGTGGGATTTGAACCCAGTCCCTAGAGCATTACCATGGATCTCTGGATTAACAGTCCAGTGGCTATACCACAACACCATAGCCTCCCCATATTAGATTTTCCCCATGACAGATGTTAAGCTAACTGGCCTGTAGAGTCCTGCTTTCCGTCTCCCTCCTTTCTTGAATAGAGTACTCACATTCAATATTTTCCAATTGGATGGGACTTTTCCAGAATCTAGGAAATTTTGTAAGATTAAAACCAATGCATCTACTATTTCAGCAGTCACTTCCCTTAAGACCCAAGGATGAAGCCCATCAGGATCCAGCCACTTGTCAGCTTTTAGTTCTAATAATTTTTTTCAGTATCCTTTCCCTGGTGATCGTAATTGTTTTAAGTACCTCCCACCCTTTCACCTCCTGATTCACAATTTTTTTGGGATGTTATTTGTATCCCCTATAGTGAAGACCGATGCAAAATATCTATTCGATTCATCTGCCATCTCCCTATTTTCCATTTTTTAATTCCCCAGACTCACTCTCTAGAGCGCCAAAAGTCACTTTACTTACTCTCTTCCTTTTTAAACACCTGTAGAAACTTGTACTGCGGGACTGTAAAATCCTGCTGGTATAAAATTCCGCCCTCTGTTTTTATACTTCTAGCTTGCTTTCTCCTATATTCTAATTTCTCCCTCCTTATTAACCTTTTAGTCATTCTTTGGCTAATCCATGTTGTTAGTCATTGTGAAAGCATGCTCTGATCCACACCATTGCCTGTTACCATGCTTGCACAGCCCTTATGAGGTTAGCTCAGTTGGCTGGATGGCTGGTTTGTTCAGTAGAGTGATGCCAACAGTGCGGGCTCAATTCCTGTACTGGCTGAGGTCATCCATGAAGGTCGCTCCTTCTCAACCTTGCCCTTTGCCTGATGTGTGGTGACCCTCAGGCTAAACTCACCAGTAGCTGTCTCTCTCTGATGACAGCAGCTTATGGTCCTCTGGGACTACAATGACTTGCATGCACAGCCTCTTCCTTGCACTTCCTCTCATGACCTGTACCATTACCATCATGTGCCAAGGTGATTTCAAAACTGATTTTCTCACCTGCTAATGGCAATGCTCTGTCAACAACAGATGGCTGTTCAGGCACCCTGGCAACCTCTATGACCATCTGTTCAACAGGTTGAATGCATGTTAGCCAGGCTGATCCACTCCCAGTCCAGGCCACCTCCATGGCGTTCCTTTTCGACTGCAACAACAACGTGAATTTTTGTTGGCTTGATTATATAGCACATGGAGGAATATTGCTCTTTGTGGCATCTGTGCATCACAGTGCTCATTTACATGTATTCTGTGTGTACCTACATGAGCTGTGTACACATGTAAGCCTTAATGCTGAAGCAGAGGTATGTGCCATGTCTCACATCTTAGCTGCAGCATGCAGACATAACCCTTCCCTTGGAGCTCTGCGTGGATGAGCCAAGCTACTCACCTTGCCGGAACGCAGCAGGTCATTGAACCTTTTCCTGTACTGAATCCATGAGCATTGATGGTCTCCTGCTATGCTCACTGCAGCTACTATTTGAATCCAGACCTCCTTGGTTGCTGCAGTTGGGTTATGTTGGCCAACAGGGTACAGAACTGGTCCCCTTTTCTGGAACCCTACCACCAAAACCTGAAGGTCCTGATCAGAAAAGCGTGGGGCAGCTGGACCCATTCCTTCCCATGCGTTCTCTGCATGACATTCTATAAATGAAAATGTAAGGTGAAAAGGGTCGTGAGCCATTCAGATTGCAATGCTCTCGTTCAGCTCCGTGTGCTTATATGCACTAACCGTTTTCACCATATCATCAACAAATACTGTTATGGTGTGGTGCAGAAACTGGCTCTGTGGAAATACATGGTGTCATGTATGTTGTGGCTGTGACTCCAAGGTAGCATATTGTGCTCCACAACCACTGATAGCCCTACTGCTTTCCTTCCTCTTAGCCACACTGTTATGCCGTGACAGTGTGCAGCTGTGAGGGACTGGTCAAGGGTCAACAGTGTGGGCACATGTTGATAGATGGGTGGCAAGGGAAAATGGATGGGATAATTAGCATGGCACTGTTCATCAATCATCCACCCGTGAGTCTTGGCAGCGAACTGCATGACTGCATAATATCTGTACCAAGTAGTGGTGGCCAGACTTGAGAATCTGCTTCATGTTTTCAGTGGTTCAGAGGAGTACACTTTGATTAGGCAGCAACAGTGCCAATTCTCTCATAGAGAAAGCTTATAATGGGCCATCCATTCCAAGGTCAGCTAACAGTTGGATAACATTTACCGTTTAGGCAATTATCTGATAAAGCAATGATGTCTCCTCCGAAGCACCATTGATGACCTACCTTTCAAATGGGCTTTTCAGAAGGCCCACTTTTTGTTTGCGCCTGAGTCGCCCAACCCACTCACTACTTCCAGGATTGCCCGCCCTGATTTCTATACTAGCCTGCCCCCGGGCCGAAAATCAGAAGTTTAGGCAAATGTTTTTAAAGATTGGGTTCATGAAGCTGGGAATTCTCCTGTCTTTAAGAACCTGATCTGGGAGCAAAAATCTGGGCCAAAATATCTCCCATTTCTGGTTTCCGTCTGTGCATCTCTCCTATACCTTTTGTTTCCCTTCTTTCATTCCCTCCACCCCTTTGATTCCCCTCTTCCTCACCCTTGATTTTCCTTCTTTGCCTGCTTGTGATGACCTACTGCTTCTTAGAATTTTTCATGGACTGGCTGCTGCTGGAAACTATGAGCAAAGGTGCTTTACGACTGACCCGCAATCTTCATAAAGTAATTGCAGATATCTTTGGTAATGTGATCACATGGTTAGATGTAAAATGACCAAATCTCTTGGAATACTTTCAAGTGGCGTCATTTTAGTGGAAGAATATAGTGGACCTATGTTCAATCAATTAGTCGAAATAGTATAGAGCAGAGAAAGTGCCTAAATTCTTATTTGAAATCTCACCAACTTTTAAAAAATTCTTTCATGGGATGTGGGCGGCGCTGGCTAGGCCAGCATTTATTGCCCATTCCTAATTGCCTTGTTCAGAGGGCATTTAAGAGCCAACCACATTGCACAGTAAAAGGTTGCCACCCTAATCAAAAATTACGGACTAACCTGGACACTGATGTGAACAATAACTACTTGTATTTATATAATGGTATTAATATAGTAATAACATCCCAAAAGACACTTCACAGGAGTGTTTAAAGCAAAATTTGGCACCTAGCTGTCTAAGAAGAAAATATAGCAGATGGCCAAAAGCTTAGTCAAAGAAGTAGGTTTTAAGGAGGAAGGAGAGGTAGAGAAGCGGAGAGACTTTGGAAGGGAATTCCAGAATGTAGGGCCTTGGCAGCTGGAAGGCATGGCCACCAATGGAAAGGGATGCTCAAGATGCCAGAATTAGAGTACAGATATCGCATAGGACTGTGGGGATGGAGGAGATTACAGAGCTAGGGTGTGTCAAGGCCATGGAGAGATTTGAAAACAAGGATGAAATTGAGGCATTTTTTAACCGGGAGTCAATGTATGCCAGTGAGTACAGCAGTGATGGGTGCATGGGCCTTGGTGTGAATAAGGACATGGACAGCAGAGTTCTGGAGACATCAAGTTTATGGAGGATAGAACATAGGAAGCAAGCCAGCAATGCATTGGAATAGTCAAATCTTAGAGGTAACAAAGGCATGGATGAGGATTTCAGTAGCACATAAGCTGATGCAGGGGCACTATTGGAAAATGCCATGGTGGTAGAAATAGGTGGTCTTAATAATGGCACGAATATGAGGGCGGAGCTCATCTCTGGGTCAAATATATCCTCAATGGTGATAAAGGGATTGGCTCAGCCTCAGACAATGTAGAAAACGACTTGGGAGAAAAATCATTAGGGAATTAAAGTTAATTGTTCTTCTGTCGTTCCTCCGTTGTAAATATATTACTGTTGGGGCACCTGCCTGTTTGACTGACCATGACCTGATCGATGCTTGATTAAGAGTCTGTTCACTTTCCATTGGTCGGTGTTGCGATGACGGACGTGTGGAGCCACCAATGGTGGTGGCCGAAGCTCACGTGATGAAATGTGGTTTGAACCGGGGTAAAGTTCCTGATGGCCCGGAGCGCGGGAAACTATTCCACGCGCCCGCACGAGAGTTCCGCCTCCTCGCGCCTCACGTGGCCGCGGTGACGTCACACTAGGTAACCGAGTGGGGGTGAAAGGTCACCGGTCGCGTCTTAGCAACAGCGCTGCTGCTTAGTTGCTGCTGTGGGAGCGGTTGAAAGCAGGGGCCTCCTCGGGGCAAAATCAGATAAATAAAGCAGCAATGTTGGATACCATACAGTACGCGATCGTGGAAATCGGTAGAAACTGTTTCCTAACTCTCTCCAACCTTTCGGATGACGGTAAAGATCTGCTCAGTAACATTTCATTGAACTGCTGATAAGTCGTTCAGTACTTTGCTCCTATTTTACTGACACTAATTTGAGGAACCCTTTAATTATTGCCTTTGAAACGAATTAATTGCCCTTTCTGGAGTGAGTTCCACACAATCGAATTGCTTGTTTAATACTCGTAATATTATGGATCGGATGAACTCTAATAAAAACTTCAGCTGTCTTGTGAGCTTGTTTTACTGGTTACTTTACCCCGACTTGTTTTCTCTATTAGACATTGTGAACATATGGGCAAATGTTTCTGCATTCGTGGATCGCCACATGTCTCTCCAGAAGGTAAAGAGCTTCCTGCGCCTTGGAAATCAGATATAGCGTTCGCGGATTAAACTTATTAATTAAGGGGTAGTAAAATTGCACCTTTGAAATGGAGAAGTATTCTGTTTTCGTTACTAGTCAGAAGAATTAATACGGAAAACTGATAGTATTTCGGTTTATATTTCCTCCCAAATTCGACACTTATTTTTGTTGGTTAAAGTAAAATTTGCAAATATGTATGACAGCTAAGAGTTATGGTGTAATACTCTATAACATGTTCATAATCAATAAAACATCAGCAAGCTACGGAACTTTAACAATATATGAAAAATTAATGAGCGATCAGTAACAAAAACATCTTTAAGATTACACATTTGTTTTGTTTCATGTATTCCAGGGAGTACATATCTCAGGATTGGGGACTTTTACATTTTCACAGCAAAGACTGGATGTCGGACGCAGATTAATTTTAATACAGAGGCCAGTATTTGTGATGTCTGAAAAATTCGTGCAGATACATGGATTATCATACACAAAACAGCACGTATCTGGTAATAACTTATCTTAGTGCGTCAAGGTCAAATATCTGCCAAATAATACGTGCGATAGAATTGTAAAATCATGAATTAGGTGTAGTTTGTGACACGGCATAATTTATGCAGAAGGTTTAAAAATGTGAGATGGTGACACATTTTATCTGGGAAAACAATCCAGAGGAAAATATGATTTTGTCAACACATCGCTGTACTTTTACTACTTTTATATTAGCTTGCATTTTAAAAAGATGACACTCAAAAATCCCACGCTATACTGATGTGATCATGCAGTAGCATGAAGTTCCAGTGGTAGTCAGCATTACTTATTTGCAATGAACTTAAGAAGTAGCCTGTTTCAAGAATACCACGCCTAATTCAAGACCCCCTTTTCGTCATTGGACATACTGAGTTATTCAAAATAGCTATTGTTTAAAATAACCTTTACTTTAATTTGAAGAAATTAATTTTGTTCACTCAGTACCTCCTTGAAGTAACGCTTCCTACACTTACAGCAATAACTAAATTTTTTTTAAAATCAGCTTTAAAGCACTTTGGGATGCCCCGAGGTTCTAAAAGGTGCTGTATAAATGCACACTGATGGGGGAGTCCAATATTAGGGGCCATAAATATAAGAGAGTCATTGATAAATCCAATTAAGGATTCAGGAGAAATCTCTTTGGCCAGAGTGGTTTAGTATGTACAGATGCATTTAAGAGGAGCCTAGGTAAGTAAACACATGAGATAGAAAGGATGGAAGGATTATGCTATTAGGATTAGGTGAAGATGTGTGAGAAGAGGCTTGTGTGGACCATAGACACTTGTCTGGACCAGTAGGGCTGAAAGGCCTGTTCTGTGCAGTAGCTATTATATTGTATATAATTCAATGTAAACTCTTTTTCATGACAATATGGAGATATTTTATTTATGTAACAATATCAGTTGCATGTTTCTTAAGAGTGGCAATGTAAATTAAATATAATAAAAGACAAGTAACTACTGTATCATAGAAGTTTGTTTGCCTTCACCTTTCAGATTCATGCTAGCAGCCTCTTCACAATAATTCACTATGCTTTCATGCTGCAATGCCCAACAGTTATTTTGTGTTCAGAATTTGAAAACAAAGAATTTCCATTTTAATATGAAATAGTCTAGAGTTCTTTTACATCTTTGTAAGAGTTCCACAGTAAATCATGTTTTTGGATCTCACAGACTTCCAGCTCAAGTTCAGGGTCAGTAATTTTAAAACAAATTCACAGTTACTTCTACAACTTTAATCAAGTTGTAAAAGGGTTAAAAAAAAACTTCAGAATGATTTTTTTTAATGTAATGTTTACTAAGTTATTTTTTCTCCATTCTGTCAATTTTCTCCTTCCTTCTTGCTCCAGCCTGCTGTACTTCACCCTAGTGGGCATTCTTCACATGTATACTTTGACGGTGAATATCAGGAGACTATATGATTGCCAGGGATGATGAGGTCCAGTTTAGCCAAGTCATCCAGCATGTTCATAGATACAACTTGTTAAAGGAAGATGTTTCAGTAATTGCCTGTTATAGTATTAGGCTATAACTTAGTATATTGATTGCATATATTGTGGCAAAATTTGTGATTCGAGGTCACAGAATATCAAAGAAATCCATTGATGAATTCCTTTGTTACTAATCTTCATACAAATTTAATCAAATTTTATCATTTATTTTTCTGTAGGTGATATACCTATTGTTGAATTAAATTTTACATTCCTGGCTCTGGAGAGCCCCTATGATCGGGACACAGTTGAAGGATGCGTCAAAGAGACTCTGCAGATCATGTATCGTTATATTGCCAGTAACCGTAATGTGCATTTCACATTCAAAGATATTGGTGTGCTAACTATACGAAATAACAAGATCAAAATGAAGTTTTACAGAGACTTTCTTAACGCAATGGATGGTAGTGGAAGTTTAGTGAAAGCTCTTTCAAATGTGAGTACACTAAATATTTTGGAAAAGCAAAATATATTAGAGGAAAACTAAGTGATTGTTTGACCCATTGTAGTTGCTCTGAATTGAAGAATGCAAAACAAATGTAGCTTACAGCAATATATTTTTAAAATTGCCATGTTGATTAGCTTGATGCCAATGAGATAGCTTATTGTAAGAGCATAAGGGCAAAATGTGAGACAAAATTAATAATTTTCTGAAATAGCACTTGGCATGCATGGGGATCTTTTTCATTTTCCTTATTTTGTGCTTATCAAAGGAAAGGATGTCAGTCCTGGGGAATGGAATACCCTTTCACTTTTGGCCCCTGTGTTAACATTAAGTGCCCTGCTGTCAGGCACAGAATAATTGAAACACAAAGGGCTGAATTTTCTGGCTGGCATGCGGGTGGTAGAGCCCGCATGTCAGCACTTAAAATGTCGCACGAGCGTCCTGACGTCAGCGCGTGGCACTGCGATGTTTAGGTCAGCGGGCATGCTATGCAGCGCAATGCGTGCCCACCATTAATTAAAGGCCTTGTTAAGGCCATTAAGTCAGCAATTGTCGACGATTTTGAAGAGCCCGTCCGAACTTCGGCTCGGCGCACAGGCCCAACAAGCAGGCGGGTAAGTGATTTTTTAACAAACCTCATCCACTGGCAGGATGAGGTTTGATTTCGGATTTTAAAAAGTTTAATAAAGTTTTTGTGTACTTTATTAACATGTCCCATCTCGTGTGACATTTTCACATGAGGGGGACATGTTAATAATTTTTTTATTTTTCTATTTTTCAACTTTCACCACCTTTCAGCAATCTCCCTGAGGCACCATTTAGCCTCAGGGAGATGTGCGCTCTTTCGCGCGCATGCATGAAAGAGCGCACTCTCGCAGTTGGGGAATCCCCCCCCCCACCCGCACAGGAAGCGCATAGTGCTTCCCGTGGGGCGTCACGTTGGGCGGGCCTTAATTGGCCCGCCCACGTAAAATGGCAGCGAGGCCCGTTTCGGTGGTGGCGATCAGCTGCCCGCCTGCCGCCAAGTCGGTCGGGCCTGTCCGCCCATCAAGGGCAAAATTCAGCCCAAAAGTAAACATTGTTTGATGTTAAATGATTTTTCTTTTAAATATCTAGTACTATTTGATTTCATTTCGCTTTTACCTTTTCATTTTTTTACCACACATTCTCATTGCACTGAGAGGAATTTTGTAGGTTACAGTAAATTCTCACTTAAAGTTGTGGTTGTGTTCCTGAAAATCGTGACTTTAAGTGAAATAACTTCAAGTGAATTATAGGATCCCATAGGAATCAATGTTAAAAACTAGAGTTAGGTTCCTTTAGACATTTTCTAGCTGAAAAATACAATGTACAAGTTGAAATCTGTACCATACATGAGCAGCACTGTGCATTCCTAGCTGAAATGAAATAAAATATATCACTAAATATAAAATAAATACTGGCGTTAGGTACTTTGGGACCTGTCTCAGCAGAAAAGAAAACATTATGGGCAGAATTTTCTGGCTGACGTGTGGGTTGCGGAGCCCGCACGTCTGCTTAAAATGTCGCGCGAGCGTCCCGACGTCAGCGCGCGGCATCGCGACATTTAGGTCGGTGGGCGCGCTAAGCAGCACGACGCACGCCCGCCATTAATTAAAGGCCTTGCTAAGGCCCTTAACTCGGCAATTGACGCCGATTTTGAGGAGCCTGTGTGAACTTTGGCTCGGCACACGGGCCCAACGGGCAGGCGGGTAAGTGATTTTTTAACAAAACTCATGCACTGGTGGGATATGTGGGCTCAGAGGGGTTGTTCATGTTTTTTCTGAAGTATTTCATGCAGAAAGTGTTTTAAACTTGCCTGTGTGATTGTTACCAGTTCAGATTGATTTCCAATAGCTTTCTAGATTTTGAAGCTTCAGCTCAGCAGTCTGAAGACAGCTGCTTTGGTGCTGCTTCATGCTCTCGTCTGGACCTGGAAAAATTTATTAATTTTGCTTCCAATTTCCACCCCTCCATCATTTTCACATGGTCCATCTCTGACACTTCCCTTCCCTTCCTTGACCTCTCTGCCTCAATTTCTGGTGATACACTGTCCACCAATATCCATTACAAGCCTACCGATTCCCACAGCTACCTCGACTACAGCTCCTCACACCCCGCTTCCTGTAAGGACTCCATCCCATTCTCTCAGTTCCTTCGCCTCCGTCGCATCTGTTCTGATGATGCCACTTTCAAAAACAGTTCCTCTGACATGTCTTGCTTCTTCCTTAACCGAGGTTTTCCACCCACGGTGGTTGACAGGGCCCTCAACTGTGTCCAGCCCATCTCCCGTGCATCCGCCCTCACACCTTCCTCTCCCTCCCAGAAACATGATAGGGTCCCCCTTGTCCTCACTTATCACCCCACCAGCCTCTGCATTCAAAGGATCATCCTCCGCCATTTCCACCAACTCCAGCATGATGCCACCATCAAACACATCTTCCCTTCACCACCCCCCCACCCCGGCGGCATTCCGCAGGGATCGTGCCCTCCGGGACACCCTGGTCCACTCCTCCATCACCCCTACACCTCAACCCCCTCCCACAGCACCTTCCCATGCAACCGCAGAAGGTGCAACACCTGCCCCTTCACTTCCCCTCTCCTCACCGTCCAAGGGCCCAAACACTCCTTTCAAGTGAAGCAGCATTTCACTTGCACTTCCCTCAATTTAGTCTAATGCATTCGTTGCTCCCAATGCGGTTTCCTCTACATTGGAGAGACCAAACGCAGACTGGGTGACCGCTTTGCAGAACACCTTCGGTCTGTCCGCAAGCATTACCCAGACCTTCCTATTGCTTGCCATTTCAACACTCCACCCTGCTCTCATGCCCACATGTCCGTCCTTGGCTTGCTACATTGTTCCAGTGAAGCTCAACGCAAACTGGAGGAACAGCACCTCATCTTCCAACTAGGCACTTTACAGCCTTCCGGACTGAATATTGAGTTCAATAATTTTAGATCATGAACTCTCTCCTCCATCCCCACCCCTTTTCCGATTCTCCTCCCTTTTTTTCCAATAATTTATATAGATTTTTCTTTTCCCACCTATTTCCATTATTTTTAAATGTATTTCCATCCATTGTTTTATCTCTACCTTTTAGCCTTTTTTGATTTCTTCACCCCACCCCACCCCCACTAGGGCTATCTGTACCTTGCTTGTCCTGCTTTCTACACTTAATTAGCACATTCCTTTGATAATATCACCACCTTCAACACCTCTTTGCCCTTTTGTCTGTGACATCTTTTGGTTATCTCCACCTATCACTGGCCCTTTATCCAGCTCTACTTGTCCCACCCCCCCTTAAACCAGCTTATATTTCACCTCTCTTCTATTTTTACTTAGTTCTGTTGAAGGGTCATTCGGACTTGAAACGTTAACTGTGTTCCTCTCTGCAGATGCTGCCAGACCTGCTGAGTTTTTCCAGGTATTTTTGTTTTTGTTTTGGATTTCCAGCATCTGCAATGTTTTGCTTTTATGGTAGTCTGCAGACAGTAATCTTTATCGGGCCTGCAGCTTTCCAGAGGCCTCCATTTAGCCTGGGTATGGGTTCTGACATCTCCACTGGAGACAGCTCCTCTGAGGAGGGAGGGAGGGATAGAATAAGGAGGAGGCCAGGAGTGGACAATCAGCCTCCAGGGGAGCCACCTTTGGGAGGCCAGGCGCAGGCACAAGAGGCGCAGGGCCAACAGGTTGTCCAAGGTGGAAGAGGCCGCAGAAGACGCCACTATCCTGCTGCTAGGGTGTACAGGCGGTGAAGCAGCTACTTCAATATGACTGAGGTGCAGTGCTGAAGGAGGCTCTGTCTCTCATGGGAAACAGTCAGCTATATCTGTCAGATGATTGGCCCTGAGATCTCCCTTAACTGTGCGGGTGGATATCCCATGCCAGCGGCTCTCAAGGTCACAGTTGCCCTCCACTTCTATGCCTCTGGCTCCTTCCAGGGCTCGGTGGGTGATCTTTGCGGTGTCTCCGAATCAGCTGTCCATACTTGTGTCAAGCAGGCTACAGACGCTCTGTTCAGGCAAGCATTGACTTTCATCCACTTCCGCTGCGACCAGGCAAGTCAGGCACGGCGAGCCAGAGGCTTCTCAGCCATTGCTAGCTTCCCCCGTGTCCAGGTGCAATAGAGTGTACACATGTGGCCATCAAGGCACCAGCAGGTGAGCCCGGTGCCTTCGTCAACAGGAAGGGCTTCCACTCCATGAACCTGCAGATAGTTTGTGATCACAGGATGCTGATTCTGCAAGTTTATGCAAGGTACCCAGGCAGCTCCCACGACGCCTACGTCCTCAGACGCTCCCAGGTGTTGAGGCTCTTCAGTGCTCCGGCTCGGCTTGCTGGTTGGCTGGTGGGTGACAAGGGCTATCCCCTCAGAAGGTGGCTCATGACGCCATTCCGCCGTCCAAGAACAGAAGCTGAGGAGCACTACAATAGGAGCCATGGCACCACAAGGGCTGTGGTGCAGAGAGCCATCGGTCTTCTCAAGATGCGCTTCCGTTGCCTGGACTGCTCAGGTCTGGCACTCCGGTACCCTCCAGATCCCGTCTCTCTGATAGTGGTAGCACGCTGCACTCTGCACAATCTTGTGCTGGAAAGGGGGGATGCAGTTGACAATGAAGACCTTGACGCACTGGATGAGGCTGTACATGATGAATCCAGCAGTGGCTCAGAGGATGAGGAAGCAGGGCGATGATGAGGGGCAGCACGCCGACCCGCTACTACACCAAGGAGGCAGGGACACCCGGGACAATTTAATCCAATGAACCTCCGGCTAGCTCCACACACATCGATCAGCAGGACCAGCAATGCCTGGCGCTTCCACACGTGGCACTTAGGTGCTACATCTTCCACCTCATCAGCTGCAACTAAGGGCTTTGTACAGAAACATTAATCAAACACTCATGAGATGCCTGTGAAACATGCAGATGCAGCACAAAGGAAACACCCTCAGCCATGGTCAGAAAAGTGGACTTTATTCAGTCCAACATCAAGCACAAACGTCGCTCTGACATACATAACTATTTTTTCCCTAATCTAGGGCCAGCACAAAATCACCAGTGACATACCCGTGGAGTGCCTAACGTGCCTTATGCTTTCGTTTGCGGGTGCTACGTCTAGGTGCCGCCCCATTGGTCGGAGTGGCTTGTGAGACAGCCTGCTGACTCTGCTGTCCTGTTGGCATTGATGACCTTGGCAGGCATCTTCTGGCCCATGGAGCCTGTGATGGCCCCACCTCGGAGGGAGCGGCCAGTTCTAGAACTGGCACCTCCCCAGTTGTCGCAGCCTCAACGGATGCAACGGTCACTGGCAGAGGGGCGGAGGAGCTGCTGCCGTCATCTGGAGCGCCCTGAGAGGAGCTTGCAGCGATGACAGGCAGCTGCTGCGCCGACGTGAGGTCACGTTGGACCTCCCTGCTCACCACAGATGCATGGGCACCGAGGGGCGACACTTGGTGCCCAGAGCATCTCCCACATTGGGAATGACCACCTGTGGCCTTACCGCTGTGAGGGCTTGCAGGTCAATTAGAAGACTCTCAATCCAATCGAAGGCCCTCTCCATGAGAGTCACCAATCTCTCAGTGGAGGAAGCCTGAAGCTCTCTCCTGAGGTTCATGCCTTCACTTACACTCTGCCTGGACTCCTCCACTACAGAGACCAACTGAAGCACGCCCTCATGCAACCTTGCCAGATGCTCCCGTGCATCCTGCCGCTTGCCCTGCAGCTGCTGCATTGGTGACATCTCCAGAGGCACATCATCAGTGCTGGACTCAGCATGTGCCTGGTCCCCTGCAGTCCTCCGGCTGCTGGCGCCATCGGCACTCTCTTTCCTTGCCATCTCCTCCAGTGATTGTGAAGTGCCCCCTCCACTGTGCCCCGGGATAATAGCCAACGTTACATTCCCCACCAAAGTTTTTGTCGCTGCGCTGGTGCCTGGCTGGCTGAAATGATGTGCCGCAAGTTGCATGCCTTGGTCCTCAGGTGTGGAGGGGGGGCTCCGGACTTGTTGGGCGTGGCCATGCAGTGGTGATGCTGAAATTAACAACAAGGACAATGCATCAGTTAGCGTTCAGTCAGTAACAGTTTTCATCCCTTTCCCCCCCAGCCTCATAAGTCTCTCACCCTTCAAGAACCTAAGGAGACAAACATTGGTGGGATGGTAAATAGTCAAAAGGAGGCCCAAACATTAGACGCGCATACAGACAGGCTGATCAGATGGCCTAAGGAATGCCACATGGAATGTTATGGAGTGGGGAGAGTGCAGAGGTACCTGACCTGGATGCATGCTGGCCTGGAGAGTTGCAATGATGAGGAAACATTGCATCCACTTGCGACATTTGCCTTTGAGCACAGGAGATTGACAGGTCACATTATTGACCTTCATACCGTTATGAGGGGCATAGAACGGGTGGACAGAAGGCAGCATTTCCCTTTGGCTCAGGGATGACTAACGTGGTGGCATTTATTTAAGTTGAGTGCCATGAGGTTGACAGGTGAGGTGCTGAGGACCTTTTGGACAGAGTAATGTGGGATGCACTGGCTGAAAGGGTGGTGAAGGTACAAACCCTCCTAAGATGAAAAACGTCTTTGGATGTGCAGCAGCGATGCCATGGCATGTTTGGCCATGGGGATAGTGGTCACAAATGGGATAAGGCGACTTTGGAAGGTGCTGGAGATGCGCATCCTCAAGGGGCCGAGGGTCCGTTGTCTATGACCCACACGTCCAAGTGTATCAGTCTGTGAATGAGCAGTGTTGCAGCATTAACGATTGCAGCAACCATCAGTAGTTTGGACGGTGGGGAGACAGAGTGGATGGGACTGTGGACCTCAAGTACCTGGCTGCTGCACCCCAGCCTCGCCGACACCTGCTGCCCTGACCGCCTGCCTCCTCCCCAGCTCCATGGCCTGCTCCTCGTAGGTGGTGAGGCGCCGCAGCATGGCGTGCCCACCACCAGTCCGCTGGCGCTCCCTCAGATTGTGCTCGGTTTTTGCCTGCAGAACAGAGAAGAGGATTTATTGGGGCTGATCGCTCATGTACTCTGCACGCGCACGCCACACCCCAACCACAGTGGCCCATCTGAGGCCCCCAGTGGCTCCTGTCCACACTACTGGTGATCAGTCACCATCTCATCATCTCATCTCATCACCATCAATAAGACATGTGTTGGAGTTCTGAGTATGTGTCTAGCTGTCTCCCCTGCAGGTTGCACCCAGACTACTCAAATGCGACAAACACCAACATATTCTGCGGGGAGAACCCATCTTATCCTCAACCACTAAGGTTGATGTAAACATGGTCACTATCTGTTTACCCACCCAGCGTGCGCCAAGTGCCCAATGCAGTAACGACAGCAAGATGTGAGGGTGGGGGGGTGCTCAAAGGCTAAGGCTACCTGCTGGGTCAAATGGCCAAGACTGACATCGTACTCACCCTTCCAGAGGGCAACAAATCATTGAAGCGCTTGCGGCACTGCGTTCCGATGCGCTGCATATCGTCATGGCGCTTACAGCCACCGCCACCTCCTGCCATGCCTGCCTGGTGACGTGGGGAGCCCTCCTCCTCCCATCCCCTGGATACAAAATATCCTGACGGTTGGACACCTCTTCAAGGAGGACAGCAAGGCAGGCGTCTGAGAACCGAGGGGCACAGTGGCCCCCCGCTGGCCTATCCTGCAGCCTGCCCCCCTCCTCCTCCTCCTATGCCCTGAAAACAGCATGTCCTTCTCTGTGAGTGGCCATGGTGCACTGACTCAAGGAGGCTGCCTGGCCACTCTTTATACAGACTGCTGGTTCCCCACTGACGGTCTGAACACGCCCGCCACCGATTCGATTTTCCCGTTGTACACGGGAGTTGCAAACCACCTGGGTGGGCCTTAACTGGCCTGCCCGTGCAAAATGGCAGTGCGGCCCGTTTCGGCGGTGGCGATCGGCTGCCCGCCGGCCGCTGAGTCGGTCGGGCCCGCTCACCTGTCAAGGGCAAAATTCAACCCTATAAATTGAAACACTGTAGATGCCTAAAAGCCTATATTCATAAATAAAATAACCTTCATAATAAAATATATTTTAAAAAATAGAAGAAATGCAATATAGGGTAAATATAAATAAATGTAAAAAAAAACACTCACCAGGTGCCTGGTTTCAAGTTGACCAGGCTCCAAATAGTGGCAGAAGTTGGCCGCTGCAAGGAGCAGCTGAAGAAGTCCCAGGACTTCATTGTGAGCTGAGAGTGGGAATGGGAGCGAAAAGAGGAGCCAACTGAAGAAGTACCCAGTGGTGGCAATGGACACTGGAGACTTTAAAAGTAAGAACAGAGGGCGGAAATGGGAGCTAGGTGTAGAGGAGCTTTAAGCTTCAAGATTAAGAGCAGGAGTGAGGGTGGGAGTGGAGGGAAGAGGTACACTGACCAGCAGTGTTGGGGGAAACATCATGTGCCCATTGGGATGTGCCGACCATAGAACAGGGAGTCTGTTACAAACAACGTTATAGTGAATGTCGCAACATTAAACAGAAATATAGCCCTATTTTATGAACAATGTTAAAGTGAACAACACTGACAGAGTCATTGCTGAGGGAGGACCGACTCTTATCTGGATGTTCTGCAACCTTTGCAATGCTTTCTCCCCTCACTGAACCTGTTTCCTGTCTTATTCTATATCCTATCTTCCTATCCTTGACACCTGCACATTCTCTCCTTACTCGCTTCTCTCTCTATCACCTTCTCCCCTTTCTCCCCTTCTCTTTTCCTCCCCTCCTTTCCTCCTCTTCCCTTCCTCTTCCTTCCTCCTTTCCTCTTAGTCCTTTTCCCACCTTGGTCCAGCCATCTCCCAACTATGCTTGAACTGACTAAAGCACTTGGTCTTTAGTTCCTATGTGCAACACCTGTTGTCAAATTTTGTCACACATTTTGCTTAGCTTTTTCCACGTTAGTAATGAAAAATGCCTGTGCAAAATTGTCCTTCTGATTGCACGATCATTGGATGCCTGTTGAGGATGTTTCTGGACCTGTTTTATTCCTAAAGCTGCTCAAGAAACTATTGAGCTTTATGTGAAACGTTAGCTTTTAAATTTTTTAGACAAAAACTTTAATAGCTTATATATTAATTATGACCTTGAGAAGTAAATATTTCTGGTTTTGGGTAGTCTTCTGGCTGTACCACAGAATCCTCAAGATTCCTAAAGCTACCCTCTGTCCTGCTCCCAATCATTTTGTACTCATTATCCTGGAGCTCTGGTGTTAGCTCCACTCCCTGACCTGATCCCTATTGTTCTAGCTGCTCTCAGAATTCAAATGCCTGGAATAAAAGCTGGGTTGTAGAAGATCAGAGGGATGACCAGGATAGGTAAGCACAGGTTGTCCACCCACCCCAGACCAAAAGAAAATTGAATGATTTACAGCAGGCATAAGGGAGACAGGCGGAATTAAATAGAAGATAATGGGACTGTGAATTGCAAAGATATCTGATAGCTTGCCAGCAGTGGGTTATTGGAGGATGGCTAGAAGCAGTGAGGAGATGTTTGGTCAGACCTGTGAAGATATCAGAAAATGCTGGAAACATTCAGCAGATGAGGCAACACCTGGAGAACGGAATGTAGTGTTACAATCTTGGTAGAGACCAGTAACTTTTAAAAAAAGAAATTTGAACTCCCAGTTAATAACTGAAAGATTTACACCACAGAATTTCATATTTTAAACAAAACATTTTACGATTCAAGCGTTAAAGCAAATTCTACCAATGTAACACTATATTTCGTAAACACTTATACTTTAAACCCGAAAATCTCAATAGCACACACCTTGTTCTACTTTTATTTCCACCCAAGAGTTCCCCTATACTTTACAGGATCTTGAGGGTTCCTTTGCTGCTCCTGGGACCAAAGCAAGGTGTGCCACAACTCTCAGGAATTTATTTTGATTCTCCTCTGTGAACCCACTATTCTACAAGGTATGAGATTTCTTGGAGTCCTTCCACTAGTGTCCGGCTAGGCAATTTTATTTCAAAATTTCACGATTGTGGACTCCCCAACTCGACCATGAGCATTACTGCTTTCTTGCTTAGTGACTCCAAATCAGAAAATACTCTTGGGGCATAATTTTTACCTCATCAGGCGGGCGCGGCAGTGGCTGCAAAACTGACACCGCCCATGATCAGGCCCCGACTGTGAGTTCATGCTGGCTGGCCAGTGAAATGGTCAGTGCTGCCTGGTGGGTTATGGAGGAGGGCGAGTGCGGAACTCAGCGCAGGCATGGAGGAGCGCGCAGTGAAAGCTCCCTGAAGGCACAGAGCTGCCTCAGGGAGCTGATGATTCCTAGCATTCAAACACTCGCCCGATGTCCTCGCATGCTATTTCACACTCATGCATGTCAGGCATGCGCCCGCATGCCGAGATGAAAATCCAGACCTTGGTTTCTGATAGCCCTCTGGGACTGGTCTACAGCACCTGGCAGATTCTCTCTTTGCTTGCCTTACAGCTGCTTCCAGGCGACTTCAACTGCCTGTTTACTATGAGAAATAACACAAATATAACCCAAAACCAAAAAAAAACCCCTGCAATCCATCCCCGTGGTAAAGTGTCACACCAGGAATATCCCAGATAGTCGTTTGGCAGTACAGAATTTGAGTATTGCTGAAAAAAGAGACTTTTTTTGTTGAAGCTTTTTGTCTTGCACTCATCAGGACAATTTGCAAAAATACCAAATGTAAAGGGAACAACAATTTATACTGCATGAGAAGAGAGTGCTGATTGGTTGGCAAGTGGATGCTGATTTGTAGAGGCATGGCCACGGAGAATGCATCAGTTGATCGTGACTGAAAGTTAACTGCCAAGCATTGTTATGAAATTTAAACCAGGCAGCTTGACTCTGATTGATCAAGGCCTTCCATGAGGTGTGAACCAGCGAATTACTGTCACTTATTTTGTTTAGCTGAAACAGGTGGACTGTGCGTACATGTTCTTTCTGTCTGCAAAGAACAGGGCCCTGTGTATTAATATATGTTGCTTCCAGTAAACACAACAACAAGTTAATTTGACACATTTCAAATGTGAATTTGAGCACAGGATGGAATCCATTAAGACATGTAAGGAAATTATTACATGCAGCTGCAGATTTAAATACAGCAAATGTATCATCCACATATCAGAAATATGCAAGCGGTAAGAGGTTAGGTGTTATTCCTTCGAAGAGGCGTTTCTCATGGAACCCAGCAAAGATGTTTGCGAGAGCTGGGCCTAGAGGGGATCCTATGGCAATGGGATGTCTGAATGGGCTCCATCCCTTTCCTTGACGTACTAGTTGAGAAACCTGCCAGGGGGTTCTCTACCATGGTCTACCACAAGCTTCCGTTCACTGGTCAATACACATGTTGGGATTCTTACAGTTTCACGCGCTACAAGATTAGCCTTATTGGCAACCTCATAAATAGGGCGCGAGCCATTTGCTCACCATGCAAACTTGATGCTGAATTAGGGTGCATCAAAGGCATCCAGCAGGATAATGGAAACCCTGATCAGATCATTTTGCACTGTATATCGCGCAAACTCATGAACAGGCCTAAGGCTGTCACATTCGGTCCTGAAAAGTGCCCAATCTACTTCAGATTATCCTGGAAGGGAAAGGTATCTTAAAAGTTTGAGCAAAAAGTGAAGCTATCTATTTCATGGTTCTATGCAGTAGCAACACAAGTGATATTCATCACTAACAGGATGCTGCTGTCAAGCCAAAAAGACATTCTGCCTATCACGGAAATGAATGATGTGGTATATAAATTTCAGTGCCACTGTGATGCTAGTATGTAGGCCCTATGTCCCAAAGCCTGGCGGATTGCATCAAACAGCATGTCTCTACCGTTGTTTACAACAGGCAAGGTACAGATCGTACCCAACCAGCTCGTGCTTGCAAAATTCAAAACACAGTGTCCAACATTAGATGTGATTCCATGATTGGACAACATTTGCTAAATAATCTCAGTGTGCTGAGAATTACGCTGACAACCAATTTAAGATTGTCAGTCGGCTCACAGTGTGGCACATTTGCGTGTAGTGGAAGCTACATATATTAATGCACAGTGCCCTGTTCTTTACAGACAGAAAGAACATGTACACACATTGCGCCTATTTCAGCTAAACAAATTAAGTGACAGCCATTTGCTGGTTTATGCCTCAGGGCAATGCCTTGACCAATCAGAGTCAAGCTGCCTGGTTTAAATTGCAAACAGTGCTTGGCAGTTAACTGTCAGTCACCATTCTCCATGGTACATTCTCCAAGGCCATGCCTCTACAAATCAGAGTCCACTTGCCAACCAATATGCACTCTCTTCTCATACAGTATAAGTTGTTGTTCCCTTTACATTTGGTAATCTTGTGAATTGTCCTGATTAGTGCAAGACAAATAGCTTTGACAAAAAATTCTCTTTTTCAGCAATATCCCAGATAGAGATTTAATCTAATTATCTCCAATTCCCAAAACTCTCCCTTGTTCTGAGAAAGCATATGAATAATTTAAAACCTTTGCTGAGACAAACTGTAGACGTTGCAGAAAGGCGTCATCCATTGTTTTGTGTTTCTCCGCTTCTAACCTCTGACCTTCTTAAATAAACATAGGCTACCCTTTGAATTGCAAATCCTCTCAGTTTGTTTACCAGCTTTTCAGCCTGGGAGTTTTTGTTTATCTTACCTTTTAGTTTGGGGATTGAAATTTTTAAAGGTATCTTCCAAAAACATATGAATCATGAAATTACATATTCATAACATATCCCCCTAGGGGAAAATGAAAAAACATCACCACCGTGATGTATTTTCATTCCTACCATCTAAAAATATAATAATTTCCAACATGCTGCACATTTTAACAACTACCTTATCATCTGCAAGACTCATAATAATCCCCCTCATTGTCCACAAGTCAGTCCATCTTAACAACATTATATTGTTGAATCTGTAACCGAGTCATAATCGAATTAAGACATACAATGTTTCTTATTGTGGTGTTTCCTAAAGTTTCTTTCCGCAGCAACTATATGTCAAAGCTTTTCCTGTAAGAGGCAACTCCTCATTGTTATCTATGAATGAACTTCCTAGCTCAGTTTTTAAGTCAGTCTGTCTCGATTTGTGTTTCTCACGTGTTGGTGCAGACTCGATGGGCCAAAGGGCCTCTTCTGCACTGTGATTCTGTGATTCTGATTCTGTGATTTCACGTTGTGAATGTTATTTTCCTCCATGTTTGTAGGTTCTTCATTGTTTAAGCCTGAAGAGAATGTCCTAGTTAATTTCACAGTTAAACCATCTTCCTCTTGCTTATCTGCAGGCATATCTTTGTTCCAGACTCAAACATTTTGGATTTTCTTTTTGAGATAGCAAATCCAAGTGGCTTATTTTTGTGCAAACAGCTTGTTCCTTTCATTGGTTAAAATCTTCCTTAGCCATTTTGCGAATATCATTTAAATGATTTTTATGTTGGTATAGAAGTGTTTGACAACCCTGTTTGGTCCAGTCTTTGAACAGTTTGTAATCTCTCAGTTTTTCTTGATCGCATTCAGAATGAGTCTTGTTTAATTCTTTTCGAGTGATGTCGGTAGCTTCTTGGAACTTTATTTTACATTCCAACACCTTGAGTCTTCCACGCAACCCACGAATAACATCTTCCCAATCATTTGGGTTTTGTAATGTCCATTTTAATCTGTCCATTTACTTAGATTCCTGCTGCTGTATCCTGTGTTTCAACACTGGCAGGCACTTTTAATTTGGTGTCAGTAACCCATAAGGGTTAACTTGAGGTTTCAGTCCTTCCTGCAGAAAACTTCAGTCACTTTTGTCTACACTGTCTCAGGAGGTGCCAAAACCATATCCCCTGCAATCTCATTTCCCAGATCAGCAATTTAGACACAACACCAACAATAACAGACCCCTTTACTAAAGCACAGTTTAAATTCGCTCTACACAATAGAATAGGCACACGCTTCCCATCTCTGTATCAATACCCTGTATCAATATATTTTTATTCAGTGATGCTTTTGAATAAATGTCGAAATCTTTTGCTAAAAACAAGTGCTTGGAAAACTCAGAACATAATGTCTAACATTAGATGTGATCCTGTGATTGGATAACACTTGCTGAACAATCCTGAGTATGCTAAGAAACAGCCAATTTAAGTTTATCAGTTAGGCTTGCAATGTGGCTCACTCATGCTTGCTAGAAGTTACATATATTCATACACGTGGACCTCACCTCTGCAAGCAGAAGGAACATGTCCAGGCATTATGCCTTCTTTTAAATTAAACAGAGGCCTGGGGGACAATAGTTCCCTGGTGCATTCTCCATGACAACACCACGATCAATGAGAGTGGACTTGCCAACCAATCTGCACCCTTTTCTCATGTAGTATAAATTGTTGCTCCCTTTGAAATTTGGCATTCTTGCGTATGTCCTGATGAGTGCAAGATGAACAGCTTCAACTGTATGTCTCTTTTTTCAGCAAAGCTCTGAGCTGAACTAGTACCTCTCAGGATAACAACCTTCTTAGGCCCTTTCTTGGACAAAAATGGAGTGACTTTTCCTTCAAATATAATCCCTCATGTCCGTATTTACCCACACGGTAAATGTCTTAGAAGGTATTGGTTTCTCGCAAGCTTCACTCCCTGATGCGGTATTCTCTGGAGAAACACTAGCCACCCTTACTAAAGCGTCATCTTTTGATTTCAATCTCCAGAAATTTGCTTTAAAATGTCCAACATTATGACAACAAAAGCATGTTAGTTTTTTCAACTCAACCCTATCCTCTGCACTATCTTTTTGACCATGGTAGGGACCATCTGCCCTTTCATTTCTGCTACCCCACCACTAAAGTTAGAGTCTTGCTCATTATCTGTGCTGTAGCTCTCCAGCCACTTTATGGGTTTGCAAACAATGGTTTGCTGCCACCTAGCTGTTTATGGGATAAATCAAACCAACCCTTACATTAGAGACTTTAAGAGTCCTCTAGGAGTGTTTTAATTCCTGCTGGAATACTATTTTTAAATTTCTCCATTAACATCACCTCCCTCACATTTTCAAAATTCTGTTAAATTTTCATTGAACGATACCAGTGGTCAAAAATCATATTCTTTTCCCTTGTAAATTCTGCAAATGTTTGATTCTGTCTTTTTCTCAGATTTCAAATTTTTAATTGATAGGCTTCTGGGATCAGCTTACATGCATTAAGTACCGCAGTCTTAACCGTCTCATAATTTGCAGACCATTTGTCTGAAAGCCTAGAATAGACATCCAATGCCTTTCCTGCTAAATCACTTTGTAAAAGAATGAGCCAAGCTAACTTCATAGCAATTTTCTGAAAGGAGACAAAATACCTTTCAACATCTTCCTCACTGAATTTAGATACCAGGTCAATATTTTTAGCCAAATCAAAACTCAAAGTTGTATTGAAATCATCGTCCCATCTGCCAGTTATCCATTGTCCATGTAAACAAAGCTTTCTCTTGTCCAATTCAAAGTTCCTTGTTTCTTTTACCCGTTGAAGCTCTCCGTCACTTGCCTTATCACTTCCCTTCTTTTCTAATTTTACTCTTTGGAGTTCAAGTCCAAGCTTCTGCATTTCCATTTCCTAACTGAGTGCTATCTATAATATTTTTTTCTTCCTTAAGGTTCAGATGTTGAGCCAATACCTCAACTATTTCTGCTTTTGTAGCATCTACTTTTAACTCTAACTTCAGCTTTTCTGCCATTGCTTTCAAATTAACCTTTGTTAATTGTTGTAAGGCACTCAGGGAATTCTTGGGTAGAAATAAAAAGAGTGTGCTGTTGAGATTTGCAGGTTTAAAGTATAAGTGTTCACAAAATATAGTGTTAAATTAGTAGTATATGCATTGTTTAACCCCTGTGCAGTAAAAGTAAAACTCATTCCCGCTAAGAAGAGCTTCAATTGATTTTAACTTTTCAATAAATACAGTAAAGGTCATTATGAAATCTTGTTCACTTAAATTTTAACAAATCCCAGCATACGCATCTCAACCTGTGCATTTGAAATCCTGCAAAGAGCCCCAATTTGTTTTGATCCCCGTAGACCCAGTAATTTTTAAGAAAACAACTCCCAGTCATTAACTGAAGGAATTATGCCACAAGATTTCCCGTTTTAAACAAAAATATTTACTGTACAAGAGTTAAACAAAGCAAGTGCTACTAATAATACTATATTTCATAAACACTTGTATTTTAAACCCGAAAATTTCTACAGCACACTCCTTATTCTACTTTTATTTCCATCCAAGTGTTGCCTTATACTTTATAGGGTCTTAAGGGTCCTTCACTTTTCCTGGGACCAAACAAGGTGGTAGTCACATTGATTCTCCTATGTGATTCTGTTATTCTCCAAGGTATGAGATATCTTGGGGTCCTTCTGGCTAGGCAACCCTCCAACTCTCCTTCAACACCTCATGAGTGTGAACTCCCAGCTTGGCCGTGGGCCTCACTGCTTTCTTGATTAGTGACTCCAAATCAGAAAACACTCTTGGGGCAAACTTTTTAGATGGGCAAGGGGGGCACACGCCCGACCCGTTTGAGCCGTAAAATGACATGAGTTGATGTCGGGCGAGCCTCCCAATGTCAACGCGCGGTGGGGCGATATTTCGGTTGGCGGGCAAGCCCCAGAGTTGACTGCATGCCCACTGACAATTAAAAAGTCTTTTGAGGCCATTAACAAGATTATTAACTTAAATTTTTTGCTGTCTGTCCAACCTTACATTTGGTGGGCAGGCGAAAAGGCCTTTGCACTTTTTAGGAAACCTCATCCACGGGTGGGATGATGTTATAGAGTCACAGAGGTCGACTGCACAGAAAATGGCCCTTCGGCCCATTGAGTCTGCGCCGGTCAAACAAATACTTAACTATTCTAATCCCATTTTCCGGCACGAGGCCCATAGCCTTGTATGCCATGGCATCGCAAGTGCACATCCAAATACTTTTTAAATGTTATAAGTGTTTCTGCCTCTACCACCCTTTCAGGCAGTGAGTTCCAGATTTCCACCAACTTCTAGGTGAAAAATTTCTTCCTCACATCCCCTCTAAACCTCCTGTCCCTTATCTTAAATCTATGCCCCCTGGTTATTGATCCCTCCACCAAGGGAAAAAGTTCCTTCCTGTCTACCCTATCTATGCCCTTCATAATTTTATACACCTCAATCATGTCCCCCCTCAAACTCCTCTGCTCCAAAGAAATAACCCCAGTCTTTCCAATCTTTCCACATAACTAAAACTGTCCAGCCCAGGCAACATCCTGGTAAATCTCCTCTGCACTCTCTCTAGTGCAATCACATCCTTCCTATAATGCGGATTCCAGAGCTGCACACAATATTCTAGCTGTGGCGTAAACAGCGTTTTATACAGTTCCAGCATAACCTCCCTGCTCTTATATTCTATGCCTCGGCTAATAAAGGCAAGTATCCCATATGCCTTCTTAACCACCTTATCTACCTGTCCTGTTACCTTAAGGGACCAGTGGACACGTACACCAAGGTCCCTCTGATCCTCGGTACTTCCCAGGGTCCTACCATTCATCGTGTATTTCCGTGCCTCGTTTGTCCTGCCAAAGTGCATCACATCACGCTTATCCGGATTAAATTCCATTTGCCACTGATCAGCCGATCTGACCAGCCCGTCTATATCCTCCTGTAATCTAAGGCTATCCTCCTCACTATTTACCACCCCACCAATTTTCCTGATCAACTCTCCTACATTCAAGTCTAAATCGTTTATATGTACCACAAAAAGCAAGGGATCCAACATCGATCCCTGTGGAACCCCACTGGACACAGGCATCTGGTCACAAAAACACCCCTCGACCATCACCTTCTGCTTCCTGCCACTCAGCCAATTCTGGATCCAATTTGCCAAATTGCCTTGGATCCCATGGGCTCTTACCTTCGTTATCAGTCTCCCATGCGGGACCTTATCAAAAGCCGTACTGAAATCCAAGCAGACTACGTCAAATGCTTTGCCCTCATCTACACACCTGGTCACCTCTTCAAAAAATTCAATCAAATTGGTCAGACATGACCTCCCCTTAACAAAACCATGCTGATTGTCCTAGATTAATCCCTGCCTCTCCAAGTGTAGATGAATTCTGTCCCTCAGATTTGCTTCCAATAGCTTCCCCACCACTGAGGTTAGACTGACTGGCCTGTAGTTCCCTGGTTTATCCCTTCCTCCCTTCTTGAATAATGGTATCACATTGGCTGTCCTCCAGTCCTCAGGCACCTCTCCTGTGGCCAGAGAGGTATTGAAAATTGTTGCCAGCGCCCCTGCTATCTCCTCCCTCGCCTCACTCAACAGCCTGGGATACATTTCATCTGGGCCTGGAGATTTATCTACTTTTAAGCCTGCCAGACCACTTAGAACCTCCCCCTATGCTAATTTCTATAATTATATCACAGTCCATCTGCCTGATTTCCATTCCCACACCGTCCCTTTCACTTGTGAACACTGACACAAAGTATTCATTTAGAACCCTATCTACATCTTCCAGCTCCACACACAAATTACCACTATGGTCCTTAATGGACCCTACTCTTTCCCTAGTTATCCTCTTACTCTTAATGTACTTGTGAAATAACTTTGGATTTTCCTTTATTTTACCTGCCAGTGTTTTTTCATGCTTCCTTTCTGCTCTCCTAATTTCCTTTTTAAGTTCCCTCCTACACATTTTATACTCCTCTAGGGCTTCCGCTGTTTTGAGCCCTCAGTATCTGCCATAAGCCTCCCTTTTTCTCTTTATTCAATCCTGTATATCCCTCGACATCCAGGACTCCCTGGATTTGTTGGTTCCACCCTTTATCTTTACTGGAATATGTTGGCCCTGTACTCTCCCTATTTCCTTCTTGAATGAGTCCCGCTGCTCTGATGCAGATTTACTAAAAGTAGCTGCTCCCAGTCCACTCTGGCCAAATCATATCTGATCTTATTAAAATCGGCCTTCCCCCCAATTTAGAACTCTGATTTCTGGCCCATCCTTGTCCTTTCCCATAACAACCTTGAACCTAAAATGCTCCTCCACTGATACCTCTACCACTTGCCCAGCTTCATTCACTAAAATTAAGTCCAGGACTGCCCCCTCTCTTGTAGGACCTTCTATGTACTGGCTTAAAAAGCTCTCCTGGATGCATTTTAAGAATTCCGCTCCCTCTAAACCTATCACACTATGACTAAGCCAGTTAATGTTGGGGAAGTTGAAATCCCCCACTATTACTAACCTATTATTTTTGCACTTCTCTGAAATTTGCCTACATATCTGCTCTTCTATTTCTCTCTGACTGTTTGGGGGCCTATAGTACACTCCCAGCAATGCGAGTGCTCCTTTTTTGTTTCTTAGTTCTACCCATATGGCTTCATTTGAGGAGCCTTCTAAGATGTCATCCTCCTTACTGCTGAAATTGATTCCTTGATCAATATTGCGATACCCCCTCCTCTTTTTCCTCCTTCCCTGCCTGAAGACCCTATATCCTGGAATATTGAGCCCCCAATCCTGCCTCTCTCTCAACCATGTCTCTGTGACAGCAATGACATCATACTTCCATGTGTTAATTTGTGCTCTCAACTCATCTGCCTTATTCGTCAGACTCCTTGCATTAAAATAAATACCATCCAACCTTGCCAAACTCCCTTGTGCCTTAGCTGGCCTATAATTTCTATGCCTTCCAGACTCACTTGCTCTCTCTTCTAATTTTGGCTGTGCAGCTCCCCTTGCTGAACCTCCTCTCAGATCCCATCCCCCTGCCAAGTTAGTTTAAATCCTCCCCAACAGCACTAGCAAACCTCCCCGCAAGGATGTTGGTCCCATTCCGGTTCAGGTACAACCTGTCTGCCTTGTACAGGTCCCACCACCCCCAGAAACGGTCCCAATGTCCCAGAAATCTAAAGCCCTCCCTCCTGCACCATCTCTCCAGCCACACATTCATCTGGACTAACCTCCTATTTCTATACTCACTTGCGTATGGCACCAGAAGTAATCCAGAGATTACTACCTTTGGGGTCCTGTTTTTTAATCTGCTTCCTAGCTCCCAAAATTCTGCTTGCAGGACCTCATCCTTCTTTCTACCTATGTTGTTGGTACCAGTATATACCACGATCTCTGTCTGTTTGCCCTCCCACTTTAGAATGCCCTGCAGCTGTTCAGTGACATTCTCGACCCTGGCACCAGGGAGGCAACATACCATCATGGACTCACGTCTATGGCCCCCTGTCTGTTCCCCTTACTATCGAGTCTGCTCCCACTATTACTCTTCCCCTCTTTTATCTCCCCCCCATGCAACTGAGCCACTCACAGTGCCATGAGCGTGGCTGCACTCCCTAGAGGAACCATCACTCTCACCGTTTTCCAACACAGAAAAACGGTTCTTGAGCAAAATGCACCCTGGGGATTTCCTGACTTCCTGCCTGACCACTTTCTTCTGACTGATGGTCACCCATCCCCTCTCTGTCTGCACTTCCGTAAGCTGTGTGGTGACCACGTCTAAAAACGTGCTATCCATGAAACTCTCAGCCTAGCGGATGCACCTCAGTGCCTCCAGCTGCCGCTCAAGCTCCGAAACTCTGAGCTCAAGTAGCTGCAGCTGGTGGCACTTCCTGCACACGTGGTCGGTCAGAGCGCAAGGAACATCGAGAACTTCCCACATGTTGCAGATGGTACATAACACAGGACTCAGCTGCCCTGCCATGCCTCTAGTTGAAATAAAAGACCCTTACTTTAAGTTAAATACAGTAAAAAAAGTTAAATTATTTATGTACTTTAAATAAAAACTAGAACTCTTACCTTTCCTTAGCTTAATCTATTTTAAACTGTAGAGAAGTTGGAGAAAAAAACTGGAGAAAAACACTTACCCACCACTCACCAATCAGCTCTCACCTTTGTGCTGACGTCACTTTTTGAAGCTTCCCTGCACTCGCACTGGTTCTGATCTCTGTGTGATGTCACTCTTCCTAAAGCAAATAAAAATAAAATATTTAAAAAGTAACATGTCCCTGCTCATGTGACAGAGTCACATGAGGGGACATGTTTTATTACATTATTCACTTCTTTATTAATCTTTTTGAAAATACTTCATCTCCCTGAGGCAGCTCTGTGCCTCGGAGATTATTAAACATTCACTCAGAAATGATGCATAGAGATGCAGGCCCAGCATAAATGTTGAATCAAGCTACAGTAATTTTCATTTTGGGTGTCATACAGAATGCAAAAGATCAACTTACTATGCAGCATCTCTATCATTTAATAGAAGGAGAACAATCCCCATACTGAGGTTCTGGCATGAGAATTGAAATGTTGCTGAGAAAGGATTATCTGCACTATGTGGTGCAAATAGATGAGACTTTACCCCTAAGGTAAATTTTTTATAGCTGAGTGAAGGAGGCAAATATAAAAGAGGTGGTCAGAACATATGGTTCAAAAGGACATTCAAGTTGTGCTATGGACGTCTGGGAATGTATTAACACTCACCAGTTGAGCTATGTTCTGCATTCACAAAATAAAGTGCACTCGAAAGCCAGTGATTGTAGGAAGGCTCATCTGAACTGTCAACTTGCGTGTGATGGCTGCTACGGTTACAAACATTAGACAGTTCCTGTACTTATGTCTCCCTAGCAACCTGCATGTTGACCTATCACCATCTATGTCAAAATCATTATGGCAACAGATAATTCAACACAAGGTGCCTTTGCATTTCCTTTTCACCAGTGGTATACAAAGGTTGCTTTTAGTGCAAAAGACAAGATAGAATCCGTTTGCCAAAAAGATAAGTTTTTGATAATTAAGATATTTCGGCAGCAGGAAACCCCCCACTATCAAGCTATGGTCAGTCATTGAATTGTGACTGGAACAACCAGAGACAGTAACACTGTAAATGGCATTGCCAGACTAGAATTCTTTCTCGAGGGGTTAAATGGCCTACTCTTGCTCCTATTTCGTATGTTCATTGCTGCAAATTTTTGTTTCTGGATTTAATGATAAAAGAACAACAAGACCGTTCTTTACATGACCGGGTGTTTTTTAGACTCAGCAATTAACATGTTAAGTAACTGCAGAGCAGCAGTCAAAAAAAACAGAAGGCTGAACTAAATCAGTAGAGTACAAATATGGTGTTTTTATACTGCAGATTCATTTGTCGTACCATGGACTCTTTTGATGACTGCAAACATTAATGGCTTGGAGATACTTGAGAGGAAATTATATAACTTATCCTAAGTGTTAGAGGATTGAGTTATGAGGAAATGCTGGAGAACTTTGGGTTCTTTAGCTAAGAAAGGAAGCAAATGAGAAAAAATTGTAATAGAGATATGCAAGATAATGAAGCATATGCAAAAGGTAAATAATGATGGTTACTTCAAGAAAACCTTGGCAGGATAGGAAGATATAGTCATTATCTCTTCAGGATATTCTATAGTACTTTCCAACCAATGAACCACTTCTGAAATGTAATTATTTTTATACAGATAAACTGGTGAAAGCCAAATTTAGGGCTGCCAGGAAGTTCTCTTTTGATTAAAATATCGTCATCATCTGATGAAGTTATATAAGAGACAGATGAATATTGTGGAAGGGCCATAGGAAAATAGAAGAGAAAAAGCTTGAATTTTACCTCTGGCAGGCAAGCATGATCGGCGGGCCTGGGAATGGTCTGGAAACGGGCTCCCGCTGCCAGGGTGGGAGCGGGAAGAGGGTGGGCGGTGACATTTCCGTGGACACGGATGAGCGCTGAGAGAAAGCTCCCTGAAGGCAGACAGCGGGATGTAAAATTCAGCCCCTAGTTTTTCCTAGGTGGATGAGCTATGATAGATGATCTTATTGTTTCTTAGCCTTGTATTTCATGTTGTTGCAGTAGAAGAAATTAGAAAAGTTGTACAATTCCTTTTAATGTTTTTAATGATTTGTAGGAGTTATAATTTGGAACCTATAATGCATCTAGATGTGTTTCGAATTTTAAAAAGTGCCAGTTCTTGGTGGTTGCCCTTCATGGTATGCCCTGTCATCCTGTTGGTAGACCTTCTACAATGTCTACAGTTGTCGTCTACCCTGTCCTGAATTTTTATGACTTCCCCCAATGCTTGGAGTTAACTGGGCATCCCATTCCCATTGCCCTGATTAATCAAATGTGCCAATGTACATTCCCTCAGATTTATTCACTTGTTTTTATATGTTCATGGAATGTAGGCTTCAATAGCACAACCAGCATTTATTGCCCATCCCCAATTACCTTTTAAGAAGGTGATTGTGAGCCGCCTTCTTGGGCAGGATTTTTCGCTTGGCGTGTGAGCGCATGCCCAACATGCCCAAGCGTGAAATAGCACGTGATGATGTCGGGTGAGCGTCTCAAAGTCATCATGCACTCGCGTGATATTTCGGTTGGCAGGCCTGTGCGAGAGTCGGCAGCGCACCCGCTGACAAGAAGCCTATTAAGGCCAATAATGTAGTAATTAACTGGGATTTTTCGATGCCCGTCCAATGTTACAGTTGGCATGTGGACGAATTAGTCAGGCGGCCTTTGGATTTTTGAGGAAACCTCATCCAAGGGCGAGAAGAGGTTTCCGATATTAATTTTAAAAAAATAAAAATGTTTGGGCAGAATTTTTATCATCAGTATGTTTAGGTTAGTGATTCTTATGGGTGGAATTTTTTTTTGGAATTTCATAATGTTTATTTTTGGATTTAAAATTCATTTGCTCCCTGAGGCAGCTCTCTGCCTTCAGGGAGCTTTCCTTCCACGCTCCCCCACGTCAGTGCTGACTTCAGCGCTCACCCTCTTCCCATCCCCACCCCAGCAGCGCTGAGCTTTTCAGCGTGCCTTTCATCCTGGCTGGCCATTAATTGGCCAGACAGAAGAAATCGCAGCTGGGTGCTGATCAGGGGTGGCGGCCCATTTCCTGGCAGCTCCTGGGCCCGCCCACCGCACCCACCCGACGACTTGAAAATCCTGCCCCTTGAACCACTGTAAGCTGTGCAATATAGGTATGACTACAGTGCTGTTAAGGAGGGAGTTCCAGGATTTTGACCCAGCGATAGTGAACTTGTGATAGCGTGACTTGGAGCGGAACTTGCAGCTGGTTGTTTCTCATGATTTTGCTGCCCTTGTTCTTCTAGGTAGTAAAGGTTGTGGGTTTGGAAAGTGCTGTGGTAGGAACCTTGGCAAGTTGCTGCAGTGCATTTTTTAAGTGGTACACACTGTTGCTACTGTGTGCTGGGTGGAGCAAGTGTTTAAAGTGGTGGTTAGTGTGCCAATCAAGTGAGCTGCTTTGTCCTGGATAGTGTCAAGTTCTTGGGTGTTGTTGGAGCTGCGCTCGTCCAGGCAAGTGGAGAGTATTTCATCTCACTCCTGACTTGTGCCTTGTAGACGGTGAACAGACTTCGGGAAGTCAGGAAATGAGTTACTAGTCACAGAATTCCCAGCCTCTGATCTGCTCTTGTAGTCACGGTACGTATATGGCTGGTCCAATTAAGTTTCTAGTCAATGGTACTCCCTAGTGTGTTGATAGTGGGGGATCCAGCAATGGTAATGCCATTGAATGTCAATGGGAGATGGCTAGATTTTCTCTTTTTGGAGATGGTCATTGCCTGGCACTTATGTGGCTTTAATATTACTTGCCACTTATCAACCCAAGCATGGAACATGTCCAGGCCTTGTTGCATATGGGACCGGAATGCTTCAGTATATGTAAAGTTGTGAATGCTACTGAACACTGTGCAATCATCAATGAAGATCCCCACTTCTGAACTTATGATAGAGGGAAGTTCATTGATGAAGTTATGGAAGGTAGTGGGGCCTAGGACACTACCCTTAGGAACTCCTGCAGCAATGTCCTGGGGCTGAGATGATTGGCCTCCAACAACCACAGCTGTCTGACTCCAACCGGTGGAGAGTTTTCCCCCTGATTCCATTGACTTCAATGATGTTAGGACTCCTTGATACTATACTCAAATGCTGCCTTGACGTCAAGGGCAGTCACTCTCAACTGACTCCTGGAATTCAGCTCTTTTGTCCATGTTTGGACCAAGGCTGCAATGAGGTCTTGAGCCCAGTGGCCCTGGCAGAACCCCAGATGAGCATTGATGAGCAGGTTATTGCTATTTAAGTGCCAGTTTACCAATAAATGTATCCGATAGCTTGTGGGTGGTGAGGGATCGGAGGCCAAATAGCATGCAGCAAGCCCAAGTATAATGGTAGATCTGTTTGAGGTATTGTATATTTTATGATTACTAGAGGTCTTATGGTGCAGTGGTAGTGTCTCTGCCTCTGAGCCAGAAGCTTTGAGTTCAAGTCCTACTCCAGGACTTGATGGCCATGGAAGGTGCTTCATAACGTGGCCAAACAGAATGAGTGTCAACTTATAAATCCTTTCAACATATGTCAATGGAAGGTGGTAAGAATGGGAGATTCTTGGTTAGCCACGTGATGGAGTGAAAATTGAAGCCTCTGCCATCACTATTCATAGCTCCGGGACTGCAACGTGCATGTAAAAGTGCATGTTGCCACAACAACTCCGACCCCTTGCTGGGGTTGGTTGGCTCAGTTGGCTGGATGGTTGGTGTGGATCAGATTAGTACCAACAGCATGGGGTTTGATGCTTGTTATGGCTGGAGTGGATTTGGAATTTGCGTCCTTGCCCTACCTGTGGTGGAGACTGTGGCACCGTGGGTCCAACTTGCCTTTGGGAAGAGAACTTAAGAAGATGTTTGCTGATATACATACTGGCTCTGAATTTTAACAAGGCAAATTTTGGGTGGGTGGGTTGATTGCGAGCTGAGTCGGAAACTCACCTGCTCCTTCAGAGCGAGGCCTAGCTTTTAATCTCCTGTGCCTCATTTAAATCCTGCCAACCAACTTCCCACTTGAAATATAATTGAAATACTCTAGATGCTGGAGATCTGAATAAAAACAGAAAGCGCTGGAAAAACTCTAAGGTCTGACAGCATCTGTGAAGAGAGAAACAGAGTAAATGTTTCTAGTCCAATATGACTCTTCGGAACTTGGAATGTTCCAAGTTCTCACTAGGAATGCTGTGGAAAATCATGTGATATGGAGGATCTTTGCTGACACAAGGTAAGCAGCAGAATCAGGCCCCAGGGCATCTGTGTGGGTCTTGAGTTCAGGAAGGGGGCAGGGTTCAAGAAAGAGAAAGCCTATGGTTTCCATGTGGGTGTGGAGGAGCAGTCCTGCTTCTCCTGATGATGCTTTTGACGCCCAAGGTGAACAATACCCTGGAACTACAAATGCAATTCATTGGATGTGAAGGATTTTGAGAACATGAAAGCCATGATATAAACCTGTATTCTTTTATTTTGTTCCCATTTTTCTGCTTGTATATGTCTTTTAGCAATGTCTCCACACCTAGTGATGGCCTCCTGAATTCCATCTTGTGTAATTTGTTTCCACAAATTTTCTTACTTTTTGTCTGTTCCCAAAATGAGTTTATAAACCTTGGAACCCCAATACTTTTCCTCTTTCTAAGCTCTTCTAATGTTTCTCCCTTTTTTCTTCCCCCCCAGAATCAGTCTGCAATAACATCCTGCTCCATCTCGCTGTTCTACATTTTCTTTTAGATATTGGTCCTGTGCTTTTCCCAGTGCGTGGGCAGAATCATCCCGGATTTGCACTAAGTGTGGTAGTGGGCAGGTAAAACGATGTTTTTATTTTCACGCTGTATCATCCCAAACCCGCCGCATTACTTATGCATTCCCGGGAAACACGTCGTTTCCATGGCAGGCAGGCTTTCATTCGCCCGCCACGCCATCACCTCGCCGCTTCAGCATGCTGGGCATGATATTTAAAGTCCAGCCGCATGCATACATCTCAGTGCTTCCAACCCACAACTGCTTCAGGGAAGATGTCCATGAAAGGCAAAAAGACTGCAGCCCCCAAGTTTAGCGGTCCGTGACTGGAATGCCTTTTGGATGCCGTGGAGGCTCGCTGCGATGTCTCTACCCCTTCTCTGGCCGTAGGATGGGCAGCGGCATGACCAACCAGGCTTGGGAGGTGGTGGCAGCTGTGGTCAGTGCCAACACCCTTCAAAAGAGGACAGCCATCTAGTGCCGCAAGAGGATAAATGATTTCTTCTGTTCTGGCAGGATAAGTCGCTCTTCTCACACTCTCAACTCACACACTCACAAACCCATCACACATGCACAGGGATATCACTCACTGTCAGTTCAAGGGACATCACCATTCACTCTCTCATACACACCTTCATTGTCCTCATCCTGTCCATGGGACCACTCACCACCCACACATGCCAGGCATACTTATCATCTGGCCTGGCAGGCGTCCTGCTTACACTCTGTCCATCTCTATTCATCAAGACAAGCTGGCACACAACAATAGGGAGAGGTCGCAAATTGGTGGAGGAATGCCTAAAATCAAGGCCCTCACAGACTTTGAAAAAAGCCATCCAGCTGGCCAGTGAGGATCTGGACTGGTCCTGTGTTGACAGTGAGATCGGTGGTGCTCTACCAAGTGAGGGTCCAGCAGTGCAACATCCATCAGACAACCATTCTGTGAGTGACGCATCCTGTTTCACAAGCCATTGCCATGCACTAATTATCTCCCCTTGCTTCCACAAGCACATATGGGAAACAGCCAACATTGTCCATGACCCAGGGCCTCCAATCAAGCCTCGAAGAAACCTCTGAAGAGGAATCTGAAGACACCTTCCTTGAAATCCCGTCACAGCACTCATCCACACCTTCACCAGTGCAGTGACAGACACTTCGATGGGACCTAACTTTAGCATAGCCACGGGATTAAAACTTGGTGAGCATATCACACTGTCTGATCCACAGCAGGCGGCTGCAGGGACTTCCCAGGTGTCTGGCACTCAGAGGACAGTTGGAGGCCAGAAATTTCCTGAGTCCAAGTCAGATGCCTCTGGACTTGGTCATGTCACAGTTGCCGGAGCTGCAAAGGGAAGCTCGGGAACATCAGGAAGGGATGTCTGCTGCACTCCTCAGATTGCAAGGCATGATGGAGGAATCCGCCCACCTTCATAGCAACGGCATGCCAACGCACTGAGGTCAACACTGATAGGATGGCAGCCGCCATGGAGACCTTGGTCCAGGACTTTGCTCCTGCACGGATGCGTGGGCTCAACTCCAGCACTGATGCCATAGTTGGCCTCCAAAAGTGTGTACATGAAGGGAGTGCGGGGTAGCTCGATCTCACTCCAGCTGCCCTTTCCCCTCAAGGAGTCAGCTTGGGCACCCATAGGGAGGAGGATCAGCAGGTGTCCCCTCCGTGGCCATCCATCCAGGTGACTCCGGGAGTGTCCGATCCATCTGAATCCCCTCTTCCTGTGACCTCAGCAGCTCCAGCTCCACAGGCCGAGGAGGGTGCCACTGCCAGACAGCAGGACCCTGAAAGCAGGCCATGTCCATCCAGGTCTCGGCCCTCCATAGGACACCCACTAAGGTCATCACAGACAGGGTGTAACAGTCAGCAGGCTGCCTCCACCTCTGCTGTGGATGTCCGGGGAGCATCAAGATGCAGTGCCAGGGTTAGGAAAGTTGAGAATATGTAGTTGTATTGCCTGGGCACTCAGAGGACAGTTGGAGGCCAGAGATTTCCTGAGTCCAAGTCAATTGCCTCTGGATTCGGTCATGTCACAGTTGCTGGAGCTGCAAAGGGAAGCTCGGGAACATCAGGAAGGGATGTCTACTGCACTCCTCAGATTGCAAGGCATGATGGAGGAATCCGCCCACCTCATAGCGACGGCATGCCAACGCACTGAGGTCAACACTGATAGGATGGCAGCCGCCATCCTAATTACTTGTATATACTGTTCACTAATGTCTCCCTGCCTATGGCTCCTTGTTCTGATGAGCAGTGTTTGTGTCACTTTTTGAACAAGATAAAGGCAGGTGTCTCAGAGCAGGGCCTCTTTCCTGTGCTTTGTGCAGCCTTCAGACCGAAGTGATAATCTGGCCTCACACTCCCTGGACACCTTGCTGATGCCTGCACCGCGACGGTGCTTGTCATTGATGCCAGAATGTAGGGGGTAGGTGTCACAGAGTTCCGTCATTCCCCCTGAGTTCTCTCAGCATGTCCTCACTGCATGTCGTCATCATCCTCCTGCAATCGAGCGACTATTAGGACCTCCACTGCATCATCATGACAGGAGCATTCTCACAGAGGGTATGCGCGCTGCCATAAGCCAGACTGGAGTGAAACGGTCACAGATACAATGTGAGGATCTATGAGGTCTCCTCACTGCATGTCGTCATCATCCTCCACAAGTCCCACAGCTGTGAGGGCCTCCCGAGCACGCCTGCCTTATCTGGCCAGTGCGAGGGCCTCATCGCCGCCTTTGAGGACCTCCTCACCCTCATCCCCATTGGCGTCCTCCTCATCCAAGGAGACCTCCCCTATCTCCTCCTCAGCCAGCTCCTCTCCCCATTGCAGTGCCAGATTGTAAAGGGCGCAGCAGGTGATGACAATGTGTGACACCCTCTGTGGACTATATTGCAGGGCTCCACCAGACCGGTCTGGGCACTGGAACCTCATTTCCGGCATCCCAATTATCTGCTCCACCAAGTTGCAAGCTGCAGCATAAGCCTCATTATACAATCGCTCTGCTGCAGTCTGAGGCCACCACAAGGGCGTTGTCAGCCACGTCCTCTGAGGCTAGCCCTTGTCCCTGAGGATGCATCCCTGCTGATTCTGTGGACCCTGGAATATGTCAGGGATCTGTGACTGACTGAGAACGTAGGAGTTGTGCACGCTCCCTGGAAATCGCACACAGACCTGCAGGATGCGTTTCTGGTGATCGCACACCAGCTGCACATTCAGCGAATGGAAGCTTTTGCGGTTGATGTAGTTGACCGTGTGTTGCGATGGAGATCTGAGTGGCACATGACTTCAGTCGATGGCACCCTGTACCTGTGGGAAACCAAAGATCTGAGCAAATCCAATCGCTGTTGTCTTGGTCCCGGGCGCAATGTGCAAATTTGTGTGCCCTCGCGCAGATGGCAACCGTGACCTCTGGATGCATTTGTGGGTGGAGGCTTGTGATATCCCACAGAGGTCACCTGTGGAGCCCTGAAAGGAGCCACTGGCGTAGAAATTGAGTGCTGCTGTCACTTTAATGGCCACTGGCAGTGGATGCCCTCCATGTCCACGTGGCGCCAAATCCTGCAGTAGCTGGCAGATGTGACCGACCAGTTCCCTGGACATGCGTAGTCTTTGGCAACACTGGTTCTTGGTCACCTGCAGAAATGAAAGGCAGTGTATATAGACCCTGGGTGTCGCTAAGCACTGACTAGTGGCTTGCTGTGGCTCTTCGGCGGTGTGTGTGGGAGCCCCAGCCGCCCCTTCTTCCTGGAGGTGCTGCTTCTCCCTCTGCACTGCCAGGTGCCTCAGTTTCTCTCTCCTCTGTTGTCTTCGCTCTCTGTATGCCACGAGGCATACAGCTAGTTCACCAGGCTCCATGATCCTGATGTACTTCTCCTGCAGGATGAATGAGAGAGACATGTGGGTTAGCATGAGTGTACTAAGAACCTGTCCTGGTTAAGTGTGAAGGTCTCTTATTGCATCATGGAGTGCTGGCCACCACTTAGAAAGCCAGAGATTAGTGTGCTGCGTGGCTGCTTGAAACCCCACCCACTACCCGACTGATTGGAAGCAGCTTTGCCCACTGCACTGCATGCTGTACTCTCAGCTCAGGCTCAGGCATTCTCCTAACCTGTGCTGCAAGGCAGTACTGTTAGCTTGAACCACCGGGAAGAGTGGTCCAAACCAGGATGCTGACATTGCAAGGGGCAGTGAGCACCTCCACTAGTGATTGCTCCATGGCCAGCTTTAGCAAGGAGATTGTATAACATGCGCAGTCATCCAACTGTTTTGCAGTCCACTAAAATGTTCATTACTTTGCAGTCTGTGCTCGAGGGGTAAAAATATCTGGAACACTTTGATGCCTCTGTGTTGCTTGAGTGGACAGATAAGCTAGAAGTCCGATTCCAATCATTTCAGTGGCTGCGCCTGAGCTGTCTCAGTCGCAGAGGAATGGGCACTTTATATCAGGTGACCCTAATGCGTGACTGCTTCCCTTGCCCACCCTACCCCCTCCACCCGAATGCTTGTACTTGTGCACTACACTCAACTGCAGGGCAGCCCTAGGCCCCTCCCCTCACCCCACGTCACCTCAACCGCAGGGCTGCCATTGCACCCCTCCCACGCCCCCCAAGTCACCTCAACCGCAGGGCTGCCCTTGCCCCCCACCCCCAAGCCACCTCAACATCAGGGCTGCCCTTGCCCTCTTCCCCAATTCACTTCAACTGCAGGGCTGCCCTTGCCACACCCCGCCCCTCAACGCGCCTCAAGCTTGAATTCTGACAAGTGACCCTGATGAGTGCTATGCAACGTTACTGTGTACTCACCTCCGAGCTACCCTCAAAATGCAGCCCGCCAAGTGCATGCCTTTTATATGCTATTGTGAAACACGGCATGCTTTCCCACCAATGTGGGCGGACAATCTAGCGGGGCGGGGAGTGATGATTCCAGCGGGCATGCACATGTATAACAATGAGGTTCCCGATGATTGATGGTGGGAAACGCGGCTCGCCATTAGCGGGCTGAACAGACGATCGCAAATTGGTTTCATGCCGTCGTGAAACCAATCGCATCATATTACCCGCTCATGCCACCAAACACGGCCGACGTCGGCAAGCAAGGAAAATCTCGGCATGTGTATTTCTGTCTTGCTCCCCCACGTATGTGTGAAGGATATTACCATTATAAACCACCTACATTTCTCTTGTCTTTGCCCCATCTCTGTATAACTGTCACTTCTACATTTTGCTCTCCCCCTTTTCCTGTGCAGTAATGTATTGCACATTTTCTTTGACCTGCTTCAGTTGTGTTTCCCCCATCTCTGTATCTGTGTATTCTTGATAGTCAGGGGGTAGTGTTGCGCAGCGGGAGCAGGCTGGTAGAGGACCTTTGTCTTTCGGATGTTTAGCCTAAAGCCCATTCTTTCATCCGCCTCCATGAATGTGTTGACGATAATTTGGAGCTCGGCCTCTGAGTGTGCGCATATGCAAGCATCATCAGCGTACTACAGATCGATGACAGAAGTTGGGGTGTTCTTGGTTCTGGAAATGAGGCGTCATAGGTTGAATAGTTTCCTGCTCATCTTATAGAGTAGCTGCACTCCGGCAAGGAGCTTCATGGAGATGGGGTGTAGTATTGTGGCGAGGAAGATGAAAAAGAGCGTTGGTGCAATGACAAGATCCCCAGTGAACCATTGGACAGCGTGGATCATTCCTCATACCTTGGGAGCCTCCTCTCAGCAAGGGCATTCATCGATGGTGAAACTCAACATCGCCTCCAGTGTGCCGGGGCAGCCTTTGGCCGTCTGAGGAAAGTGTGTTTAATGAGAAAGACCTCAAACCTGGCATCAAACCCATGGTCTACAGGGCTGCAGTGCTACCTGCCCTCCTGTATGCATCAGAGACGTGGACAACGTACAGCAGATACCTTAAATTCCTGGAGAAATATCACCAGCGATGCCTCCGCAAAATCCTGCAAATTCAATGACAGGATAGGTGCTCCAATATCAATATCCCCTCTCATCTAACATCCCCAGTATTGAGACACTGTTTATGGATAATCAGCAACGTTGGGCAGTCCCCATCATCTGCATGCCTGGCACAAAACTCCCAAAACAAGCTCTCTAATCCAAGCTTCAACATGGGAAGCGGTTAAGAGGAGGGCAGAGGAAACATTTCAGGGACATCCTCAAAGCCTCCCTGAAAAAAATGCAACATCCCCACTGATTTGTGGGAATCTCTTGCTCAAGACTGCCCAAACTGAAGAAGAAGCATCCGCGAAGGTGACAACCATTTCACCCATCTCCGACAGGCCTAGGTGCAGGTCAAGCGCAAACAACGGAAGGAGTGTATCAAAATCCGAGCATCCTACCCACTCGCCTCATCAAACACTACCTGCCCCACCTGTAGCAGAGTGTGCAGATCTAGCTTGGACTTTTTAGTCACCCCAGGACACACACCTCGGAATGTAAGAAAATCATCCTCAATCCCGAGGGACTGCCTAAGAAGAAGAAGATCCATGTATTCCTTTGCATCTATCTCTATCCACAACAGAGCCCTTGCTCATCTCTTTTTCAAGGCCTGAAAAAATTTTAAACAGTTTGGCTAGTGGGATTCTAGTTGCAAAGGCAACCCCAAAAGGCTGAGCAAAATAAGGAAATTGGCCATCTAAATTACAGAAGTAGGCAGAACACCGTAAGGCTGCAGAGTAGTTGAAGAGATACTGGACAGGAGACTGACAGCACAGCAAGCAGATCAGAAGTCCACAAGACACGCTTGCAGGTGAAGAAATAGAAAGTCCTACAAGGGAATGGGTTGTCAAAACAGCAATTTATAATCATTTCTACTTACATCATACAAAGATAATAAAGTTTTAAAAATAAAAATTTAAAAATGTTTAACATAAAATATAATAGTTACCTTCAGCAACTTAGGAAGAAATGGACCTCTAATTGGGGGCTCTTCTAGACTTCAATGGCAATGGCAAGAATCTGGCTGCATTAAGTTCTGGCTATTTCTGGATTTTCTGATCAGCCTTGTAAGGGGCAGAAACTTCACTGCTTCTTACAAGACCAATGAAGTCATGGAGTGGAACAAGGAATGAGGATAATCCATCTGGAACAGGGAAGAAAGAGGTGACTAGAAGGCGCTTTTACGAAGAGGCTTCAGGGAGCAGAATGGTTGAGAGGGGAATTTGAAGGGGATGTGATTGTGGTGGCAGCCTTCTGTCTTGTAAGATTATGGTTTGCACCATGGTGGTCAACTCTGTGCTAAGCATCATCTGGTGTGGCTCAGGAGCCCCACCCTGGCATGACAGTCTCTGCACATTTGCTGCAGAGGAAGACAATGGACTGAGAAAGTGCATATTTGCTAGCCTCTGTTTTCTCTGGGCCCTCTTCTCAGCCAGCTGATCTTTTCATTTCTGCTTCCATTGCCCTTCCAAAGAATCAGCTTCTAGGGGTCATGGCTGACAGAGACTGTCTCCTAGCTGCTATTGTCAATATCCACCATCTTCATATCTCGCTTGCAGCTGTCCTTGTTACAGAGGTATGGATGCCCATACTCAGTTGTCAATTCACTGTACAGAAGGTCTTTGGGTATATAACCATCATCCATCAGATGAACGTGGCCGAGGCAGTGCAGACATTGTAGGCTTAGCAATGAGTAAATGCTGATGGAGTTACCACGTTTCAAGATTTTTGAGTTGATGACCTTTTCATGCTAACAGATGCCAAACACATGTCTGAAACAGTGAAGGTGGAAACTGTTCAGCATTTTCTTCTGCGTAACATATGTTGTTCATGTATCACCACTGTAGAGGCATGTGCTGAGGACACAGTCTTGGTAGACTCGAAGTTTGGTGTTCTCAATCAGGTTGCTGTTGTTCCACACTCTCCTACTCAGCTTGGAAATAATAGCTACAGAGTTTGCAATGAGTGTGCTAATTTCAGCATCAAATGAAAGATTGCTGGTGATTGTGGAGCCTAGATATGTGAAGCTATCAACCTCCAGAGTCACATTGCCCTACTGTCACCTATCACGGCCCTGGACCATGACATTTGTCTTCCTGATGCTAATGGTCAAACCAAATTCTTTAGAGACTTGAGGGAGTTTGTCCATTTGCTGCTGCAGGTATTCCTCTGTATGGAATGTTAATGCGGCATTGTCAGTGTAGCTCAACTCTCTGATGATGATTTGACATAACTTTGTCTTTGATTTCAGGCGGGCAAGGCTAAACAGCTTTCTGTCAATTCTGGTATGTAAGTAGATACCCTCTGTAGATGGCCTTAAGGCATATGACAGCAGCAAAGAGAAGAATATGCCAAAGAATGTCAGTGCCAGAACAAAACCCTGTTTGGCTCCACTGCAGATCTCAAAGGGTTCCAATGTTGCCCTGGCATTGCTGACCTTGCATATCGTGTTGTCATGAAAAGAGATCACATTGAGCTGCTTTGGCGGGCAGCCAATTTTCTCCAACAGCTTAAATAGACTGCCTCTGCTTACATGGTTGAATGCCTTGGTGAGATTGATGAAGGCAATATTTAGTGGTCTCCTCTGAACATGGCATTTCTCTTGCAGCTGCTGGACTGAGAAGATTATGTCAGTTGTAGATTTTACAGATCTGAAACCACACTGGGATTCAGGATAGATGCGTTCAGCCAAGATTTGCAGTCTGATAAGTGCAACATGAGCAAATACTTTTCCCATGATGCTCAGCAGGGAGATGCCTCCATTGATAGTTTTTGCAATCACTGTGGTCGCCCTTGTTCTTGTACAGTCTTATAGTCTTTGTATCGTACATGTCCTGGGACACTGCCCCCTCCCTCCAGCAGAGACAGGAAAGTTTGTGCAGATGCTTCAGGTGTTTCACTTCCCTGTGCTTGATGGGTTCAGCTGGTATAGCATCAGTGCTTGGAGCTTTGCCCATGGCAAGTCAGTCAATAGCTTTGCTAAGCTCTTCCACTGTGGGTTCAATCACCAGCTCTGCCGTGACAGGCAGGCTTTCTATGGTATCTTGCTCTTCCTTGGCAACTGTGTTCTCTCCAGAGTACAACTCAAGGCGGTGTTCCACCCATCCCTCCAAATGTTTATTGCAGTTGGTGAAGACCACCTCACCTTTGTTTTCATGGAGCTGTTTTCTTTGTTGATGGACTTGTTGTCTTTTTGATCCCTTCACACATGCCCTTGACATTCCCTGTGTTGAAGGGCATCTAGGTATTCTGGCAGAGTTGTAAATAGTGGTCACTGGTGCATTGCTGTTGGACTTTACTTCAAGCAGCTCTTACTGCATTCAGAGGTTTCACGCTCGGATCTCTCTTGTAATTAATAAGAATGGACTGCTTGCCTTCACTGACAGGTTCATAACAGTGAGGTTAGCCTTGAACAGTTGCTAAGCTCTTCCACTGTGTTCAAAAAAACCAGTTCTGTCATGACAAGCAGGCTTTCTATGGTGTCTTGAGTTTCCTTGTCAGCTGCGTTCCTCTAGAGTACAACTCAAGGTGGTGTTCCACCCATCCCTCCAAATGTTTATTGCAGTTGGTGAGGACCACCTCACCATGTTGAGAATGCGGTCTTGTGGATGGTATCCCAAAGTATATTCTACACTCTATATATGAATGCTGGAGAGCGCCTGTTCAATCGAGTCGAGGAACTGTTAGTTTATTTATGGGTAGGCAGGATGATTGACATTGATACAAGAATGATATTTTTGCATTGAATGAAAAAACTTCAATGGTTGCATCCTCACCCTAGTGAACACCAGGGAGTGACTTATATCACAGTCAGCACTGTGGTAGCTGTGAGTGTTGAGACTGCTGTTCAGAGAGCCACATCTGGTGATGATCAGATCCAGCTGGTGAAAATGGCCTGATCTTGGATGATCTCAGGACACCCTGTCAAATGGCTTGTTCTGAAAGAAGGTGTTAGCTACATAAAGCTGGTGGTAGCAGCAAAGCTCAAGTAGTCCCTGTCCATTCTCATTTATCTTTCCCAAGCCATAATGTCCAAGGCAAGAGAACCATGCCTCATGGCCTGTGCCGACCCTTACAATGAAAGCCCTCAGTAGGTAAAGATGTTCTGACTTAGGGATTCTGCTAATAGCCATGTCAAGCTCCTCATAGAGCTGGTCATTCACCTCTGTAGTGGAGCACAGCACTGAAACATTGATACTCGTGCGCTTAACTGACCCTGTTTGACTTGAGAGGCAGATGGAGAGAACACATTCTGAACCATTTTGTGGAGATGGAGGGCAGGGCATTCTATCAGTGAGAGTAGCAAGTTCCTTATAGCGAAGCCTGCACTTTATTCATGCGTTTCCTCTGACCTCTTCCCCTGCTAGATGAACGTGTAATGTTTTTCTTTCAGTGATCCACTCTCAGCGAGCCTGGTCTCTTGTGAACATTATGTCAATGTTCAGCCTACCAAGTTCCCAAGTTGATCCCAGCTGTCTTGCGCAGGTTATCGACCAGCTGCTAATCCCATGCACATGGTCCAGGCATTCCAGCTTGTCAATCAAAGAGTTGGCATCTTCTTTCTTTTTGCTTCGTTTCTTTGCTTGGTGTGATGGATTCTGTCCACTTGATGAGCAGAGACTCTAAGCTCCAAGCACCCACTGAAACAGATAGACATGGTGGGTCAGCATGTTGAGGACTACCTGATTTAAGGTGGGTGCAGGCTGAACAGTGGGACACCATGGCCCTCCCCACTGTCGGAGAAGCCTACAGCATCCATTCTCCAAGGCAATTGAGTTGCACGTATCACTCATAACTGCTCACTCCATGTTGTGTTAACACTCTGCAGTGAAAGTAGGACATTCTCTCTGGGGCATAAGCCTGGGCAAAATTTATGGAGACCCTGGACTGCCCAAACTTCAGGCTTTCCCTCTTGACCTCCCTGGTTGAGTCCAAAGGAATGCAAAACACTACGTTTAGCACCGGTTTGGTTGCAGGAGTTGCCGGAAAGATGACGTATTTAGACATCAGTCAGAGGCAGTGGAGCTAGGGAGTTGGAAGTTTGGTTCATAAATGCCGGGTGTGTCCACATGCCAGTGGGCCTGCACACTGCATGTCTGGGGCCAAACCCCCTCTGTGTTCTTCTGAAGCTTAGCGTGGAGCTGCTAGGGATCCAGTCTCTGTGTGTCGCCATGAGGAAGCACTGCTGAGGACATGCTGATGGAGAGGCTGTGTACTGACAGGGAGAGACTTACACATTTGACTCTCTTTTTTCCATTGTTGTTAGCTAGTGGTGTAGGCTGAAAATGAGAAGCAAACTAGTACATAAAAACGGAAAAAATGCTAATTCACTTCATCCACACACTAGATGCGTCATGTCAACCTTTTGGACCTTGGATGTGATTAGGGTGGCTTTTCAGTATTTAGGGAATCAGAGCCTTATCAGGAAGATTGTCATCCTCACCAACTGGGTATCAACTGGGCATATCGTACATGTTTTACAGAACCTGCTTGATTTCCATTCCATTGATACCAATATAATGTAATTTGGGTGGGATGTGTAGAAAACTAGATTGAAATATATAGGGTTAGAATTTCATTTGCCCCAATTTTTGGGAGTGGGGTACTGCAATTCATAGCATGCCAGCACAGGTTGCAAGTGAGGCACGCTGCACATAAAATTTGTGTACCCACCCCATTTCCCTGATTTAGCATGACTACGAGTGGCTCTGCACTGAACTAGTCTCTAATGCATTGCTGGTATTCTCTAAACCCTGTGAGGGGCAGAGGAGTGTTGTGAAACAGCTATGTGCTCCATGCAGCCTTCTTCTTTTAAATCACCATTCCTATAAAAGGCAGACTGCTGAATATTCACATTGAGCATTGTGGAACAAGGAGAATGGTATACCACACAAAGGAAAATACTCCCTGTTTTAGTGAACACACCGATCAGAGAGATGGAGGTCAGGAAAGAAGCCATGTTTCCACCAGGAGGCAAGAAGCCATCAAGAATGAGCTACCGCAATGGATGGGTGCACATGGTAAAGGTGGCTGATGTCCAGATTGTGGTACCCAGGACATGGCAGCAGTGCTAAAAAAGTTTAATGATCTAATTCAAGTGGTCAAGGTGTGTGAATGCATCTGCACATCCCATTTCCCACCCACTTCTCACACTGATCAATGCACCACACCCCTCATCACTCATCAAGCAGCACTCCCTGACACACAGTGCTCAACGTAACATCATTATACTACATCTCCTTTACACGTACCTTCCAATTATGCCAACCGTGCGCACACCTCTACGTGCCTCCACAAACCTACAGCTATTCAGCTATGGCATGTGCACCACCCAATCATATTGACGCACACAAACATTCTGCCCTCTCTCTTGTAGGAGAATCTGGCACTCAACAAGAGGGGGATCCACCGGACTGGTGGGGGACCAGTGGGCATGCTTCCCCTTAGTACCCAGGAAGAGGTGGTGCATGGAATTAATGGCACCAATGCCACAGAACTAGTGGCACCAGTCACTGCCAAGGCCATACAGAATGATGTTAAGTTGCTGCCTTATGCACTTTCTACACACTTCTCACCTTCACCCTGAGAGGTGTTATGAAATGCAAAATGCAAATCTTGTGATCGCAGACCTACTGCTTTCTTCCCAACCTGCCTTTCCTTCACTTCTACCCTCTCCTTATACTTTAGTTGTTGTAGTTAGTCAAGAATTGCCACCTGATCAGCTGCTGCAGCCTCATGTGACAGGACGAGAGTTACATCAGATCTCTAAGGAGGTACTTGACATGCTTGCAGCCACTACTTCAGAATCAAACATTGTATATCTATTTAAAGGCTGGTATAGAGTCTGGATCTGCATGTGGTGGGCATGAGTGGCCTACAACCAAGATAGAGGGATAGGCTAGCTCGTGTCCGAATTCCGGGAGGGCGAGCGTGCAGTCGAGGCTGCTGCAGGGGACCTGAATGAGGACTACAGGAAAACACTGATGAAGATGCACATCATGACTCTTGGTGCATTGGCAGGCCTATCAGATAGCTTCTGGTCACTGGCTAGGGGCATGGAGGAGTCTGGCTCCACTATGACAAAGGGGATTATGCACAGCTTGGGACAGAACCTTTCTACCATGGCACCTCTATGGCAGCAATTCCAGAATAACCCATAATGAGATGTATGCTAGCCGATGTCTGATCTTTCATTGCAGCACAGTTGGAGGCTTCCCAACGTATCAGTGCTGCAGTAGAAGCTCAGGTGAAGGTCATGGGATCCCTGACTGCTGTCATTGTGGATGCAGAACTTAGTGCTTAACGAGAATGCAAGTTCTCACAGCCATTCAATAATCTATGCTATAGGGGAATGCCAGTGACACTGTTTAGCACAAGTCTGCAGTCCTCTCTCAGAATAGCAGGAGTCATGCCCCTACCACTGCCACCCATCAGTGCCCTTGCTGTTGCTCATTCTGCTGCCAACCATGCCAAGGTGGTAAAGTCAGGCCCATCAAGGCTCAGAGCTGCTTGAGGCAGTCCTTCAATGTCTTATGCAGTCTACTTGACTGAATTCAGCAGCCTTGAACCAGACATTTTTTTCTTTATTCTTTCATAGGATGTGGGCGTCACTGGCAAGGTCAGCATTTGTTGCCCATCCTTAATTGCCCTTGAACTGAGTGGCTTGCTAGGTCATTCCAGAGGCCAGTTAGGTGTCAACCACATTGCTGTGGGTCTGGAGTCACATTTAGGCCAGATTTCTTTCCCTAAAGGGAACCAGATGGGTTTTTGTGATAATTGATGATAATCGCCAAGGTCACCATTACTGAGTTTAGTTTTATAATTCCAGATTTATTAATTGATTTTAACCTCCACCACCGTTGTGGTAGGATTGGAACTCATGACCCCAAAGCATTATCCTGGGTCTCTGGATTACTAGTCCCATGACATTACCACTACACCACTATCTCTCCATATGCTGCAGCACTGCATAGGAGAAATAGACAGGCAAAGATATCTGCAAGATAGGCACTAAGGAAATGCACAAGGATGATTAGTTCTTTTTTTTGCATCATTAATCTGCTGCTGAATGAAATTGTTGAGTGAAGGTTTTTGTTGTTGGCCTTAATGAATGATGTCGACCAAAGGGACTTTGTAATCGGGACTCTACTATGGATGTACTCTTTGAGAATGGTGGGCCCAAGTTGGGGATTGTGCAGTTCAGTTCAACTGAAGCGAAGCCTCACAATGCAGTCTTTCTCATTCTGTCCAGTTGCATGCAATTAATATGGTCTCCTCCCTTCCTTCTCCTCCTCCTGAAGTGGCCTCCAGATCCAGATCCAGATCCAGACTCGGCCCTCATAATTGCAGGTTTGTGGAGGATGCAGCACACCACTGCAAAAATGGACCCCATTTGGGCGTATACAGTAGAAAACCCTCAAGCTATCTAAACAGTGAAATCTGTTTTTTAGAAGACCGATGACTTGCTCCACAGTGTTATGGGTGGCTTTGTGGTTTTCCTTTAAGGCCCTCTTAGTTTGCGTGGTGTTATGGTGGATGGGGGCCATGAGTCATACATGGAAGGACTAGCCCTTGTAGCTGAGCAGCCATCCTTTAATGTGTCTTTGAGGCCTGAAGACAGTCAGTATTGTGGAATGACAAAGGGCAAAAGCAATACAGATGCTTCCAGGATAGCAGGCAATCACCAAAATGAACTTCTTGGTGTAGTCACAAACCAATTGCACGTTGAGAGGGTGGAAGCACTTGCATTTGCGATATTGCTCCTTGTTGCAGAGTAAGTGGCACTGCAACTAGTGACCCCATACTTATGCAAGGCAATCTTATTTTCTGCCTTCCTGTGGTCAGCAAATACCTCCAAATTGCACCAGCAACTCACCACAGTGCTTCCAGAAGCATTGTTGATAAGGAGAGATGAAGTAAGATGGAAGGTGGCTCATCTGGAGCATAAAGATGAATCTAGACTTGAGGTGTAAAATTCTATGTGATGAATAATGCAGATCTGTGCCTGGTATCCTGCCAATGCCTATAATGACATCATGCTGTGTTAGTCCCCACTCCTTGCTAGCTTCTTGAAGACAACTGTTAGAAACCCAGCCACAGACATGGAATGTGTATACAATGACAGCCACACAAAAACAAAAGCTCTCATTAAGCAAACCATGGGTGTCCTCAGATATAAGTTCCAGGACTGCTCTGATGTAGTACTGCAGTACAGCCCAGAGCTGATTTGAGGATGTGTGCATCAAGATAATATAGGGGTGCAGGTGTTGAAAGTGGCAGAAGTGTGAGGAGAAGAAGGTTGCACTAGCAAGGAGTGTAGGAGGTGCAGAGTGTGGCAGGAGACGAAGCAAAGTATTCTACACTAAATGGAGGAGAACGCTGGTACTCGGGAGAGAAGGATGGTGAATGCTAGAAGTTCAGGAAGTGCAGGGCTATGCTGGAAATGGTGCAGGATCAAAGCTGGGAGGTTTATCTCAGCAACCTTGATCGGATCATTAGACTTCTTCCTACATTGCAGCCAGTCCGTGGGACAATGCTGTTGCTATTGGCACCCTTCATCACTTTTGCTCACTGCTGCTAAGCTGTTTGGCGGGTGGGGGGATGTTGATGTTGGTGGAAAGAAGATGTCTCTCCTCCGGCCAATCTCCTCCACCTGGACTTTCATTGTAGTATTGGTAAAGCAAGGGATTCTTGCAATATCTACTTCTCCTGTCATGTCTTTAACTGCCTTCAGGTTGCACACAGCCAAAGTGCAGCTCTCCTTTAAGAAGTGAAGGTTGCCTTTAAATAGGAATGTTGAAAATTCAAAGCTTAGATTACATGATTTGCTAACTAACAGCGTGACTATTTCATTACAGTGAAAGCTACCGACCAATATCACAGCCATGTCTTCCCATGTGATTGGGTTTATGCTGCCAGCACCGCACTAATTCCCTTGTCAAAATGGACCCACTCAAATTTTTACCTCACACTGAGACAAAATTCTGGACAGTTTGTGTATGAATTTCCAGTAGGAGTTACTGGTGAATAAGGCTCCTTGTATAGTATGAAATTACCTTTACAATGTTTTGGAGCAGCGTATAACTTTGCAATGATTCGTTTGGAGGTTTGGTTACTTTTGTATCCTTTTTTTTCATTGGGATCAAAATGCATTCAAGCTGATGCTGAAAAAATGTTCATATGTCTGATGCATTGCATATGTATGAGCTTAATTGGAACAGAGGATTTTAGAGCATGTCAGTCAGGACAATGGAGCATATTCCATATGCCCTATTATTGGCCATTTTTTCATGAGCTAAAGAAACAAAAGAAAATAGAGTCTACTCCTGTTAATTGAATTTGCTTAATTTAAAGGGCTGGATAATTTAAAATCTAATACAAAAAGAAGACTTTTAATTAACAGAAGTATACTGAAAAGGCATTACTTCCCACTTGCCACAGATAAGTAAACATATATAGAAAAAACATGAAAGTATCACATTCTTTGGAACCTCCTCAGAAAGAAATGACAAATGAACATTTGTTGGTCATTATTTGTGATAATGGGTAGATTCATTTCATATCTATAACTTGTTCCAGAATTAATACACATTTTCCTCTCCTAACAGAGACCCGGAACTGCAGACTCAATAAAGTCAGTCAAAGATGTGTATGCTGTTCGACCTGCTACAACCAACTCTGTTCTGTTTCCCAGGTAAGAATCCTTGCACCTATCCAAAAATGATTTCTGAGATGAAGAGAAAGCAAGTATAAAGCTAATGTTCCCACTTGAGTGCTTTATTATTTTTACTAAAGAATGGCCAGAAAACAGATGACTCAATGTAAGCAGAAAATGTAATGATAGTCTTATTTAAAATAATTTAAAAATAAGCCATCATGAATTTGATGTTAAGGTAAATACATTAAAAAGGTCATATTAGAATTATGGCTTAGCAAATTATATTTAGTTTAATACCTCATTACAGTCTCGAGTACATATTCTAGCCAGATGTTTCCATGCAAAACTGAAGGATTACTGCATTTTAGATGAAATAATAAACTGAGGCCCTGTATTCCTTTAAAAGATAGAGAAGAAAATTACCATTGTTCCTTCTTCAACTGATATCACCAAAAGTAATTATCCGATCATTGATTCCTTTGTTTGTTGTATTTTGGGCTGTTCTGTCCACCATGCCAATCAAAGGGGATTCCAGGAACTGACTGTTCACCTATCAAAGATTCAAATCCATGCTTACTAGCTGACCTTTCTTCTGGGGGGTGGTGGATAAGGAAACATTCTCTTTTTGGTCAAATTGACTCCAAATTGATACAACCAATGAAAGATCAGAATTGAGTAAATCTTGCTGGGAAGTCTTGATAATCTGACACTTGTGTCATGCAGGTTGGTAATGTTCTAGGGTGCTATTGATGGCTTATCACGCTGTCTGGTTTATCAACAGGTTTCTTACCACTGACAGCTGAGATTGTTTTCTCTTAGCTCCAGACAAACCTGTAAGACAGTGCCCTCATTATAGGATGTTCTGAGCTGGATAAACAATGAAAAACTGCGCAGTTCTAAACAGATAGAGGGTAATTTTGGCTTTGGTTGTTAGTTAGTGACATTGATTTAGCCACCCATCTTTCCCAATTTTCCTGCTGACAACATTGCTGGTACAACACAATCACCCAGTCACAATTGCCTCCGTTAGCTCCCAACAGTCACGTATTTGAGAGAGTCCCTTAAGCCTTTGACCCTGATTTTAATATCTTTCTGTGATATCTTGGTGACCAAGATTACCAGCTGAAACCGCCTGATCTTCAAATAATGTTGAGGGTTCATTTAAGGTCCTAAGAAGGCAGTTGAGAATCTTATCTAAAGGGTGTCATCTTGGACAACAAAGCACTCCCTCAGTACAACAGTGAGTTATCTTCTGAGATATGTACTCAAACCCTGTAGTGGGGGTGGGGGGGGCTTTCTAAGTGAGTTTGATAAGTAGTGTGAATCTTGGCACCAATTTGCCATCTGTTTTTGAATCCATAGGCACATTCTTTTCTGACAACTGAATCTGTCATGTGGGACATTGTCATAAGCCTTGCGAAAATCCAAGTAGCCTACCGACATCAACCATGCTACCTCCTTGCCCTTCCTTGTTACCTCCTCAAAAATTCAGTCTAGTTAGTCAGACATGACCTTCCCTTCCCATATCTACGATGACTGTCATTGATTACTTTGTGCCTTTCTAAATAACAATTTATAATGTCCCTCAGAATTTTTTCCATTAATTTGCCCACCACCAAGGCTAGTCTGAATGGCTGGTAATTACTCAGTCTATCCTTTCCTCCTTTTTCAACAATGGCATAATGTTAGCAGTCCTCTGGTCCTCTGGCACCATGCCAGTAGCCAGACAGTATTGGAAAATTATGGTCAGAAACTTTGCTTGTTCCTAAAATAAAAGCAAAATACTGCGGATGTTGGTAATCTAAAATAAAAACAGAAATGCTGGAAAAGCTCAGCAGGTCTGGCAGCATCTGTGGGTAGAGAAACAGAGTTAACGTTTCAAGTCCAGATGACTCTTCTTCAGAGCTGAAGGGAGGTAGAAATGTGATGGATTTTATTCTGTGTAAGAGGGGATGGAGCAGGTGGAGCAAAATAGAAGGTCAGGGATAGTTAGGAGCTCAGGAGAGATTTGACAAAGATGCCATGGATACAAGACCAAGGGAGTGTTAATGGTAGTGTCAAAGACTAAAGAAGATGCTGATAGTGGCATAAAGGTAAGATAGCAGAATGTGTTAATAGCAGAGCAAGTGATAGAGCTCTGTGAAAGCAAAACATAAGAACAAGTGACTGATGACCCTATGTGGAGGGGGGGAGGGGTTTCAGGGACGAGGTTAGGGAAAAAAATTGGATGAAAAAGGGGTCAAGATGGAGGAGAGAGTTCATGGTCTGAAATTGTTGAACACAATGTTAAGTCCAGAAAGCTGTAAAGTGCCTAATTGGAAGATGAGGTACTGTTCCTCCAGTTTGAGTTGGGCTTCACTGGAACATTGCAGCAGGCCAAGATGGACATGTGGGCATGAGATGGTGAGTTGAAATGGCAAGTGACAGGAAGGTCTGAGTCATGCTTGCAAACTGAGCGAAGGTGTTCCACAAAGCAGTCACCCAGCCTGCATTTGGTCTCCCCAATGTAGAGGAGACCTGTTTGGGGCCTTGGGCGGTAAGGAGGGAGGAGATTAAGGGGCATGTGTTGCACCTTCTGCAATTGCATGGGAACGTGCCGTGGGAAGGGGATGAGGAGTTGAGGCTGATGGAGGAGTGAACCAGGGTGTCACAGAGGAAACAGTCCCTATGGAATGCTGATGGTGAGGCGAGGGAGTGTTTGGTAGTGGCATCATGCTGGAGTTAGCGGAAATGGTGGAGGATGATCCTTTGACTGCGGAGGTTAGTGAGGTGAAACAATGGCTTGATGTTCGATGGTGGGGTCATGGTCCAGGGGGAGGTAGGAAGAAGTGTCTGAGAATTGACTCTCAGCCTCTGCAAGTTAGAGGTCAGTATATCAGACAATAACAGCACCCCATTGTTGGCAGATTTGATAGCAAAGTCATTGTTAGACCAGAGAGAATGGAATGCAGCAAGTTCAGAAGGAGACAGGTTGGAGTGGGTGAGGGGAGCAGAAAAATTAAGACAGCCGATGTCAGGCTAACAGTTCTCAATGAAAAGATCAAGAGCAGGTAAGAGGTTGGAGGCAGGGGTCCAGGTAGAGGGAGAATACTGGAGGCTGGTAAAAGGATTGGTTGAATGTGGGGAGGACTCCTGCCCAAAGAAGTGAGCACGGGGACGAAGGCGACGGAAGAAGAGTTCAGCAATGCGCCGAGCTAGAAATTAATTCAAGTGAGGGCGTAAGGGCAGGAAACTGAGTCCTTTGCTGAGCACAGAATGTTCATCATCAGAGAGGGGAAGGTCAGAGGGTATGGTGAATACACGGTAAACACTGGGATTAGAAGAAGGATGGGGTCAGAGGGACGGATGGGGTCAGAGTTGCTATCAATAAGTTGTTGGAGCTTGTGTCCCTGAAGAGCTGAAAGGAAGAGAAAACGTTTCTTGTTAAGGCGTCAGATGAGATGAAGAATGAAGTGGAACTGGGACAAGGACAGCTTTGAGATAGGGTGAGTTGGTGCTGGAGAGGTCGAATGTGTACATATGGTGGCGCACGGCACTGATTGTAGATCTCAGGATGCGGCGAGAACAGCAGTCCGAGGAACAATGTATGTCCTGGAGATATCTGTAATCCTGGGTGGATTTGAAACATGAGGGATGGAACTTTAGTTTGAATCCACGTGGGATAAGTCAGAGACGGAGACAGTCACCGAGGAAGGAAATATGGCTGTTTTGGCAAACACCTTATCAAACACCAGTAGGGAAGCTGGAATCAATGAAGATGAACATGGTGAAAGAGACAATCTTCCGGAAACCCTGTCGGGCAGAAGAGCAGTACCTCTTCAAGGTGGGCATTCCTGGAAGAGAAGTGGCAGTGAATTAAATACTAAAATAAAAGCAAAATACTGTGGATGCTGGAAATCTGATATAAAAACAGAAAATGCTGGAAAAGCTCAGCAGGTCTGACAGCATCTGTGGAGCGAGAAACAGAGCTAACGTTTCAAGTCCAGATGAGTCTTCTTCAGAGATGAAGAGAGGTAGAAATGTGATGGATTTTATACCGTTTAAGAGGGGGTGGAGCAGATCAAGCAAAATAGAATCAGGGAAAGGTGGGAGTTAAGGAGAAATTTGACAAAAATGTCATGGACACAGGACAAAGGGAGTGTTAATGGTAGGGTTAAAGATTAAAGAAGTGCTGATAGTGGCATAAAGGTAACATAGCAAAATGTGTTAATAGCAAAACAAGGGTCAGCGCTTTGTGAAAGCAAAGCATAAGAACAAGTGACTGATGGCCTTGTGGGGTGAGGGGGGTGGGGGTTGGTGGTGGGGGGTGGGGGTGCAGTTGGCAAAAAATTGGATGAAAAAGGGGTCAAGATGGAGGACAGAGTTCTGAAGTTGTTAACTCAATGTTAAGTCCGAAAGGCTGTAAAGTGCTGAATCGGAAGATGAGGTTCTGTTCCTCCAGTTAGTGTTGGGCAGTATAAAATCCATCACATTCTTACTTCTCTTCAGCTCTTAGGAAGACTCATCTGGACTCAAAACTTTAACTCTGTTTCTCTATCCACAGATGTTGCCAGACCTGCTGAGTTTTTCCAGCATTTTCTGTTTTTATCTTTGCTATTTCCTCCCTGGCTCTTCTTAGAAACCTGGGATACATTTCACCCAGGCCTGGCAATTTATCCACTTTCAAAGATACTACACCCCTTAATAATTCCTCCTTTTTCATCCCATTCTCTATCTTTTCTGAAAACCCTGTAACCAGGAATGTTGAGCTGCCATTCCTACTATTATTTAAGTATGTTTCAATAATAGCCTCCAGCTTCTCAAAAGCTGTCTGGCATTCTCTTGACCATACCACCTTTGCCTTCTTTTGGAATAAATCCGTTAGTGGAGCAGCTATTGTGCTGAAATTTGGCCCAAACTTATGATTGAAGCCACATATCCCTAAAAATCTCATGATTTCCCATTTGGTTTTAGGGACAGGGAATTCCATCAAAGACTGTACTTTCGCTGTTCTTGGCAACGCTTGCCCCTGCCCTACAATATGCCCTGGATAAGTTACCCGAGTTTTTGTGAATTCACTCTTGCAATGTTTATTACTAAATCTGCTGACTCTATTGGTAAAATAGGGCTTCCAATTGTTTTAAATGATCTTTACAAGTGTTGCTGTAAATCAATACATCATCCAAGTAAACCATACAGTTAGGAACACTGGTTACAACTTGATTCATTAGTCTTTGGGAAGTGGCTGGTGCATTTTTTAGCCTGAATAGTATTATGCGACATTGGTATAGCCCATTTGGCGTGAGAAAAGCCGATATCTCCTTAGCTTGTTATGTTAAAGATGCATGCCAGTATCCTTTCAATAAATCTATCTTAGTAAGGAACGTGGCACTGTCAACCCTGTCAATACAATCTTCTAAAAGAGACTGGGTAGGAATCTGTTTTTGTTACTGCATTAACCATTCTATAATCTATGCAGAATTGGGTTGATCCATCAGGTTTAGTCACTAACACTACTGGAGAACTCCAACTGCTTTGACTAGGTTCAATTAGGTGGTTTTCCAACATATATTGAATTTCTGCTTTCACTTGAGCCAGTTTTCTTCAAACTTAAACGATAAGAATGTTGTTTTATAGGAGAAGATTTCCCTACATCCACATCATGCATGGCTAAAGTTGTAGACCCTGGTTTATCCCTACAGATTCCTTTAAATTCTGTAAGTAACCCCACTAGATCTTCTCGTTGTCCTACCTCAAAGTATGAAAATATGATGTCTAACTGTCCTAATATTTCAGTGTTAGCTAACTGGATAATAGGAGGTTCATTTTGTGAACTTTCTAAGTCTCCTTCTGCCTCATTCTCACTGTCTCTTTCGTCTTCCACTGTCCTTACTACCTACCATACCCTCTCCTTCTTATCCTCCTCCCCATGATAGTATTGTTTTAACATATTGATATGACACAGCTGATTCTTTTTCTGGTGATCTGGGGGGACGTGTCTATCAAATAATTTACTTTACAAGGTTAATTACCTTGTATGGAGCACCGAACTGTGCTTTCAGAGGTTCCCTCTGTAAAGGCAATAACACTAACACTACGTCCCTTGGTTGAAATGTTTAGGTCTCAGCTTGCTTACCTGCCCATTTCTTTATCTTTGTGAAACTTTAAGATGTTCTTGAGCCACTTTGCAGGTGCCTGTGAGCCATTCCTGGAACATGGATGCATAATCTAACACGGAAGATTCGTCCTTCTAGCCTAAAAACTTTTTTTCGATTACTTTCAGAGGACCTCTATCTCACACCCATAAATTAATTCAAAAGGACTGAAACCAATAGATTCATTTAGAGAATATCAAGTAGCAAATAAAAGAAAATCCACTTCTTTGTTCCAATCATGGGGATATTCATGACAATATGCTTTAATCGTTGTTTTGAGAGTTTGATGGTACCTCTCTAAAGCCCCCTGTGTCTGTGGATGATATGCTTGTGGACTTCAACTGTTTTATACCCAAACTACGCATTACGTTTTGAAAAATTTTAGGCATAAAATTGGAACTTTGATCCGACTGGATCTCTACCAATAATCCATATTGAGTAAAAAATTGGGTTAACTTCTCTACCACTACCTTAGCTGTAATTGCTCTTAAAGGGTTGGCCTCCGGAAATGGAGTTGTCATATCCATAATAATAAGGCTATACTGGTGTCTTGCTTTCATTTTTGGTAACGGTCCCATACAGTGTAACTACACCCTACTAAACGGTTCCTCAAAAACTGGTATGGGAATTAAGGGTGCCAGTTTGATTGCATGTTGTGGTTTTCCTACCATTTGGTACGTATGGCATGTTTTACAAAATTGCACCACATCCTTGTGAAAACCCGGCCAGTAAAACTGCTGGTTTTTCCATGCTTGAGTTTTCCGTATCCCTACATGTCGTGCCGTAGGAGTTTCATGTGCTATCCGTAATATCTCTTTACAATATTTGTGTGGTACCACTACCTGATGAACAGTCATCCATTCTTCATCTGCACGTCTATGAGGAGGTCTGCACTTCCTCATTAGTATCCCAATTTTAATACAATAACATTCTGGAACTTCCTCAGCTTCAGTTTGGGCTATTTCTGCTATCTTACTTAACTCTGGATCAGCTTGTTGTGCCTCAACTAGAGAGGCTTTATTAAACATCTCTTTTGGATTATCTAAGTCTTTAAAGAAAGTTTCAGCTCACCAAATATCTGTCTGTGGTATCACTTTAACTTCCGATGATGGACTTTGCTTATCCATTGCTTGGGTCATCACACACGAAGGAAAAATCCCTGGAACCTTTTCCTACAACTGCTCCATCTCTTTAAACTCACTTGGGCTTTTCTTAATTATGGGAGAAGCTACTATCTTTACTTCAACTAAATCATTTCCCAGGAGTAAGTCAACTCCATCTATGGGTAACTTCTGAACAACCCCTAACATCACTGTCCCAGACATTAGGTCACACTCCAAGTGCATCCGGTACAAAGGTACAGGTATATGCTCCCCGCCAATACCATTTATTAAAACTTTGGCTTTTAATGTGCTTTCTGAGGGAAAAGTTATGCCTGTCCCCAGCAAAAGTGTTTGAGTGGCTCCCGTATCTCTCAATATAATATAGGTTTAGCTGTCACATATGAGGGATAAGGAGCTACTTTTCCTCTCGATAAGAATTCTTTATAATTATCATGTATCTTATTCACCACTCCTGAACTCACAGCAATGTTCACACTCGGTTTCACAGCTGTAGTTAACACTACAACTTGATCTGTTGCATTTTCAGTCAGGGCTCCTTTTCCTGAATTGCCCTTATGTACCCCTACAAGTCCAATGGATTTCCCGTGCAGCTTCCAGCAGCCGGCACAAAGGTGTCCCACCTTGTAACAATGGAAACACTTACTTCTTTGAATATCACTTCGATCTTCAGCACTTCCTTTCTGGTCTGAGGAGGAGTTCCTGGGGAATCCCCAGCTGTCCCTTCTCTTCCCTGGTTACTTGCCTCCCTTTCACTTTCCCACCTTCTTTCCTTCTGGGGTTTGTGGAGGTGACGGAAAAATGGTTTGGATTTATGGACCAGCTCATAATCATCAGCCATCTCTGTTGCCTGTCTAGCTGTTGCAACCCTCTGGTCTTCAACATGGGTTCTAACTATTGGAGGAAGTGAATTTTTAAATTCTTCCAGGAGAATTATTTCCCTCAGAGCTTCATACGTTGTCTCTACCTTTAATGCCTGGATCCAATGGTCAAAATTACTTTGCTTTACTTTCTCAAATTCAATATAGATCTACCCAGGCAGTTTTCTTATGTTTCAAAATTTCTGCCTGTATGCCTCAGGGACCAATCCACACTCACTAAGAATAGCCTTTTTTACTGCATCATAATACACAGAAAATAATTCTGAAAGCGATGCATAAACCTCTTGAGCTCTACCCACCAACCTACTCTGTAGGAGCAACACTCAGTTTTCTTTTGGGCACTTCATTTGCTTAGCTACCTTCTCAAACAAAATAAATAATGTCTCTACATCCATTTCCTCAAACTTTGGAAGGGCTTGTACAAATTTAAACATCTCCCCACTGGGCTTTGGGTTGGGGGTGGTTTTTTCATCACCAGAACTTCCCCCAGCACCTGAGGCCTCTTTATTCAATGCCAGCCTTTTAAGCTGGTCTTCTCTTTCTCATTCCTGCTCTGTCTCCTTTGCTTCTCTTTCTTTATCCTTCCCCCTTGCCTGAAATTCCAGTTCCAGCTTCTTCAACATTCTTTTTCTTTTCTTTCTTTTTCTTTTACCTCTCTCTCACGCCTTTTCAATTCCAAGTCTCTTTCCTGTTCAAGCTGCTTCATTTGCAACCGAAGCCTAGCTAACTCAATTGATTCACCCCCTGGAGAACATGGTCTCTCTTGTATCCCTTCCAATTTCAAGTGCTGTGCAATTACCTTAACTATGTCCGCTTTCCTCACCTCTACGGTTAATTCTAACTCCAATTTATCCGCCAATCCCATTAGATTAGTCTTGATTACTTTTGTAAACCAGTTAAGGTTAAATATTCCATCTCTAGAAAAATTTTACAACTTCCAAAGCCATTTTGATTTACTAATGTATAAGAAACCAGGTCTCTGTCCTTATATCCTTTTTTACCAATTATTATTATTTCGTGTCCAATCACTTGTTGTCTGTATTTCAAATCGTGCATGAGCCTCCAGTCTAGGTTACGAGCGGGATGGGAGGAGGGCACAGTTTATCTAGTCCCACTACTCCACAGGTTGCACCATTTGTTTAAAAGTTTAATTCACTCAATAAAATGGCCAATTATTTGCCAGGCTTCTGTCAATAAACTCAGAATGATTGATTTATTATTAAGAAACTTCTTTTTCAAAAAATCAAGTTGCAAGAACAAGTTAACACACAATTTTAATCTGGAAATATAATTATCTACCCTTTTAAAACACCCCAGCACACACATACACGTGTACACGCATGCACACATACACACACAAGCAAGCAAAGGACAACAGATTGGGTCTCTGCAGAGATGGCCCTTGGAGAATGGACTTTAGCAAAAGGAAAGGATAAAGTTCGCAGGGTTTTGGCGCTGTTGATCTAGAGCCCCCTCGGGTGACAACAGCTTGCTGATTGCAGTAGATGCCTAGAGATTCTCAGGGGAGGTGGTGGCATAGTGGTATTGTCACTGGACTGGTATTCCAGAGACCCAGGTTAATCTCACCATGTCAGATGGTGGAATTTGAATTCAATAAATACCTGGAATTAAAAGTCTAATGATGACCATGAAGTCATTGTCGATTGTCGTAAAAACCCATCTGGTTCACTACTGTCCTTTAAGGAAGGGAATCTGCCATCCTCACCTGGTCTGGCCTACATGTGACTCCAGACCCACCAGCAATGTGGTTGACTCTTAAAAATGCCCTCTGAACAAGGGCAATTAGGGATGGGCAATAAATACTAGCCAGCGACGCCCCCCACATCCCACAAACAAATTTTAAAAAAGAGTTTCAGCGTGGAGGAGAATATAGAGCTGGATCAATTCTTCTTGTCTCAGCTTTGCAAGTTTCCAAATGCAGACAAATTATACTCAAATGAGGAATTTCTGGCTGCAATTTGGTAACCACATATGGACTTCAGGCAAGGCAGGGAAAGGGCAAGTTAGGGCAGCCTTCTTTCTTGGCTTATTCCCCAAAACTGAGTTCAAAAACAACAGGTTCAAAACTTAAACCTTCTCTAAACCACCAGGCCTTTGCCTTTAACTAGTTTTTTTCACAGCAATTAAAATAATTGCAGTTCGAACAAACAGCTGTCCCCCTTCAAGGCCATGATAGAGGTGTCAGCTGTGGCTCAGTGCATAGCACCCTCGCCTTTGAATCAGAGGGTTGTGGGTTCAGGTCCCACTCCCGGAAACCAAGAACTGTGATTGTACTCGAAAGAGTTGCAATCTGTGACTGTTAATAACTCGAAAGAGTTTCAAGGCCATGATGACCCAGTAGCTGAAATCATGTGACTTCCTAGAAAATGCATGCTTGTTGACAGTCCAAGGTGAACTTATGACCTTCTTTTAAAAAATCTAAGTGTCCGAATAATCCAATGTCTTTCCACATTTTAAAAGAAAATATAGTTTTTAACACTACCATTAATCACTGAACAACTCATTTGGTATCTATTTTCTAGTCCTTGTTTTCTCTGACTTCCTTACTCACTAATTTTCCGCCTTTCATTTCTAGCTTTGCCCCTCTCCCTTCTGAAACGATTCTGGCTTTTACGGGTTCGATCTCCCCCACAGCTGGTCCCATTGTCACAGAAATCTAAAATCCTCCATCCTGCACCATCTCTCCAGCCACACATTCATCTGCATTAGCCCCCTGTTTCTGTACTCGCTAGCATATGGCTCCTGGAGTAATCCACAGATTACCACCTTTTTAATTTCTTTCCTAGCCCCCTAAAATATGCCTGCACAGCCTTATCCTTCTTTCTACCCATAAGATTGGTACCAGTATGGACCACAACCCCTGGCTGTTCATCTTCCCTCCCAGAATGCTCTGCAGCTGTTAAATGATACCCTTGATGGCAGCACCTGGGAGGCAACATATCATCCTGGTGTCACAACTGCTACAACAGAAGTACCTACTTGTTCCCATAGCTATTGAATCCCCTATCACTATTCCTTTTCTGACCGTCATCCTACCGTCCAGCTAAGCCAACCAACATGTTGTGGACTTGGCTCTGGCTTTATTCCCCAGAGGAACCATTATCTTCATCAATATTCAGAGGGAAAATGTGCTCAGGGGACTTCTGCACTACCTGCTGGTCCCTCTTGTCTGTTTGGTGGTCAACCATTCCATCTCTGCCTGCACACTATTAAACTGCGGGATGACTACCTCCTAAAACATGCTTTTAATGTTATTCTCAACCTCGCAGATGCACTGCAGTGACTCTAGTTACCTCTCAAGCTCTGAAACCAGGAGGTTGAAGTCCTCCAGCTGATAACACTTCCAGCCTATGCGGTTGTCCAGGACATGAGCAATGTCCTGGAGTTCCCACATGGAGCAGGATGTGCATTCATTGGGGCTGAAGTGCCCTGCAATGCATTTATTTATTTGACTACTGTGTAAAATTATCAGAAATAAACTTAAGACTTGTCCCTTATCTGGAGACAAAAAAAAAAAATCAACCCAGAAGTGTGAAGTGATTCATTTTGGTCGGAAGAACATGGAGAGACAATATAAAATAAAGGGTACAATTCTAAAGGGGTGCCGGAGCAGAGCCTAAATCATGGAAGGTGGCAGGACAGATTGAGAATGCAGTTAATAAAGCATACAACATCGTAGGCTTTATTAATAGTGGCATAGTGTATAAAAGCAAGGAAGTTATGCTAAACTTGTATGAAGCACTGGTTTGACCTCAACTGGAGTATTGTGTCCAGCTCTGGGAACCACACTTTAGGAAAGATGTGAAGGCATTTGAGAGAGTGCAGAAAAGACTCACGAGAATGGTCCCATGGATGAGGAACTTCAGTTATGTAGATAGATTGGAGAAGTTGGGACTGTTTTCCTTGGAGAAGAGAAGATTGAGAGGCGATTTGTTAGAGATATTTAAAATCATGAGGGATCTGGACAGAGTAGATAGGGAAGAAGTTTTCCCATTGGTGAAACAAGAACAAGAGAGCATGGATTTAAGGTAATAGGCAAAAGAAGCAATGGCATGATGAGGAAAAGCATTTTCACGCAATGGGTGGTTCAGATCTGAAATGCACTGCTTGAGAGTGTGGTGGAGGCAGGTTCAATGGAGGCATTCAAGAGGGAATTGGATTGCTATCTCAAAAGGAAGAATGTGCAAGGATATTTGGAGAAGGCGTGGGAATAGCACCAGGTAAATTGCTTCTAAGGAGAGCTGGTGCAGACACGATGGGCTGAATGGCCTCCTGTGCTGTAACAATTCCGTGATTTGTGATTCAGTGAATTAAAGTTTATGCATTTAATCAATGTTGCTTATTTACTTTTTTAAACAAATTACTTGATCTAGTTTAAGTAATAGGCAGTTTAAATTAAATGTTTACCTGTAAATGTACCCCCACCATATACCGTGATGCCACTTTGCAATTCTTTTTCTCCCCAACCATGCATCTCTCTCTGTTGCTCTGTCATGCATTTGCTCTAAACCTTTGAGACTGCTCCCCATTGCATTGATGGAAGGAAATGCTCTGGCTGTGTTCAGAAAGGTAGGAATAGAACAAGGGCATTTCCCTCATTTCACAATACTTGCCTCCAATCCAATAGCAGGTTCAGCTGAGCAGGTAAAATGGAAACTGACAATATAGGAAGTCTGGGAGTCTTGCCCTTGGTCCTGTATTTAAAGTCATGTGTCTTGTGAGGGGCAGACTGAGGATCCTTACTTCATAAGACTGACTAAAAGATTCTGAAATTAGTAGGGACCCAATACAATTAGGACCCTTCCGTTTTCTGATTCCACTGGGTCTCCACCAGAGCTGCAGTGGGATCTGATGGAACCACTGAGGAAATTCAAGATCATTGTATTCATTTTGTTAAACTGGAATATTAACAACAAAATATAATTAGCCAAGCTTAGATGTTGTATGTTGTCCTCAGACATGTATGTGTATCTATCCCTGGTCATAACTGTTACCTTACTATAGGATTTCGCCAAGTGATATCAATGAAAGAAAATTAGCGCTGCAGTCGATTAAAGAAGAAAATCTCAGAGAAAATGATGAGAGCCTCTTTAAACCTCAACAAAATGAGTTCAGTAGAGAAAGTGAACAAACTGAGAAAATGAAGGAAAGAGAGAAAGGTAGAGAAATAACAGGTATGATGAATGAAATTCCCTTTGACTATTCTAGTTACTGGAGTAATATGAAAATATAAGGCAGTGTGATTCACATTAATTTTGTGTTAGGTTTTTGTTTGCCATATATTAGCTAGTGTGTCTGTGTGTATGTATTGAGAAGAGAAATTCAAAGACAAGTGCCTCCAAAGAACTGCTATTCGTTCTGCTGGAGATTACCTTGTACTGTTTTAAAATTTGCTAAAAATACTTTGATTCACTTAACTCACCCCTGGACAATTAATGTACAGCTGATATCTCATGTTATTGCTCAATTTTATAAAGGTATTATGACAAGTAGCATTATCAGGGACTATTATATTCAGCATTAGAGTAGCTCTGGGATCTGGAAGCAATGGGTTGGCAACATAAATTCTCACAGTACTGATGTGTGGTCTCAGGTTGTGGATGGGACATATATCTGAAAGAGTGAGACTGAGTAAGGATAAGAATGCAGAGACATTAGAGTAGGTGCAGGGATGGGCACACCTTTTATTGGAGTAAAATCTTAAAGCACTGGAACCAATTAATTTTATTTTAATTTTTTTATAAGCACATCTCCTTTGCCAGCTCCACAATTTCATTTGAAATAACTGAAACCAATCCCCATGCTTATGTGTGACTCCAATTTTTCCATATTACTATGTGTATTTGCGGTTCTCTTTTCCCTAACCTGAAAATTCCTTTTCTCTACATATCTGTGATTCTGTTTCATAGGGCATAATTTTGCCCTTGTTGGGCGGACGTGACGGGCAGGCCCGGGAGTAATTGTGAAGCTGACCACTACACGTGATCGGGCCCTGACATCGATTTCACGTTGGTTGGCCACTTAATGGCCAGCCAGCATGAAACAAGCACTGCAGCGCTGAGCACTGCCAGGGTGGGGGTGGGAACAGCGTGAGCGCTGAGGTTTGCGCATATGTGAGGGCGCGCGCAATGAAAGCTCTCTGAGGCACAGAGCTGCCTCAGGGAGCTGAAGATTTTGAACTGTAAATATAAAAATATTAAAATTATGAAAACCTGTCCCCTCATGTGACTCTGTCACACGAGGAGACATGTTTTCATTATTTTAATATATTTATTTTTGACTCTGCCACATGAGCAGGAACATGTTAAATATGAGCTTTAAAAGTTTTTTTTAATCACCTCATCCCGCTCTTGGATGAGGCTTCACCAAAAATGCAAAGGCCGCTTGGCCTTTTCGCTCGCCCGCCAACCGAATAGCTGGACAGGCAGCGAAAAATTCAAATCATTTAATTTATTAAGGCCCTTAATAAGCCGCTTAATTGTCAGCAGGCATGCTGCCGCCTCTCATGCGCGCCCGCCGTGCGAAATATCACAAGAGTACGCGATGACGTCAAGACGCTTACCCAATGTTATCATACACTATTTTACTCTGCCCAACAAGAGAAAAATTCTGCCCATTGAGTCATCGAGGAATTATGGCACAGAAGGAAGCCATTTGGTCCATTGAGTCCTTGTCAGCTCTCTGTAGAGCAATCCAGTCAGTCCCAAATCCCCATAGTCATGGAAGTTTATTTCTCTCAAGTGCCCATCCAATTTCCTTTTGAAATCATTAGTCATCTCCACTTTTACCACTCTTGTATGCAATGAGTTCCTGGTCATTACCATGTGCTGCGTAAAAATGTTCTTCCTCACCCTTTATCACGTGCCTGAACACGTGGCGGCTGAACTTGCTCCAAACCTTAAATTTGTGATGGTTAATCCTTGTACCTTTAGCTAATGGGGATGGCTTTTCTTTGCTTACCTTACTAAGGTACAAAGTACATAATCTTATACACCTCTATCAGATGTCCCTCATGTAGTATAAGGGTCTGGCACATAAAGGGACTAAGTACAGTACCACCTGCACAGTGATGTAAGAGAACACATGACCAGCACCTAGCATTCTCACCTGAAGCAAAGCTCAAGAAGAGAAGGCACAGGAGGAAATTGCCAGAGAAAAGCTCCAAAAAAAGGATTGGAATCTGACAGCAGAAATTAAATTCCTCACTGCAGCAGAAGACTCCAATGAATCTCGTGGAAGTCCAGTTTCAATACCCAGAGTGTGCAGACCTAGCAAGAGTGAGCTAAAAATTTAAATTCCTGGACAACACAAGTCCTGAAAAAAGTTAAATACTGCAGTGGTCAGAAATTGCCGTTTAAATCACAGCCTGAGAAACCCGATTCCCGAGTCGGTGCCTGAACACCGAACATGCTCCAAAAAAAGGGAAAAAGAAGATTAATTAAAAATCAATCATAACTGAGTAGGCAACTTTAAAAATTGGCAAAAGACAGGATTCGATGCTTCTAAGCCCTGAGAACATTGTGCTAAAGTGTCCAGGCAGCCATTGTTGATAAAAAATAAACGCTGAGATCACGAACGCCGTTACTGCAGGAGCCTTCCAAAACTGGCAAGCAAGGGAAAACTCTGTGAAGAAGCGTATGTTGGTGCTATCTTGGATTTTTGGAAAACTCTTAAAGCTGAACCTGCAATTTAAAAATTTTAACCATGAATCAGAAATCCACTCTTCCAGATCAATTAGGACTTACCCAAGGCTCAGAACAATCACAAAATTGGAAACTGGAGAAAGAGATTCTTTGGATACATGATTACTTCAGGTCTGGGTAAAAAGACAGAAGCTGAACAAGTTAACACACTGCTTTATTTGGTAGGCCTGATAGCCAATGATGTAATAGCTAGACAAGGAATCAACAAATCATCTGCAAAATTTGATGAAGTTTTAAAATCATTCGATGCTTACTTTAACCTCAGAAGTAACAAAATCCTTGAAAGGGCTAAATTTAATAAACGTGTCCAGGAGCCAGGAGAACCTGTCGACTCCTTCATTAATAAGCTGAATAGAATGGTTGAAGGCTGTGATTACAGTGACCTGAAACCTAAGCTAATCAGCGATAGAATAGTCATGGGAGTGGCGGACAGTGCACTCTCATACATGCTTCAAGCAAATGAAGATTTAACCTTTGATGAGGCCATCCAGATTGTCATATAATCTGAAATCCATTTGCAGCACAGATCCATATGAAGGGGAGAAAGCAAACCATAGTACAAAGTAAATTCCACTGTCCAGTTGGTGTAACAGCACAGAAGCAGGGGCGCTCCAGGCCAAGGGAAGCAATACCTTAACCGACTGGTACAGCGACCATGCCAATGCTGTGGAGCAAAACGGGCCACAGGCGTGATCAATGTCTGGCAATTTCGGCCCCATGCTTTCAGTGTAACCGAATAGGACACTTCGGGAAACTGCAAAGCCAAAACATTGAAACGCATGGAAGATCCCAAGAGGATTCACAAGGTTGTGAACAGCACATCAAGAGGACAACAACCATGCATCTTGGGTGACGTCAAAGATCCTGGATTTTCGTCCTGGAATGTGGACATCTTGGTTAACGGCCAGCTCACTTCGGGTGGAATCTTTCCAGATTTGCACTAAGTGCGGTAGCGAGGTTGAAAAACGTTGTTTTACACACCGGCTGCAACGGTGGGTTTTGCATTCCCAGGAAACACACTGGATCTCTGGCGGGGCAGACTCTAATTCGCCCACCCCACTGTCACCTCAGGCCTTCAGTAACCTGGATGCCACATTTAAAGGGCGCACCTGCACAGAGCTAGTACTTTAAGGGATCGGAAGCTGCTGCAGAGTCATGGCTACCAAAGGGAGGAAACATGCTGCACCCAAATTAAATGACGCCTCCCTTGGGTGCCTACTGGACGCAGTGTATTCCTCTGCCCCTGCCCTGGACGAAGACCAGCAAGCAAGTTCACCAATCCAGCAGGAGAGGCGGTGGCAGCTGTAGTCAGCACCAACACCTTGCAAAAGAGGACAGCCACCCATTGCCGAAAGAGGGTGAATGACCTTGAATGATCTCCTCCATTCCACCAGGGTAAGTCACTCTTCTCATCACTCTCAACTCACACACTCACAAACCCATTATACATCTGCAGGGATCTCACTCACTGCCAGTTCAAGGGGCATCACTCTCTCAACACACCTTCATCTGCCCTGTGGATCGTGTCCTCATCTCGTCCATGGCACCACTCAGCACCCACACGTGCCAGACATTCTTCTCATCTGGCATGGCAAGTGTCCTGCTTACACTCTCTCCATCTGTATTCATGCAGGACAAGCTGGCACACAACAAAAAGGAGAGGCCGCAGATTGGTGGAGGAATGCCCAACATCAGGGTCCTCACAGACTTTGAGAATAGAGTCATCCAGCTGGCCCACAACGATCTGGACCATTCCTGTGCTGATGGTAAGGTTGGCGGTACTCAACCAAGTGAGGATCCAACAGTACATCATCCATCAGACAACCATGCTGTGAGTTAGTTCCCCTGTTCCACAGTCCCCTGCCGTGCACTAAATATGTCTTCTTGCTTTCGCAAGCACACCAGTGAAGTAGTTGAGGGAGTCCACAAGCCAGGTTCTCCACTCAAGCTCCAAAGACTCCTCGAAAGAAGAATCTGATGATTTCAGTCTGAGGTGATAGCACTGGCATGCCAACACACCAAGGTCAACACTAGTAGGATGGCGGCTGTCATGGAGGCCTTGGTTCAGGACATTGGTCCTGCACTACTGTGCGGACTGAACTCCATCGCTGATGCCATAGTTGGCATCCAGAAGTTCCAACGCGAGAGGGGAGCAGGACAGCTCAATCTCACTCCAGCTGCCCCTTCTCCTCAAGGAATCAGCCAGGGGCTGTTGGGCACCCATAAGGAGGATCAACAGGTGCACCCCCAATGGCCATCTACACAGGTGACTCCGTGAGTGTCTGGCCCATCTGAATCCCCTCTTCCTGTGACCCCAGCAGCTCCAGCTCCATAGGCTGAGGAGGGTGCCACTGCCACACAGCAGGACCCTGAAAGCAGGCCAGGACCTTCCAGGTCTCGGCCCTCCAGAGGACACTTGCCAAGGTCTTCACCGACAGAGCACAGCAGTCAGCTGGCAGCCTCCACCTTCGCTGTGGGTGTTAGGGAAGCATCAAGCAGGGTTCAGAAGGTAATGAACATGTAGTTGCACAGCCTGGGCATGGATGTTAATCACTTGTACATAATGCTCGCTTTTGTAAATAAATTCCCAAGAATGCCTCCTTGCCTATGGCTCCTTGTTATGATAAGTAATGTTCCTGTCACTCAGATGTGAAACCTTGGTTCATGCACAAGACAAAGGTAGGTGTCTCATTCCAACGCCTCTTCCCTGTGCAGTCTGTAACCTTCAGACCAAAGTGATGTCCAGCTTCACACTCACTGGACATATTACTGATGTCTGCACCTCGAATGTCAGAATGTCATGGGCAGGCATCTCAGAGCTCCGTCATTCTCTCTGTGTGCTCTCAGCACCTTTGAGGTGGGGCTGGCCCCCCATCTCTTCAGCACCTGTGACCGGTGACGCTGTGGTCTTAAAGGGGTCAGGTGTTGAAAGTTGACAAAGGATCAGATGCATTTAAAGTTTAACAGCTGTGTTTCCATGGTATGAGCCTGATCAAAGAGCACAAGTGAGCTGCCCTCAGCCTGGCAGGAGTCAGACATTTACAGAGGCAACTTAAGATCAATGGAGTGTCCTCACTGCATGTCGTCATCATCCTCCTGGAATCTAGCGATGTTAGGGCCTCCACTGCGTCTTCATGACATGAGCCTGATCACTGAGAGTCTTTGCGCTGCCATCAGCCACATAGGAGTCAAACGTTCACAGATGCAAGGTGAGGACGTCAGGACTGTGCTCACAACATGTCGTGATCATCCTCCACAAATCTTGCGGCTATGCAGGCCTCCCAAGTGCGCCTGCCTCGTCTGGCCAGTGCGATGGCCTCACTACTGGTATCCTCGCCTTCGAGGACCTCATCCTCTTTGATGTCCTCCTCATCGGAGGAGATGTCCAGCTCTTCCATCTCCTCTTCAGGCAGGCCCTCCCCCTGTTGCAGTGCCAGGTTGTGGAGTGCGCAGCAAGCAACGATGGTTCTCGACATCTTCTGGGGACTCTATAGCAGTGCTTCAACAGACCTGTCAAGGCACCGGAACCTCATTTTCAAAATGCCTATCGTTTGCTCCACCAAAGTCCGGATCGTGGCATAAGCCTCGTTATAACGTTGCTCTGCTGCAGTCTGAGGCCGCTGCATGGGCGTCATCAGCCACGTCCTCTGTGGGTAACCCTTGTCCCCGAGGAGCCAACCCTGTAGCCTCTCTGGATCCTGGAAGACCTGAGACCTGCTAAGGATGTAGGAGTCGTCGACACCCCCTGGAAATCGTGTGCAGACCTGTAGGATGCATTTGTGGTGGTCGCACACAAGCTGAACATTCAGCGAGTGGAAGACCTTGCAATTGACATAGTTGACTGCTTGTTGCCACGGAGATTTAAACGCCACGTGAGTGCCATCGATGGCACCCTGCACCTGTGGAAAACCGGAAATCTGGACAAATTCCAGTGCTCTTGCAACTTGGCTTTCCTAATCCCAGGCAAAATGCACAAAGTTCTGTGCCTTTGTGAAGATGGCTTCTGTGACCTCCTGGATACACTTGTACACGGAGGCTTGCGAGATCCCACACAGGTCACCTGTGGAACCTTGGAAGGAACCACTAGCGTAAAAATTGAGCGCCACGGTCACTTTCATGGCCACTGGCAGTGGATGATCTCCATGTCCCCGTGGCACCAAATCCTGCAGCAGGTGGCATATGTGACTGACCAGTTCCCTAGACATGCGCAGTCTTCAGCGACATTGGCTGACAGTCATCTGCAGGAATGACAGGCACCATCTATAGAACCTGGGTCTAGCAAGGCGCCCATGAGCGACGGCCCACTGTGGATCTTCTGCTGCATTTGCAACAGGCCGTGTCGCCCCTTCATCTTGAGGGTGGTGCTCCTCCCTTTGCTGAGCCAGGTGCTTCCGCCACTCTCCTTCTCTGCTCCCTGTAAGCCATAAGACTTACCACCAAACCACTAGGCTCTATGATCCTGATGTTCTCCTCCTGCAGGTTCAAAGCGAGAGAAGTGTGGGTTAGCATAGGTGCCTTAAGAACCTCTCTTGGTTAAGTATGAAGGCCCCTTCACACATACAGGAGGGTGCTGGCCATCACTTGGATGGCTCCCAACCCAGGCCTGACCTGCACTGGAGCCTTTGCCCCGGCACTGCACTGAAATCCAGCTGGGGAAAAGCAACCTGCCTGGCGCCCCAGCGAATGCGCGGCACCTCTTCCTTGATGTCCTTTGGGAGATGCTCGCGAGCACTGCACAAGTTTGTGTACGCTCACCTCTGAGCTCTCCTCGAAGTTCAGGTCACTGTCCAGGTGCATACCTTTAAAGGCAGTCATGAAGCATGCTGTTCTGAAGTCACACCGACGTGGGTGGTAAATTTGATGTGGGGAAATGATTCCAGCGAGCAGGAAGAAGCTGAGTCCCGGTCATAGGCATGATTCTGGAACCATTCAGATATGGCGGCAAACAAATCATCGAGCTTATGTATGCCATCAGTAACCAGTCTTTTTCTCTCTTGAGCAGAGATGCCTGTATAGACCTGAATCTCCTCAAAATGGCAGATATCAAGACAACCAATGTCGTAAATTATATAGAGTGAGCTCCAATATGAAAGATTCTCACAACAGGGTCTTCAGCTCTGAATAGCCTTCTCCCTTTGCAGAGCAGGTTTGTCTACTTTTGTTACAGGTGCCAGAAGCCCCTCATTGGTCAGACCAGACAACTACTCAGATGGTTACCACGACACCTCAAGTCAATGACAGTCAAGAGAGGAACCAGCAATGAGAAGTGCCTCAACCTCTGGCCCCGGCACCAGTTGGAGAGATAAACCCTGAGACCATAGATTAGACACTGCAATTCCCAGTCAGCATGACAGTGCCACAAACAATGCTGGAACTGAACAGCAAACATACATTGATGACAGCAAACCACAGAGCCAAACGCAAAAGTGAGTGTACTATCAAGTCACACCCTCACAACAGGAAGAGACATCTTCCATTCCAGAGTGCATCGCGGTGAGCCACACGAAGGAAGAAAAGAATAAAAACACTATAGGGACGGGCCCAGTGTTCGTCCACCCCGTATGGAACAGGATAAACCAACCCACCATCTATCACTACAATTGCAGAATTGTCAAAGAGCAATTCAACGCCAAAGAACAGATAAAGAGGATGAGAAGGTACCCAGATGCCTGAACAAGCTCCAATTCAACAAAGTTTTCCTGCAGCGAAAGAGCCTAACACTCCTCCGATAGTAGTGACACCTCCTCCAGATGTGGAAGTGTTATAAGGCCTCCTGTGGTAACCTGAGGTGCAACACACCTTTAAGAGAATGTGAGCAGATTGACCACGTAACTGTATTACCCAACTGCTGTGTAGTTCGGGCTACAATGTTAATCAGTAGTTTAGAATAGGGTCTGCTTTGAAAAGCACACATGTGTTAGTGCTTTGTGACTTATGTCAATAAACAGCATGTGCTTCATCTTACGTGGGTCCCTGCATCTACAGTATCTTGTTTACCAACTCACTCACCAGTTGATAGGCGTGCAACTGTGTTTGCTGAGCATAGCGACCTGACAGAAGGAACATAATAACTGGTGACGTGGCAAAACACGACCAATCGACGGCACCAAAGAAAGCTGTGGAAATTAAACAGAAGTAAATCAGCCGTATCTTGCAAGGCAATTGTGAGTACAGTCTTCATCATAGTTGTTGAAGTTATCTCCCTCCAGTGTGCCACAGTTTGGCCATATTGAACCGTTTGATCAGACCACTGATGACTGGCCACATTATATTGAATGCCTCGCATTCTTCTTTTTGGCTAACAACATATCAGGGGAGGAGGAGAGGCGAGTGATCCTCTTCTCAACATATGGCAGTGAAACATATGGCCTAATTTGTAGTTTAACGGCACCCAATGCCCCAGATTCCAAGAGCTTTGATGAGTTGGCAAATCTTGTGAAAAACCACTTTCAGCCGAAACCAACGGTAACAAGGCTGGAGAGACAGTCACTTAATATGTAGCAGCCTTAAAACAACTGACAGAGCACTGTGAGTTCGGGACGACGATTAGTGACATGTTAAGAGACCAATTATTTTGTGGGGTTAATGAAGATGTCTTTCAAAAAAGATTGTTGGCAGAAATGAATTTAGATTTCAGCAAGGCACTGGAGTTGGCACTCGCAATGGAGAGGGCAATCAGAGATTCAGAAGCAATCAAGGGAGTACAAAATGGCCTCATGTCGGGAGGGAAGCACCGGTTAGAATTTGTAAAGAAGCGCTGGGCTCTGTGTAAAGGCAGGAAACAGCCACGATTAACAGACCAGCAAAAAGCAATCGTTTAACAGAGAAAACCCACAATAATAATGGTACCTCTCCCAGGCCTTGGTTAGTCCACCTGCTGTGTACAGAGCTCAGAAGCAGCTCAGATGTATCAAAATGCTACAAAGTCATAAAAAAGGAATGAAACCAGACGGACCACCCGGCATTGACCTAGGCATCGGAAATGACAACGGCAATCTCAGCCCTGCCGACCCTGCAAAGTCCTCCTTATTAACATCTGGGGACTAATGCCAAAATTGGGAGAGCTGTCTCACAGACTAGCCAAGCAACTGCCTGACATAGTCATCCTCATGGAATCATATCTTACAGATAATGTCCCAGATACCACCATCACCATCCCTGGCTTTGTCCTGTTCCACCAACAGGACAGACACAACAGAAGTGGCGACACAGTGGTATACAGGCGGGAGGGAGTTGCCCTGGGAGTCCTCAACATCGGCTCCGGACTCCATGAAGTCTTATGGCATCAGGTCAAACACGGGCAAGGAAACTTCCTGCTGATTACCATGTACTGCCCTCCCTCAGTTGATGAATCAGTGCTCCTCTATGTGGAACATCACTTGGGGGAAGCACTGAGGGTGGCAAGGGTGCAGAATGTACTCTGGGTGGGGGACTTCAATGTCCATCACCAAGAGTGCCATGGAAGCATCACTACTGAATGAACTGGCCAAGTCCTAAATTACGTAGCTGCTGGACTGGGTCTGCGGCAGGTGAGAGAGCCAACAAGAGGGACAAACACACTGGACCTCGTCCTCACCAACCTGCCTGCTGCAGATGCATCTGTCCATGACAGTATTGGTAGGAGTGACCACCAAACAGTTGTTGTGGAGACGAAGTCCCGCCTTCACATTGAGGATACCCTCCATCGTGTTGTTTGGCACTACCACCGTGCTAAATGGGATAGATTTCAAACAGATCTAGCAACTCAAGACTGGGCATCAAAGAGGGTCATCAGCAGCAGCAGAATTGCACTCGAACACAATCTGTAACCTCATGGCCCAGCATATCCCCCACTCTACCATTACCATCAAGCCAGGGGATCAACCCTGGTTCAATGAAGAGTATAGCAGGGCATGCCAGGAGCAGCACCAGGTATGGTTAAAAATGAGGTGTCAACCTTGTGAAGCTATAACACAGGACTACTTGCATGCCAAACAGCTTAAGCAGCAAGTGATAGACAGAACTAAGCGATCCCACAAGCAATGGACCAGATCTAAGCTCTGCAGTCCTGCCATATCCAGTCGTGAATGGTGGTGGACAATTAAACAACTCACTGGAGGAGGAGGCTCCACAAATATCCCCACCTTCAATGATGGAGGAGCCCAGCACATCAGTGCAAAAGATAAGGCTGAAGCATTCGCAACAATCTTTAGCCAGAAGTGCCAAGTGGATGATCCACCTCGGCCTCCTCCGGAGGTCCCCAGCATCATAGATGCCAGTATTCAGCCAATTCAATTCACTCCATGTAATGTCAAGAAATGGCTGAAGGCATTGGATAGTGCAAAGGCTACGGGCCCTGACAATATTCCGGCATTGGTACTGAAGACTTGTGCTCCAGAATTTGCCACACCCTAGCCAAGCTGTCCCAGGACAGCTATAACACTGGCATCTACCCAGCTATGTGGAAAATTGCCCAGGTATGCCCTGTACACAAAAAAAGGACAAATTCAACCCAGCCAATTACCGCCCCATCAGTCTACTCTCGATCATCAGTAAAGTAATGGAAGGAGTCATCAACAGTGCTATCAAGCGGCACCTGCTTAGTAATAACCTGTTCACTGACACCCAGTTTGGGCTCTGCCTGGGCCATTCAGCTCCTGACCTCTTTACAGCCTTGGTTCAAACATGGACAAAAGAGCTGAACCCCTGAAGTGTGGTGAGAGCGACTGCCCTTGACATCAAGGCCGCACTTGACTGAGTGTGGCATCAAGGAGCCCTAGCAAAACTGGAGTCAATGAGAATCAGGGGGAAAACTCTCTGCTAGTTGGAGTCATACCGTGCTAGTTGGAGTCATACCTAGCACAAAGGAAGATGGTTGTGGTTGTTGGAGGTCAGTCATCTCAACTCCAGGACATCACTGCAGGAGTTCCTCAGGGTAGTGTCCACTGCCCAACCATCTTCAGCTGTTTCATTAATGACCTTCCAACATAAGGCCAGAAGTGGGGATGTTCGCTGATGATTGCACAATGTTCAGCACCATTTGCGACTCCTCAGATACGGAAGCAGTCCATGTCCAAATGCAGTAACACTTGCACAATATCCAGGCTTGGGCTGACAAGTGGCAAGTAACATTCGCGCAGATGGTCAGAAAATGACCATCTCCAACAAGAGACAATTGATGTTCAATGGCATTAACATCATTGAATCCCCCCCACTATCAACATCCTGAGGGTTACCATTGACCCGAAACTGAACTGTACTCATCACATAAATACTGTGGCTACAAGAGCAGGTCAGAGGCTAGAAATCATGCGACAAGTAACTCACCTCCTGGCCCCCACAAAGCCTGTCCACCATCTGCAAGGCACAGTTCACTGCTAATGTCACTGTGGGCGTATCTACACCACATGGACTGCAGCGGTTCAAGAAGGCAACTGACCACCACCTTCCCAACGGCAACTAGGGATGGGCAATAAATGCTGGCCCAGCCAGTGAAGCCCACATCCTGTGAATGAAAAGAAAAAAGAACCAGTGCTGCAACTGCCTTCGGCCAACACTACAATGATGCAGAAGAAGTGGGTAGATAAAAATTGCATGGCCTCCTTCAATTTGATCCGCATGTATGCCGGTAGGTCACAAATAGCGACATTTGTTGGAGGAACAAAATTGAAAACAATTGATCAGTTTGAAACTGTTGAAAGGGAGAAAAATCAGCTTGAATTTCCAAAATAGTATAGATTAATGATGGGAAGAATTTGGAAAGAAAGAATTGCTTTATCATTTAAAAGTTATTTATAAAGATTCAGCTGAGTTATTAAAGTGCACATTTTTTATTATATTGTATTATTAAAATATATTATAAGGCTGTAAGATGCTGAGGGTTGACATGTGTGTAAGTGGTATTAGAAAGTACTGGAGAAAGTAGTAAAGAAGATATCTTGAGGCTGGGAAACAATGAATAACTTAGGTGGGCTCCTGTGCAAACCACAGGAAAGGATAGAAAAATCAGCCACATTCTTAAAGCTCAAAGTTCAATGTTGCAGTTCAGGTAGAATAGTTTCCAAGCCCCCAGTGTCTTAAGTGGAGTCACAACCCAGAAACAGCCCAGGCTTGCAATTATTTTCTAAGTCTGCAAGAAGAGGAAAACCTAGACTGAAAGACAACCCGCTTCTGGCCCCCACTTTCGTGTGAATTCCACTGAGGTCAGCTTGGAGTGTGTGCCACCAAAGGCGAACGCAAGATCAGTATTTGTTAAACCCAACTCCTTAGCTCGACGGAGTCCCCTTCCCCTTCCCTGGTGACCAGGACTTGGGGCCTAGTCTGTCTCTCCCCAGATCTGCCTCTTAAGTGAAAAGGCAAAAAAGGTTTTATTAGTTAGCTTTGCTGCTTGGCACATTTTAATGGTCAATTTTATTAATTGCTCATTTTTTAAAATTATGAATTTATTGCTTTGTTTTTTTTCTACTCAGCAAGTTATTTATGTTTTCTTCATCCTTAACTTTTTTTTGAAATTCATGTTTAATGTTGTGCCAGCTGCCAAACCAGGTCTCAAGCAGCTGCTGCTAGGTTTCTTGCTGGAAGGGAATGAGAGGTTCATAAGAGTCTGATGCTTTTTTGAGGGCTTGCAAAAAGTGTTATTTTTTTCTCGAATAGAAGGGAGATGTGGTGGCAATGCTCAGCATTTCTGGTGGCATCTCTGCAGAGAGAAGCAGAGGTCAGTGACCCTTCATCAGAACTAGTGCAACCTGAAGCATTGACTCTATCCCTCTCTCCACAGATGCTCCTTGGCCTGCATTTTCTGTTTATATTTCAGATTTCCAGTATTGGCTGTACTTTTCTCTTCTATTATATGTTTGATGCTGGGCATTTGTAGGTGAGGAAATGAGAAAATATTTATCACTCAATGCAAAGTATAATTTTTCTTTTAAAGCCCACTTGTGTGGTAGAAATAGTACATAATTGCAAATGAATTGGTTGGTGCTAATTTACTGGAAGGTTTTGCCATTTTTAAACTTGGAAGTGAAACCAGGAGTCATGCGCCAATCAAATATGTCACCCTAAGTTCAAGATATTCTAATCTGTACATGAGATTATTATTTGCGGTGCTTGTGAGGTTCAAGTCTGTTCGATGTTGCTATTTGGATATTGCATAGGGCCAGGTTCAAAGAAGGGGAGCTGGTTGCATGATATGAATGGTCAAGTTGTGTGTAATTGTCTGACAAAGCTGTGGTTGTTAAGTGTATCATGTTGAAAACTGCGCTTTCAATGGGAGTTATAAATAGAGCCATAGAATACAAAAGCGAAGAGGTTTTGTTGAACCTACATAAAACAGTTCAACCACAATGTGACTATGGTTTCCAATTCTGGGCACCGGAAGGATTTGAAGGCTTTGTAGAGGGTTCAGAAGAGATTTACTAGAACAGTTCCAGGGACAAGGGATTCCAGAGAAGCTGGGTTCTTCTTAGAGCCATGAAGCCTGAGGGCATTTGATGGAGCTGTATAAAATTATGAAGGATTGGATAGAATAAATAGAAACTGTTTCCAATGGCTAAAGGGTTGATAATCAGATGGCCCAGATTTAACTTTATTTAAGTTGGTTTGCAAAAGAACCACAGGTGATACAGAGAAAAACTTTTACAGAAAGAGTGATTAGGATTTGGAATGCACTCCCTCCCAGTCATTGTAGTAGATACAGATTCAAATTAGTGTTCAAAAGAGAATTGGATAAATACTTAAAAATAATACATAATTTGTGTTAATTGGCCAGCCAGTGTGAAATCACAGTCGTGATCATGCGTGCCCAGCGAGCGAAAAATTCAGGCCGTAGAGTGGTGGATGCAAAAACGCCCCAGTGGGGTGGGGACTGACTAAGGATGCTTCTGAATGGATGAACTTAGAGGTCTGTAATCATCATGTGAACTTGTGATGGAATGCTTTGTCCTAAGGAATAGTTGAGATGGCCAACAATGCAAAATGGGCTCATTGCAAATAAATAGATTTTTTGTGTGCCAGTTTTTATTTTCCAGTGACTTGGAAAATATTGTCAAGATTTTTAATTTCAAGCTCGCTAAAAGCAACAGTGAGACCAGGAAACAAATCTCTAAACAGATTCAGTGGAAAGAAGATTAAGCGCAGTGAAAAATAGACTACTGATTCACCAAGAGCTCGTTTCACATTGCTGGCATAGACCAATTTCGTCCACTGCATCTTTTAGGGGAAAATGGATATATCTTTGAAGCATTGGAAATACAGGGCTATGTATAGAGTGAAAGGCAATGATGAGGTTTAGATTGCTCCAGCGAAGAACTGGCATACTGGGTCAGAAAGCATTTTTTTTCTGTGCTGTAAACTTTTATGTTTTTTGGAGAGGAGAGGATATGTCAAAGGCTTAGTTTGTGTTCAGTAAGACTAAGCTAAGCTTCCAGCATGCTACTTCCTTCTCCTCGGCTTCAGCACATCCGCTTCTGAAACATTCATTCATGCTTTTGTCACCTCCGGACACAACAATTCTAATGCTCTCCTAGCTAACCTCTCATCTCTATGCACTGTAAACATCAATTCATCGAAAACGCTGCTGCTCACATCCTATCCTGTACCAAGTTTTGTTCACCCATCAATATTGTCCTTGCTGTTGCACATTAACTCCCCCCAACTTCATCATGCCTTCAATTTAAAATTCCAATCTTTGTGTTCAAATCTTTTCTTGGTCTTACCCTTTCTAACTTTGTAAGCTCCTCCAGCCCTACAATTACCCTTGCCCTGTACTTTCCCTTCCTCTGGCCATGATACCTTATGCAATCTGTCCAAACCATTGGCAGCCATGCCTTCAGCTGGCTAAGCATCACATTCTGGAATTCCCTCCCTAATCCCGTCCACCTCTCTATTTCTCTATCATCTTTTACCACCCTCCTTAAAGCCAACAACTTTGAAAAAACATTTGGTCACCCCATACAATATCTGTTCTGTTGCTCAGTGTCCATTTTCACCTGATTAGACCTTTGTGAAACACTTTGAGAAGTTTTCCTAGCAAGTTGTTATTGTCAGAGCAAAACTTCTCTCCCTTTGAACTTGTGTTTCTTTTTCTAAGATATGTGAACTCTCTCACTTTCTCTTCCACGTCTAAACTTATCATTTTCTTTTCATTTCCATGTCTAAATTTGTCCCTCTCTGCGAACTTGCCCTCCCCCTGTCTGCAACCTCCTTGTAAGAATTTCTCTTTCACTTTATATATAAAAAATGCATTGGATAGTATTTTTAAGCACTGTGCGGCCAATTCTAACTGCTCCAGAGTGTTAGAATGGGACAATGGTGGGTCCTAAATTGCAGTACACACTTAACACCTTGTTCCTGTTCCATTTGCAGTCATTGTATTTTCTTTAGGATTTTAGCAGGACGACCTGAGCACCTGTTTAATGCAGTAGCATACTTTCAATATGCTGCGCATCAGGATTCTGCACTGGTTGTTGTTCCCCCATCTAATTTTGAGGTATCAATGGACGTAGCATACACTGTACACAATCAGCCCATTGGCACCAAGTGTTGTGCAGTGTAACATGCAGTCTGAGATAAACAGGCTCCTGGCCCCTCCAAAAACTGTTTAGAGATCTTGGTGAGTCCTAGGGAAGCATCATGCTCCATTCTTCCTGACAAAAATCGTCAGTTCCAATGCTCGACTGTTCATGCTTCCTCTTCCTGCACTCCCACTATTCCCTTTTTCCCCCAACAGAGAAAATATCTGGCTTGGCTATATGGTGGAGCCACAAGGGTTCCCCCCAAAGTTGCCAGTAAGTGCCAGAATAGCACTTGGAGATTGCTGGGATTATGGCATGGCCACTAAAAATCTGTTTAAAGTGATCATCTACACTCATGATTCTCTCCTGGTCTTGAAGAGGGTAGGTTGTTGGTTAAGATGTCTTTCTTACTATTCCTTGTCACCTTGTGCTGCTGGATGTTTACCTCCCTTCTTTTTCTCATTATTTTCTTTTCCTGGGTGCTCCTGCCTCCAACGTCCACAAGCGCTTCATCATTGTTAGATATTAAACTGTTCATCCTTCTGTCACTTTTTGTTGCACATGCATTGCATTCCCTCAAGTGCATCTCACTGTTGGCGCTCTTCATGCCCTATTGCATTCTTACCACCATTTCACTTCTGGCTCTCTTCTCATCCTGCGTCACGCTCCCTTTTTGCCTCCCTCACCTATCTGTTTCATTTTACTCTTGCTCCTCAACCATCCCCTCTTTTTCTTCTTCGCTGTTGGCCCTCACCTCTCTTACCTTTTTAACTTCTCCCTCTCTTTCCTTTCTTTTCTGCTTTTTCAGGGCTGTTAGGCTGCTCTTTGCAAGTGGGAAACTGGCATTTTAGGGTTTGCAGTGCTTATAGTGGTTGTAATACATCAGTCAAGTAATGCTTTAAAAAGTAACAACATGGCTGGCAGCAAAGTCAAGCCATAGGAGGGCTCCTCCCCGCTCCACAGTATTTCAGTTGGGCATCACCAAGCCACGCAACTTAATTTTGGGCCGTTGCAACTGAATAAATGTTAATTTTTGTTCACATGAGCAAGCTGACTCTGGAAATGCCACAGGTGCAGGCAGCACACTCAATTAATATATTAGTAAGGTCCAAGGCCCAATTTTGGGCTGGTCTCCCAGTTTGAATGCAGAGTGAAGCTACATCACTGCCTGAAACCAGCAGTGCTGACAAATTTTTGACCTTCACACATTTTTTGTTTTAACAGAAATGCCCCATGTCAAGCAACTTTTTGTTAAACAACCTTTTACTCCTGCTAAAACTTCTGCTATATGTCTGACAGAAGAATTTCAAAAGACTGCTGAACCCAAAGATTTATCAGAAAGGTAATGTATGATTGGTCACATGTATTTTCTGTCATTTGTGTCATAAACCATTGCCCATGTTCATGAATCTTATATGTAAATTGCAAAAGTTCAAGTTGAATGGAATTTTCAATTTTGGTATAGTGTACAGTAATTGGATTCAACATTACATTTTAGTCCTGCTTTTGTCTTTATTTCCCAAGAATGTAAGAAATGGGAGAAGTAATTTAGTCCAATTATGTCAATAATGTAGATTGCTAAATGATCGACAAAGTATAAAATTCTGCTTTACTCAGTGCTGTATAATACAATTTAATTTTGCTAAAATTACAAATTATATCTTGCCTTCCTCAACATGTCCAGTACTTGTATATTATTATTAATGATTCTCCAAAGGTGCTGCTCAGAGGATATGATGATTTATAAGGACAAGACATTATACTGTTAAAAATAGAATTTAAGACGAGATGTAATTCCTGTAGATCCTTTAAAGAAGTGATGGTGTGAGTTACAAATCAAGTTACTGAATGGCGCCTTGATTTTGTTTATTTGATGAGTGATTTAAAACATTTGGAAACATTGTGAAACTAGTATGTACTTGTAGAAAATGTTCTAAAACTCATGGATTATGAATTTGCTTGGACCTGAGGCTAACACCTGTGCAAGAGGGGCTGGCGAGGACAGGTGGGAATGGAAAATAGATAGGACCTAATCACTCCAGTCTCTGTCCTGAAGAAACCTTCGCTGGAATTTCATCTAGGGATGTAGGTGAATGGTAGCTGCATCTGCTCCTTACTACATCTTGATGTACAAATAGGAGGAAGAACTCGTAATCTGGCATCATCTGCCAAATTTCCGACTGGTCCTGCCTTCTGTGCCTGTGACGTACTGCAAAGTACAGTTAATTTGTATGGAGGAATAGAAGCCCATTAGTGTTCGAGGGTAGGTTTGTGGTTTGAAACATTTGGAAGAGGACAAGTAGTGGCCTTTCAGTAGATGGCCTAGTAATTAAAAAAGAACCTTCTCGCTTTGCAGACAAGCAGCTATCCAATGCCATTTTTTCATCTCTCACCTTGGCAAGTGCTCAAGATGTGCCATTACTGTGCAAACACCTGCCAGCATTATGCAAATCCCATAATCCTGAGAGCCCCAGCAAGGTGAGGCACATACAGACACATCTTCTGCTTTGCTATACATGCAGTAGTGGAACAGAATTGCAGGCTTTCATTTCCAAAGTAGTTAAAATTGTTTAAACCTGTAGTGTCTTTTGCACATACTTCTTACAAGTGGAGGAGATACTGCAGTAGTTGAGAAAGTGGTAATGAGGAGCGGCAGGGCAGAAATTCATCAGATACTGAAACAGTGCATGTCCATATGCAGCAAGACCTAGACCACATCCAGACATGGGTTGATAAGTGGCAAGTAACAATCGTGCCACACAAATGCCAGGTAATGGCCATATTCGACAAGCGAGCACCTAAGCATCTCTCCCTGACAGTCAATGGCATTACCACTGCTGAATCCCCCACTATCAACATTGACCAGAACTAAACTAGACCAGCCATATAAATACCACGGTTACAAAAGCAGGTCAGAGGCTGGGCAAAATACGGCGAGTAATTCACCTCCTGTCTCCTCAAAGCCTGTCCACCATCTACAAGGTACAAGTCAGGAATGTGATGGAATACCCTCACTTGCCTGGATGAGTGCAGCTCCAACAATACCCATGAAGCTCGACACCATCCAGGACAAAGCAGCCTGCTTGATCATCACCCCATCCACCACCTTAAATATTCACTCCATCTACCACCGAAGCACAGTGGCAGTAATGTGTGCCATATACAAGATGCAGTACAGCAATTTGCCAAGCCTTCTTCGACAGCACCTTCCAAACTTGTGACCTCTACCACCTAGAAGGGCAAGCAGCAGACACATGGGAACACCATCACCTGCAAGTTCCCCTCCAAGCCACACACCATCCTGACTTGGAAATATATCGCCGTTCCTTCACTATTGCTGAATCAAAATCCTGGAACTCCCTTCCTAACAGCACTGTGGGCGTACCTTCACCAGACAGACTGCAGCAGTTCAAGCAGGCAGCTCATCATCAATTTCTTAAGGGCAATTAGGGATGAGCAACAAATGTTGGCCTTGCCAGTGAAGCCCATCCCATGAAAAAAATAAAAGAACTGGGAGGAATGACCGAATGAGATACTGTAGAATATATTTGTCTAGACCAAAATAAATTCAATATGTTTGGTGTAGCTAAGAGATGTCACGGAAAGTGTTATCTACAAACGTGTTATAGAGAGTGTGCTTTCCTCAAAACCTTTGATTATTGCTAACAGACCTCCCATGGCATTACTTGTGGACAAAAATCCCAATGATGTACCTATCATTGTTATAGCTGTTACTAAACTTCAAAAGTTTTTCATTGGCAATCTATGTTATTTTAAGAAAGGGATTAGTCTTTTAAAGTAAATGGCTTAACATCCTTGGCAAAATAACAGACAAGGGAGTTTCATAAAATGCACGTCATTGTATTCATTACTAATGTGAACCTGCACAATTTCAAAACTGAAGTTCCTTGAACATACTGCAACCCACGTGATATCTATTGGTCACTTGAATCATTCAGACTTCTGTTGTCACTGAAGTATTATTGAACATTTTACTGATTCAGGTCCAGAAGGACAGTATCAATTTTTTAATTAATTCTTGGGATGTGGGCATAACTGGCTAGGCTAGGCATTTCCTAATTGCTCTTGAGAAGATGGTGGTGTGCTGCCTTCTTGAACGGCTGCAGTTCTTGTGGTGTAGGTATACCCACAGTGCTGTTAGGGAGAGAGTTCCAGATTTTGACCCAGCAACAGTGAAGGAACAGCGATATAGTTCCAAGTCTGGATGATGAGTGGTTTGGAGGGGAACTTCCAGGTAGTAGTATTCCCATGTGTCTGCTGGCCTTGTCCTTCTAGATGGTAGTGGTCACCTAGAAAGTACTGTCTAAGGAGGCTTGGTGAGTTCCTGCAATGCATCTTATAGATGGTACACACTGCTGCCATTGTGCATCGGTGGCAGTTGGAGTGAATGTTTGTGGATGGGTGCCAATCAAGCAGGCTGCTCTGCCCTGGACGGTGTCAAGCTTCTCGAGCGTTGTTGGAGCTGCAATCATCCAGGCAAGTGGAGAGTATTCCATCACACTCCTGACTTGTGCCTTGTAGATGGTAACAGGCTTTGGGGAGTCAGGAGGTGAGTTACCCATCACAGGATTCCTAGCTCTGACCTGCTCTTGTAGCCACAGTGGCTAGTCTAATTCAGTTTCTGGTCAATGATAACGCCCCCCCAGGATGTTGGTAGTGGGGGATTCAGTGATGGTAATGCCATTGAATGTCAAGGGGCGATGGTTAGATTCTCTCTTGCTTGAGATGGTCATTGCCTGGCACTTGTGTGGTGCAAGTGTTACTTGACACTTGTCAGCCCAAACCTGGATATTGTCCAGGTCTTGCTGCATTTGGGCATGGACTGCTTCAGTATCTGAGGAGTCGCAAATGGTGCTGAACATTGTGCAATCATCAGCGAACATCCCCAATTCTGACCTTATGATGGAAAGAAGGTCATTGATGAAGCAGCTGAGGATGATTGGGCCTAGGACACTATGCTGAGGAACTCCTGTAGTGATGTCCTGGAACTGAGATGACTGACTTCCAACAACCACAACCTTCTTCCTTTGTACTAGGTATGACTCCAACCAGTGGAGAGTTTTCCTTCTGATTCCCATTGACTCCAGTTTTTCTAGGGCGCCTTGATGCCACACTTAGTCAAATGCTGCCTTGATATCAAGGGTAGCCACTTTCACCTCACCTCTTGAGTTCGGCTCTTTTGTCCATGTTTGGACCAAGCCCAGTTTAAAAATCAAACACTATTTTTTGGATTCCCTTATAGCTTTTAGTATATCTGGATATACAATAAATAGCAGATTTCTGTTCTATCAATAGCAAAGCTAATTGAATGAATTGAAATAAAGGAGTGTATTTTATAACCTGATATTATTGGTACAGAGCTTTGCACAACAGGAGTACATGTTGGCAGCTCAGATGAGGTGATTATCTTACTTGATTTATAGTACACGTAATTTTCTGGTTGTTAATTTTAATTGATGTAAAATTTTACAGTTCTTGAATCCAGTGTGCTGATTTGACACAGACTACTTGGACTTCAGCAAGGCTTTTGATAAGGCCCCGCATGGGAGACTGATAACGAAAGTAAGAGCCATGGGATCCAAGGCAATTTGGCAAATTGGATCCAGAATTGGCTGTGTGGCAGGAAGCAGAGGGTGATGGTCGAGGGGTGTTTTTGTGACTGGATGCCTGTGTCCAGTGGGGTTCCACAGGGATCGGTGTTGGGTCCCTTTCTGTTTGTGGTATATTTAAACGATTTAGACTTGAATGTAGGAGGGTTGATCAGTAAGTTTGTGGATGACAAGAAAATTGGTGGGGCGGTAAATAGTGAGGAGGATAGCCTTAGATTACAGGAGGATATAGACGGGCTGGTCAGATGGGCTGATTAGTGGCAAATGGAATTTAATCCGGATAAGTGTGAGGTGATGCACTTGGGCAGGACAAACAAGGCACGGGAATACACGATGAATGGTAGGACCCTGGGAAGTACGGAGGATCAGAGGGACCTTGGTGTGCATGTCCACCGGTCCCTTAATGTACCGGGACAGGTAGATAAAGTGATTAAGAAGGCATATGGGATACTTGCCTTTATTAGCTGAGGCATAGAATATAAGAGCAGGGAGGTTATGCTGGAACTGTATAAAACGCTGGTTAGGCCCCAGCTAGAGTATTGTGTGCAGTTCTGGAATCCGCATTATAGGAAGGATGTATTTGCACGAGAGAGAGTGCAGAGGAGATTTACCAGGATGTTGCCTGGGCTGGAGAGTTTTAGTTGTGAGGAGAGATTGGATAGACTGGGGTTATTTTCCCTGGAGCAGAGGAGATTGAGGGGAGGACATGATTGAGGTGTATAAAATTATGAAGGGCATAGATAGGGTAGACAGGAAGGAACTTTTCCCTTTGATGAAGGGATCAATAACCAGGGAGCATAGACTTAAGGTAAGGGGCAGGCGGTTTAGAGGAGATGTGAGGAAGAAGTTTTTCACCTAGAGGGTGGTGAGAATCTGGAACTCTCTTCCTGAAATGGTGGTAGAGGCAGAAACCCTCATAACATTTAAGAAGTATTTGGATGTGCACTTGCGATGCCATAGCATACAAGGCTATGGACCTAGTGCTGGAAAATGGGATTAGAATAGTTAGGTACTTGTTTGACCAGCGCAGACTCGATGGACCGAAGGGCCTTTTTCTGTGCTGTAGGCCTCTATGACTATGACTCTATTTCCATAACTGATTTCCTGATATGTAAAACCATCATGCAAGTCTCAATGCCAGGAGTGCTAAGTTGTAAAATTTATCTGAAGATTCAAACATTGCATGTCGTACTTTGAATCCTGCAAGTGAATCTCAGCTTAGCTAATAAGCTTGAGAAGGCTTCAAGACATGGGGCAGAATATTGCTGCTGGCGTGCAGGGGCGGGCCCGACACGCCGATGCGTAAAATGACGCGTGATGACTTGGGACTTGTGTCCCAACGTCATCACGCGTCATTTCGATATTTTGTTTGGCGGGCGTGTGCCGGAGGTGGATGTCAACGGCCTATTAAGGCCATTAAAAAAGCAATTAAAGTTGTTGATAATGCTGTCCATCTAACCTTAAGGCTGGCGGGCAGGCGAATAGCTCAAGCGGCTTTCATATTTTTCAGGAAACCTCATCCACGGGCGGGATGAGGTTTCTTGAAGGCTTTATAAAATAAATAAATAAATTTTGCTAAATTGACAAACATGTCGCAGCTCATGTGACACTGTCACATGAGGGGACATGTTTAAATAATTTTTCACTTTATTTATAAAAAAGTTTCATCATCTACTTAATCTCCCTGAGGCAGCTCCGTGCCTTAGGTAGATTGCTGTACTGTTTCGCGCGCATGCATGAAAGAGCGCAGGCCCTGACTCTCCCTCCTACCCCCGCCTGCACACGTAGCGCTGAGTGCTATGGAATGTGTATTATGCTGGGCGGGCCTTAATTGACCCGCCTGTGTAAAATGGCGGCATGCAGCCGATCGCAGGTGGCGATTGGCTCCACGCCTGCCCCTGCCCGCTCCCGCCCAGCCCGCCTGACATAGGTAAGATTCGGCCCAAGCCCGAAATTTCATGCCTGAGTATGGTGAACAAACATTGAAAAAATATTTTCAATTAATTATTCTTATCTTATTTACACTTGATTGAAAATCTGGGAGTGATAGTACAATTGTTAATCTCTATCCAGAGTTTGGATTTGTCAAGGAATGTGCATATTAGAATATAGATACAGTCCCTGAAAGAATGTTGTAGAACTGTATAATAATCCACGATTGTCACTGCCTCACAAATTTCCTACCTTGTCTCTATCAGCTCAGGGATAAATACTATCTACCACTTGGAGTTATTTGTTATGATTGCTTTAAGCATGCCTAGGTGCTAGCATTTCTGAAATGTACCGCTTATGGACGAGACTGCACTATAGAAGCACCACGTCAGAAAATTGCCCTTAAATTCTGCTCAAAATCTTGAATGGACTTTCAGGTGCGGTAGTAGAAGAAAAAAATTAAGAAACTGCTGGATACAATAATCGAGAATTGTAGCATCTTTCTAGTTGTGAGTTCTGTAGTTCTGAATATCCTTTCTCATGTTTATCTATCTTATGGCCTTTTGAACTTTACGAAATAAACAGCAACTCTACAGTTTGTGTCCAACAGGTCAAGGCGATAAAGTGTGTGTGGGTGAAGAGAGTTAGCATGCTTTCTGCTTTTGTGTGCTAGTTTGCTTCTCATTTTCAGCCTACACCACTGGCTAGCAGCAATGCAAAAAAAGAGAGCCAAATGTGTAAATCTTTCCTTGTCAATACACAGCCTCTTAGTCAGCAAGTCCTCAGCTGTGCTTCCTCATGGTGACACACGGAAACCGAGTCCCTTGTAGCCCCAGGCTAAAGTTTCAGTGGAACTTGGACAAGGTTTGACGTCCAGAAATGCAGTGTGTAGGTCCACTGATATGTGGACACACCCAGGCACTCATGAACCAAACTTCCAGCTATGGGAAAATAGCTCCCTTGTGGATACCTCGAGAGAACTGAAGGCTAAGGGAGTAAACCCTGATGAAAAGTCTGAAATGGAGCCCAAAGGTGGACTGATGTCTAAATATATCATCTTTCTGGCAACAAAGCAGGTCTCAAAAGTAGTGCTTTGCATTCTTTTGGACTCCATCAGGGAGGTCGAGCGGGAGACCCTGATGTTTGGGCAGCCCAGGGCCTCCATAAATTATGCCCAGGCTTGCGCCCGAGAGAGGACACTCCAGTTTCACTGCAGTGCTAACACAACACAGGAGACAGCAATTATGTGTGATAAGCCAACTTGATTGGCATAGAGAATGTGTGCTAGGGCTGTCTCCGATGATGGAAGGGACCATTGTGTACCACTGGTTAGCCACTGCCCACCTCAAGTTGGGCAGATCCAGACTTGTAATGTGCTGACTTGCCATGGTCTATCTGCTTCAATGGGTACTTGAAACATAGAGTCTCTGCTTAACAAGTGGGCGGAATCTATTGCACCAAGCAAACAAAACAAACAAATGGAAGAAGATGCCAACTCTTTGATTGGCAAGCTGGAATATCAGAACCATGTGCATGGGATTGACAGATGACTTGCAGCTGGTTGATAATGCACACAAGACAGCCATGATTGACATGAAATTTGACAGGCTGAACGTTGACATAGCTTTTCTACAATAGACCAGGCTCGCTGAAGGCAGAATCACTGAGATAAAAAGATTACATGTTCAACTGGCAGAGGAAGAGTTCAGAGGAAACCCGTGAGCAAGTAAGGAACTCACTACTCTCAATGATAGAACCCCCACAAAATGGTTCAGAATGTGTTCTCACTATCCGCTTCTTAACTAAAACAGAGCCAAGTTTTGAAGGTGTGCCAAGTTTTCATCAAAGATTTGCTCTATATTGATGATGCTACACTACAGTATTCCATACTGAGGAACACCTTCAGCAACAAATGGACAAACTCTGTCATGCCTGTAAAGAGTTTGGCCTGACCGTCACCATCAGGAAGATAAATGGCATGGTCCAGAATGTTGCCTGTCTGCCATCTATCAGCATTGCCAATGTGATGCTGGAGATACGTACATACATATGAACATACAAACAAAGGAGTTAGGAGCAGGAGTAGGCCACTCAGCCCTTCAAGCCTGTTCCGCCATTCAATAAGAACATGGCTGATCTGATTGTAACCTCAGCTCCACATTCCCAACTCCCCCCGATAACCTTTCACCCCCTTGCTGATCAAGAATCTATCTAACTCTGCCTTAAAAAAAGACTCTGCTTCCATTGCCTTTTGAAGAAGCGTTCCAAAAGCTCATTTCTCCTCATCTCCCTCTCTCTTAAATGGCTTAATGATCCCTTATTTTTAAATTGTGACCCCTAGTTCTAGATTCTCCCACAAGATGGAACATTCTTTCTACATTCTACATTCAGCCTTTAAGACTCCTCAGGATCTTATATGTTTCAATCAAGTTGCCTCATACTGTTCTAAACTCCAGCGGATACAAGCTTAGCCTGTCCAACCTTTTCTCATAAGACAATCCTCCCATTCCTGATATTAGTCTATTAAACTTCCTTTGAACTGCTTCCAACGTATTTACATCCTTCCTATCTTTGTATCATCAGCAAATTTAGCAACCATACCATTTATATAAATTGTAAAAAGTTGAGGCCCCAGCACTGATCCCTGTGGCACACCACTCATCACATCTTGCCAACCAGAAAATGACCCATTTATGTTGATTCTCTGTTTCCTGTTAGCTATCCAATCTTCTGTCCATACTAATATGTTATCCCCTGCACCATGAGCTTTTAAAATGCCTTCTGGAAATTGGAGATCGTTGATAGCTCTACATATCCAGGCTCCACAATCAGCAGCAAGCTTTCACTTGATACTGAAATCAACATATACATCACAAAAACTGGAACTGTTAATTCAAAGTTGAGTAAGAGAATGTGGAACAACAGCAACATGACTGAGAACACCAAATTTTGAGTCTACCAAGCCTGCGTCCTCAGTGTACTCCTCTATGGTGGCAAGATGTGAACAACATATAGTAGGCAGGAGAAAAGGTTGAACAGTTTCCACCTTCGCTGTGTCTCAGACGTACCCTCAGCATCTCTTGGCAGGACACAATGACCAATTCACAGGTCCTGGACTGTGCTAATTCCATCAGGATGCACTCATTACTAAGCCAACAATGTCTGTGCTGGCTCAGCCACGTCATCGGATGGATGATGGCTGTATACCCAAAGACCTTCTCTATGGCGAGCTGGCCATATCTTCCTGGACATCCATATCTCCGCTACAAGGGCACCTGCAAACAAGAAATTAAGTTAGTGAACATTAATACTGGCAGGCAGTTGTTGATGGCCATGACCTCTAGAAGCTGACTGTTTGGAAGGGCATTGGAAGAGCTAAGCAGAAACAAAAAGCTCAGCTGGCAAAGAGGGCTCAGAGAAAACAGAGGCCAGTGAATCATTCCCCTTTTCAGTCCAGTGTCTTCCTCTGCAGCAAATGCAGCAGAGACTGTCATGCCAGAGTAGGGCTACCAAGCCACACCAGGAGATGCTTAACACAGAGTTGACCACCATGGGACAAGACGTGATGGAAAGCTGCCACTGCAGTTAGTTGAACAGATATTGGCCTTGGCTTGACTATCTGGCTTGCTCATGAACATTGCAGAGGATTTGCATTATTTATTTAGTCTCATGGAGGTAAATGGTTTATGTGGCTCATAAATTCTTAATAAAGATTGACAATCATGTTAACTAATGACTTTAAAGGTTTCAGTTATCTCCCTGATCTTATTTAATCGTATCTATTGTCACAGGAATGTGTTGTAAAGGAAACAAATGCAACCTGAAACAAAACTCTTGAAGGGTAACAGATCCCTCACTAATGGTTGGTATGTCAATAGGATCAGTAAATGCTGCTCAAAATAATGTGCCTAACAAAGATACATAAGTTGGTTTTATACTTGTACTTCACATTGCATCTACTTTCAGGAAAGGAACATCTGTTTGTAAACTCTTTCCCACTTTTACATTCAGATGGAGGAGCCAGTCCCTGTAGGTATGAAGAACTTCACTTTTATATTAAGACCATGGAAAGCAAATGCACTTACATAAGTTCCCTTTTCCAATTTTCAGAAGTATAAGTCTACTTGTTCCTGATACCAGGGTTAAGTTACACTGAGAGGGGACCTGACTTGTCTGCAATTGGTTGCATTTTTGCAGTGTATAGAAGGAGTAATTTTCAGATTTTGTGCCCCAGGCTCTGTGGATAATCTTGACTGTTGTCATAAATGTTGCCATTAAACTGTGTGCACGATACTCCGAGCCCCAGAATCTAGTCCTCTCTTCAATCAAACCTCCCTGTGATGATTTTTCTGTGGATCTGAAGCAGGTAGGGGTGGAACCTTGCTCCAGTATGCAATTGCGGCATCCTTGTGGAGCGGGAGCACGCCATAAATTACAAAAGTAGGGAGGTCATGTTGGAGTTGTATAGAACCTTGGTGAGGCCACAGCTGGAGTACTGTGTGCAGTTCTGGTCACCACATTATAGGAAGAATGTGATTGCACTGGAGGGGGTGCAGAGGAGATTCACCAGGATGTTGCCTGAGATGAAACATTTAAGTTATGAAGAGAGGTTGGATAGACTTGGGTTGTTTTCGTTGGAGCAGAGAAGACTGAGGGGCGACCTGATTGAGATGTACAAGATTATGAGGGGCATTGACAGGGTGGATAGGGAGCAGCTGTTCCCCTTAGTTGAAGGGTCAGTCACAAGGGGACATAAGTTCAAGGTGAGGGGCAGGAGGTTTAGGGGGGATGTGAGGAAAAATGTTTTTACCCAGATGGTGGTGATGGCCTGGAATGCGCTGCCTGGGAGGGTGGTGGAGGCAGGTTGCCTCACATCCTTTAAAATATACGTGGATGAGCACTTGGCACGTCATAACATTCAAGGTTATGGGCCAAGTGTTGGTAAATGGGGTTAGGTAGGTAGGTCAGGTGTTTCTCACGTGTCGGTGGAGACTTGATGGGCCGAAGTGCCTCTCCTGCGCTGTGACTCTGTGACTGTGTGACTGTGACAGTGCCACTACAGCAACACCGTGGGCCTCAGACACGATGGAGGCCATCGGCTCAGCCCCATCACATCATTCAAGTGCAACCCCCACCAGCGTGGATACACTCACATCAATAATTTCTTGAGTGCAATTAGAAAGTGTGGCACAGGGTGAAAATCATTTCATGAGAGAGAGCAGGAGAAGGATAGAGGCAGGGCCAATTGTGAACAGACCCCTTGGAGGAAGAAGGCCAAATGCAGCCATGCTCAGCTGGGTGCAGATGCACAGCCTTTGGAGGTGCAGAAACTGCAAAGTAGAGCCTTTGCAAGGTGGCTCTACTTTGACCTGCAGTGTGAGATGAGTGTCCACATGTCAGAGTTCCCTGAGGCAGTGTGGAGTCATAAGCTGAGAATGGAAGAATCCATTCAGCTCACGTGCAGCACCATGGCTCAAGGTTTTGAACTCGCCTCTGACAGTTGATGTCTCTGAAGAGTTGAGGCATTCCAATGGGAGCTGAGTTTTTGGCAAGCAGTTGAATGGGGAAGAGTGCACTCCAACTCCTTTATCTACAGAATTCAACATCTTTTCACCCTCCTATAGGTATTCCCATCTTTCTATTGCCCACTTCCTCATTGAGAGAGGCCAATTTTATGGCGAGCATACTGAATGGATGCAGGAAAAGTGCACTGACATGCACAGAGTGCATGTAACGTTCTGTAGCATTGACTGATTAGTGGCGCTGATGGCACAAAGATGTATGGAATGGATGCCAGTTGCATCCCAGCTGGTGGTCCCCTCTAGCAATCCAGAGTGCCATCAAAGGGCTGAGGCAGTCATCAGTAAGAATGAGGATGCCACCCCTCACAGATTTTCATTATCATCATTGGCCTTGTTGGCCCCTCTGACTGAGGGACCACCTCTGCAGCAAGGCCCTGTGATGGAGGCTGGCTCTGCATCAACGCCAATGCAGCAGTCTCTAGAGGTGGCCCACTCTAGCACTCTAATGGATGCCTGGGCTCTCAGCCAAGAATACATAATGAGGCTTGGCTGAGAGCCCAGAAATCCTAGTCTGTTGAAGCACCTGAGCCCCAGGGAAAACACTGCTTGATTGACAGCCCTGGTTCTGTAATCTATGCTGTCAATTGCACAATGTTTATTTACAGAAGATACAGAATTTTCACATACTTGCAGTGTCTGCTATTGATTCTTTAAAGAGTCTGGATGATTGATGTTTTGATCTGTTTCCATGTTTTGGGGTGCCTTCATCTTTGAGCATCTTACCATATCTTGATGAGGCTTTACATATTCTATGATTGACTTGAGATAGTCGGTATATAGTTTTTCTTGAAACTCTTTATTAAAAACTATTTATAAAGACCTCAGGGTTTCCAGGACACAGACCATTCTGCACCTTGCTCTCTTGGAGCAGCTTAGTCATGTGACTCTTGATGTCATGCTTACATCATCAATAACATCATGGTCTTATTAACATAACCATTAACCCATTAATCTACATCTCCCCCAAGTATAATCTCAAAGCTATTACATTCTTTTGTTAAACTATTTACATTACATCCCCAATGTCTGTAAACCTCCTGTATTGTTTACAGTTTCTATCCAACTCCTACCTTCCCCACCACCCCCCACCCCTCCAAGTCACTGTCACCAAAGGCTTCAATCTCCAACACTGTTCTCGGCTCTCTTGGAGGACATCCTGGATTCATGTGTTCCTTTATCTCGACTTTGAAAGGCAAACACATTGATGGAATGGGATAGTAGGCTCTGACGACTGCTGATTCCTGGGCTGTACCCTTACAACAACTTGACTGTAAAGGTTGTGAAACCCAATCAATGAAAAACTGATTCAAGAGAGAAATCTTCAAGCCTTGGATGATCACACCCCCTTGAAAAGGAAGGGAACAAACTGACATTCTCCCTGTAATCTTCTTCCTCTGCGTTGCACACTGGGGAAAGGTCTGAGAATATGAAGCATCTTCAACTTATATGAAGAACTTCACAGCTGTATCATTCACTGCAGCTGTGATGACAAAAGAAGTATTCAGTACTTGAGACTTGAATAAATCTGGTAGATGAGAAGAAGAACGAAGAACATCCTGCAGACATTCCAGGATATGAAGAAAAGACAACTTCCCTACTACTCTTAGGGCAGGATTAGCAATTTCTGTAGGTAGTGGTATCAATTCCATGCTTGGTTCAGCGTAAGGCTGCTCCGCTGTAATCAATGGGATCGTGGTGTCAGCATGAGAAGGTAGGGCTGCACCACCTTCAACAATGGAATAAACCTCCAGATCTGGATCTAGATGAAATTCCTGTGTAGGACTTTTCAGCTGTAGAAAATCTGTATTTTGGGCCTCAGTTTCTTAACTGAAAGACGATTTAAGTGTATCCATGACTTGTTGGTGACATTCAAGCATGAGCTATAGCTTACTTATATTTATACAAATGAATGAGCTCTGAGCTTCCTATTGGTCTGATCCAACTTGGAGTTAAGGACCTTTTTCTCCCTGGATAGCTTACTGCTGTCAGCCAGCAACTGTTGCTGCATGTCTTCAGTGGGTTCAGTGGAATAAGTAGACAAATTCACCCCTTTAGTACCTTCTTCAACAATAGGCTGAAGCTGCTCAAAAAAGACAACAGTGATTTCAGCAGCATTGGCAGTGGAGTCAAAGAATGTAGCAAAATTCAGGACCTCTTGTTCCAATAGATCACCTGCTTCTGCAACAGCTTAATTCTCTTGAACTCCATCTGGAAAGAGCTAACCAAGATCTAGAAGCTCCTCTAGTGGATGGTTCACCATCTTTTTCAGTGCCTTCTATTTCTGCCCCTTCTAGCCTGTCTGCAAAAATAAGTGAGAAGTCTGCAATCTCCTCCTGTGGTCCAGTGGATTGTGTTTCTACACTAAAGAGTGATTCACTGCATAATGAGCGAACTTCAAGTGCTGCTGCTGTTTCAAAATCTATCAATCCTCTAACCAACTTTGTAAATTCATCCTTGAGTATTGCTTTGCTGTCCTTTGCTGATACCTCATCGACCTTCTATATAAAACCAACTCTTAAACACATTTATATGCTGAGCAGAGGAATTTGTTGGTTCATTAATTCATTAATTTCTTTATCTTCGTGCCTAATGCTTGTAGTCACCTGACCCTTCACTTTGAGATCTGTGCCACCTGGCCCTTGTAGCTTTAAGTCAGATGGTTGGATTTTCACTTCTTAAGTCAGTTCTGAAGCCAGTCCAATTTGTCCAATAAGATTGAGACTCCAGCCCCGGTGTCCAGTTTAAATTCTGTTCTGTATCCTGGAACTTCTAATTCTACAGACCAGAACTGTTTATCAGCCTCTTTGATTTCTCTTAGGAAATTATCAGGCTGGAAAGTTGTATCACCTATTTCTTGGACCACAAAATTGTTGGGAACACATTCTAGTTTTCTTCCCTTGAATTATGGTTTAGACTTGCAGAACTGTTTAAAATGCCTGGGCTTGCCACAGCAAAAGCATTTGGCTCCCCCTGTTGGACAATCTTCATGATGGTATTGTCTGTTGGCACTGCACCTGGAGCATTTGGACATAGGTGGAAGGGTTCTCGCCCCTTCAGCAGTTTTAGAAGGCTTTTTTGCGGGCTTTTTGGTGGGCAGGTCTCCTGACCTTGGGCCAATATATTGGGTTGACCCCTCCTGAGCCTCAATGTCTCCCCTAATTACACCTATTTCTGCTGTCACAACTCTGCCTGCCTCGCAAGCTGTTCAGCCTTCTCTAAGGTCAAATCCTCTTTAGATTGCAATGAATGGGACAGCACATTGCCGAGCACACCAATTATGATGTAGTCATGAATCAATTTGTGCTTTAAGGCTCCATAACCGCAAGTACTAGCCAACCGTTATAAATAGTTACAAAGGAACCTGTGATTCACCTGGCCTTCGGCTCCTCTAGTTGAATCTTGCCCTTTTTATGACTAGATTCTTCTTAGGGTTGAACTACTTATCGAAGGCCTCTATAACCTTGTCATAGGATGCCGAGGTTTCCACAATGCCTTGTCATGCCAGGACATCATCAGGTATGGCACCAACTACATATAAAAGGGTACAGAGCTGGTGTTTCTGATACCCAAAGCCATATGGTACCTTTCGAACTGTCTTCTCTAGAGCTTCCATTGTTGTCCTTGTTGCGGACCCTTGATGTGTTGGAAAGGCTGTGGAAAAGGTAGTGGCTGTTCAGTGGTTGTCAACATCGTGCGTGTCTCACTGTCCCTTACTGAGATACTTTTTGTTGTTCTTCATTGTTGCGAAGTTGATCTATTCCAAGGTCTTCACCCGTGGCTTACGAATCTCTGATCTCAGTTTCTTCACCAGTGGCCTCCAGCACTGCCACCATGTTTCAATCTGTTTCCATGTCTTGGGGTGCCTTCATGTTTTAGTGTCGTACCATACCTTGATGAGGCTTTGCTTATTCTATGATTGAGATAGTCGGTGTATAGTTTTTCTTGAAACTATTTATTCAGAACTATTTACAAAGACCTCATCGTAAGCACATGGTTTCCAGGACACAGACTATTCTGTGTCTTGCTCTCATGGAGCCTTTTAGTCATCTGACTCTTGATGCCATGCTTACATTATTAATAACATCATGGTCTCTTAACATAACCATTAATCCATTGCTCTACAATTGACAGTTGTATTGGCCTGGAGTAAAAAAGGAGGCTTTTTTTTTAAGCAAGTGGAAAGTTATCAATGAATGACACTAAAACCTTTCTCACTTTTTTACTGTCAATACAGGAGTGATTGGTTCTATACGGTGTATATTGGGTGAATGGACATGGAAGTACCATAGCTTGGGAAGGGGAACATGAGGGGTCATGGGAGTGGTTGGGGGGCATCCTTTGGCTTGGGGGCATGACAGGCCATCAGATGTTGGTGGGGGTGCATCCCTTGGCATGGGAGACATAAGTAGGACCTATTGAACTTACCTTTTAAAAGGTTCCCTCATGCAGACTATGGTGCTGGTGAAGTGCTGATGTTACTAATACCCAAAGCCATTCAGTACCTTTTGAACTGAAAGTCTTTGAAAAGCTGGCCCAACTCCATGAAAATTGTGGAGGACTAGGACATGCCTATCCCCATAGTGGAGCATGCCAGGTCAGGAATGCATGGTGCAGGCTTGTGACCTGAACCATCCTACACCCTTAAAAGACCCTGATGAAACTCGGAAACTCTGGAAATGTGGTTGGGAATCCCAGAATCGGGTCCTGGCCACATTTCCTAAAGGTCTGAGGAGTCTCCCCGACTCTGGTAAAATCCAGCCCATTGAGCAATGATCTTTGATGTGTAAGTTTCCATTCATTAATGGCAGAACTGGGAAAGTGGGAAAGCATGGTGAAAGGAAACAATGGTCTTTGAACAGGGACACTGAGCCGGCTGTGTATGATGTGTTGTCTGTAAGAATGGAACTATTTAAATTTGTGTGTTTAATGGATGTGTTCTCTCACGCAGAGCAAGCTGAGTGCCAGACCATGCAGTCTCCTGCTGGATGAGTAGTGCTAAGGTGAAACGTGCCTGGATCAGATGTGCACTAGCGTTCAGGCCATCCTGATGAGTGTTTTGACTCCTGTCACTTCTCTGCACAGCACAGGCACTGTTCTTCTCGTCTGATGAAAGCGTTTCACCTTCTTTAAGGCCCACATCCATCTGGAGTGCCATGTTATAGAGATTGCGGCAGACAGCAGACCACCACATTGCACAAGATCCTTTCAGGTGTGTACTACAGGGTGCCGCCTAACCAGTACAGGCACCAGTACCGCATCTTCAGAAGCCTAATAGTATGCTCGATGACAGTCCTTGTGAGCAGAAGGCTTTGGCTGTAGAATCTCTGTGCCTCCATCTTGGGATCATGTAAAGATATGGGTACCCATCTCTTTAAGGGCTATCCCTTGTATCCTAGAATCCATTCACAGAGTTTTGGAGATGACATGAAGGGCAGTAGCACCCTGGACCGTCAAAGGATGAAGGCATCATGGCAGCTGCCAGAATAGCAAACATGCACTTGTATAGAGCACTTGTGGTCACTTCCAGCTAATCATTTAGGGAGTGAAAGCCCTTCCTGTTGATGCATCTCACTGGCTCCCTCGACACCTTGATGGCCACATGGATGCAATCTTGTGGGAATTCAGCTACGGAACCAAACCCCACAGCCCTTTGTGCCTGGAAAGCTCCATCTGTTTGAAATTGTATGTACTGCCCTGATCTCACAAATGGCCTTTGCGACGCAATGGTGTAGTACTGCTGCTTGAGAGATGCCACCAAGATCACCAGCCTATCCTTGGAAAGAACCAGAGGTGAGGAAGCTCAAGGCCATAGTGACTTTATCAACTACTAGCATGGCCTGTCAACCAGTACTGCAAGTGTGAGGTCTTCCTCAACTAAGGCCCAAATTTCAGATACCATCTGATAGGTGCAATGCTCTGAGGCAATGATTCTCTGACATGTCCAGGTAGCTTCTTCTTTGGCAGTACACTCGATGCTGAATGTATGGCATTCTTTGCCTTCCTGCTCCTAATTCCTGTACTTAGCCCAGGGCTCCGCATCTATTCCTGAGCATGTTGAACCTCAGCGTTATTAATCCCCATCACCAAGTACCTCAATCCCATGTCCAACTATGGCCTTACTTCCAGTCAGCTGCATTCACAATGTTTAGTGTACCTCCCTCTTATGGCCCCATAATCCATGGAGGGTCATGAGACTGACTGAGTGCTCACAGGTCCACTTGCATCGCTAACTCACAGTATCACAGTATCTGTACAGTGCAGAAGGAGGCCATTCGGCCCATTGAGTCTGCAATGGCTCTCTGAAAGAGCATTCCAGCTAGTCCCACTCCCCTGCCTTATCCCTGTAACCTCACACATTCTCTCTATTCAGGTAGTAATCCATTCCCTTTTGAATACCTCAGTTGAACCTGCCTCCACTACCCTTTCAGGAAGCTTGTTCCAGACTCCAACCACCCTTTGGGTAAAAAATTTTTTTCTCACATCACATTTACTCCTTTTTCCAATTATTTTAAATCTGTGTCCTCTAGTTCTTGATGTTCACTTGAGTGGGAACAGTTTCTCACTATTTACCCTGTCCAATCCCCTCAGGATCTTGAATACCTTTATCAAGTCTCCTCTCAGCCTTCTTTTCTCCAAGGATAAAAGTCCCAACCTCTCCAATCTATCCTCACAGCAACAGTTCTTTATTGCTGGAATCATTCTTGTGAATCTCCTTTGTACTGTCTATAAAGCTTTCACATTCTTCCTCAAATATGGTGCCCAGAACTGGACACAGTTCTCCAGATGATGCCTAACTGGTGTCTCATACAAGTTCAACATGACCTCCTTACTCTTGTACTCAACTCTACACCCTTTTTATAAGCCCACCTCATTGAATGCTGCAGTCATGACTGGACCCTACTCCATTGCTCGCTCCTTTTACTTGATCTGTTTTAGATCCAGTTCAGGTTCTGTGCCTTTCCAGAAAAATTGCAGACTTTTCCTTAACAAGCTGACATCGAGTTTGTTAACAGGCTTAATTGGCCATTGCTTAGAATCAGGCAGGTTGCTGGGTCCCACCTTACCTCTTCGTCACAAAAATCTGAAACATTGGCATCAGGTCACCCTCCTCAGTTCCCATCCCCAATTGGCCACCAAAATTCTGCCTTGGGAGTGAAGGAAGCTACTTGGATTGGGAAATGGGGGAAGTGGTGGATGGCAAGGAATAAAAATCAGTTGCAACAGGTCCAGTTTTTAATGGAAATCAGAACTGACCACAGGTGGCCAGTTTGAACTGGACCCAGTTGGCCAGTTGAGCTGCTCCCACTTGGCCAGTCTCCAGTCGAACTATTGAGTTGGTTCCAGGTGTGACTACTAGCCTACTCAGGGTGACCGCGACTCTCATGAAATAAAAAAGGGACACTTCGACTGTGGGGCCAGTGGGGAAGGGTGTGTGTTTCTGACCATAAAAGGAGGGGGTGTGGGTTGGGTGAGTGGGTGTGGGGGGGGCCATGGTGCTGTTGAGAGGGTTGGGGAAGAGGGGACTTGAGGAAGCAAAACTTATGTGGTTGAGTCACCTGACTCACTCACTTGCAGTCCCACTTCAATCACGCAAATTCACCATGGACATTCCCAGGGTCAGTCACCCACAGGCTTTCCTACAAACAGTCGAAAGACAATCCCTTAAAATATGGAGGTTACAGCCTGCAGCTAAGTATTCAAAGCTTGTGAAAGGGAAAATCTAGAAAATTATTTTACCCATATTCCGTTCGCATAAATACCACTAATAAATGAAAAAAATGCCAATGTGTCTGTGTGTGCTGTGGGTCAATGATATATAACTTGACTGGACTGCACTGTGTGTTTCAAATTTTATTTTGATGCATAAAAACACAAAGGATATGAAACAAAAAACAAATAAACAGTGTAGGAATGAAAAAAATAAACATAGGCTGGGATTTTCTGCCCCAGTTCGCGGCAGGCATCATGGGAGATGGAAGTAGAAAATATGGCGAGAGAGCCAAAAATCGGTTTAACATCGTCGTGAAACTAGTTTGCAATTGTCGCTCCATCCATCAATGGCAGGCCGTGATTGCTGCAGCAGCACATCAGGAACGTCATTTTAATTCATTTGCATCTCATTATAAGCCCTGATCACCGGAACCATTCCCCCTCGCTGGATTATCAGGCCACGTTGGCATGCAATTAGAACGACATGTTTCACAACAGGATATAAGTGACGTGTACCTGGTGACCTGCACTTTGCTCGTCACTTCGAGGTTAGTTCACCTGCCTTGCATTGCGCAGCACTCGCAGGAATCAGGGCCAGACTTTGTAGGCAGTGCCACATTGCTTTCAGGGGGATCTCACAGTCAAGTCTCTATCTACCTACTAGACCAGCGATAAGGCAGGAGTGGCTTTTAATAAGCTGCAGGGTTAGGGCTGCACTGGGGAAGGGGGGGAACTGGCCTGAGGCATGGGAAGAGGTTGCAAGGCTAGGCCTGTACTGGGAAATCGGGGGGCAAGTGGCCTCAGACAGGAGAAGGGGCTGCAGGGCTGGGCCTGTGCTGGGGGTTACGAGTGGGGAAGGCTGCACTCAAACACATGACTGGTGGGAGGTTGAGTGGGAGGTATATGCTGAATAGTGTAAGTGGCCTCAAGATGGGGATGGGTGAGGTCCACACGGGCCATAGGCACATCCACTTCAAAATGTTCAGGGGCTAACAGACATGCAGCAGAAGCACGATGGGATCAATTAATACAGGGGCTGGATGGGAAGGTCTGTGAGAGAGGGAAACCTGAACATGAAGTCCCTCGGGGTCGATGGGAGGAGTTTCCAAACATACACAGGGAGGGTCCAAGCTGACCTGGCAGTGAGGGTTCTGCACCACCATCTTCCAACCTGCAGCGATCATGCAGTGCAAAATTAAAATGAGGAGATGCTCTGCTGGTGAGGGCTCTGAGGGCAGATTGGAGGGCAAGTGCATGCACTGCGGGGGGGACTGATTACATTGGCAGGCAATGGAACTGTACGTTTCCAAATGAGGAGAGAGGCACAGCTGAGATCTTTTAGGAACCTTTCAATGACAGTGCAGGGAATCAGGAAAGTGAAGCAATGATGCCTGTTCATGGAAGACTAATCCTGCAAAGTGGCACCAATCGATCTCCTTGTTTTACCCCCTCGCAGTGCGGAAATTCCCCAGAGTAATAACGAACTCCATAGCAATTGGGTGAATGGACAAGCTCCAGAAGCCTGTTAGAAAGTTGGTGCTGGATGGTTCACTGAAAAGAAGCCTCAGGACTCCCCTCAAATGATCTCATTTCCTGAATGAATGTTTATTCCCAAGAGTGTAGTATTAGAGTACAGTGAATGAGGCTCACAGCGTTTAGACTGAAAGCAGCACATCCAAGCGCCAGGCCAAAGCAATGTCATAGTAGTTGGTCATGTTGTTGGGGGCAGGGAGGGAACCATGATACACACACCACACTGGCCATCATTTCATGGTGAGTAATCTCAACATGGGCACAAAGCCCTTGAACCCACATTCACCAACGAGTCATTGACAGAAAGAGGACCCTTGGAGACTAAGGCTGACGTGTGTCTGTTTGTCATTGATACTGCAGAGAGGAAACATCAGGAAGATGGAAGCTGGATTTATCGCTGCCTGCGTTATCGTTTATGGGCAGGAGAGAAAAAAGATTGCAACGGAGGTGCCTGGATCACTAAAGGGAGGAGCAAGACTCTCAAGACCAAGGGCCAGCAGGGTTTCCTCCGGACACAGGGGCTGAGGCTCACAGAGACAACATGTGTAGGCGGCTTGCAAGACTCAGGGCGTACAGAACTCACTTGTTTTATCTGCAGATGAGTGAGAACCAGTGCCGCCAACAACTCCACATGTCCAGGGATCCGGTGGTTCACATTTGCCACATTCTCCAGGAATTGGCGCCACGGGGATAGGGAGGGCATCCATTGCCGGTGGCTGTAAAAGTAACGGCCGCTCTGAACTTCTACACCAGTGGCTCCTTTCAGGGCTCCACTGGGGACGTCTGTGGGATCTCTCAAGCGTTCATGCACAAATGCATTAATGGGGTCATAGATGCCCTTTTTGCTAAGGCCCATAATTATGTCAACTTTGACAGAGATCAAGCAAGCCAGGATGCCAAAGCACTGGGTGTTGCTGAGGTTGCTGGATCCCCACAAGTGCAGGGTGCCATCGACTGTACTCATGTGGCTATAAAAGCTCCCTGGCAACAGGCACTGCAATACATAAACCTGATAGATTACCAATGTATAGTTGGTCTGCAACCACAAGAAGCTGATCGTGCAGGTTTGCGCCAGATACCCAGGAGGTATCTAAGACTCATACATTTTGAGTAGGTCGCAGATCTTGGACATCTTCAAGGGACCAAACAGAAGCCAGGTCTGGCTCCTTGCTGACAAAGGGTACCCGCAAAGGACATGGCTCATGGCACCCGTGAGACAGCCTCAGACTCCTGCAGAGAGAAGTTACACTGAGCCTCATGATGCTAGCCAAGTATTGGTGGAGCACACCATCGAGCTCCTAAAGATGTGATTCCAATGCCCGGACAGACCTGGTGGAGCACTGCAGAACAGTCCCCGGAGGGTCTCATGGATCTTTATGGCTTGCTGCGTGCTGCACAACCTGGCGCTGCAAAGCAGGAAGGACTTGCCAGATGACAAGATGGAGGAGCTGCACGTCTCCTCCGATGAGGAGCACCTCAATAGGGATGAGGATGATGAGTTTGAGGCTGCAGGGGAAGAGGCCTCTTCTCATATCCACAATGGAGGTGGAGGCAACCTGCTGACTGCTACGTCCTGTTATCTGTGATGATTTCGGCAGGTGTCCTCTGGACGGCCAAGACCTGGAGGGCCTCGGTTTGCTTTGGGTCTCCTGCTGTGGCACACATGCACCCTCCATGGCCTGTGAAGCTGGATGAGGCAGGCACGTACGTGAGGACCTGATAACCACCAGATTCCAACAGGAGGATGATGAGTTGTAGTGAATAAGCCCTCCTTCATGGGCCAGCATGAGCACCAGCGTTGCAATTCCTTTTGTTTCACTCATGCACTTCAATATGAGAGTGAATAGTTACACAGCAGGCTCACATTGTCCTAATCCTTTGAAGGATGATGAACCCTCGGCAGCATGTGTCCTTGCTGAGATGAGGTGCTAACTGGAGGAGGGCATCCTGGCATCAGATGTCCGAAGGTGCTTCCTTTTCAAGCATCTCTCCAGTCTCATAGTTGCAACGGCACCCTACAAGAGCCAGGAACTGCCAGTCGATCTTCAGTGGTCTCGTAACTGTATACCTTCAATGTGACAAGGCTCCTCAAGGAGATCCAACTGAAGCAACAGAACTACGCATTCTGTATAACATCGATTGTGAATCAAATAATTCACACTTGGACAAGGCAGCTGATGATGTTCTGCTGCTGTGAATCCATTTATAGTCTTCTGTGGTGCATTCTTCCAAATCACATTGACATCTGGCACTCTCAGTTAGGTACTGGGCTGCATTTATCCTTGGCTTGATATAGATGCTGACCACCTGAGCAAGACGACATCAAACACTTGCCTGCCAGACATTAAAATGCCTCCTCTTTAACACAGACATTGTGCCCTTGCCAAAACCAAAATGCACACACACATGAAACCCTCAAGGGTGCAGGTCAATGGGAATAAAGAGCACACTTCAGCTTCAGTACATCCTCGCCCCTATCCCATTACTCCCTTGCACATTGTCTAAAACAACCATGTGAATTTCAAGAGCCTGCTCAAAGCCTCTATTGCCTGCCAGAAATGGCCATTTGGAATTAGTATTGGTGACCTCAGCGGGTGCTCAGGTGAGGGGATGCACAGCGCTGTATCCCTAGTCTGTGACGAGAGCCTTGTCCCCGCAAGACACACAACTACAGGTTGAGAGACGCTCAAGGTTGAATGTTCGAGTGCCAGGGCAATAATGTTGCTGCGAGAGGCTGAACTTCATCACCTTGAGGTGGCAAGGTACCCCATTTATTGGTGATCTTAGCAGATGTACACTCTGAAAGTCGAAAATATGATTGGCTGACTGCAGCACACATGAACTCTGAGTATGGGCTCATAGCATGAAAACCCTGCTGAGAGACAGAGAGTACATGGATGTATGACCCTCCTCCATGCGTGAAGCCTTCTCTCCTTGTACACTGAATCTTCACCTTTCAAGAATGCAGACAAGATAGGTGAACACCTCTGCCTCAATCTTACACAGCCAAGAATAAACATGACATGACCCTGCAAAGCATGTGAACAAGGTTCGTTCCACAAGCACAGGTTGAGACATCACTGATGTCAAGAATGATGTGCAAAAGGGGCACACACTGTGGTGATATGGAAACACATTGCTTTGACGAGAAGTCCATGATAGTGACCTATGCAACAAGTGGGGCGAGGGTCCATGGTGTGTCGTCTGAATGACCGCAACACAGCTCATCATGAAAAGGAGGCATACACAAGAGGTGTGGAATGGGTGTGATTCTACTTACAGCTGTGAAGATTGCATACATGTTGTGAACACCCATGCTATTGTTGTGTCCCTGTTATTTTCTTGATTCCCTGACCCTACTGCTATGTCTGGGTGACATCCACAGTGGAGGTGGAGGCAGCCTGTTGACTGCTACATCCTGTTATCTGCGATGACTTCGGCGGGTGTCCTCTGGACGGCCAAAGCCTGGAGCGCCCCGGCCTGCTTTGGGTCTCCTACTGTAGCGCACATGCACCCTCCTTGGCCTGTGGAGCTAGAGGTGATGGTGTCACAGGAAAAGGGGATTGGGATCAGCTGGATACTCCTGCAGTTACCTGAGTGGATGGCCCTGGGGTGTCCAGCTGCTGGTCCTCCTGCCTATGGGTGCCCGAGGGCCACTGGCTTACTCCTTGAGGAGGAGGGGCAGCTGGAGTGAGATCAAGGTGGCCCGCACCCTCTCTCAGGTTGATACTGATGGGTGCTATCAATGCCTATAACAGTAAAGAGTAGCTTCTGCAGCAGTGCAGGACTGGTGTCGTGGACCAAGGTCTCCATAGCGGCCTCGATCCTACCAGTGTCGACCTCGGTGTGTTGGCATGATGGCACGATCACCTCACACTGAAGGCGGACAGACTCCTCCATTGTCCGTTGCAATTTAAGGAATGCAGCTGACATCCTTTCCTGATATTCCCATGCTTGTCTTTGCAGCTCCAGCAATTCATTTAGGACCGAGTCCAGAGGTTTGTCATCTGACTTGGACTCAGCTGAATCATGGCCCCCAGCTGTCCTCCAAGTGCCGGCGACCTCGGATGTCCCTGCCTCTGCCTGCTGTGGACCAGATTGTGCGCTGTGCTCACCAGATTGTGACCTTCTGCCTGTTATAGATCTAGGTCCCACTGAGGTGTGAGTCTCTGCGCTGGTGGAAGGTGTGGGTGAGCACCCCCCCGCCTCCGTCTGGGACCTCTCCTTGCAATTGTACACGATCTTCTCCTGTATAAAGACATAAAGAGAGTGTGAGCAAGACGCATGCTAGCGCAGCTGAGAAAGATGCCTGTCATGTGTGAGTGATGCCATGGACGGGATGAGGACATGATCTGCAAAGGAGATGAAGTATGTGTGAGAGAATAAATTCCACCTCATCTCTGTCTTAAATGGGTAACCCCTACTCTGAGATTATGCTCTCTAGTCCTAGACTCTCCCACAAGGGGAAACAGCCTCTCAGCATCTACCCTGTCAAACTCCCTAAGAATCTTATATGTTTCAATAAGGTTGGCTCTCATTCTTCTAAACTCCAATGAGTACAGGCCCAATCTACTCAACCTCTCCTCATAAGAAAATCCCTCCATACCTGGGATCAACCTAGTGAATCTTCTCTGGACTGCCTCCAATGCCAGTATATCTTTCCTTAGATAAGGGGACCAAAACTGTTCACAGTATTCTAGGTGTGGTCTAGCTAGTGCCTATAGTATAGTATAGACTTCCCTACTTTTATACTCCATTCCCTTTGAAATAAAGGCCAATATTCCATTTACCTTACCTATTATCTGCTGAACTTGTATGCTAGCTTTTTGGGATTCATGCACGAGGACCCCCAAATCCCTCGGTGCTGCAGCTTTCTTCAGTCTTTCTCCATTTAAATAATATTCAGCTCCTCTATTCTTCCTGCCAAAGTGCATACTTTCCCACATTATATTCCATCTGCCATGTTTTTGCCTACTCACTTAACCTATTAATATCCCTCTGTAGACTCTTTGTGTCATCCTCACTACTTGCCCTCCCACCTATTTTTGTGTCATCCGCAAACTTGACAATAATACATTAATTTCCCTCATCCAAGTCATTAATGTATATTGTAAATAATTGTGGCCCCAGCACTGATCCCTGTAATACGCCACTAGTTACAGGTTGCCATCCTGAAAATGCCCCCTGTATCTCAAATCTCTGTCTTCTATTAATTAGCCAGCCCTCTACCCTTCCTAATATACTACCCCCAACACCATAGGCTCTTATTAAGTAGCCTTATGTATGGTACCTCATTGAACGCCTTTTGGAAATCCAAATATATGACATCTACTGGTTTCTCTTTATCTATCCTGCTTGTTACCTCCTCAAAGAATTCTAATATTTATTTCATGATTTCCCCTTCATGAAGCCATGCTGACTCCGCTTGATTATAAGAACATAAGAAATAGGAACAGGAATAGACCATTCAGCCCCTCAAGCCTGCTCAGCCGTCCAATAAGATCATGGTAGATAATCTTGTGCTTCAATTTCCACATTCCCAACCAAACCTGATAACCTTTGATTCCCTTGTCTAACAAGGATCTATCCACCTCTGCCTTAAAAATATTCAGTGACCCAGCTTCCACCACCTTCTAATGCAGAGAATTCCAAAGTCACACAACCCTCTGAGGGAAAAAAATTCTCCTCATTTCTATCCTAAAAGGGCGCCCCCTAATTTTAAAACAGTGCCCTAGTTCTGGACTCACCCACAAGAAGAAACATCCTTTCGACATCAATCTTGTCAAGGCTGTTCAGGATCTTGTATACTTCAATCAAATCACCCCTCACTCTTCTAAACTCCAGTGGAAACAAGCCCTGTCTGTCCAACCTTTCCTCATAAGACAACCTGCTCATTCCAGGTATCAATCTAGTAAACCTCCTTTGAACCGCTTCCAATGCACTTACATCCTTCCTTAAATAAGGAGACCAAAACTGCACACAGTGTTTGAGGTGTGGTCTCACCAATGCCCTGTGTAACTGAAGCATAACATTATGACTTTTATGTTCAATCCCTCTTGTAATAAAGGATAGCATTCCATTAGTCTTCTTAATTACTTGCTGTACCTGCATACTAACTTTTTGTGACTCATGTACTAGAACACCTGGATCCCTCTGCACCTCAAAATTATGCAGCCGTACTCCATTTAAGTAGCACTTTGCTTTTTTGTCCTTCCTGCCAAAGTGAACAACTTCACATTTTCCCACATTAAACTCAATTTGCTAGATCTTTGCCCACTCACTCAACCTATCTATATCCATCTGCAATCTCCTCATGTCCTCTTCACAACATACTTTCCTACATGTCTTTGTGTCATCTTCAAATTTAGCTACTGTATCTTCACTCCTCTCATCTAAGTCATTGATGTAAATCGTAAAAAGTTGAGGCTCCAGTACAGACCCCTGTGGGACGCCACTCGTCACATCCTGCCAATCAGAAAAAGACCCATTTATGCATACTGTCTACTTTCTGCCAGCCAGCCAATCTTCTATCCATGCTAATATGTTACCCACTACACCATGCACTTTTATTTTCCGTAATATCTTTGATGTGGCACTTTATCAAATGCCTTCTGGAAATCCAAGTACAGTATGTCTGCAGGCTCCCTTCATCCACTTATGTTACTCCTTCAAAAGACTCCAATAAATTGGTTAAACATGATTTTCCTTTCCCAAAACTGTGCTGACTCTTCCCAATCACCTTGAGCTCTTCTATGTGCCCAGCTATAACCTCCTTAATGATTGATTTGAATAATTTCCCTCTGACAGAAGTCAAGCTAACTAGCATAATAACATACTTTCCTGTTTTCTGCCTCCCTTCTTGAATAGAGGGTTTATATTTGCTATTTTCCAAACTGATGGAACCTTTCCAGAATCTAGTGAATTTTGGAAAATTAATACCAACACATTGACTACTTCATCAGTCACCTCTTTTAAGACCCTAGGATGTAGTCCATCGGGACCTGGAGACTTGCCAGCCTGCAGCTCAATTTGCTCAGCACTGTTTCCCTAGTGATTTCAATTTCACCAAGTTCCTTTCCCCCATTCACCTCCTGATTTGCAGCTATTACTGGAATGTTTTTTGTATCCTCTATAGTGAACACAGAAGCAAAACATTTGTTCATTTCTTCCACCATTTCCTTATTATCTACTATTAACTCCCCACTGTCACTCTCTAGAAGACAAAAACCCACTTTACTTTTCCTTTTTAAGTACCTGTAGAAACGCTTGATATCTGTTTTTACATTTCTTGCTAGCTTCCTCTCATACTCTAATATCTTTCTCCTGATTAACCTTTTAGTCATTCTCTGTCATTCTTTATATTCTGTCCAATCATCTGTCCTGCCACTCATCTTTGCGGAGTTGTATGCTTTTTCCTTAAGTTTGATGCTTTCCTTAACATCTCTAGTTAACCACAGATGGTGGGTCCTCCCCTTAGAATTTTTCTTTATAGTAGGAATATACTTTTTCTGAATACTCTGAAATATCCCGTTAAAGGTCTGCCACCGCTTCTCTATTGATCTATCCTCTAACCTAGTTTCCCAGTTCAGTTCAGCTAGCTCAGCTTTCATCCCCAGGTAGTTGCCCTTATTTAAGTTTAAGATCTTAGGGAAGAATTTTCCCCCCGTTGGGGTAAGTGCAGGAGTACGCGCCTCTGATCAGTGCCCCCAATTAGGGGCGCACCGCCATTTTACGTGGGCGGTCCAATTAAGGCCAGCCCAGAGTGACGTCCGCCAGGAAGCACTATGCACTCTCTGTGCGGGCAGAGGGGATTCCCTCAGCCGAGAGTGCGCTCTTTCGTCTGCGTTCATCTCCTTGAGGCTAAATGCTGCCTCAGGGAGATTTGCGCTAAATTTAAAAATGGTCAATGGACAAAAATAAAATTTCCCTGACATGTCCCTTCATGTGACACTGTCACATGAGTTGGGACATGTCCAGCACTTTTATTCAAACTTTTATTAAATTTTAAAAAACCCTCATGAAACCTCATCCCGCCCGTGGATGAGGTTTCATCCTTTTTCTGAAACCCCTTAAGGTTGGACGGGCAGGTCCATTAATTACTTCAATTAGTTTTTAAATGGCCTCAATAGGCCGTTGAAAGGTTGGCGGGTGCACAGCTGATTCAGCTGCGCCCCTGCCGACCAGAAAATTGAAATGACGCGGGGTGATGTCAGGAGTTCCGCCCGACGTCATCCTGTGTCATTTTACGCATTGGCGAGTGGGCCCCGCCCCTGCTCGCCAACCTCAATATCCTGGCCCCAGTCTTAGACCCACTCTTCTCCCTTTCAAACTGGATGTAAAATTCAATCATATTGTGGTCGCTGCTACCTAGGGGTGCCTTTACTCTGAGGTCATTAATTTATCCTGTCACGTTACACAATCTAATATAACCTGCTCTCTGATAGTTTTTTACAGCAGCATGTTCTAGAACCAATCTCGAAAGCATTCTGCAAACTCCTTATCCAGGCTACTACTGCCAACCTGATTTTTCCAGTTTATGCGTAGATTAAAGTCACCCATGATTATTGCTGTTCCTTTATCACAAGCACACAATATTTTCTCTTAAATACTTGTCTTACACTGTGGCTACTGTTAGGGGGCCTGTAGACCACTCCCACTAATAACTTTTTTCCCCTACTATTTCACCCAAACTGATTCTACATCTTGATCTCCTGAACCAAGGTCATCTCTAACTATTGCACCAATGCCCTCTTTGACTAACAGTGATACCCCTCCACCTTAACCCAGCTTCCTATTCTTCTTGAATGTCATGTAGCCTTCAATATTAAGTACCTAATCATTGTCGTCCTGCAGCCACGTCTCCGTAATTGCTATCAGATCATATTTATTTACTTCAATGTGGGCCATAAATTCATTTACTTTGTTATGAATGCTATGTGCATTCAGATAGAGAGCCTTCAGTTTTGTCTTTTTGTTACCTTTGTAACATGTAATCTTAGCTATTGATGTATTCTTAGGTTTTTTTCTCTCTGTCCCTTCCTGCCATTATATTGTGCATGTCTAAATGCTCTGCTATTACATCGTTTATAATAGACTAACATTTTCCCAATGACGGACGTTAAGTTAACTAGCCTATAGTTATCTGTTTTTTGTCTCCCTCTCTTTTTGAATAAGGGCCTGACATTGGCAGTTTTCCAATATTCTGGGACTTTTCCAGAATCTAAGGATTCTTGGAAGATTACTACCAATACATCCACTATTTATGTAGCTACTTCCTTTAATATCCTAGGAAGCAACCCATCAGGTCCAGGGGACTTATCGGTCTTTAGCCCCATTAGTTTCCCTAGTACTTTTTCTCTAGTGATAATTATTGTATTTATTTCCCCCCCCCCACCACCCCCAACTTTTGCCCCTTGATTATTTAGTATTTTTGGAATGCTATTAGTGTCTTCTACCGTAAAGACTGATGCAAAGTATTTATTCAACTCCTCTGCCATTTCCTGGTTCCCCATTATTAGTTCCCCAGCCTCATTCTCTCAGGGGCCAATGTTCACTTTGGCCTCTCTCTTCCTTTTCATATATTTAAAGAAGCTCTTACTGTCCGTTTTTATATTATTTGCTAGTTTACCCTCAAAGTTTATTTTCTCCCTCTTCATTATTTTTTCGTCATCTTTTGTTGGCTTTTAAAACTTTCCCAATTTTCTGGCTTACCACTAATCTTTGCCACATTGTATGTTTTTTCTTTCAATTTGATACTATCCTTAACTTCCTTGGTTAACCATGGTTGGTTTATCCCCTTCCTGGAATCCTTCTTTCCCACTGGGATGTATCTTTGTTGTGAGTCATGAACTATTTTCTTAAACGTCTGTCATTGTTCATCAACCGTCTTTTCTGCTAAACTCCTTTCCCAGTCCACTTCAGCCAACTCTGCCCTCATTCCCTTGTATTTACCCTTATTTAAGATTAGCACAGTTGTTTCCGACCCAAGTTTCTCACTCTCAAAATGAATGCTAAATTCTACCATGTTATGGTCACTGTTTCCTAGGGGATCTTTTACTCTGAGATCATTTATTAAATCCACCTCATTACATATTACCAGATCCAAAATAGCCTGATCCCTGGTTGGATCCACAACATATTGTTCTAGGAAACTGTCCCAAATACACACTTTGAATTCTTGCTTGTGGCTACCTCTGCCAATTTGATTTTCCCAATCTACATGATGATTAAAGACGCCCATGATTAATGTACTGTCTTTTTTACATGCCCTCATTAAGAAGGGTAGCAGGGATAATCCAGGAAATTACAGGCCGGTGAGCCTTACGTCAGTGGTAGGGAAATTATTGGAGAAGATTCTTCGTGACAGGATTTACTACCATTTGGAAGCAAATGGGCATATTAGTGAGAGGCAGCATGGTTTTGTGAAGGGGAGGTCGTGTCTCACTAACTTGATCGAGTTTTTCGAGGAAGTGACAAAGATGATAGACGATGGAAGGGCAGTGGATGTTATATACATGGATTTCAGTAAGGCCTTTGACAAGGTCCCTCATGGCAGACTGGTACAGAAGGTAAAGTCGCACAGGATCAGAGGTGAGCTGCCAAGATAGATACAGAATTGGCTTGGTCATAGAAGACAGAGGGTAGCAGTGAAAGGGTGCCTTTCTGAATGGAAAGCTGTGACTAGTGGAGTTCCACAGGGATCAGTACTGGGACCTTTGCTGTTTGCAGTATACATAAATGATTTGGAGGAAAATGTAACTGGGCTAATTAGTAAGTTTGCAGACGACACTAAGATTGGAGGAGTTGCAGATAGTGAAGAGGATTGTCAAAGGATACAACGGGATATAGATCGGTTGGAGACTTGGGCGGAGAAATGGCAGATTTAATCCGGACAAATGCGAGGTAATGCATTTTGGAAGGTCTAATACAGGCAGGAATTATACAGTAAATGGCAGAACCCTTAAGTGCGTCGATGGGCAGAGGGATCTGGGTGTACAGGTCCACAGGTCACTGAAAGTGGCAATGCAGGTGGATAAGGTAGTCAGGAAGGCATATGGCATGCTTGCCTTCATTGGCAGGGGTATTGAGTATAAAAGCTGGGAAGTCATGCTGCAGCTGTATCGAACCACACTTAGTGTTAGGCCACACTTGGAATATTGTGTGCAATTCTGGTTGCCACATTACCAGAAGGATATGGAGGCGTTGGAGAGGGTGCAGAGGAGGTTTACCAGGATGCTGCCTGGTCTGGAGGTTATTAGCTATGAGGAGAGGTTGGAGATACTCGGATTGTTCTCACTAGAGTGACGAAGATTGAGGGGCGAATTGATAGAAGTTTACAAAGTTATAAGTAGCATGGACAGAGTAGATAATCAGAAGCTTTTTCCCAGGGTGGAAGAGTCAATTACTAGGGGACATAAATTTAAGGTAAGAGGAGAAAACTATAGGGGAGATGTGCGGGGCAAGTTTTTTACGCAGAGGGTAGTGAGTGTCTGAAATTCGCTGCCAGAGGAGGTGGTGGAAGCAGGTACGATAGTGGTGTTTAAGAGGCAGCTTGACAAATACATGAATAGGATGGGAATAGAGGGATACGGACCCCGGAAGTGCAAAATGTTTTAGTTGACGGGCAATATGATCGGCGCAGGCTTGGAGGGCCGAAGGGCCTGTTCCTGTGCTGTACTTTTCTTTGTTCTTTGTTCTTGTTCTATCTCCTGATCTATTCTCTGTCCTACAGTATAGCTACTGTTAGGGGGCTTATAGACTACTCCCACCAGTGGCTTCTTTCCCTTGTTATTTCTTACCTCTATCCATATGGATTCTATATCTTCCGATCCAAGACCATTTCTTGCTATCGTACTTATTCCATCTCGTACTAACAAAGCTACCCCACCACCCTTTCCTTCCTGCCTGTCCTTTTGAAAAGTCACATACCCCTGAATATTTGGTTCCCAGCTTTGGTCTCCTTGTAACCACGTCTCCATAATGGCTATAAGATCTTACCCATTAACCTCTACTTGTTAAATTAATTCATTTAGTCTGTTACGAATACTACGTGCATTTAAGTAAAGTGCCATTAATTTTGCCTTTTTACCATTTTTCCCCCTTTGACCCTACTTGCTGCTGTTTTCTTTATGCTTGTACAGTCTGCCCCTTCCTGTCACACTCTGAGTATCAATACTAAATAGCTGCCCTGCAATGCCGCCATATCCTTTTGCTTTGTTAGCCAACGTATCCCCTCTCCAGTACCCCCCTCTCCCCATATTTAGTTTAAAGCCCTCTCTGCAGCCCTAGTTATTTGATTCACCTGGACACTGGTCCCAGCACAGTTCAAGTGAAGCCCATCCCAACAGAACAGCTCCCTTCTATCCCAGTATTAGTCCAGTGCCCTATGAACTGAAACCCATTCTTCCCACAAATGTCCATTGAGCTGGTAGTGAGTGAGACCCCTGTGAATGTGTGATGGGCTTGTGAGTGTGTTGGTTGAGAGTGATGAAATGGTTGACATGGATGTGATCAATCATCCTTATTCTACACTGGGTGGCTGACCTCTTCTGTGCAGCTTTGGCACTGACCACTGCTGCCACCACCTTCCAAGCCTTTGTGGTGAGGATGGTGGACCTCCTGCAGCCAAAAGACATTCCGGTGAGGTGTTACTGAACTTTGGTGCTGCCACCTTCTTGGCTTTCGGGGCCATGTTTTGAGTGAAGCAGTCCTGGACTGCAGACATTGAGCACTGTGCACGCGGCTGTGTACCCAGAGTGAGGAAGAGGTGAGCACACAGCATGGTGGGTAAATCAGAGGCTGCCCGCCAGTGATACAGCCTGTTTCCCGTTCCTGCATTATTAATGAGGTATGAGACGGACGATATGGTGTGAAAATCCGCCATTGCCGTTGGTGGGAAAAGCACCGATTTTTACACCCAGTGCCACACTTCATGCAATTCAAGGAAAATCCTGCCCATAGTTAAAGTGCAGAAATGTTAAATTGCAGCAGTTAATCAAAATACTGAACCTAAGCATGGTTTACAATTAAATGCTGAATGGTTCACTGGATTTTTGTTGCTTAATGAGGTCCAGAATCTTGTCTGATATTATTCATTTTTTCAAGCTCTTTCTTGAAAACCTCCTCCCCTGGGTCTAGTTGGGTGAAACATACTGTAAAGTAAGAGAAAAAGTTTAAGGTTGAAATTAGTCAGGGACTTCTAAAACAGGTGACAAGAGGCCTCTAAGCCAAACCCCTGTTGTAAAAAATTGCATCCTCTGCGTTGCCTGCAATAAAAGAGCCTGCCAGTTCTTTAGACCTGCAGATGCTAACAGCCAAAGACTTAACAAATAATGAATTTGTCACAACAAAAACAGAATTACCTGGAAAAACTCAGCAGGGCTGGCAGCATCGGTGGAGAAGAAAAGAGTCGACGTTTCGAGTCCTCATGACCCTTCAACAGAACTGAATTTGTCCTTTGGCTGTGGGCCTTATTTCACATTCCCTCTGGTATCTCAATACTACCTGGCAGTTTTACCTGCAAAATCAGGGACATACTCAGTATCTCCTATATGTAAAATTGTACGATAAAGCAGATTCAAGTTAATTTACAGACTCTATATGAGGTTATTCAACAATTCAGTCTCAATGAATGACAAGTCATTAGCGATGGAGGTCAGTATAACATTGTACCTACCATCATAATGATTCGTCACTTTTTGCTGAAACCAGTAGTGATTATCAAATGCTTTGAAAATGAATTCTAAGATTCGTTACCTTGCTATTAATTGCAATGTACAACTGCTCATTGGCCTCTTTGTGCTCCATATAGGAGGCTTGCTGACTCTGCCTGGATGGTGCTGGAGGTGCAGGCATCTCCAAACTCTTTCCTTGTGTTAAGGACAGAAGTAAAAGGGCAAACTGAAGTTCTTTCCACTCACCAACTGTCCGTAAACAGAGAGTGTTTTGAATTATTTTTAAAGTAAGCTGTGACGTGTGCTCCTGAACCCTCAGTTTGTGCGATCCAATTTGCTAATAACTCACACCAAACTTGCTTTATGATTAACACAGAAGGTTGGCTTATTCACACTCAAACCTGGGGGAGCAATGGAGCAATGTTCACAACACCCCACTGCGCGCACACACACACACACACAGAGTAAGGGAGGGGATAGAAAAAAATAAAGTTTCACAACTATGGATAGTAACAGTAAAAGAACCACAGAAATTAATATTAGTTCACATGATTATCAGAGTCAGAGTCCAATGAGGAGTTCTTTCACATAGGATCTCGAGTTCAGCTGGCTGAAGACCGGAGTGGGAGAGTTCTCCTTACAGCTGGTGCTGATATCGCAAGATGAAGTTGGTGCACAGAGACTGGTTCAGTTCTGCAGGCAATGGCAGGAAATCTTCCAGTAGAGGCAGGCTTCAAGGAGCAGGATGTTGTTCAGCCTAGAGTTCTGCTTCTTGGCGTTCACCGGTTAGATGTCAAACAGCAGACTGAGGTTTTGGGAAAACATGGCACAGCCCACTTTAAAAAAAACTCTGCTTCTGGACAGCTGGGGAGAGGAAAGAAGTGTTCACCGGGTGGATGTTAAACAGCAGACTGAGGATTTCTCAGTTCTCAAAGGAATATAGAGATTTCAAAATGTTCTCTCAAATCATGTGACCTTCTTTCTCCACAATGATTGCAAAAGGGATGTTTATCCTTTTTCTGGAACTAGCTTTGATGCCTGAACTGATATCTGGCAATGGCACAGTGGTATTGTTTCTGACTAGTAATCTAGAGACCCAGGGTAATGCTCTGGAGACCCAGATTCGAATCCTGCCACACCAGATGGTGGAGTTTGAATTCAATTCCAAAATCTGCAATTAAAAGTCTGATAATGACCAAGAAACCATTGCTGATTGTTGTAAAAACCCATCTGGTTCAGTAATGCCCTTTAGGGAAGGAAATCTGTCATCCTTACCTGGTTTTGGCCTACACGTGATTCCAGACCCACAGCAATGTTGAAATGGCCTAGTAAGCCACTTAGCTGTGACAGACCACTACAAAGTCCCAAAAAGGAATGAAACTGGACAGATCACCTGGTACGCACTGGAAACGACGATGGCAATCTCAGCCCTGTCGACCATGCAAAGTCCTCCTTACTAACATCTAGTGCCAAAAGTGGGAGAGCTGTCTCAGACTAGTCAAGCAACAGCCTGACATAGCCATCCTCATGGAATCATACCTTACAGATAATGTCCCAGACACCACCATCATCAGCCCTGGGTATATCCTGTCTCACTGGCAGGACAGGCCCAGCAGAGGTGGTGGCCCAATGGTATGCGGGAGGGAGTTGCACTGGGAGTCCTCAACATCGACTCTGGACCCCATGAAGTCTCATGGCATCAGGTCAAACATGGGCAAGGAAACCTCCTGCTGATTACCACAAACCACCCTCCCTCAGCTGATGAGTCAGTGCTCCTCCATGTTGAACACCACTTGGAGAAAGCACTGAGGAAGACAGGGGCACAGAATGTATTCTGGGCGGGGGAACTTCAATGTCCATCACCAAGAGTGGCTTGGTAGCGCCACTACTGACCAAGCTGGCCAAGTCCTAAATGGCATAGCTGCTAGACTGGGTCTGTGGCAGGTGGTGAGGGAACCAACAAGAGGGAAAAACATACTTGACCTCATCAACCTGCCTGCCACAGGTGCATTTGTCCATGACAGTATCGGTAGGAATGACCACCGCACAGTGGTTGTGGAGACAAAGTCATTCCTTCACACTGAGGATACCTTCCATCGTGTTGTGTGGCATTACCACCATGCTAAATGGGATAGATTTCGAACAGATCTAGCAACTCAAGACAGGGCATCCATGATGCGCTGTAGGCCTATCAGCAGCAGCAGAATTGTACTCAAACACAATCTGTAACCTCATGGCCCAGCATATCCCCCACTCCACCATTACCATCAAGCCAGGGGATTAACCCTGGTTCAAGGAAGTGTGCAGGAGGGCATGCCAGGAGCAGCACCAGACATACCTAAAAATGAGGTGTCAACCTAGTGAAGCTATAACACAGGACTACTTGCATGCCAAACAGCATAAGCGGCAAGTGATAGACAGAACTAAGCGACCCCACAAGTAACGGATCAGATCTAAGCTCTGCAGTCCTGCCACATCCAGCTGTGAATGATGGTGGACAATTAAACAACCCACTGGAGGAGGAGGCTCCACAAATATCCTCATCCTCAATGATGGAGGAGCACAGCATATCAGTGCAAAAGATAAGGCTGAAGCATTTGCTACAATTTTCAGCCAGAAGTGGATGATCCATCTTGGCCTCCTCTGGAGGTCCCCAGTATCACAGATGCCAGTCTTCAGCTAATTTGATTCACTCCACGTGATATCAAGAAAAGGCTGAAGCACTAGATACTGCAAAGGCTACGGGCCTGACAATATTCCAGCAATACTACTGAAGACTCGTGTTCCAGAACTTGCCGCGCCCCTAGTCAAGCTGTTCCAGTACAGCTACAACACTGGCTATGTGGAAAGTTGACCAGGTATGTCCTGCACACAAAAAGCAGGACAAATCCAAACCAGCCAATTACCACCCCATCAGTCTACTCTCGATCATCAGTAAAGTAATGGATGGGGTCATCAACAGTGCTATCAAGCGGCTCTTGCTTAGCAATAACCTGCTCACTGACGCCCAGTTTGGGTTCCGACAGCCACTCAGCTCCTAACCTCATTACAGCCTTGGTTCAAACATGGATGAAAGAGCTGAACCCCCGTGGTGATGTGAGAGTGACTGCCCTTGACATCAAGGCTGCATTTGACAGAGTGTGGCATCAAGGAGCCCTAGAAAAACTGGAGTCAATGGGAATCAGGGGGAAAACTCTCCGCTGTTTGCGTCATACCTAGCACAAAGGAAGATGGTTGTGTTTGTTGGAGGTCAGTCATCTCAGCTCCAGGACATCACCACAGGAGTTCCTCAGGTAGTGTCCTTGGCCCAACCATCTTCAACTGCTTTATCAATGACCTTCCTTCCATCATAAGGTCAGAAGTGGGGATGTTCGCTGATGATTGCACGATGTTCAGCACCATTTGTAACTCCTCAGATACTGAAGCAGTCCATGTCCAAATGCAACAAGACCTGGACAATACCCAGGCTTGGGCTGACAAGTGGCAAGTAACATTCGCGCCACACGAGTGTCAGGTAATGACCATCTCCAACAAGAGAAAATCCAACCATCGCCCCTTGATGTTCAATGGCATCACCATCACTGAATCCCCACTATCAACCCCTGGGGTTACCAGAAACTGAACTGTACTCGCCATATAAATACTGTGGCTATAAGAGCAGGTCCGAGGCTAGGAATCCTGCAATGAGTAACTCACCTCCTGACTCCCCAAGGCCTGTCCACCATCTATAAGGCACAAGTCAGGAGAGTGATGGAATACTTTCACTTGACTGGATGAGTGCTGCTCCAAAAACACTCAAGCAGCTTGACACCATCTAGGACAAAGCAGCCCACTTGATTGGCACCCCTTCCACAAACATTCACACCCTCCACTACTGACGAACTGTGGCAGCAGTGTGTACCATCTACAAGATGCATTGCAGAAACTTACCAAGGCTCCTTAGGTTGCACTTTCCAAACCCACGACCGCTACAACATAGAAGGGCAAGAGCAGCACACACGTGAGAACACCACCACCTGGAAGTTTCCCTCCAAGCCACTCACCATCCTGACTTGGAAATATATCGCCATTCCTTCACTGTCGCTGGGTCAAAATCCTGGAACTCCCTCCCTAACAGTGCTGTGGGTGTACCTACACCATGTGGATTGTAGTTGTTCAAGAAGGCAACTCACCACCTTCTCAAGGACAATTAGGGATGGGCAATAAATGCTAGCTTCTCCAGTGATGCCCACATCCCATAAATTATTATTTTTTTAACATTGCTGCCTTCACTGCCTCCTGGCTGCTTCAGGGCTGCCCTCACTGTCTCCTTCCTGTACTCACCTCCCTCCCGTTCCCTGGTAATGACTGCGAGTCTCCCGCTGCCCCGTAAAGGCAGCTCCTGTCCTCCCCAGTACCTGATGCCTCCCTCCCACTCCCCTTATGGCCGCTCCCATCCATCCCAGCACATGTCTTGCCCTCTCTGATACTCAACACTTCCCGACCTGGTCCTGATCACCAAATCTCTGGTTGGGTTGCTCGTCACCATTCCGACTGCATCAGGAGGTTCGATTGGAAGGATGACGAGTGACCCAACAAAGTGTGCGATGATTGGGAGGAAGTTGGGAAGCAGCGGGATGGAAGCATCAAGTATTGGGGTAGGCGAGGAGAGTACCGGGACAGATAGAAGCAGCTGTTAACGGGGAGCAGGAGGGAAGCATTGAGTACTGGGGAGGGTGGGAGCGGCCACTGCCACGGAGCAGGAGGGGCGGGGCTATCACTGGGGTGCAGGAGCGGACGCAGCTATTACTGGTGAGTGGGAACAGCGAGGATGGCCCACAGAGGGAAGGGTATTTGGGCAGCAAGGGGGTATCTTCCCATCTTGTATTTATATGTTTATTTCTTATGTTCATTTCTTGTATTTGTATGTTCATTTCTTAGGTTCATTTCTTGTATCTGTTTGTTCATTTCTTTGAGTTTTGTTCCACTTCTATCTGCCACTTTTTCTTAAATTATCCATTCCTATTGGGGGTTATCAGAAAATGTGAGGTATTTCCTAATCACTTTCAAGAGAGTGCTATTTGTGTTCTTAGAATGCTACCACTGAATTATGATTGGCACTAATATCATGGCAACCAAGGTACTTATAATGGCAACGGTTAATCCTGTTATGGCTCTTGTCATGCTTCTCGATGAGAAAAATTCTTTTGATATTTTGATATTTTTTCCTATCCTGAGAAATTTTCGATAGAATACAGTTTATGTTTTGCCATTATGTGACCCTTTGTGTGTGATTGCTCTCAAAAAGTCAAAAATCTTGAAATAGTTAAATGCACAGCATTAATGAATTAATTTACTTGTACCTGTGTAACACGTTCATATATGTGAGGTGGGAAGATAAATATCATTGTACTCTTTATAACAAATTGCAAACTTTATGTGAAAATGTGTACTGACACACAATGCCTTTTTACCTTGCACATTTACTCAGGCAGTCTTTTAACTGAGGTCACTCCAGTTGGCTTCAACTGGTACAGTTTCCATTTCAAAGATTTATTGAAGCAGCTACATGTCAACTGGCACCACTTAATTCCAATGGTTCCAGTTTGCCTGCCAAGCTGTTCCAACAGAAGTCAACTGGTTCCAGTAAGATTCAAATAGTTACAGTTGAAGTCAACTGGGCAAGTGAATCACAACTGATTTCCAGCTGTAATCGCCAGTTGTTCCAGTTGTATGCTGTTGAACCAGTAAACAAGTCAACTGCTTCCAGTAAGATTCAAATGGCCCAAGTTAAATCCAACTGGCCAAGTGGGGCTATCAACTGGCATCAAGTTATAATCTCCAGTTATTCCAGTTGCATTCAGTTACAATTAGTTGTGACCTGTTATGTTCAGCAGAAATCAGTTATGAACAGTTGATATTTCCAACTATTTCCACAGAGTTTTCCTTGAGGAGTTGTTAGAGTGCTTTTGAATTCGGAATTGGAAGTTCAACAATTTCAACAACTGTAGGCATTAAGAATAAACTTGCTTAATTGGTGTGTAATTGGAAAATGAATTTCAATACAGATAATTGTGAGATATATTTGGGCAAGAGGAATAAGAAGGCCACATATTGCTTTTAAAATAATGGCTTAGAGGAACAAAGGGATCTCGGAGTACAGATCACTTAAAGTAGCAATGCAGATTAATAATACCATGAAAAGGGATCATTTCTAGAAGAATTGAATTGAAAAGCAGAGAAGTTATGTTAAACAAGTTGTGTTCACAATTTATGCTTGTAGTACAAGATCATACTGCCAGACACTGTACAAAATGTTTGTCTTTTCATTAATAACAATAATATTGACCTTGTTTAGGCCACATTTGGAGTACAGTGCACAGTTGTAGTGGCCATATTGAAGAGGTTATAGAAGCATCGGAGAAGATGCTAAAAATAATTTAAAAGGATGATACCAGAACTGAGAAGCTATACTTATCAAGCAAGGCTGACTCGCTTAGTCTCTTTTTTAAAAAAGACAATTCTGAGGGGTGACCAAGTAAGAGTTCTTTAAAATTATGAAGACGTCTAATAGGATAGATATAGAGCAGGTGTTTCCACTCGTGGGGAGACCAAAACCAGGGGCCACAAATATAAGATAGTCACCAATTATTCCAATAGGGAGTTCAATAACACAGGTGAAACTAGAAAAGAGAAAAGAGCAACTGGGGGTTAAATTAAAAGGCAGTACCTCAAAGGTAATAATCTCTGGATTATTACCTGAACCACATGCAAATTGGCAAAGGGTAAATAAGATTAGGCAGTTGAAGGCATGGCTCAAAGATTGGTGTGGGAGAAATGGGTTTCAATTCACGGGACATTGGCACTAGTACTGGGGAAAGTGGGAGCTGTACCATTGGGACGGTCTTCACTTGAAGTGTGCTGGGACCCATATTCTTGCAAGTCATATAACTAGGGCATTATAGAAGGCTTTAAACTAAATAGTTGGGGCAAGGATCATGTGAGGGAAGATGTGGTAAATTAAAGGAAAAAGACAAGGCAAGAGAGCAAGGGTATCAGTAACGGTAATGACATTCAGGGTGTGACAGGAAGCGATAGAGTGTACAAATTTAAGCGTGCGACAATAGGCCAGAGTTTTCAAAAATTGTAGAAAGACAGAACTGAAGGCTCTGTGCCTGAATGCCCATAACATTCATAACAAAACAGATGAATTGTCAGCTCAAATATAAATAAATATGTATGATCTGATAGCCATTGCAGAGAAATGGCTGCAAGGTGACTGATGCTGGGACCTGAATATTCAAGGGTCTTGGCATTTTGGAAGGACAGGAAGCTAGGAAAGGGTAGTGGGGTTGCTCTGTTAATTAAGGACAACATTCATACAGTAGGGAGAGATGACCTTAGTGCTAGAAGGTCAAGGTGTAGAATCAGTTTTAGTAGAAATAAGAAATAGCAAATGGAGGTGGAAGTAGTTTATAGGCCTCCTAACAGTAACAATGCTGTAGGATGGTGTATATGGGAAGAAATAATGGAGGCTTCTAAGAAAGGCACTGCAATTATGATGGGTGATTTTAATCTACATATAGATTGGACAAACCAGATCAGCAAAGGTAGCCTGGAAGATGAATTCATGGAGTGTTTTCAGGACAATTCCTTAGAGCAGCACATTCTAGAGCCAATCAGAGGACAGGCTATTCTTGATCTGGTAGTGTGCAATGAGGCAGGATTAATTAACAACCTCATAGTAAAGGAATTTTACAGTATAGGTAGCAGTGACCATAACATGATTGAATTTTTCATTCAGTTTGAGGGAGAGAAAAGTGGATCTAAGACTAGTTTTTAAACTTGAATAAAGGCAATTAAAGGGTATGAAGACTGAGCTGGCTAAAATGAACTGGGAAAATAGATTAAAGGATAGTTCACGAGAAAGGTAGTGGGAGAAATTTAAGGAGATATTTCATAACATTCAGCAAAGGTACATTCCAGTGAGAAAGAAAGACTTTGGGAGACAAATGTGCCACATGTGGCTAAGTAAGGAAGTTAAAGATAGTATCAAATTAAAAGAAAAAGTGTACAATTCTGCAAGGATTAGTGGTATGTCAGAATATTGGATAGAATTTAAAAATCAGCAATGAATGATTAAAAAAGTCATAAGAAGGGAAAAATTAGAGTACGAGAGAAAGCGAGCTAGAATTATGAAAACACATAGCAAGAGTTTCAACAAGTATTTAAAAAGGAAAAGAGTAGCTGAAGTAATCTGGATTCTCTAGAGAGTGAGCCTGGGGAATTAATAACATAAAGTAAGGCTGAAGCGGTGAACAGATATTTTGTGTCCATCTTCACTGTGGTAGATATAAATAACATCGCAGGAATACTTGTATACTTGGGCCTCAACTATTTACAATCTATATAAGTGACTTGGATGAAGGGACCAAATATATGGTTGCTAAATTTGCTGATGACACAAAGAAAGGTAGGATAGTAAATTCAGCAGAGAACATAAAGAGTCCACAAAGTCGGTTAGAAAGGTTAAGTGAGTGGGCAAAAATTGGAAGATGGAATATAATGTGGCAAAATGCAAACTTGTCCACTTTGGCAGGAAGAATAATAAAGCAGTACATTATTTAAATGGAGAAAGATTGCAAAACTCTGCAGTATAGAGGGATCTGGGTGTCCTGGGGCTTGAATCGCAAAAAATTAGTATGCAGATGCAGCAAGTGATTAGGAAGGCAAATGGAATGTTTTGATTTATTGCAAGGGAAATGGAATATAAAAGTAGGGAAGCTTTGCCAGAATTGTTTTGGGCATTGGTAAAACCACAACCAAAGTACTGTGTACAGTTTTGGTCTCCTTACTTGAAAAAGGATATCATAGCATTAGAAGCAGCTCAGAGAAAGTTCACTCCACTGATTCCTGGTTTGAGGAAGTTATCTGATGAGGAAAGGTTGGACAGATTGGGCCTAGAGTTTAGAAAAATGAGAGGTGATTTTATTGAAACATATAAGATCCTGAGCGGAATTGACAGGGTGGATTCTGAGAGGATGTTTTCCCTTGTTGGAGAGACTAGAACTAGGGGACACACCTCAAAAATAAGGGTTTCCCATTTAAGATGGAGATAAGGAGAATTTTTTTTTCCCAGGGGCTTGTTGGCCTGTGGAATTCTCTTCCCCAGAGAGCAGTGGAGGCAGGGTAATTGAATATTTTTAAGGTTGAGTTAGATTGATTCTTGATTGACAAGGGAGTCAAAGGGTATGGGGACACACAGAAAAGTGAGAGTTGAGGCCGCAATTAAGTCAGCCATGATCTTATCAAATTGCGAAGCAGGCTTGAGGAGCCAAATGGCCCACTCCTGCTCCTAATTCATGTGTTTATATGTATGTCCTTTACCAAAAGACTGGTAAGAATGTGGAACTCACTTACTTATGGTAATAAGGAGTATCTGAGCAAGTAAATAGATGGATTTAAGGAGAAGCTAGGTAAGCACATGAGGGAGAAAGGAATAGGCTATGCTGATAGGGTTTGATGAAGAGGGATGGGAGTTGGTTCATGTAAAGCATAAATGCCAACACATACCAGTTGGGATGAATGGTCTTGTTTCTGTGCTGTAAATTCTGTGTAATACAGTTATGCACGTATTTGCATTACCGATGATGAGCATTTGATGGTGTCTGCCAGTATGATCTTTTGCTACAATCATAAATTTTGAAACTCTCAATACAACAGACATGTAAATAACTAAAGAGCTTCAAATCCTAAAGATTCTGTAAAAGCCATGAAGGAACATAGTAATGGATGAAAGAAATCAGCTAATTTTAAGTAACAAACACAACAGTGGACATTCAGCAGTTCTATTTGTTCATAAAAAAATGCAGTGTTATGTTAGTATGAACATATCATGCATGGAATTTAGTTTGAAGTTGTTAATTATTGTAAGAATTGTTATGTCTTATCATTAAACTTTAGTGAAAATCTGAGGAGCAGTTGATACTTAAAGTACTGAACTGAAATTTTCATAATTTAAAAAAATGCTATAATGATCAGGAAAGGAAGCTTAGAACTTTCTCATTTATCTACACATAGGGCGGAATCATCCAGATTTGCACAAAGTGTGGTAATAGGTGTGAAAAACGATGTTTTACCTGCCGGCCGCAATTGTGGATTTTCGCGCCATATTGTCCCCTGGTGTGTGGCACCACATTAATAATGCATTAACAGGAAACATGCCAGACCACTGGCAGGCAGGCTCGGATTTGCTTGCCACACTGTGACCTCAGTGCTTCCTTGCTCTGGACGCCATATTTAAAACGCACCAGAGCACAACCTACTTCATGTCTATAGGCCAGAACTGCTCCAGGCAACAGATAGCCCTGAAAGCAAAGAAGACAGCAGCCTCCAGATTTAGTGACGCCTCTCTGGATGCAGTGGAAGGCCGCCATGATGTCCTCCACCCCTGCTCTGGTCGCAGGAGGTCAACCAGTGTCATCAGTCCGGCCTGGGAGACGGTGACAGTGGTGGTCACTGCTAACGGAGCACCGAGGCGGTCAGCCATTCAGTGCAGGAAGAGGATGAATGCTCGCATTCATTCCGCCACAGTAAGCCAACCACCTCATCACTCTCAACTCACACACTCCCAAACCCATCACACATCCACTGGGACCTCTCACTTCAAGGGACAACACCACTAACTCTCACATCTCCATCAGGCTCATATGCCCTGGAGCTCACATTCTCATCCCGTCCATGGCTCTGCTCACCATACAACCATTCCACACAGTGCCATGCGTCCTGCTCACACTCTGTCCATCTGTTTTCATGCAGGAGAAGCTGGCTTACAACAGCAGGGAGAGGTCCCAGACCTGGGGTGGAGTACCCCACATTAGGCTCCTCACTTTGAGGAGTGTGCCATCACATTGACTAGTGAGGACGTGGACCGTTCCTGCAGTGACGCTGAGGTCAGTGGCAAACACCCACATGAGGATCCTGCACCACATCATCCCTCTCTCAACGCACTGAGAGAGCCCTCTCTCCTGCTTTTGACTCTACTGCCATGCACTAATTATCTATACTTTGGTTCACAGGGAACTATGCCAAGTGACTGACGCCCTCAGTCAGCCAATCCCTCAGCTCCATCCAGGTCCTCAACTCCAGCCAAGAGGACACTTCCTCCATTGAAGAGTAGTAAATAAACAGCCTGGAAGACCCATCACAGCACTTACGCACACCCTCCACCAGAGCAGAGACACACACCTCAGTGGGACCGAGATCTAGAGCCAGCTCGGGTTCACAGTCTGGTAGCCATCCCCCAGACTCGTGTCCGCAGCAGGAGGAGGCAGGTTCAGCCAAGCTCCCCAGCACTAGGAGGACTGCTGGGGAAGAAGCATCTGTGAGGCTGAGTCAGCTGACAGTCCTGGATTCGGTCTTCCAACTCATCATGGTGAGTCAGCAGAAGATGGGGGAATATCACACAGAGCAGTTGGAAGCCCTCAACAGAGTGGCATATGTGTCAGAGGAGTGCATCCGCCTGCTCTCTGATGAATTGATGCCCACATGTGCATGTATGGAAGTCTCCATGGGATGGATGGCAGAGGCCATGAAGGCCCTGGTCCAGCGGAATGCTGAGATGCATTCAGACCTGCACTCCATCGGCGTAGCCATGGGCGAGTTCCTGCAGTGGCAATGCAAGAAGAAAACGGGGCACCTCGACATCCCTCCAGGTGCTCCTTCCCTTCAAGGAGTCAGGGAAGGGCCCTCAGGCACCCAAAGGGAGGAGGAGCGGCAGCTGGACACCCCTGGGTCATCCAATCAGGAGCCTTAGAGGCTGTCCGCTCCCTTTAAGTCCCTTTTGCCTGTGACCCCATTAACCCCATGCTCTGTCATCACAGATGGAGCAGCTGGCCCACAGGAGGACAGCCAAAGCAGGAGGAACCCTCAAGGCCTCGGTTCTCCAGAGGATGCATGCCAAAGTCATCAGAGGCAACAGGACCAACAATTGCACAGCCTTTCTCCACCTCTGATATGGATGTCGGGGCAGCACCTGGAAGAAGTGGAAGGCCTAGAAAAGTTAAGAAATTCTGATCACAAGTGTTTGCACCTGTGAACTGAAAATATATTCACTTTCACTGAATAACGTGTAATGTTGCCTTTCAGCTTCATTGACAGGCTTCACGAGTCCTCCCACTGCATCACCCCACTAGCAGTTCAGCTGCACGCAGCTGGACCACAAGTGATTCTGGAGGGAGAAGTGTGTGTATGGCAGGGCATTTCAGAGCCTCATGCAAACACTGTCTCATACACACGGAGCCTTCTCTACCACGCTCATCTTACTGTCCTGAGCATTTTCAGTGCTGCCTCCTAGGGTTCTCTTTCAGTTGTCTATCTGAGCTGACCTGCATCTGATTGCACTCCCATGTAGCACCTGTGCCCATCCAACACGAGGCTCCACTCAATTTCGATTTCAACAACCGTGGTCGTGGTCACGTATCTTGTCAGCTCCCCCCATCCTTTCTCCTCCCCCAGTCACCCACATCCTTTTCCCCATCACTGTCGACCTTCCTGGCATTACCTTCTGCCTCCCCTCTGTCACCTATCAATGCAAACCCTTTTCTTTCTGGGATGTCCAGGTGAACCTGCACGTTCCCTACCTTCCTGAGAATCCCACTCCCATCCACATTGATCTCCCCGACATTCTCCTTCCCACCCCGAGGATCAGTGTCTGCCTCCGTGTCCCCACCAACCACTTTCACCGTCCCTTCTACCTCCACCAATACATCCTCACCCTCCCACCCTACCAGCTCCCTCTGCCCCCTCTCACACTTACCATTCCCTCCTACCATGCCCACCCTCAGTTCGCTCCACAGGAGACAGCCATTGGCTCCACAGACCCCTCCCTTGCATATTCACCTTTACTCCCTACTCCACGCTTACTCCCTCCTCCACCCGGACACCTTCCCCCGTCCGAACTCCCTCCTCCCCATGGATACCTTCTCCCCTCCGAGCTCCCTCCCTTACACCTAACTCCCTACCTGTTGCATTCTCCCCCATTACACCCCCTCCCTCCCACACTTCCTCCTACTCCCTCCAAACCTCACCCCCTTGACACCTTTGTGTCCCCCCTCCCAACCTCATCCCCCTCTCCCCCCCCCCCCCAGGCTGATACCTCCGTCCCCCTCCCCTGACCTCAAAACACACCCCCTCCCCGCTCGCCCTGCACACCTTCCACTCCCTGGCACACCTAGACCTTCCTCTCCCACTCACCCCCATCCCCGTACACCTTCCTCTCCCACTCACATCTAGACCTTCCTCTTGTCCCCCACTTCGTCGATCATCCATAGCAGCCCATGGCCAAGACCATGATGTTCTGAAGCAGACGTCAATCATCAACGAAGACCACTTCCATGAGCTGCTTCGTGGCGGAGTCATGTCCGTGAGAATCCACCCACCATGCAATGCATGCATTCCTCCATGGTCCAGTAACTGTAGGACTCCAGCACCTTCTTTTCTGCAGATGCCCACGATCTGAGCAAGGCCCTCAAGGTGAGACCCGACTTCTGCATGTCTCGCTTGTCCAGACGTGTTCTGGACTGGCGTGTTTTCCCACCAGCGTAACGGTAAATCGCGCATGGGGGAATAGTTCCAGTCAGGCCTTACTTTGCATCTCATTACTGGGATGCAAATCGGATTCATGCCGGCCCCCAACAGGACTCGTGTTCTGCCATGGCGGCCACCATCAGATGATCTGCTGTGATTTCATGCCAGTGTGAAACCAATTTCTGCTCCTCACGCCGAATTGTTGTCCCCTCCACCTCCACCCGCCATGATGCCCGCCGCCAACGGGACCGGACAATTCCGCCCATAGACACCCCATTTCAAAATTGTCTTTCAGCTCAGGGTGAAAGTCATTTAGGGAATGATATTAATCTCTCTGACACCTTTATCATCAAAGTAAAATATTTTGATCTGAAAACTAGAAATCATTATTTCATATTAGTTAACTTAGCTAATTTGAGAAGTAGTGTGTCTGTTTGCCACAGGATGCTGTGGGGAAACACTAACTGAGATATCCTGAAACTACTTTTTTATACTGGCTGCAACTGACATTCTTTTTAATATAATGTACAGCTATTTTAAGTGCTAGGGAATGTTGTGATGAACTTAACTTACAGTTTCATTTTTTCATAATTAAATTAGATGTTTTCAGCTCCCTATAGAAGCAGCACTATTTGGTAGTTGATTAAAAGGTGTTGTTATGACCAGGATGGGAGGAGTGCGTGAATTATCAAGCCCCACTACTCCGCAGGCCATACCATTAATTTAAATGTTTAATTTTCGTACTGAAATGGCTTATTGTGTACCTATACATCTGGACCCAGAAGAAAGAAGACTGACCAGGCTTCTTTCAAAAACAAAGGACAAACAGATAGAGTCTCTCTGCAGATGGGCTTTAGAGGATGGTAGTTATAAAACAAAGGATCAGGTCTTCAGTGTCTTGATGCTGTCGACCTGAAGTACTCTCTTGTGCAGATGGGCTGCTGGTCCCTGTAGATGCCTGTAAGTTCCCACCAACTGTCCAGCTTTGCAGCTCCAAATGTAGACCAGTTACACTCAGACAAGGGTTCTCTGGCCACAGGTTGATAGCCACATACAATTTCAGGCAAGGTAGAGAGAGTGAGACCGTAAGACCATAAGACATAGGAGCAGAAATTAGGCCAGTCGGCCCATCGAGTCTGCTCCGCCATTCAATCATGGCTGATAAGTTTCTCAACCCCATTCTCCCGCCTTCTCCCCGTAACCTTTGATCCCCTTACCAATCAAGAACCTATCTATCTCGGTCTTAAATACACTCAATGACCTGGCCTCCACAGCCTTCTGTGTCAATGAATTCCATAGATTCACCACTAAAGAAGTTTCTCCTCATCTCTGTTCTAAAAGGTCTTCCCTTTACTCTGAGGCTGTGCCCTCGGGTCCTAGGCTCTCCTACTAATGGAGACATCTTCCCCACGTCCACTCTATCCAGGCCTTTCAGTATTCTGTAAGTTTCAATCAGATCCCCCCTCATCCTTCTAAACTCCATCGAGTATAGACCCAGAATCCTCAAACGTTCCTCATATGTTAAGCCTTTCATTCCTGGGATCATTCTCGTGAACCTCCTCTGGACCCTCTCCAGGGCCAGCACATTCTTCCTGAGATACGGGACCCAAAATTGCTCACAATATTCTAAATGTGGTCTGACCAGAGCCTTATAAAGCTTCAGCAGCACATCCCTGCTTTTATGTTCTAGTCCTCTCGAAATAAATGCCAACATTCCATTTGCCTTCCTAACTACCGACTCAACCTGCAAGTTAACCTTAAGAGAATCCTGGACTAGGACTCCCAAGTCCCTTTGCACTCCAGATTTCTGAATTCTCTCCCCATTTAGAAAATAGTCTATGCCTCTATTCTTCCTACCAAAGTGCATGACCTCACACTTCCCCATGTTATATTCCATCTGCCACTTCTTTGCCCATTCTCCTAACCTGGCCAAATCCTTCTGCAGCCTCCCCGCCTCCTCAATACTACCTGTCCCTCCACCTATCTTTGTATCATCTGCAAACTTAGCCAGGATGCCCTCAGTTCCTTCATCTAGATCATTAATGTATAAAGTGAAAAGTTGTGGTCCCAACACTGACCCCTGCGGAACTCCACTAGTCACCGGCCGCCATCCTGAGAAGGACCCCCTTATCCCCACTCTCTGCCTTCTGCCAGACAGCCAATCTTCTATCCATGCTAGTACCTTGCCTCTAACACCATGGGCTCTTATCTTACTGAGCAGCCTTCTGTGCGGCACCTTGTCAAAGGCCTTCTGGAAGTCCAAGTAGAGCCTTCCTTTCTCAGCTTTTTCTCAAACAAAGCTGCCTTCCAAAAAAGCAGATTCGCAACTTAACCTTTTTTCTCTCTCCCATGTCTCCTTTTTGTCTCCCAGCTTTATTAATTAAAGTGCTTTGCAGCTCAACACAAACAAAACAATTCCTACTCAAGTACCATACAGGTCAGGTGATTTCTTGGAAGAGGCCTGCTTGTTGACAGTTCCAACCTTAAAAAAAATCCCAGGTCCTTCCATTTTGTAAAAGAAAAATTTGGTCTAGAGAGATATAATTCTAACAGTGTCGCATCTTGCAGTTTTCTGCAATATGTTTTATGTAAGAAAAGTGATTTAGAATAATTTCATTTAAAGTGGAATTTTGGATTGGATTTTTTTTTTGATACATCCTTAGGTTGTCTTCTCCATATCGTTCTTCATCCTGTCAGCCTGGCATTCAACACACAAATTTGCAGGCACTGAAACTTAAAACACCACCAGCCACTGCCTGCTCTGACCATTGCAGGGCAGGACAGGTATGTACTTCTTTAAATACTGAGGCATCTAAATGGACATATTTTATTACTTGCCATAAAGCCATTAGAGTATTGTAGACATGGTAGAGCACATCCGTTACAATATATGAATGTCAGTGAACCAACATTTGATCTTGAGGGAGTTCTGGCACATACAATTTCTGTTAAAAATAGTGCTTGAAGGCATTGGAACTATCCTTTTCTTATGATTGTCTATGCTATATGTTCATTTTCATAGGGAACTATGGTACCAAAAAAGGGGCAGAGACCTATAACAGTGACTCTCTAGCCCGTTTGGGTATAATGAGCATTTCTAATGGGCTGACGGTGAGCAGAGGAAACTGCCACCTGAAAGTAGATGGGAGCTTTATTAAAATATTCAAATACTGTATCCAGTCACACCATATAAACATGTGTCTAGAGTTACTTGGCACTGGGCTGTATATGGAAATAAGTTTAAAGGGCATATAAGATTCATCCAATAGTTTTCCTGCCCCTTCAGCTTTGACAATGATTTCTAATCAGCTCAGATATCTTTCAGAGGTTTTACTGTCCCATTATGTAATGCGCTCTGCCCAAAGGCAGGTCCTTGGCTCATTGTCTGCTGTTGCTTCATCCTGAGTCATTCTCTTGACAGTTTTTGTCAGTGGTGGTTTGCCATTGCCTTCCACACTCAGGGGCAGGGCAAGAAGACAGGTCCCAAGTTTACCCCAGCCACAATGAGAATTAAACTTGCACTGTTGTCATTATTCTGAACCACAGGCTAGCAATTTAAGCTAAATGACCCTCCATTTTGATATATTCCTTTAATTGTCCCCAACTCTTTAGCACAAATTTTAACTTAGGGCATGAATTGGGCAGACAACAAACTCCCAGGATGTTCTCATCATAAAGCCTGAACCATTTTAAGTCCTAGGCCTTATTTTAATATGATTGACGGGCTGCTCTCCCAATCTGATGACGATTTGGACAGCCCTCCCACAGGACATGTGCAGCTTCCAATGAAATTCTCAAGGCCTACTTAAAGCATCTCATAATGAGGTTGCATCTGCTGCTCATGTTTTTGCTTGTGCAACTTTCTGACAAGACGGATGAATCAAAAGGCTGGTCTCACTTTTCAGATGCCTCCTTGGCCTTGGAGGTATGAGTAGACAGAGTGAAGGCACAAACTGAACAAAAATGTTCCGGAGAAGGGGGTCGATGCAGAAATGTTTATTGTTAAATATACAACATTTTAGTGTGCACTAAAATGATCAAATGTGTATTTGCAAGATATTGGAATGTGTCTTAAAGAGGAGAGTGAACTGAATATATTTGCTGCTGTATTGTGTTGCAGGAGCTGTGCTACCTTTGCATGCAACGAGCTCTAAAGAATTTTCCTATTGATCTTTCGGAGAACAGGAGAAGAAAGGAAGAGGAGGATGAACAAATATTGCAGCAATACCAGCAAATAAAAGATCAGGAGGCCCTCTTCCAGCAGCAGGTATATAACAAATTATGAACAACTTGTTAAATGCACAATTCTATTGACGTATGCAACCAACACACCCATAATGATTATTTTAGTGATAACTTGGCTATTTCGCAAGGGCTTTCTATAAGCAAACTAAGACCATACTATGTTTGGGCAGGGTGTATAATGGACAACTCATCCAATACTAGCAGTTTCATGTTCTGCCCCCTCATTCAGACTGATTTTTCTTCTCTCCACTTGGGTGCTAGTTGGGCACATTGTACCTAAAGTGCATGCCACTGGTCCTGCCTCTGCATGGATTTGCGGATTCTAGTTATGTGCTTGATCCTGATGTAGCTCTAGCACAGCTTGTACCCAACAGGGCCCATTGACATGAAGGCACAGGATAAAGTCTGCAGCTGTTGCGGGCCTGAGATATATGATCTGATATATGGTCTGATGTATACAAAAAAGGGGACTTATCTTGTGGGCCCTCTGTCTTTGACGCCTTCTCCTATCTATCTCAAAGACCATCCACTTCCACCTCATTAATATCAGCCACTTCTGCTCCAACTTCAGTCCATCTTCTGATAAAAAAACCATCATTCCTTTATCATTTCCAAACTTGAATATTCCAATGCTCTGTTGGCTAGCCTCACTTCCACCACTTTAGCTTGGATGTATGTGGCAGGGAAGGAGCTCCAAAAGGTCTTAAAGGAAGTAAAATAGAGTAGTCTAGGCATGAGAAGTGCAACTTTCCTGTTAGTCTAGAGGAGAACTCCTGTTCCTTCTGGCCTAATAAAGGAAAATTTTAATTTAACTGGAGGACTTCTTCATCCTTTCCACCAGCTGTGGACCTGCTCAGACCCTAGTTTAGCATTTATACATGTCAATAGCAGTAAAGAAGAATACTAGGCGTTCAACATAATGAGACCAGTCAGCAGAAATGGGGTCAAATGGTTCAAGATGCCCAAACCACAGCATACACGATGACTAAGGAGACTGCGCTTTGAAACAGCTTTCAAGGTAGTGGCAAAGTAACGTAGCTGGCTTTCCGTGGCTTTCTTGATTGCCAGCAATTGATCCAGTTTATCCTCATTGCCTGTTTAATGTTTTTGGTTATCCATTTTGCTTTGTCCGGCGAACGCTAGCTGTGCCCTTGATATTAACACATTAGTTGGTGCTTGAAACAATATAGGCAGAAAGGCCAATTAACTGAACAAACATTGGTGGCTTATTGGAACTAAGAACAGAGCCCTAACACCATGTGAGCTTCTTCAATCACCTCCAGCTCTAGACTTACAGTTACCTAAGTAACCCACGCTGTGTAGTGATTGGTCAATACAGTCACATGGTTAATTAATTACATTCTCTTAAAGGTGCATAACACTCCAGTTTACCACATCCCTCCCCCTTTACTTGAAGGTACAGTTAACAAGCTTCACAACATCCCAATTACTTACATGAATAACTATTTACAGGTTAAGCCGCTCAGGAGGCTTCCTCGGATGTGTGGAGTGTGTTGCTCAATGGCCACGGCTGGTTTTTCTGAGACCCCCTTCTCAGGGGTCAACTGTCCACCAGGCTCTTCAGTAGAAGCGGGCAAGTTTGTGTCTTTGACCCAACAGGCCCCACCAGTACTTCCAAATTCTGTGACATTTCTTCTACATGTGGTGCAGAGTCAAATGCAAATGATGACGGCATTCCTTCTTGTGGGATGTCTCTCTTCTTCAGAGATGATCCACGTGTCATCTAATTATTCGGCCGTTTACCAATACATTATAGGAGAGAAGTCCTGACATGGCACTCACTTCGCCTAATAGCCATTGGGCCCATCTCCAAAGTTCTTCACAAAAACTGTCTCTCCCACTTTAAAATTTTGTTCATGATTCTGGTCATCATGTCTAGCCTTCTGGGCCTCTTGGCTTCTCTCCACCCTCCCCCCTAAATTCAGCCTGATAAGAATTCGATGGGTGTGGAGAAGTCTCTTCATTAGTAATTCAATGGGGGAAGTACCAGCGATCGTGTGTGGTATCATCTGGTATGCGAACAGGAACTGTGACAATCTGATGGAATCCCCATCCAGCTTTTTCATCCTGGACTTAAAAGTTTGGACAGCCTGCTCAGCCAAACCATTAGAGGCGGGGTGCTAAGATGAGTTTTTGATATGAGTTATTCCGTTGAGGGTTGTAAACCAGTGGAACTCTCCACTGGTAAATTCAGTCCCGTTCTCTGACACGAGCACCTCTGGCAACTCATGCACTGCAAAACTCTGTCGCAAACAGTCTATGGTGGCAGCAGACGTGGGTAACTGGACTTCATAGACATCCATCCACTTGGAGTGGGCGACTATTAGTAAAAGGAACATCGTGCCCAAGAAGGGCCCCACGTAGTTGACGTGGAGGCACGTCTATGGCTGCCCTGGCCATTCCCAGGGGTGCAATGGAGCTAAGGGGCATAGCTTTTGTACCTGCTGGCATTGAAGACAACTTTTGACTAGGGTTTTGATGTCTGCGTCCATCCCTGGCCACTACAAGAACTGTGCGCGAGCATCTTCATCCTACTAATGCCAGGGTGAGCCTATGTAATTTGGCCAGTGATGGCCTTAGCCCTCTCAGGGGCATGATAACCCTTGCCCCCAAGGGCAATATGCCGTCCTGGCAGGTGAACTCATACCTGCAATTGAAATAGGGCTTCATGTCATCAGACTTTGGCTTGCCTGACCATCAATTCAAGACCTGCTCCCGGACATGAGATAAAAGTGGACCTTGGCTTGTTCACTCACGGATTTGTTTGGCCTGGATAAGGGAGAAATCCAAAAAATTTAGTACTAAGACAAGTTCCTGGGGAATTGGAACCTTCACGTTGTTATCTGGCAGGGAGGCGGCTCAGCGCGTCACCAATTATGGTCTGGCTTCCTGATCGATGAATAAAAGTGTATTTGTAAGCAGTCAATATCAGTGCCCACCTCTGGATGCGAGCAGATGCGATGGGTGGGTATCGCCTTATCCTCTCCAAATAATCCCAGCAGAGGCTTGAGGTTGGATATAATGTGAAAATGGTGATCGTGGAGGTATTGATGGAATTTCCAAACACCAAACACAACGGACAAGCCCTCCTTCTCAATTTGAGAATATCGTCGCTCTGCAGCACTGAGCATGCGAGATGTATAACCAATGGATCGTTCAGAGCTACCCGCCATCAGATGTGAAAGTACAGCTGCTACCCCATAAGAGGATGCGTCGCAAGTTAAAATCAATTATTTTTTTGGGTCAAAATGGACCAGTAGGGCCGATGATCTTAACAATTGCTTTACCTTCAGAAACACATCCTTGTGCGGAGCTTTCCAAATCTATTCATGGTTTTTGTTAAGCAATGTGTATAACGGAGCTAATACAGTTGCTAGATTTGGGAGAAATCATCCATAGTAGTTTATCATGCCTAAGAAGCCTCTAGTTTTTCTTGGTGTAGGTGCCTCGCAAATGGCCTTGACCTTTTCTTCCACGGGATGCAGGCCCTGCGCGTCGACCCTGTGGCTTAAGTAAACTAACTCTTTGGCTTGGAAAAATAATTTTTCTTGTTTCAAATGTATCGCTGCTTGTGAGAAACATTTCAGCACCTCCTCAAAATTTGCTAAGTGTTCTTCGTCAGTTCGTCCAGTGACTAAGACATCATCCAGATAAACAATGACATGGGGCAGTCCCTGAAGCAGATTTTCCATGGCAGGCTGGAAAATAGCACACGCCAAAGAGACCCTAAAAGGTAGTCGAGTATATTGATACAATCCTCGATGTGTATTAATAGTCACAAATTCCCTAGAGCCTTCTTCCAACTCTATCTTTGTCCGGTGAACGCTAGCTGCGCCCTTGATATTAACACATTAGTTGGTGCTTGAAACAATATAGGCAGAGACTGAATAACTGAACAAACATTGGTGGTGTATTGGAACTAAGAACAGAGCACTAACACCATGTGAGCTTCTTCAATCACCTCCAGCTCTAGACTTACAGTTACCTAAGTAACCTGCGCTGTGTAGCGATTGGTCAATACAGTCACATGGTCAATTAACAACATTCTCTTAAAGGTGCATAGCACTCCACTTTACCAGATGGTCCCTATTTATGAGGGTAGCCTCTTGGATACTGGCACTGCTCATACTTGAGAGGGTTGCACAGAGGCAAGATCTGCATTTAATGAGTCACTGGGCACAAGTGGGCTGCAGCTGGAATGGGGGGGAAAGATTACACTGGTACCAGCTACTCAGAGGACAAAGTTGCACATGAGTTCTGTTGCAGAAAACTCAGGCGAAGACTTTGACGGGACAGCCTACAGAAGAAGGCTGATCAGTATACACACTGAAATGCCTCATAAAAACAAAAACTGCTGGGAATACTCAGTAAGTCAGTCAGCATCTGTGGGGAGATACAGAGTTACCATTTCTCTCCACAGATGCTGCCTGACCTGCTGAGTTTTTCCAGCATTTTTTGTTCTTATTTCAGATTTCCAGCACCTGCAGCATTTTGCTTTTGTGGTTGGTGCATTGGCAGATCTGCTAGAAAGCCTGCAATCACTGTCAAAAAGCACGGCTGAGTCTGGTTCCAACTTGGTACAGGGCTTTGCACAAACCTTGGAGCTCAGCCTTTCCAGTGTGGAAATGGTGGTCAACTCCACTTGCAGACCATCCATAATGTAGTGTCTGATGGCCAATGTCTCAGCTTCAATTGCAGGACAAGCCATGCAATGTCTGAGTACAGCACTGGAGTTGGCCACCATTTTCACACTGCAAAGGATATGCTTGATTCCTCCATGCTCCTTATCAGTGACCACAGCCTTTTTGGCAGGCTTGTCAATGCACCAAGTTTCTCATTGTGCATACCTATCAGCCTTTTACTGCATGCTGCCATATTAAAATTCTCAACTACGTCCTCTACAGCAGAACCCATGTGCAACCATGCCCTCTGGGAAGCTGGTTCCTGCATTACCCTCGTGTCCTGCCCTGGCTGCAGCCCCACACCTAAGCTGCTCTCTCAAGCATATGCAGTGTTAGTATCTGAGCTGGTGGCTGAGAGTGTAAATTTGATTGACAGTGTTGCATCATTCTCTCTTCCTCTTCCACTTCTTGCTCCTGGATATCTGAAAGAAGAAAGATACAAGGGTTGGGTTATGGTTAAGGCATTGTGGGGAAGCAGCAGGTGTATCCTTAAATCATCTGCAATTTGTAAATTAGAAGAGATTGTGGGATGAGGGGGAAATGGGATATGAGATGGAAGATTAGGTATGAACAGACCATCATCTTCAGTGCTTTCAGCCCTGCTGCTGGCCACAGCCTCAGTCATAGTCACTCTAATGATGGCGAGCACTGTATCTTCCATGTAGCCATGCCTGTACTCCATCAATTAGTTCTTGTGGCTTCCAGCTGTGCAACACCTTATCCCGCAACAGAGGGAATTCTGTCAGTAAGTGTGGTGCAATGTGTTTGGGTAATATGGCTGTCATGGTTTAATAGCTGGCAATGTGTGTATCAGGTCTGTAGCACTGTGATGTTTGTGAGGGTGACATGAGGCATATGAATGTTAGGTATGAGTTGTTGTAGTAATTATGGCTTTATTTAGTGTGTAATGTACCTTTAAGAATAATACTTGTTAAGGAAGATTACATAATCTATAGTAACCAATAGGAGAGTAGTGCAGACTACCTCCGCAGTCAGTGTAGAGATAGAGTTGGAGTTGAAAGCACACGTGTAGTTGCTGCTGGGTATATTGTAAATAAACTTAATGTTTTCACCCAAGAAGTGTCTGTAGATCAACTCTACCATTAATCGTCCAACTTGGCCACCCTACAACAAACTGACGACGAGAATAAAACAGGATTCAACAGAAGAAATCAAGTTGAAAAGAAATTGCCCAGTGATTGTAAGTAGCAAGCTCCGTTAGAATTGAAGAAGTTATCCTCTCTCAAAATGCCACAATTTGGGAGAATTGATCCTTTTGAACCAGCCACAAATGATTGGTCTCAATACATAGAACACCTCACGTTCTTTTTTCAAGTGAACGGGATTAGGGGAAAGAGAAGAGATGAGCAATCCTCTTGAGTACTTGTGGGAGCAAAACCTACAGTCTGATTCAAAGTTTGATGGCACCCAGTGCCCCAGAGTCAAAAAATTTCGATGAATTGGTGGACCGTGTGAAGGGTCACTTTCAATCCAAGCCCTCAGTCACAATGCAGAGGTTCAGGTTTAATTCGCGAGACAAAGCCCCAGGTGAGACAATTGCATGTTACGTGGCAAATTTGAAGCAGCTAATGGAGCATTGTGAATTTGGAACAACTCTGAACGACTTGCTGAGAGATCGTTTAGCGTGTGGTGTGAAAGAAGACTCTATTCAGAAAAGATTATTGTCCGAAGTGAATCTGGATTTCAAGAAGGCGCTAGAGTTAGCGCTGGCCATGGAAAGTGCAGTAAGAGATTCAAAAGCAATACAGGGTGCGCAAATAGCACCATCCTCCACATTGGGCCGGAAACCTCAGCCAAAAGAGGTGCGAAAAAACAAGACGGTACTGAGGAGCAGGAAACAGCCCCCACCAGCCAAAGAATAAAGGAAAATAACTTAGCAGCGAAATTGAAGAATAATTTTAGTAGAGGTGGAAACAATCAGTCTTTTAGCGACAGGCAGTTTAGAAAAATCAAATGCTACTGTTATAGAAATGGACATATGACGAGGCAATGCGAGGAAAGATTCAAGCAGGCTTTTAACATAAGAAGAAGCCCAATGAAATCCACAATGGAGAAGAGCCTGAAACAACAAATTCAGGCATTTACTCGTCATTTTATTTGAAACAGAACCAATATTTGTCACAGTGAAAGTAAATGACAAACCTGTTAGAATGGAAGTGAACCCGGGAGCTTCCACTACAGTAATTGGGGAACATACCTTCAGATATTTGAATAATGGTGAACACCAATTAAGTTTAGAAGAAACAGCTGTGAAGCTAGAAACATATATGGGTGAAGACATTCAGGTAAAAGGCAGAGTAATTGTCCATTATGGAAGCCAATCAGCAAAGCTACCAGCGTTAATATTGAAAGGCAGAGGACCAAGCCTTTTAGGACGAAATTGGCAAAGGGAAATCAACCTTGATTGGCCACTGAAATTCCAAAGGAAGCTGGAAGCGTTCCTGTTTTGAAAAAGGTATGTACAAGGTCTCAACAACCTGAAGAAATGCAGGCTGTCTTCAGCCAAACCCTGGATGAACGGCAGAAGAAACTCAAAGAGACCCTGCTTGATGACAGAGTTCGAGATGAGGTGAGCAACCTTTGAAGGGAAGAAGAAAACCTGTTGAAAGACCTTGGCATGCTACAAGATTCCCTCAGGTCAAAGTGTGTACCTCTGGAAAAGTATGAAGAGAAACAGAAAGAATTCAGCACCTCTCTGAACAAACTGAAGAATATGTTGGCAGAGAAGACACAACAATGTTCAATTTTCCAAGAGGCAGCAAACAAATACAAAAAAGAGATGGAAGAGCTGAAGAACCAGCTAAATGAAGCCAAAGAGACTTTGGAAGCAAAATTCGCAGAATTTTCCAAGAAGCAGACAGAGAATGAAATTTTGGGAGACTCAGCTACTGAACTCAGACAAGTTGAGTTTGCTTCTGAGAGAAGTCTGGCTAACAGTGAAATCAAAAAGAAGGCCAAGATTAAAGTCTGCGCTAGAAAGAAGAAGGCTCGTAGAAAGAAGATACAGAAATACAAATGGGGCTTTAATTCTGGCAGCATATGAATACACTTTCGTACATAAGCCTGGCAATCAAATCGCAATCGGCCTCAGTCATTTGCCTTTACAAGAAAATGATGAGTATGTCCCAGTTCCACAGGAACTTGTTTTACTGTTAAATTTCTTAGATTTCTCGCCGGTATGTGCTCGACAGATCAGAAACTGGACAAGTCGGGACCCAATCCTATCTCAGGTACGAGAACAAGTGCTACATGGTTGGTCACAGGAGCTTGCATCTGACAGAAGGAAACCGTACTTCAACAGAAGACATAAAATAACTCGTCAGGAAGGCATTTTATTGTGGGAGCATGAGTGATAGTTCCTCCAAAGGGAAAGGAGCCACTTTTAATTGAACTACACAGTGCCCATCCAGAGATTTCCCAAATGAAGACCATAGCACACAGCTATCTATGGTGGCCTGGGATGGATGGTGAAATAGAGAGTTTAGTAAAGCACTGTGTGCAATGTCAGCAACTGCCAAAGTTGCCAGTGACAGCTCCGTTACACCCATGAAAGTGGCCAGGTAGACCCTGGGTGCAGTTACACATTGACTATGTTGGACCTTTCCTGGGAACAATGTTTCCGCTCATTGTCGATGCCCATTAAAAATGGTTGGACGCATATGAGGTGAAGTCACCAATGTTGGCCGCTACAATTGAGAAACTATGCCAGAGTTTTGTCATTCACGGACTACCAGAAATAGTTGTTTCCGATAACAGCACTGCATTTACGAGTGCTGAGTTTCAATGGCTAATCAGTCTCAATGGTATCACTCATGTGAAAACTGCACTATACCACTCTTCCTCAAATGGACTGGCCAAAAGGGTAGTTCAAACGTTCAAGGCAGGCATGAAAAAGCTAACTGGCGATTCCTTGTCAACCAAGTTAGCATGCTTTCTTTTTCATTGCAGAACTACCCCTCACACAACAACAAATGTCACATCTATGGAGTTATTGTTGAAACACCGCCTCAGGACAAGATTGAGCTTAATAATGCTGAATTTAGAGTAGAAGGTGGAAAGGAGTCAGGAAAGCCAGAAAACCAGACACGACTGGCATAGTTGTGAGAGGATATTTACTGTGGGAGAGCCGGTATACGTGAAAAATTTTGGGGAAGGACCAAAGTGGTTACCAGGTGAAATAAGTGCAGTGACTGGACCTCTATCTTACCACGTGGAGGTGGAAGGCTGGATCATCTGTAAACATGTGGACCATTTAAGGAAGAGAGAGACAAATCACCAAGATTTGGTTCTACCAGTGATCATGACTATGTCTGCATTTTCTGTCGAGGATACTCAACCCAGGACTGACATGTCTGATGTTCCTGTAAGAGTTGAGGATACAGAACTGCAAGTGCCCACCGAAGCACCTGATGTTCAGGCAGCTCTGGAAAATGAGGTTCCTGTCAAAGAATCTGAAGTTGTGGAGCTGCAACGTTCCACATGTACCAGGAAACCACCTGAAAGACTCAACTTGTAAATTCCTTACCCGGTGTAAATATTATGTTGTCTTGAAAAATATATACTTGTAAATATTATATATATAGCTGAGTTAAAGAGGGAGGAATGTAGTGATTATGGTTTAATTTAGTGTGTAACGTACCTTTAAGAATAATACTTGTTAAGGAAGATTACATGATCTGAGTAACCAATAGGAAAGTAGTGCGGGCTACCTCAGCTGTCAGTGTAGAAATAGAGTTGGAGTTGAAAGCACACGTGTAGTTGCTGCTGAGTATATTGTAAATAAACTTAATGTTTCCACCCAAGAAGTATCTGCAAATGAACTCTATCATTAATAGTATAACTCAGCCACCCTACAACAGTTGTGATTGATGGAAATTGTTGGTAGGTGATTGATAGGGATGTGGTACAAGGAGGCTGTGGTCGGGAAGTTGCTGAGATATGGATTTGAAAATGCATATACTGCCCCTGGCCAATTGTGTGAGGTTATTGAACATCTTACACTTGTTCAGGTCCTTGGAACTGTACTCCACATACCACCACAGCTATCTGCTCCCAATGTCTTCTGAAAGTTTGTCTGGAGGGTCTCCTGCTGATGGGATGAAACACCCCTCCTCTGCATCTCCTCAACTAAGGCCTCCAGTACAGCGATGAAAATCTTGGATCCAGCTCTCTTCCATGTCCTTCTAGCTCACTTTCTCTTCTGCAACAAGTTCCAGCACCTCCTGCAGCCATAATGCACCTCCCTTTACAAGTTGCAGGCTGGCTTTAAGCATGTGCAGACTACATTTAAGTGGTAAGCAAAATACTGCAGATGCTGGAAATCTGAAACAAAAACAAAAATAGCTAGAAAAACTCAGCAGGTCTGACAGCATCTGCGAAGAGGAACACAGTTGACGTTTCGAGTCCATATGACTCTTCATCAGAATTAAGGAATATTTACTTAGTTCTGATGAAGAGTCATACGGACTCGAAACGTCAACTGTGTTCCTCTCCGCAGATGCTGTCAGACCTGCTGAGTTTTTCCAGCTATTTACATTTAAGTGGTGTTAGCCTGTCACATTTTTGTGCCCCCTGCTCACGTTTTAGAGCTGGACCCAGAAATCATATAAATAAGTGGGCAGTATGAAATTTACATGCTCACTGCATCAGAGCACAGGTTAATCATGCCTCATTAGCCCTGCACCTATTTTCAGGCTCTATCGAAATTTGCTGTCTTTGGCTGACCTTTGTTTCTCCTCTTTACTTCAGGTGCTGAGGCCAGCTATAGTGCACATAATGTCATAGTGGCTTAGATCACCCAACTCATCATGGAGTCATGATCAAATATATAACGCTCTAGCTGATTTCAATGACAGGCAATTAGGAAAGTTTCATATTTGTCATTTGAGAGATAAGAAGAGCTTTGATATTTCTTTTCATTTGCATAAAAAGTGAATATTTTACTCAGCAGAGTTCTGAGCTATTTTGCCTTTTGGTAATCCATTGAGCAAAGACTAATTAGATTATGGAAAGAGCTGAATTATTGGTGTAAATGGAAAAAAATTGTAGACAGTTACTAAAGTCTCCTTTGAACAGAATGGGCAGAATTCAATCTTTGTAACAGGGGGCCTATCCACCAGCTGGAAAACTGGTGGCAACCCAACCGCAGCCATTTCCAGGAGGCCAAATGGGGTTTAATCACAATCAGGCAATGCCTGCCCATCATTTGGCTTCCCAGCTCCTGTAAGATGAATTTTTTCCGAGATATCCTGTTGGAGGGTGGTTGTCCTGCCTCTGAGAACTACCAGCAGCACTACATTACCGGCAGCGTCAATAGGAGCGATGACCACTGCTAGTACTGCGGTGGGGCCTAGACCATGGATCGTCACTGAAGCCCCAGGAAACAGGGAGAGAGAACCATGATAGGATCCCCTTTGTCCTCACTTATCACCCCTCCAGCCTCCGTGTTCAAAGGATCATCCTTCCCCATTTCCGCCAACATGATGCCACCACCAAACAAATCTTCCCTTCACCCCCCCCCGGCGGCTTTCCACAGGGACTGTTCCCTCAGGGACACCCTGGTCCACTCCTCCATCATCCCCTACACCTCAACCCCCTCCTACGGCACCTTCCCATGCAACCTCAGAAGGTGCAACACCTGCCCCTTTACTTCCCCTCTCCTCATTGTCCAAGGGCCCAAACACTCCTTTCAAGTGAAGCAACGCTTCACTTGCACTTCCTTCAATTTCAGATCATGAACTCTCTCCTCCATCCCCACCCCCTTTCCGATCCCCCTTTTTCCAATAATTTATAATTTTTTTACAAATATATTTTTCTTTTCCCACCTATTTTTAAATTTATTTCGATCCATTGTTTCATCTCCACCTTTTAGCCCATTTTGATCCCTTCCCCCCACCACACCCCCATTAGGGCCAACTGCCACTAACTTGTCCTGCTTGCCACCCTTAAGGTCCCCATTAGCACATCCTTTAGATAATATCACCACCATCAACACCCCTTTGTCCTTTTGTCTATGACATCTTTGGCAGTCTCTTCCTGGCCTCCACCTATCACTGGCTCCCTATCGAGCTCCTCCTGTCCCACCCCCCTCTACCAGCTTATATTTCATCTCATTTCTATATTTTTTAGTTCTGATGAAGGGTCATATGGACTCGAAACGTCAACTGTATCTCTCTCCGCAGATGCTGTCAGGCCTGCTGAGTTTTTCCAGGTATTTTTGTTTTTGTTCTAGATTTCCAGCATCCGCAGTATTTTGCTTTTATCTGAGAATACAGCGGAATCTCCACCTTGCACCTTCCTAACCCAATCACATGGCTTCCCCACTTTTGAACCTGCCTCCAAGCATTAAATTCCATCCAATGCCACAATTCCATGATAGTTTTATTTTACTGGTGAACTTTCAATACAGATTGAAAGCTGGAAATCCAGTATTAAGGGGAAATTTTGTCAGTCCATATATCTAATATTCAGATAAAATGTAGTGACATTTAATGAGCTCAAAGGGAGAGATCTTCATATCTTTTAGCAAAATGATTATTTGCATGATTAAAAACAGCATAATTGCTTGTCATGCAGTTTATTATGGTTTAAATATACAGTGGTATAAGAAGTAGTTTCTTTCATTTTGTTTACTTAAATGGCAGTGTGTGCTACAAATGTTCTGTCTTGACATTTTTCTCCTTCTTGTTCTTAATTGTAGTTAATGTGTTTCTGTTGTTTTTTAGTGTGAAATGTTGGCTAAAAGAGAATTCAACCAAAAGATTTCAGCATTCAATATAGGAGTTGCTGAAGCCAAAAAGAGACGCAAGAATTCAAAATGCAAAGACTCTTATGTAAGACATGAACAACTTACCAAGAATCTGTTTTTGGAATTGTTTTTTTAAAATATGTCTGACTTCTGACCTTAAGTACTCAAGACTTAAATATTTAAAAGTCAAAATCTAACTACCTGCTTCAATGGCTAAAAAGATGCAGTCTATTGTTTGTGTTTAAGATTATTGTGATTCATGAAGGTAGAAATTCTGGTGGCACAAGGGCAGTGTAGTGAGTATGACATTATAGAAATACATGATTTGTCTCAAATTCAGGGGCTGGGGCATTAACATAATAGATGTAAATACCTTCATCAGTATTGATCCAGGTCACCCATCCAGTAGAATAAACAGAATCTTAGAGAAGATTCCAAGACGGAAAGTCATAGACTTTGAGCCAAAGAAATAAAGTGGTGTCAGACTTTTATAAGAAACTCCCAGGCTGGGAAGCCCTGAATCAAATGGCAATTAATTCCTCCAAGATGGATTGCTATTTTATTATTTTTCTGGTTGAGGTTCACCTGTGGCTGAGAAGAGTAACTATGTCCCATTTCTGCAGCTATTGCTACAATGGCATATCTGGCAGAATTCCCATAGAGCCCAGGAATACCCAAAACCTACATGTCTCTCTTATCGTAAGCTTGAACTTTGTCCAATTTTTAGCAGTGGGAAAGCCTGCACGTACGCCCAGAACACTGTTAAATTTGTTGGGGCATCTTTTTATGCATGCCTGACAGCCAACTGAATTAAGCTCAGCCATCAATTCAATATGGAAACGAGTGAAGAGAGCACTCAGTAGCATGTATACCTCTGCCACACTGTGTTAACTCAATGTTATTACAATTATGCAACTCTTCCTTGAGGCTTTTCCTTGCCTCATTGATGCTCTGTAACTACAAAGCTGATAAAGATTTTCTTTAAGAGCCTCCATCTCACTGAGGAGACTTCAGGCCAATCCACATCCAAACAAACTGTTCTGAAAACTCTGTTCACATTTTGACAGCTGTGACAAATTCCACCACAGCAGCTGAGACAATCTAAAATAATCAACAACATTCTAAATAAACAACCCACAACTGTATAAAAGAAAAGTAATTTTGCCCTATCTCCCAATGTTAACACATCCTTTAGAAAATTCCAGGATCCGGATCTGCATCTTTGCCAAAACCTAATCAGTTCTTCCTTAGGCCTTACCTTATCTGTGTATAAAGTTTCATTAAATTTCATGCAATAATATTTGTGATATATTGTTTACAGACAAACGCACTAACAAATAAGAATAAAAACATTACCTTTTCCCACCTTCAGTGGCGGAGATAATGAGTGTCTTGTAACTTTTCAGGATCCATCTATGACATTCACCTGCCAGAAGTGAAGCAGTCCCCGGAGCTGCTTCACCCAGCATTACCTGGCCTACAGGAGACCTAACTAGTCCTTAAAAGGACTGCTAGAGGTCACCACCAAAATACAAAAGAATTTTCTTCATAAGTGCCATAAGTTCCAAAGATAGGTGGATCATATCAAACAGCATGTCCTCTTGGCTGTTTGCAACAAGTAGATAACTGACGGTACTTAACCAGCCTGTACTTGCAAAACTCAGAACGCCATGTCTAACATTAGATGTGATTCCATGATTGGACAGCATATGCTGAACAATCCCGAGTGTGCTAAGAATTACACTAACAACCAATTTATGATTATCAGTCAGCCTCGCAATGTGACTCACTTAGATAGTTCCCTGGTGCATTCTCCATGGAAACATCTCAACCAATCAGAGCCGACTTGCCAACCAATCAGGACCCTTTTCTCATGCAATATAAATTGTTGCTCCCTTTGAAATTTGGCATTCTTGCATCTGTCCTGATGAGTGTAAGATGAAAAGCTTTAACCATATGCCTCTTTTTTTTTTAGCAATACTCAAGTTCTGCATTGGCAAGCAACTATTTTCATCATACTTACCCTGATGTGGAGCTGTGAAGAGCAGGAATGGTCCTCCTGGCTCCACAGCACTACCATGAGTTGCTGTCAGCTCGATTTTTCCTGTTCTCCTCCCCATTTCTCTGCCTCTTGTTCATCCAGCACTTCTCGAGGGCCACAGTAGGCAAGGCAAATGACCCAAATTCTATGCAACCACATGAGCAAGCTGCCTCTGGAGGTGCAACAAATTACAATTCTGATTATTAGAATGAGGCTCAAGGACCAACTTAGGACAGTCCTTGGGTTTTGGTTTGGGTACTTATTGCAAGTGCATTGCCTGTTATGCACCCAAAATGGACCATCAAGAATGTAGCCCCCAGAAGGGCTACTGATCAATATTATTCCATTTTGACTTGTTTCAGTGAGGTCTTGAAAATCTTGTGAAAGTGTTCTGTTCAAAATGTTTATTGAAGCATTGATAACTAAAATTCTTAGAAGCTCTTCCTTGCATTTTGAGTCTCATGCAAAATCAGGCCCCAAAATTTATCAACTTTATTTTCTTGAGTCACAGTTACTAATAGGGCATCTAGATGTAATTTGCAGGTTTTAAGGACACCAATTTGGGCCACTTGTAATGTTGGTAGCAATGCTCAAGTCGAATGGGAGGGTGGGAATGGGCAGAGGGGAAGGATGCATGCTGGCAGTGGCCTGCAGTTGAACATTATGGAAAGTTGAAATTAAAAACCGTATCTCTTTATTCCCAGCCTCCATTGGTCTCTTACAGGACCACTGGTTAGGCTACAGAAGATCCTGAAAAACTGAAGGAAGTGAGGCATGCTCTGCTCAGTGCTGCTGGATTTTGTTTCAAGTTTGTGGAACAGTTATGAAGCCCCTCATTAGTGTATGCAAGGAGCCTAATGACTGTTCCAGATGGACCAAGGGAATTGCCCAAGCTAGTACAGCATTGAATATACTTCAGGCATCATTTGGGCATGGGACATAACATTGTAAAATTGGTAAATTAATGCAAAAACTGTAGGTCCACATTAGTTTACTATAAATGCATTTTGCTTTGTAAACTGAGATTTTAATTCATTTTTATCATTTAAGTATGTATCAGTGATTTTATGTTGAGAATGTTGGATCTCTTGTGAACAGCACATCTCCTGGAATTTAAATCTTTATTTTCATTACATATAGAAGAATTATATGTATCTGTTTTCAGCTTTGGCAATGTAATTGGCATTTATTTTTGAAAAGTAATTATTTAAAAGCATAAATTGCACATTTTTACTCAAAAATTAAAATTATGAAAACTAGTAATTCAATACTATGTTGAAAATTTGTTATTTTATGCATAATATATCCCTGAAATAATGTTGATGGTTTGTTCTTAGAATGGATACATTTTCCAAAAGAGACTCTTAACACCACCAGTCTTTCTGAAGCAACAGCAGTATGCACGGTGTCTGACTGAACAGATTCAAGCGATAAAGCAAAGAGAAGAAAGAAAGAAACAGGATGATGAGTTTTTGGATCGCTTGGAACAAGTGCAATTGGCTGAAGAGTATGTTTTTTCAATTTGTTGTTGGGATGTGGGCTACACTGACATGGCAGTATTTATTGACTCAATTAAACTGCTGCAGTTATGCATTGCTGCTGGCAGATCCTCATGCATCAAATTGTCAACTGTACCATCAAGGAAAATAGCCAAGTGGTAGGAAAAAAAAGGTGGCCTTTTTTTCATTCCTTCACAAGATGTGGGTGCCATTTATTACCTGTGAGTCAGCTTTTTAAACCACTGCAGTTTGTCATAGTGATTTTGATTAAGTTTGGTACATTTTAGAGGGCAGTTGAGAGTTTGGAATCACATATAGGCCAGGCCAGGTAAGCAGACTTCATTCCCTAGAGGACATTAATGAACCAGTTGGGTTTTTGACAACAATCCTTTACTTTCATGGTCACCATTACTGAAACTTGCTTTATATTTATTAACTGTATTTAAATTCCCCAACTGCTGTGGTAAGTTTTGAACTCACGCACTTGGTTTATTAGTCCAGGCCTCTGGATTACTAGTCCAGTAACATAATCACTATACTACTATACACAGTAAATGGATGATGTAACCCAGCATTGATCTTGCACACCTTCCAGTGAATAAACAGCAACAAGAGACTAAAATGGAGATAATAATAAGGATGGGGGTGGGGATGAGGGCGGGGAGGAAGCTGGAATAAATGATTCAAAAATATGTCGTAATTTTCAAAAGGATTTACTTTCATAGTTGTGGCAATTGTTATGATCTCTGTAGAGATCTGTAACTTTTAAAAAGAGATTTGAACTTGCATTTGATAGCTGAAAGAATGACACAAGATTTCACATTTTAGAACTTCTACTATAACAAATTACTAAAAGCATATTGACAAAACACTATTTTCTTTTTGTGAGCAATTTATACTTTAAACTGCAGAATGTCATTTTTTATACTTACCACCCATTGCACTCTGCATAGAATTACAGTCCTTTTAGCAAACACAGTTGCTCCCAGCTCCCAATGCATTCCTGTATTTCCATTTCACTGAGTAATAACATCGAGTCTGCAGGTGCTTTCCTCAGTTTTCAAAGAGTTCCTTAAATCTGCCAACAGCAGATTTGATGATTCTTTGTCCCCTGACCATGCCAGAGCGAATCTCCCGGAGGCCTTAGATAGCTGCAGGATGCATCTTTTTGACAAGAGACTGTCTCCCTCCCGTATCTGGCTATGATGGCTTGCAAAGCCAAGCAGCCTCTTCTCTCTGCTGATCACACAGAAGCTCATGTCTGTCTGAGATATTCATTGATTTGAAGGGAAACCTGTAACCTGATCTTAAAAATGGCTTCCTCTACCCTCTTCCCCATGGCAATGTGAAACACATTAATATTGCATCTAGGTAGAACTGCTATTCTTCACCCAACACCCTTTCATCTTAGAAGTAAATATACAGTTTACAGCACAGCTGTTTATAACCCAATACCTCCAACACCTTCCCGGGACTTTGAGAGGCTCAGAGTCTACTGATTGTAAACTCAGGGACTGCTGCCATTGTCACCAAGCATAAATATCTTGAACCTTTCCCAGCGCTCCCCACTGCCTCCGCCCCCCTCCTCCCCAACTTCTCAGTGAAACAATCTAAGCCTTCTTTTAATCTCCAACATTCAAATCAGCCAGGCTTATTATCAGGCAGGCTCCCTTCATTTACCCTAACTTTAAAACTACAGTCCCAAAATATATATATTTTTAATTTATTTGTTCATGGGATGCGGGCATTGCTGGCTAAGCAAGCATTTGTTGTCCATCCCTAATTGCCCCTAGCGGTGGTGAGCCGCCTTCTTGAACCACTGCAGTCCATGTGGTGTAGGTTTACCCACACTGCTGTTGGGGAGGGAGTTCCAGGATTTTGATCCAGCAACAGTGAAGGAATGGCAATATAGTTCCAAGTCAGGGTGGTGTGTGGCTTAGGGGGGACCTTGCATGTGGTTGTGTTCCCATGCATCTGCTGCCTTTGTCCTTCTAAGTGATAGAGGTTGTGGGTTTGGAAGGTGCTTTCGAAGGAGCCTTGGTGAGTTGTTGCACTGCATCTTGTAGATGGTACACGTTGCTGCCACTGTGCATCACCGGTGGATGGAGTGAATGTTTAAGGTGGTGGACGGGGTGCCAATCAAATGGACTACTTTGATCTGGATGGTGTCGAGCTTCTTGAGTGTTGTTGCAGCTGCACTCATCCAGGCAAGTGAAGTGTATTCCATCACGCTCTTGACTTGTGCCTTGTAGATGGTTGACAAGCTTTAGGGAATCAGGTGGTGAGTTACACGCTGCAGAAGTCCCAGCCTCTGACCTGCTCTTATAGCCACAGTATTTATCTAGCTGGTCCAGTTCAGTTGCTGGTCAATCGTAATCCCAGGATGTTGAAAATGAGAGATTCAGTAATGGTAATGCCGTTGAAAGTCAAGGGGAGATGGTTAAAATCTCTCTTGTTGGAGATTGTTATTGCCTGGCACTTGTGTGGCACAAATGTTACTTGCCATTTATCAGTCCAAGCCTGAATGTTGTCCAGGTCTTGCTGCATCGGGACATGGACTTCTTCGGTATCTGAGGAGTCACAAATGGTGCTGAATATTGTGCAATTGTCATAGAACATCTCCAATTCTGAACTTATGATGGAGGGAAGGTCATTGATGAAGCAGCTGAAGGTGGTTGGTCCCTGGACACCACCCTGAGGAACTCCTGCAGCAATGTCCTGGGACTGAGATAATTGACTACCACAACCACAACCATCTTCCTTTGTGCTAGGTATGACTCCAACCAGTGGGAAGTTTTCCCTCTAGTTCCCATTGACCTCAGTTTTGCCCGGGCTTCTTTATGCCACACTCAGCCAAATGCTGCCTTGATGTCAAGGGCGGTCACTCTCAGCTCAACGCTTCAGTTCAGCACTTTTGTCCATGTTTGGACTAAGGCTGTAATGAGATCAGGTGTTGAGTGGCAAACTGAGAGTACTAAACTGTGTATCAGTGAGCAGGCTATTGCTGAGCAAGTGCTGCTTGATAGCACTATTGATGACCCCTTTCATCACTTTGTTGATGATTGAAAGTAGACTGATGGGGCGGTATTTGGCCAGGTTGGATTTGTCCTGCTTTTTGTGGACAGGAGATACCTAGGAAATTTTCCACATTTCCAGGTAGATACTAGTGTTGTAGCTGTACTGGAACAGCTTGGCTAGGGGCGTGGTTAGTTCTAGAGCACAAGTCTATTGCCAGAATGTTGTCAGGGCCCATAGCCTTTGCAGTATCCAGTGCCTTCAGCCTTTTCTTGATATCACATGGAGTGAATCAAATTGGCTGAAAACTGGCATCTGTGATGCTGGGACCCTCAGGAGGAGACCTGAATATGGTTGTGAATGCTTTAGCCTTGTCTTTTGCACTGATGTGCAGGGCTCCCCCTCAGGATGGGAATATTTGTGGAGCGTCCTCTTCCTGTTGGTTGTTTAATTGTCCACCACTATTCACATACGATGTGGCAGGACTGCAAAGCTTAGATCTAATCTGTTGGTTGTGGGATCTCTTAGCCATGTCTATCAAATGTTGCTGCTGCTGTTTGGCATGCAAGTAGACTTGTGTTGTATCTTCACCAGGCTGACACCTTATTTTTAGGTATGCCTAGTGCTGCTTCTGGCATGACCTCCTGCATTTTCCATTGAACCAGGGTTGATCATCTGGCTTGATGGTAATGGTACAGTGGGGGATATTCCGGCCTTAAAGTTGCATATTGTGGTTGAAAACAGTTCTGCTGCTGTTAATGGCCCAGTGCTTCATGGATGCCCAGCTTTGAGTCGCTAGATCTGTTTGAAATCTATCCCATTTAGCTCAGTGGTAGTGCCAACATGATGGAGGCATCCTTAATGTGAAGACAGGACTTTGTCTCCTCAAGGACTGTGCAGTGGTCACTCCTACCAATACTGTCAAGTTTATTCTGTTTTTACTGTTTATAATAATCTTATAAACCACATACATGATTGTAACATAATGATAGTTTTAAGATGCTTCATACAAATTACTTGCTGTTTAGGTTCATTTCCATACAAAAAATAACTGAGACCTTTCCTATTCTATCTGAAGTCCCTGGTATCATCTCTGTCTTTGCTAACCACCACTGGATCCCACTCCCATTGAATTGATTTAAAAATTCTCATTCTCCTCTATAAACCTCTAAATAGTCTCTCTCCATTTTACTTCTGTAACTTTCTTCAGGCCTATGTTCTAGTCTGCAAGGATTGCATTTCCAACTTTATACTGTGTACCCTGTTTGTTCTACCATCACAGCAGAGCCTTCAGTCATTACATTCATGGACTCTTGAAGTTCCTTCCAAAAGCCTTCCATCTTGCTGTATCTCTCTCTACCTTCACCTTTAAAAGTTTCATCAAAACTAACTTTCTCGCCATGTCTTTAGCAAGCTTCCCTAATTCTTGTTTGGGGTCTTTCCTTCCCCGAGAAGTATCCCAAGATGTTCTGCTGCTTTAAAGACATTAGGTAATAGGTATTTTTTTATCAATATACTTTCATTTTGTATGGAATTCTCAGAGAGCTTTGAACCGTTTTGATCTGCATTTTGTTTTATGATGAATTAAAAACTGGTCCAAAATTGTTTTTTCTAAGGAGCATCTTTTGTTTTACAGTCTTGCTGTCCAGAGACAACAGTATCAGAAGGAGAAACATGAACAAATAGAGGCCTATAAGAAAGCACTGGATTTGCAGGTAAATAATTTAAACTTAAAAAAATATATATGTACATTCATGTCTGGGGCAAAGTAAAAACTAGTATATGATATGTCCAGACATTAATATAAGATGCTTTGAAGTGACAAAGAAAGAATATACTACAAAAATACAACATCTAAGTCTGAAAAATATATCTATCTCTGGACACCCTATTGCTACAGAATTTCTTCAATTGCTTTAAAACTCTATCATCAACATGGTCTTATTTGCTCTACTTAATAAGTAACAATATTCAAAAGTGGAAAGAGTGTGATTATCTGAACCTGAAAAAGTATTTTGCCTGGTTTATCTAAACTAGATGGTTCAATTCAATGACTCCTTTAACGTCAAGTTAAAAGTTACTTTACCTGAACTCTTAATTCTCCTGCCATCTACTTCATTGCATCCCAAATTCCAAATGGATTGTAGCCTTCAGTTGAATTGAATGACCAGGTTGGAAGATGAGGAAAAGATGTGAATGTAAGGTTGAATTTTTGACTGTGAAAATAACTTGTGTTGGGATGGGGGAGGTGCCACAGGGTTTCTGATGATACTGTCAGATGGCTGAAGTGTGCTTATGAGACCTTTATGGGCTTCTCTGGCAGCCAAGTGAATGGCTGCTTGTACCATGACTACATCTTTTTCCACCTTGTTCTCCTTTTCTTCCTTCTCCATCTCCTCGGAGGATGTCAGGTAGTCAGCACCTTCCTCCTCCTGCTGCTCCATTCCTCTTTACAACACAATGTTGTGTGAGTCACAGCAGACCACAGACATTCTGGAGACCCTTGATGGTGGATACAGAGGGCATCCCCACAGCTGATCAACCACCTGAATCGCATATTCAGCAACCCAATAGCTTGCTCAATGATCACCCTTGTGGTCATGTGACTTTTATTGTATCTCTCCTCTGCACCAGTGGTAGGGCTCCTCATAGGAGTCATCAGTCAGGTCCTCAGTGGATAGTCTTTGGCTCCAAGATGCCACCCGCTCACCTTGTGTGGAGCTGCAAAACCTATGAGAGATGTGAATATTACAGAACAGAGTAATCATTGTTGCTTTCGGGATATCTTGCACAAGCATGCATAATAACCTTCTGGTGGTCACATATGAGTTGAGCATTGGAAGTGGAATCCCTTCTGATAGATAAATTCTCAGGCTGATCTGAAGGCTCCTTGATTGCCACATGTATGCAATCAATGACTCCCTGGACCTGTGGGAATCCAGCCACTGCAGTAAATCCAAGAGCCTTCTCGGTGTGACTGACCTCATCAGTGTCAAAGTGGACAACTTGGCGAACTTGCCAAACATAGCAGTAGTCATCTGAGGAGTGTACTTCAGAGCAGTTGATTGTAAAATCCAACGGATGCCTGAAAGGAGCCAGATGCAATGAAATTCAGGGATCTTGTGACCTTGATGGTCACTGGCAACATGTGCCCACATGGCCCTCTTGGAAGGAGGCCTTGGAAGGCAGATGTCAGCAATGATCTGCCTTGAAAGCCTGAACCTCTTGAAGCACTGTTGCTCTGTCATGTTGAGGAAACAGATCTTCTATCTGTAGACCAAGTGCTAGAGATATTGCCTCCACTGAGTTGGAGCTCCCTGTCCTGTGAAGAGACATATGGCTTTGCAGAGACAGCGGGTGGTGTTGTTGCTCCTCTTGGTGCAGCTGGTGTTCTTGCTGTTGGTGTGGCTCTCAGTGCTGTTGCTGTGGCTCCTGATGCAATTGCTGTTGGTGTGGCTGCTCCTGTTGTTCCTATCAGAGGTCCATGCTATAGTTGTATAGTAGCAACGTGGATACAAAGTTGGCTGAGGGATAGGATGGGTAATGGGTATTTTTCAGACTGGAAGAAGATTTGTTGTGGAGTTCCCCAGGGGCCGGTATTGGGACCCTTGCTTTTCCTGATATATTTAAATGATCTAGATCTTGGTGTGCAGGGGACAATTTCAAAGTTTGCGAACAATGCAAAACTTGGGAGAACTGTAAACTGTGAGGAGGACAGTGTAGAACTTCAAAAGGACATTGACACATTGGTGGAGTGGGCAGATAGGTGGCAGATGAAGTTCAATGCAGAGAAGTGTGAGGTGAGACACTTTGGTACAAAGAACATGGAGAGACAGTATAAAATAAAGGATGCTCTACTAAAGGGTGTGCAGGAGCAGAGAGACTTGGGTACATATGTACAGAAGTCATTAAAGCTGGCAGGACAGGTGGAGAGAGCTATTTCTAAAGCATACAGTATTTTAGGCTTCATTAATAGGGGCATAGAGTACAAGAGCAGGGAGGTTTTGATAAACTTATATAAGACACTGGTTGGACCTCAGCTGGAGTATCGTGTACAGTTCTGGGCGCCACACTATACGAAGGATGTGAACACGCTGGAGAAGTGCAGAAGAGGTTTACAAGAATGGTTCCAGGGATGAGACACTTCAGTTATGAGGAAAGATTGGAGAAGTTGGGACTGCTTTCCTTGGAGAGGAGAAGGCTAAGAGGAAACTTGACAGAAGTTTTCAAAATCATGAGGGGTCTGGACAGAGTAGATAGGGAGAAACTGTTCCTGCTCGTAAACGGACTGAGAAACAGAGGGTACAGTTTTAAAATGTTTTGCAAAAGAAGCAAATGTGTGGTGAATAAAAGCTTTTCACACAGTGAGTAGTTAGGATTTGGAATGCACTGCCTGGAAGTGTGGTGGAGGCAGGTTCAATTGAGGCATTCAAGAGGGCATTGGATGACTATTTAAATAGAAACAATGTGCAGGGTTACAGGGAAAAGGCAGGAGATTGGCACTAAGTTAAAATGCTCAGAGAGTCGGCGCAGACATGATGGGCCAAATGGCTTCCTTCTAACAATTCTGTGATTCTGTTGCTCCTATGTTGCAGTGAAGGCTGATGGCAGGGAAGTTCAAAGCAAGGGCTTTGGATGTTGAGTAAAATGCAATGTAAGTGAATTGACTTCCAAAATGTTAGAAATCACCTGTGAAGCAGTGAAATGAGACTCTCAGAACAAGTCCCGTGAGCACAAGCCTTTCACATAGGCAGTCCAGCAGCTATGCAGTTTTATTGTTTAAAGATTTTCAAGCCTGTCAGTTTCACTGATCAATGATTTCCTGTGGTGCTCTTGCCTGTTGACCCTGGTGAGTTCCACACAGCTTGGGAAACCCAAGCTCTGGCTGTCAAAGCAGAATCCTGAGTTAAGGTCACAACTAATCACTTGTTCGCATATTTAAATAACTAACCCAACAGCTCCATGGGGTTTCTCACTGCCTTCCAAAGGCACTCAACAAAACCCAGGAGTGGGTGGGCTCATGTATTGGCAGGACAGTATTTTTCAGCCATTTAACCCCTCACCTGTACCTGAACCCACTGCCCCCCCTCCCCCCTTGGCACTTAAAATTCTTCCTGCTGTGGTTATTAATTACTTTGACCTAAAACCCGCTAACTTGATGACCATTGGGTATTTGGCTGCAGTTAATATGACAAAAGACAATTATACATGTATGTAATCATTAACTCTTTTATATCTAGAGAAAAGAGAAACCACGGCAGTTACCAGCATCTGTCCCTGATTCCATCGAACCAATCTTTGGCAACTCTGATTCTGTTGGAAGGGCAGAAGAACAAAAGCAAGATGCTTATAACCTTTACAAAGAGCAAATTCAGGCTGCAGCTGATCGTAAGAGGAATGCCATTCTGAATCAACTGTATGAACAGAAAACTGAGTTTGATATGTTGGAAAGAAACCGAAAAAGGTAAGTTAATATTCTAGTTCTAATCTGTTGTTTGGTTTCTCTTTGATAGATAAATATATGTGTTTACTTCTGCATGAACGCTAACAAATTAACACAGTTGAGCCTATTAAGATTCTAGTGGTTTGTATTTTTACTGCATCAAATGAGCACTGGATTCAAAAATATTCCTTAAGCTGGGAGTGCAGATAAGCAGGTTTGATTTTATCCCCCATCTTTTCTGCAATGCTTTTCTGTGCAGATTGGCTGACTGAAGGTATATGCCCTTGTTATTTGTGGATGTGGAGGAATTCAATCCTCTTCTCTCCCCTATGCAATAATGTCCTGGTTATTCTCTTGAATGAGCACTGACATGAAGTTCATTAGATATATGTCTCTGGGAACTTTGATTGGCAAGTAATGGGTATGAGATGACCACCTTAACAGAAACATTATCAGACTCTTTTTTTTGGCGCCCACTAAGATGAGTGATGATTGCATTGGAGAGCAGAAAGCTTTCCCTTAATATCACCAGGAATTGCATATTAATAGGTGTACAAGGATATGTCAACATGCTTAATCAATGTAAAATCAGAGAGACCAACAAGGGGAAGTCAAATCTTAATATAAACATTTTTGTTGTTAAAAATAACATAAATCCAACCTCCTGTGGTTCTGAACAGTACAACTGGTTCCACTGCCTGCAGTTTAGGAAGGGGAAACGTCAATGAGACTACCTACCAGTGTCTTAGCTAGTAACTACAAGGTTAGGATGATACTCAGTTATTTCCTTTCAGGAATAAGTCCAGCAAATTATTGTCTGTGATTATGAGATACTCGTGTCCTGCAGCATCTACAGGAAAGGAAAGAGGGCAAAGGATTTGAAATTCCTTCAGGTTCATTTGATATAATTGGAAATGAAAATCAGGAGAGTTGTTTAATGGGTGGTTGAGTTGATGTTGCATGGTTTACACTCTCACCCAAAGTTCAAATTATCCTCGAGCAGTCAGTATTTGTTGGAAACAGAAAAATGTGGGGTAGTCAGGCAGCAATATTCTACAAGGAGGAAGGTATACAGAAGAGAGGGCTTGAAAAATAATTTTATGTCAAGTAGAAGATGATGGACTGATATGAGTAACATATAATATACGTTGTTATTTTAATATGTGAGCACACATTGTACTAGTTCAAGTAAAAGAATCTGAATATAACTGTTGATGTGTATATTCATTTGATGTAAAATAAAGCAGTTTAACAATTCCTATCCAACCTCATCCCACCACATTTGCCCAGTCTGCCTTCTGATAGATTGAAATAGTACTTGTGTAAAATACAGGTATATCCAGTAAAAGCAGAAAATGCTGAAAATACTCAGCAGGCTAAGGCAAGCATCTGTGGAGAGAAACAGAGTTAACATTTCAGGTCTGTGACTTTTCATCAGAACTTGGAAAAGTTAGAGATGTATTAGGTTTTGAGCAAGGGGTGAGTGGGACAAGAACATCAGAAAAGTCTATGATAGGGTGAAAATCAGACGAGATTGAATGACAGAAGAGTTAGTCTTCCAGGGTCAAAAGGAATGGTGATGGGGCAAGAAAAGAAACAAAAGATGTACCTATAGAGCAGGTGTTCTGCTGGCTAAAATAAAACAAATGTAACAAGCAAATGGAGCAGAGATTATGGTCTGAAATTGTAGAACTCAATGTTCAGTCTGGAAGGCTGTAAAGTGCCTAGTTGAAAGCTGAGGTGCTGTTCCTCAAGTTTACATTGAGATTCACTGGAACAGTGCAATAGGCTGAGGACAGAAATGTCAGTGTGAGAGCAAGGTGGAGAATTAAAATTCCAGGCCACTGGAAGCTTGGGGTCATGCTTGCAAACTGAACTGAGGTGTTCTGCAGAGCAATCAACCAATCTACATGTGGTCTCCCTAGTTTAGAGGAAACCACATTTAGATCAGTGACTACAATATTCTAGATCGGAAGAAATACAAGTAAATCACTGGTTCACCTGAAAGGAGTGTTCGGGGCCTTAGACAGTGAGGAAAGAGGAGTTAAAAGGACAGGTGTTACATCTCTTGCATTTGCATGGAAAAGTGCTGGGGGAAGGGGACTTGGAGGAATGGGTTGGGGGTGACTGAGGAGTGAACCAGGGTATCACTGAGGCAACAGTCCCTTTCACTCCACAGATGCTGCCATAACCTGCTGAGTATTTCCAGCATTTTCTGTTTTCATTTCAGATTTCCAGAATCTACAGTATTCTACTTTTTGACAGGTATATCCAGTCCAGCTCACAGAGGAATGTTATTGTTGTCTTTCTGGGTTATCCAATCATACGAGTAGATGTAGCATAATGGAAGTTAACTCCCTCAAAAGTAAGATGCTTAGACTGCTTATGGATGTCACTGACATCAACAGCAGAGCATGTATCTATGATAGACTTAGGCTTGATTGTTTAACATTCCATTTTGAAACAGTGAAACAGACAGGAGTGGGTTAATGTCTCCTCTGAAGGCTGGCAGTGCTGGTAATGCAGCAGTCCTTCAGCAAAAAATTTTGTGCTCAATCTTGAATCCACAACTTGAATCAGAGCTGAGAGTGGAATCAACAGCTAATTGTAGGATTAATGATTCCAGAGTAGTTTTATGAAATTTTATGTCAAATATTTAATTTTAGATAATAACATTTTTCTCTGATTATTCAGATTACCATAAGGTTAAGTTGTTAAAATATTTCAACTTGTGAGTTTTGTAGTTGAGTGACAGCTGGAGAATGAGGCTTTAGTGGGAAAAATGTACAGAGCTCTGGCAAGTCCTGTGAGAGGCAATACAACAGACAATAAATTTGAAAACTGCCAACAGTTCAATTCTATGTATTCCTTGCATGTACTAGCAAGATTCAGGAATATGACTCAAGCATAAATGCCTCTTACATTTGAATATGAGAAAGAGTAAGTAATATCTGTATTTATCAATCACTATTTATGACACCAAGCCATTCCAAAGCACTTTACAACCATTGAAGTACTTAGAACTGTAATCGCTGCTGTAATGTAGAAAAAATAACAGGTCAATATCTGAAAAAACAGGTCACTATCTGAACATATGTAAAATATGTTACTTATTTTGTCTTGGGATTTACTTGGACTGAAAAGTTTAGTAAATATGAAATCTATACAGGATGTTCAGCATTTATCTGCAGCTATGTTATTAATGGTATTTAAATATTTTTCACAGTTTAATAAATGAACATAAAAAACGCTATGAAAATTTACAGAGAATGCATAAAACCTTAGAGGAAGCATGGGACGACAATGTAGCAATGAAACGACTGAAAGATTATGAAGAAAACCAACATTCAAAGTAAGATAATGAATCACAATTAACAGACAATATTTGTAGTAATTATGGTTTTGTTAAATGTTGGACTTTGGACTGTACCTTTAAGAATAGTCCTGCGATGTAAGATCACATGATCTGTGTAAACCAATGTGTTAGCAGCGCAAGCTACCTCCATAGTCAGTGTAGAGATAGAGATGGAGTTGAATACACACATATAGTTGCTGCTGGCTGTATTGTAAATAAACCTAACGTTTCCACTTAGAAAGTTGTCTGCAGATCAATTCTATTACAAATAGGCAACAAAGTCATACTATAACAAACTGGCGATGAGGATAAATCAGGATCAATCAAGATAAATCGGAATCGGTACTGTACTTTGCCCAGCGATTGTGAGTATGAACGTCTGTTTAAAATAACAGAAGACATACTCACCCAAAATGCCACAGTTTGGTGGAATTGATCCCTTTGAGCCAGCCACAGACAATTGGTCTCAGTATATAGTATATTGTTCTTCTTCAAATGAACAAAATCACGGCGGAAAAGAAGAGGGGAACGATCCATTTGAGTACTTGTGGGAGCAAAACCTACAGTTTGATGGCACCCAGTGCCCCAGATTCAAAGAATTTTGGAGAATTGGTGGACCTTGCGAAGGGACATTTTCAACCCAAGCCCTCAGTCACAATGCAGATTCCGGTTCCATTCGGAATAGAGCCCTGGGTTTAACAATTGTTAGCTACATAGCGAATTTGAAGCAATTAACGGAACATTGCGAGTTCGGTGAGAATCTGAATGACATGCTCAGAGATCTTTTAGTGTGTGGTGTGAAAGAACACATTACGAAGGTGTTAGAAATAGCGCTGGCCATGGAAAGCACTGTAAGAGATTCACAAGCAATACAAGGGACGCAAAATGGTGTCGTACTACAAATCGGGCAGGAACAGTCAGCTGAAAGTGGTGTGAAAAAGCGAGACTCCATGTGAAGTCTTTTAGCGATTGGCAGTTTAAAAAAAATAGAATGTTACTTTTGTCACAGAAGCGGACATATAATGAGACAGTGCAAAGAGACATTTAAACAGGCTTGCAAACAACAGAAGAAGTCTAATGAAATCTACAGTGTAGAAGAGTCCAAAAAAAAACAAATTCTGACATTTTTTCATTGTTTAACATGAAAGTTGGGAAGACAGAGCCAATAATTTTTACATTACAAGTGAATGGCAAACCATTAAAAATGGAAGTAAACACTGGAGCTTCCACTACTGTAATTGGAGGACACACTTTCAGATATTTAAATAATGGTGAACATCAATTAAATTTGGAACAAACATCTGCCAAGTCAAAAGTGTACACAGGTGAAGAAATCCAAGTAAAAGGTATCAGCAGAGTAACTGCCCATTATAGAAACCAATCGACACAGCTACCCGTGATGGTGGTAGTAGGTGAAGGGCCAAGCCTTCTTGGGCGAGATTGGTTAAAGGAGATTAAATTAGACTGGTCTGAAATCTTCCAGTTGAAAGCAAGTGGGTTACCAGAGTTATTTAAAAAGTATGCCACTGTCTTCAAGGACAAACTGGGAAAAATCCAAGGCCTGCAGGCCAAGATTTATGTGGATCCAGAAGCAACCCATCGCTTCATGAAAGCAAGACCAAGCCATATGCTCTGAGAGAGAAGGCTGACACTGAGCTGAACTGGCTAGAGAGGTTGGATGTCATAAAAGTGGTTCAGTTCTCAGAATGGGCAGCACCCATAGTCCCTGTCCTTAAACCAGACCAAAACGTTCAAATTTGTGGGGACTATAAGAGCAGCCAAACTGGATAGGTACCCCATTCCAAAAATTGAAGACCTATATGCCAAGCTAGCAGGAGGGACAATGTATACAAAGCTTGACATGAGTCATGCATATCAGCAATTAGAGTTGGATGATGCCTCCCGGGAATTCGTTACAATTAATACCCACAAAAGGGTTGTACCAATATACACGCTCGCCTTTCGGTGTTTCCTCAGCCTGTGCCATCCTTCAGAGAACAATGGAAAGCTTACTCAGGGACTACCCCAGGTTGTAGTCTACTTAGACAATGTGCTGATAACAATTCACTGAAAAGGAACATTTGGCTAACATAGAAGTCCTAAAACGCTTTTTACAGGAGTGCGACTGAAAAAGGAAAAATGCACTTTTCAAGCAAAGGAAGTAATCTATTTGGGCCACCAGGTAGATTCTCAGGGGTTACACCCTGTTGAAGAGAATCTTAAAGCAATAAGAGAGGCCCTGCACCCAAGAACGCCTCTGAACTTAACTCATTTTTAGGAATGATAAAGTATCATGGGCGATTTTTAACTAATTTATCTACAGCTCTGTCCCTCTGCATTCACTGCTAAGAAAAAAACCAATGTTGGTCTTGGGAGGCACCCCAAAAAGAGGCTTTCTTGAAAGTGAAACAGTTGTTACACTCATTCAATCTGTTGGTGCATTATGACCAGATGAAAGACTTGGTGCTAACATGCGATGCGTCTCCCTATGGAGTGGGAGCGGTACCATCTCAAAGAATGGATGACGGCACAGAGCGCTTACCACAGCTGAGAAAGGATATTCCCAGATTGGAAAGGAAATCTGTCGATTATTTTTAGTGTAAAAAAAATTCACCAATACATGCATAGGTGACATTTCATGATTGTATCAGGCCACAAACCACATTTGGGTTTGTTTAGCAAGGAAAAGGCTATACCACCCATAGCCTCAGCAAGAATGCAATGATGGGTCCTAATTTTGACAGCTTATGAATACACCTTTGTATGTAGGCCTGGCATTCACATCGCAAATGCCAATGCCCTGAGTCGCCTGCACTTACAAGAGAATGACGAATACGTCTCAGTTCCACAGGAACTTGTTTTACTGTTAAATTTTCTAAATTCCTCACCAGTATGTGCCAGACAGATTTGAGACTGGACGAGTCAGGACCCAGTCCTATCTCGAGTGTGAGGCCAAGTGTTACATGGTTGGTCTCAGGAGCCAGTCTCCGATGAAATGAAACCGTTCTTCAACCGAAGACACAAGATGAACAGTCAAGGTGGCATTCTATTGTGAGGTGCACTGGTAATAGTTCCTCCAAAAGGAAGGGAGCCACTTTTAGTCGAACTACACATCCATCCAGGGATCTCCTGAATGACGTGCGTAGTTACCTAGTGGCCAGGGATGGATGGCAAAATTGAAAATGTGGTAAAGCACTATGTGCAATATCAGCAGCTGCAAAAGTTGGCAGTTGCAGCCCCATTGCACCCATGGGAGTGGCCTGGTAGTCCCTCGGTACGGTTACACATCGACTACATTGGATCCTTCCTTGGAACCATGTTTCTACTGATTATAAATGCCCATTCCAAGTGATTAGATGTTTATGAGGTGAAGTTGCCAACATCGGGCGCGACAATAGAGAAACTACGCCAGAGCTTTGCCATCCACGGACTGCCAGAGGTAGTCGTACCCGATAACAGCACTGCATTCACAAGTACTGTGTTTCAATGATTTATCAGCCTCAACGGTATAATCCATGTGAAGACTGCACCGTGCCATTCGTCATCAAATGGACTGGCGAAAAGGGCAGTTTAAACTTTTAAGGCAGGCATGGAGACCAAGCTTGCATGCTTTTTTTTTCACTACAGAATGACTCCCCACACAACGACAGGAGAACACCTGCAGAATTGTTGATGAGACGCCATCTTAGGACAAGGCTGAGCCTAATATTTCCAAATTTGGAGGGGAAGGTAGAGAAGAGTCAAGGAAACCAGAAAGTTATGCATGACTTCCATAGTTGTGAGAGACAATTTGCTGTTGGAGATGCGGTATATGTAAAAGATTTTGGTGGAGGACCAAAATGGTTACCTGGTAAAGTAAGTTCAGTGACCGGACCCCATTATCATACCACATGGAAGTGGAAGGCCAGATCACCCATAAGCATGTGGACCATTTAAGAAAAAGAGAGATACCACAACAAGATATGGTTCCACCTGTAACCATTACTGAACCAGTGTTTCCTGTTGAAGGTGCTTAACTAAGGACTGACATGCCTGATGTCTCTAACAGAGTAGAAGACACTGAACTGCAAGTGCCCACCGAGGTACCTGATGTTCATGCAGTTCCAGAGAATGTGGTTCCTGAAAAAGAATCTGAAGTCATGGAGCTGTGACATTCCACGTGAACCAGGAAACCACCTGAAAGACTGAACTTGTAAATTTCATGACCTGTGTAAATATTATAATATAAAAACACTTCTATAAAAATACTTCTAAATACAATATGTACAGAAAAGCTAAAGGGGGAGGAATGTAGTAATTATGGTTTTGTTAAATGTTGGACTGTACCTTTAAGAATAGACCTGAGATGTAAGATCATATGATCTGTGTAAACCAGTGTGTTAGCAGTGCAGGCTACCTCCATAGTCAGTGTAGAGATAGAGATGGAGTTGAATACACATGTGTAGCTGCTGCTGACTGTATTGTAAATAAACCTAATGTTTCCACTTAGGAAATTTTCTGCAGATCAACGCTATTACAAATTGGCAGCAAGGCCACACTATAACAATATTTTAAAGCAATCTGATCTTGTGCCCATAGTTAGTAATTCAACTGTCTATAGAAACAATATGGTGGTGTTTCATTTAAAGAGATAATTTCAACCGAGACCTGTGCATCCAAAGAGTATGCAGAATATCCCACCAATGTTAAAAGTTCTCTTATTCACCCACCATCACCTCCCCAAGGGCAACTAGGGATGCGCAATAAATATTGGCCTTGCTAGCACACATCGTATGAACAAATAAACAAAAAATGAAAAGCAGTACATTTCAGCTGCATCAGCAACACCTGTGAGTTGTACAACTTGCACATTCTACTGAGAAAATCAGATCTGTTCTCCACATTCAGATTCAAGTATTTGCATGTGGCTTAGGTTAGTCATTAAAATATCATGATCTTCACACCAAGAAAAGATAATTCTACGTTAGTCTAAGCTTTAAATTCCAGTAAAAAATGGCATGATGTTATATACTGTTATGTCATCTGGCTCTCAGAATTTCAAAATAATCACACATTTGGACTCAATTCATCAAGTGTATTTCTTACAGCACTCCATGTGGCTGGTAGTTTGATGCATTGTTGTTCAGCACCTGAACCTGACTGTAGTGCAGCAGTAAATGTAGCACCCTGTACAAACATTCACAAAACAATTAGTTCCCAGCTTCTTACGAATAATATAACAATATATCCCTCTTTCTTTTTAAAAAAATGCTTCCATATCAATATAGCTGTTCCAATCATTAACTTTAGATATATATATTCTTAACTAAAGAAGATTAACAATTGACTTTTATAATTAAATTGAACACCTTTAGAATCTGTTGTAGCTTGTTTTCTTTTCTCAAAAGCTGAAGCAGCACACTGCAGTTAGTCTTTGGTCTGACAGTACTTCTCCTCAAACTCTGTGTTGCAATTCTGCAGTGTATGTTTCTCTTCTAATCACTCTGTAGGCAGAATCTTCCAGAATCTTGGGAGGCAGGAGTGGAAGTGACAGTAATTTCTCCTCAGGGGCTGCTCAGCTCATTAGGTGTGCACACGCCAGGAACACGGCATATCTTGCAGTGGGGTGGGCAGGAAGTCGACGCCCCTGCCGCTTCCTCCTAAACTGGACCATAGCCAGTAGAAGTGCAGGGTTGCCTGCAGCCAGAGATGATCTGTGAACAAACTGCAGTGATCCATTTAGTCAGCATATTCTTTGAAGCTGTCTCTCCCGCCCTGAGCATTTCTGCCAGTGGGAAATCCTGTACCTAGCATTGGTCTACCCTGGCACTCTCCCCACACCACCATGGTGAAGCCCATCCTGGAGGACCACAGATGAGTTCTCTCATTCATACATTCATTTGTATGGAGACTGCAGCATTGACCAGGGCAATGAAATCCATGTCTGTGCACCCTCCCTCAAAAATTATTGGGCTTCCCTCCATCGCCTTCAAGACACATTCGAGGGACCCTTGTCGTGCCATCATAGATGTATCACCCACCCCATTATCAACTATGACCATCTATCCGAGACCCTCGAGGTTCTAAACCGGCACTTTGTTGTGCCCCACACTACCCCAGGCCCCGGAGAGCTAACCCCTGTCTCGCTCATTCCATCCTTCCCTCCATTCCCCACCCCCACCCCACTGCCTTGGTCAACTTAAGATGCCCTTCAGTGCAGACCCTACTGAAGCTCTCAACTTTGCTAGGATCTCGACTTTATAAGGCGCAAGAGTGAAGGAGTAACCTGATGCCTTGTGGGCTTCACCATAGAGTGTAGAACATACCTGAGCATGATTCTCATGCAGTTAACTCATGATTATTAGGGTGTCCCTTTAGTTGGCTAATTGTGCTCACCTTTAACTCCATTCACCCAAAAAGACCCTGGTCCCACTTCGAGGATTCACATGTATAGGTCAACTGTGTTGGGAAGAAGAGTATTGAGAAAATGATGCCTTTAACTTTCAGACACATTCTATCACCTTCTACTCACCCCCAGTCACCCATCAACCTCACCTCCTTCACCCTTGACTGTCCAGTATAACCATTCCTCTCTTCTGTGTTACCCTTGGACCTCCCCTGTTCCCCTTGAGCCATCAACCTCCACATGACTTCTCTCCCCTCTGAACCTACAACCATTACCACCCCATGCCCCTGACCCCTCCCATTATCCACGCCACCTGTTTTGTTTGTTTCTGTGACCATGAGACCATCCACTACTCAATCATAACCTGGACCTGCCCTCCATCACATCCCACTATTTTGTCTCAGTTCAACCCTCAGGTGCTCACCACAGACAGCACTGACCCTGCCCTTTATGACCTTCTCTCTCCCACCATCCCTGCCCGGAAACTGCCCCTCCACCCATTTACAAGGTCCCCCACATCCAACATGCAAGGCTGTTCTCTCCCTCCCTGCACCCTCGTGTTCCCTCCCTGGATCCGCCCCTGCCCCAGACTCCCTCACTCGGCCTGCTCCCTGCCCTTTAGACATCCAATACCCGATCATTGCCTCATTGAACAATGATCGCAAAAGAGGGAAAAAACAGTGGTTACTCACTCCAGCTCCAGTAAGTTGACTACCTCACTTGCTGCATGCCACTTATATGCAGTTGTAAATCTGGAGGCACGCATTGCTTGCTGGTGATAACTTAATTGGGAAGGGAACTTAATTCTGGTGAGCTGGCTGTTTAGTGAGCATGTATGACATGCAGATACATACAAATGCACTTCCCAATGTTTTCCGTCATGCCTTCAAATTTCCCTGAACTTAAATGCAAAAGTTCACCCTGCTGTCAGGAAGTTGATTTTTGGCATCCTGCTCAATTAAGCTCCTCCGCCCACTTTGCTTCCCACTCCCAGGAGCAGCACAAGATTCCGCCCTAAGTGCCTATCTTCCACCAGTTTTTCAGCTTCCTGTTGTACTCGCTCTGCTTGGCTTCTTGCATTTTGTATTTCCTCTTTTAAACTCTCAAGTATTTCTTGCAGTTTGTTATTGGTTTCCAGTAAATTATTCTCTGATTGTGATATGGCATTAAGTTGCAGTTCACTAATTTGCTCTCTGAACTCAGCACTATCATTCTCATCTTTTACAAGTTCTTTTATTTGAAGGATGTGCTGCTGTTGAAGTTTTGGCACAAGGTTCAGAATCTCCCTCTCGGATGCATCCTCTGCTAACTGTACAGCATATAGTTTCTCTTCCAGCTTCTCTTTCATATATTCCTAATAAGCTTGCCACATTATGTGCTGCTCAGCCTTCAGTCTTACCAGGTCAACGACTTTATCCTCTAGTCCTAACTTTTCATCTTGGAGTGTCGTAGCCTTCCTTAGCTGCCTGAACTTTCCGAATTAGTTATTTTTCCTTTTCTGTCAAGAGCTCTTCATGTCTGAAAATATCGGCCTTGAGAGATTCATTATCTGACTGTAACTCATTCTTTTGACTTTGCATGTTACCTCTTATAACAATGGAATTTACCCAATCTCTAGGCTCTGTGACTCCAGCAATCACTTTCTTGCTTCTAACTGGAGGGTGCTTTACGAGTGTACCGCCTTCAACCCTCAGTACCGCCTCCTTCGCCTCATGGGCCAGAATTTTACGTTTGCAGTGTGGATACGCAGCAGTCATGACACAGTGTGAAATAGCATGTGATGATGTCAAGAGGGCTTCCTGGCATCATTGCGCTTCCTCGCAATATTTCGGTTGGCGAGCATGCACGAATACTGAAAGCATACCTGCCGGCAATTAAAGGGCCAATAAAGGCAATTAAAAGTGCAAACTATCCCAATTTTGAGAGGCCCGTGCATTTTTACGCTTGGTGCACAGGCCAATCAAACAAGCAGGCTTCACACTTTTAATCATTCTAGATCCAGGGCGGGATAAAAGGCCCAGAAGGAATGGAGAGGTGAGGCAGTAGGAGTATTAAATTGAGTTGTGAGTGTGCGCATTATAATTTATTTTTTGATTCATTTTGCTCATTTACATAACTTTAGGAGCTTTAAATCTTTGCAGAGGCTTTCTGCAGACAGGCCCCCTCATACTTTAGGTCAAACCCCTGCAAGCATAAGGTTTGACATGGGTATTGTGTATGGAGGGACCTCCTCAGATGAGGAGGAGAGGGCAAGAAGGGAGAGGAGGCCAGTTACCTGAGGCACCTCAATAGAGTCTGTCCTCAGGACCGAGAGGCACAACCAAAAGGGGTCGAAGACCGGCGGGCGTTGCAAGGAAGAAGGAGAAAGGGAAGGCACCAATACTCAGCTGTGATCACAGGCTGTGATCCAGCTACCTTGACATGACAGAGGTACAGTGCCGAAGGAGGCTCTGCCTCTCTAGAGAAGCAGTCACCTCTAGTTGTGACATGATCGGACCCAGGAAAGCCTCAAGCTGTGTATGTGGCCAACCAATGCCATGGCTCCAAAGGTCCCAGTAGCCCTAAACTTTTATGCCTTGGGTTCATTCCAGGGGTCTGTGGGAGATCTTTGCTGAGTTAATTTTTATTCATTCATGGAATGTGGGCATCGCTGGCTAGGCCAGCACTTATTTCCTATCCCTAAGTGGCCTTGAGAAGGTGGTGGTGAGCTGCCTTCTTGAACCGCTGCAGTCCATCTGGTGTGGGTACATCCACAAGCTGTTAGGGAGGGAGTTCCAGGATTTTGACCCAGCAGCAGTGAAGGAATTTCCAGGTGGTGGTGTTCCCATGTGTCTGCTGCCCTAGTCCTTCTAGATGGTAGCAGTTGTGGGTTTGGAAGGTGCTGTCTAAGGAGCCTTGGTGAGCTCCTGCAGTGCATCTTTTAGATGGTACACACTGCTGCCACTGTACGTTGTTGGCTAGAGTGAGTGAATGTTTGTGGAAGGTGCCAATCAAGCGGATTGCTTTGTCCTGGATGGTGTCAAGCTTCTTGAGTGTTGTTGGAGTTGCACACATCCAGGCAGGTGGAGAGTATTCCATTACACTCCTGGCTTGTGCCTTGTAGGTGATGGACAGGCTTTGGGCGCCAATACCCAGCTGGAAGAGCATACAGGCTGTGATCCAGCTGCCTTGACATGACAGAGGTAAAGTACCGAAGAAGGCTGTGCCTCTCCAGAGAGACAGTCGCCTCTAATTGTTATATGATTGGACCCGAGATAGCCTCAAACTGTGTTGGTGACCACCCAATGCCACTGACTGGAGTGTTGCAAACCGTAGCGCACAGCTGCATCAAACTGGTGGCAGATGCACAGTTCCGAAGGGTAAACACCTTCATTCAGTACAAGACAAGGCCACCAGGCAGACCGAGTCAGAGGTTTCGCAGAAATAGCAGAATTTCCAAGAATTCAGGGAGCCATTGACTGCACACGTGCCCATCAAAGCACCTGCGGGGGAGCTGGGGGCCTTTGTGAATAGAAAGGGGTTCCACTCTCTGAATGTTCAGATAGTGTGTGAGCATGAGATCCTGCAGGTTTGTGCCAGGTACCCTGGAAGCTGCCATGATGTGTACTTCTTGTCACTCCCAGGTGCCAAGGCTCTTCATAGCCCCAGCATGGTTGGATAGCTGGCTCCTGGGGGACTAAAGTATACCTGCTCAAAAGGTGGCTGATGACACTGCTCAGACACCCAAGGATGCCAACGGAGGAGAGTTACAACTGGAATCATGCCTCCACAAGGGCAATCATTGAGAGGACGGTACGTACTGAAAATGAGGTTTCACTGTCTGGACCACTCAGGAGGATCTCTGCAATATCCTCCGGAATGCTGTGCCCTTCACAGTCTGGCTCTCTCGTGGGGAGCAGATGGAGGGTGAAGACAGCAATGTTCTTCCAGAAGCCACTGAGGAAGAATCCAACACTGAATTTGAGGAGGAGCCTGATCAACCCCAGGGTGATGAACAAGATCCAGCAATGAAGATGCTTATGGGAGCCAGGGAGACCAGAGAAGCCCTGATTCAGAGCAGTTTCTAGGAGTACCCCAAAGTCAGGACTCCAAATATTCGCAGATAGATCACCATCATACTGCTCGAGGCTGATGAGGTTCTCCTGGCAGCGTGTTCTCCTGCCCCTCCATCTGAAATAAACTTTGCAGTCCAATCAATGTCCTGCACAAGAATTGCAGGCCTCCTCCCTAACTATGATATAAACACAGTAAGGCCATTTGATGTGATGTCACATTTTACTAATGATTTGTGACATATGCATACATCATTACACAAGTGACAATGAGAAATGATTCACCCGTGAAACCCCTTCTGTGATCATAGTGACTTAAATTTCTGCTTACGAGTGCTACGCCTTGGTGCTTCCCCCTTGCCGGCAGCTGCATTGAAGACAGGCTGCTGACTTAATGGCCTTGATGACTTTGGTGGCCGTTCTCTGGTCACCGGGGCCTGTGTGGGCCCTGACTGGGCGGGAGAGTCCAGTGCCATGGCTGGGCACTCCTTCGTCGTCGCAGTCTCCTCAGATGTGACGGTCACTGCAAAGGGGCAGAGGAGCTGCTGCCATCATTAGGAGCACACTCAGAGGACCCCCCAGATGCATGGAGCTGCAGGTCGTCCGCCAACATGAGGTTCATTTGAACCTCCCTGCTCATCAGAGCTAGACAGACCACCAGTAGAGTCACCTACGTACCTCATCCATCTCTCACATTGGCAGTGATCTGCTGAGGTCACTGCCAGTGTGTGGGCTCGCAGGTTTGAATGCAACCCGAGAAACCCCTAATTGAGCTCCTGGAGCTGCCGCTGCACGAGAGTCGCTACTGTGGATGACGCTGTGTATTCAGAGCTGTGAGTTAACGCAGTGCTGACACTCCGCATGGACTCCTCCAATACATAGACCATGGCATGCAGACCCTCAGGGATCTCTGCCAGATCTTCACATGCATCCCGCTGGATATCCAACATTTGCTGCTTTGTGGACTACTCCAGAGGCTCATCATCTGCGTCGGACTCAGCATTATCCTAATCTCCAGCGATCCTCCGATTGTCGGCACCCTGGAGACTCTGTGCCTCCGCCAGCTCCTCAAGTGAGTTTGACCTGCCTTCCCCAGTGTGCACTGCCATCTGCTCCGGAACACATTCCCACCGACGTGCCTGTATCTGCATTGATACACGGTGCAGAGAGAGGATGTGATGCGGGTGCATCTGGCTGGACATCATCATCCGATGTCAAGTGAGGATCTTCTGGGTTATTCTGCAGTCTGCAGGATGTTCCATCTGAGGGAGGGAAAACATATGTAAGTCTCCAGAGCATTTATGAATCAGAGTACATTCACTCTGGTAGCTTCTCAGACTGGAGATCCGGCTAACCAAAGAATTCTGAATGGACGAGCATGAGGGACTAATGGATTTCACCTTCAGTATTACAACCACTGCCCTACATCTCTCATATCCTCCCCCAGTCTCTTCCTTGTCCACAGGACTCTTACCCTCCTCCAAAATCCCTGCCTCTCCGTGACCAGTGGTTCTCGCTCCATGCTCACATGCCATCTCCAGGACCTGCTGCTCCACTGGAGTTAGTACTGCCAGATTAGAGACACCACTACCAGTTCGTCCTCACTCCTGGGTATTGTGACTTCTTTTAACCTGTGAGGACAATAGTGCTTTCATTCATCCCTCCTCTACATGCCAGAACATTCCATCTTCTCCCATAAAGTCACAGGTTTAGATGCCCATCACATTGCGCAACTTCACTCTTCCATACATGCCAGCCATCTTGTCTACTCACATGCAGTCTTTAAGGGCACAGGAAATGAGCCAAATTAGGCTGGGGGCTTTATAACAGGGAGCCTCAATAAGTGAAGGCATACACAAACACATCTCTCCACGGTTACATGGGGACTCAATACTCACTCTGGCAGAGCACAGAAGGTCATTGACACTCTTCCTACACTGCATCCAGCTCCTTCGGACTACATCACGGCTGCTGAAGAGAGATACCACCTACGTCCATGCCTTCTTCGTTAAGTGTGGAGGCCTCCTCTTTCCGTTCCGTGGCAGCAGTATCTCCCGACGATCACTCAGAGCCTCCAATGGAACCCGCAGGCAATCATCCAGAAAGCTTGGGGGGGAGGGGGTGTTAGATTGGCTTCAGCCATTTCCAACGCATCTGGCATGTGTTCTGGGTCCAGAAGATACTGCTAATGCCCCAGTCATACTTTCCTGCACAGTATCTCACCATAGTTGTCTGCTCCTTTAAAGATTACAACAGCTCTCTGACACACAGTTCCTCCATGCATAGCAGCCTCCAGGATCTCCTTTTATACCCCCCACCTGCAGCTGCAATCATTCCAGTGCCTGGCCTCTTCCACCCACCCACCCCCCCCGCCGATAGCAGCACTGTGCCTCTCAGCACAAGTTTCATGCTGGCTGGCAGTTAATTGGCCAGCCAGTGCGTAATCGCTATCGGGAACTTATCGCGGGCAAGAGAGGATTTCACATCCGCTTCCGGTCCCACCAATCATGCTTGCCCGACAACCCTAAAATCCAGGCCATGGTTTACTGAGATAAGCTGCAGTTCTTCGCAACTGCTCAAGCAGGACCATGTGTTTCAGTGACGTAGAACATATAGTTAACATCTTTTCCTTTGTGTGTCCCTCTGAATTGGGTTGTTCCCAGCTCTTGAATCTCAGTTTACCATATTCCATTAGCATGACATTGCTTGTTCAGGTATCTTTCATTGGGTATCCATTTTCTTCCACATTTTCAGGAAAGATCGTCTGGTATAGTCTGAGTGGAATGATGTTACTTTTTGCTCCAGTATTAACCTTCAGCTTTAAATTTCTGGTTGTGGGCTTATTTCTCACCCTCTTCCTGACCTAAATGGTTGTATGAATTTCTTTTCTCTGGAAACTGTTGCATCCAGCTATTCCATGTAGTATGGTTCCTATATCTATTGTGTTCTCATGCTCATCGTCATCTTCCAGGGTATGGATGTTTTTGTTTCTTTTCCTTCTCATTCACTCTGTTATTCTGTCTCAGATAACTAATTTACCATCTTCTTCCTTTGTTCTGCACATCTTTTTCCAGTGATTGGGCTTTTCATAATCTCTGTAGTTTGATCCATATGCAAGACATTTTCTTCTATCTGTGAACTTATGTGGTTGTCCACAATTCCTGTACATCTTCTCTTTGACTGGTGTGCATTCTTTTGTTGCTGTTTCACTGCATCAACTCTGCTGCCTTTCACATGACTTAACTGAAGTCTACCTGTTTGGGTGGCCATTGTCTTCATCTGTCTACTTGTGGCTTCATGTTCTCTGGCAATGTCTACAGCCTGTGATATTGTGAACTTTGTCCTTTCCAATCAAATCTTTTTATACTTCAGGGTGTGCCACAAATGAGCTGAGCTTAAAGTCTTTCATATATTTCTTCGAATTTATATTTTCTGGCTGCATTTTTCAATCTTGTTAAGAAATTGTCAACAGGCTCACCTGGTTCCTGCCTTAGGCTTTGAAAGTCATATCAGTGGATCCAATGATTTGATTTTGGCTGAAGTGCTAAATTTTTCAAAAATTTTGTCTGGGTTTTTTCTGTCATCCTCACTCATCTCCCAGCAAATCTCTCACCTCCCTTTCTCCCGTGCCCACAAAAGGATGTAGCTGACCCTTTCCTCTTCACTAGTGCCATTTAGAAAGCCACTGAATGTCAAGCTGGAATTTTTGTTTAAACTTCTCAAATACCTCTTTGACATCATTAGCATTCCAGTTCGTTATGGGCTGTAGCTGTGCATTCATTGCTGTGGCCGTGCCGTTTTGTCTTTACAAGATTCATTCAGTTTTTCTTTCTTTCTCTGGTACTATTTTGGGTTGATTTTTCTCAATTTAATTCAACATTTAATCTGTTTAAAATGTTTGGGTCTTCCAGACAGCTGCTGCTACCATGTTGGGAACTAGAAGACATAACATATACAGGGACCAAAAATCCCTGGCTCTTCCATCGCACTTTCACATAAGACCAACAGGAGAGTTGTCAAAGGGCCTGGTCATCTTTGCCACTTTCTGCTAGTCCTTTTTTGTGAGGGTGTGGCAGGAGTTTCCTCATCTCTTTAGTGGCTGATGATCAAATGGTCAGTTTAGGCTTGGAGTGTGGCTTGGACCCCCAAAAACGTTATTGTGCAGCTGAATTTTCTTGACTTCCTAATAAAGGAAGCTGATAGTCCACATTTTGGGAGTTTTCTGAGAGGAGGGCCCCGACCAGCCCCACACCCAGAATATGCAGCCTTCCCAACTGACCGGTACCTGACATGCGTCCTAATGATGCAGGTACTCATCAACCTTATTGAGATCAGGGACCCCTCCTCTGACCAAAGTACTCTGGCACAGTTAGAGGTGCAGATACCTGGAGAGTACATCCTAGCAATAACATTTAGGGTTTCATCCCCATAATGTCCAATAGAACCCCACTATGTTGACTGCCTAAAACTTTTATGTGATTGTCATATTTATAATCCCACATCCCATGATTGTGGAGTGCCAGTCTTTACTTGCAGTTGCCCACAGACTTTCTCTGGAGTATTGCACTGCAACTTGCTGTTGGAGCGTAGTGTCCAACAGCTAAGTTGGACAGTACGTTTCTGGTTTCTTTCTTATCTATATAATTACCAGCCACATGCTAACCTTTGGCAACATCTGAAAACAACATCAGGTTTCATATGTATGCTGACGACACCAAGCTCTATCTCACCACCATCTCTCTCGATTCCTCCACTGTTGCTAAATTATCAGACTGCTTGTCTGAAATCCAGTACAGGATGAACAGAAACTTCTTCGAACTGAATATTGGAAAGAGGGAAGTCATTGTCTTCAGTTCTTACTACATAATCCATTACCTAGCTATTGACTCCATTCCTTTACCTGAGGCTGGACTAGACTGTTTGCTACATTGGTGTCCTATTTGACCCCAAGAAGAGCTTCTGAGCACATACCCATACCATTACTAAGACTGCCCATTTCCACTTCCGTAACGTCGCCTGACACCACCCCTGCCTCAGCTCATCTCCTGAAATCCTCATCAATATCTTTGTTACCTCTAGAATTGACTATTCCAATACATTCTTGGTTGGCCTTCCACATTCTACCCTCTGTAAACTTGGGGTCATCTAAAACTATGCTGCCACATACTGATATTCACATGAGGTCCTGTTCACCCATCACTTCTGTGTTCCCTGGCCTACATGAGCTTCCAGTTAAGCAATGCCTTGATTTTCAAATTCTCATCCTTGTTTTCAATTCCCTCCGTGGCCCACCATCCCTATATCTGAAATGTCCTCCAACTCCGTAACTCTTGAGATCTCTGCACTCCTCTAATTCTGGCCTCTTGAGCATTCCAGATTTTAATTGCTCCCCCATTTGTGGCCGAGCCTTCAGCCATCTCTGTCTAAGCTCTAGAATTTTCTCCCTAAACCTCTTTGCCTTCTTTAGGATGCTCCTTAAAACCTACCTCTTTAACCAAGTTATTGGTCATCTGCCCTAATATAGGGCGGAATTGTCCCAGATAAACAATGTTTTATCCGTTGGCCGCAATGGTGGCATTTCACGTCTCAAAACTGACACATTAATTATGCATTCCCGGGAAACATGCTGTTTCCATGGCGGGCGGGCTCTCATTCACCCGCCATGCCATCATCTCGCTGCTTCATCAGGCCTGGTGCCATATTTAAAGTGCAGCCGTGCGCACACCTCTCAGTGCTTCTAGCCCACAACTGCTGCAAAGAAGACATGGCCCTGAAAGGCAAGAAGACTGCAGCCCCCAGGATCAATGATGTGTCCCTCAAGTACCTTTTGGACGCAGTGGAGGCTCGCTGTGATGTCCTCTACCCTCTGCTCTGGCAGCAAAATCACCAATCCGGCTTGGGAAGCGGTGGCAGTGGTGGTCAGTGCCAATGCCCTGCAAAAGAGGATAGCCATCCGGTGCTGCAAGAGGATGAATCATCTCCATTCTACCACGGTAATTCACTCTTCTCATCACTCCCAATTCTCACAGTCACAAACCCATCACACATCCACAGGGCCCTCACTCACTGCCAGTTGAACAGACATCACCATTCACTCTCTCTCACACACACCTTTATTGTCCTCATCTCATTCATGGGACCACTCACCACCCACACATGCCAGGCACTTATCATTTGGCCTGACAGCTTACACTCTCTCCATCTATATTTATGCAGAACAAGCTGGCACACAACAAGAGGGCGATGTTGCTTACTGGTAGAGGAATGCCTGGAATCAAGGTCCTCAAGGACTTTAAAAACAGAGCCATCCAGCTGGCTGGGGAGAATCTGGACCGTTCTTGCACTGATAGTGAGGTCAGCGGTGCTCTACCAAGTGAGGATCCAGCAGTGCAACATCCATCAGACAACCATGCTGTGAGTGATGTGTCCTATTTCACAGGCCATTGCCATGCACTAATTATCTCTCCTTGCTATCGCAGGTACATCTACCAAACAGCCGACAAAGTCCACAATCCAGGGCCTCCAATCAAGCCCCAAAGGAACCTCTGAAGAGGAACCTGAAGGCACCCTCCTTGAAGTTCTGTCACAGCGCTCACCCACACCCTCCACCAGTGCAAAGACACACACCTCAGTGGGACCTAGCTTTAGGGTAACTTCGGGATCACAATCTGGTGAGCACATCACACTTTCTAATCCACAACAGGCAGAGACTGCCCAGGTGTCCAGCACTCAGAAGACTGCTGGAGGGCAAGAATTTGCTAAATCCAAGTCAGATGGCGAGCCTCTGGACTCGGTCATGTCAGTTGCTGAAGCTGCAAAGGCAAGCTCGGGAACATCAGGAAGGGATGTCCACTACACTTCTCAGATTGCAAGGCATGATGGAGGAATCTGCCTTCAGGCTGAGGTGATAGCGCCAGCATGCTAATGCTCCCACGGTCAACACTGGTAGGATGGCAGCCATCATGGAGACCTTGGTCACTGCTGCACGGGCTGAACTCCATCGCTGATGCCATAATTGGCCTCCAACAGTGTGTATGCAAGAGTGATGTGGGGCAGCTTGATCTCCCTTCTCCTTAAGGAGTCAGCCAGGGCTCTTTGGCATTCAAAGGGAGGAGGATCAGCAAGTGCACACCCCATCCACCATCCACCCAGGTGACTCTGGGAGTGTCCAGCCCCTCCGAATCCCCTCTCCCTGAGACCCCAGCAGCTCCAGCTCCACAGCTTGTGGAGGGTGCCACTGCCACACAGCAGGTCCCCAAAAACAGGCCTGGGCACTCCAGGTCTCGGCCCTCCAGAGCACACCCGAAAAGGTCATCACAGACAGGGCGTAGCAGTCAGCAGGCTGCCTCCACCTCTGCTGTGGATGTCTGGGGAGCACCAACAAGTAGCAGTAGGGTTAGGAAGGTTAAGAAGGTGCACAGACTCTTCCCTGTGCTTTGTGCAGCCATCAAAGTGATGGTCCTGCCTCACACTCCCTGGATACATTACTGATGCCTGCATGTCGACGGTGCTTGTCATTGCACCAGAATGTCGTGGGCAGGCATCCCAGAGTTCCATCATTTTCTCTGTGTGCCCTCAGCACCTTTAAGGTGGAGCTTGTCCCCATCCCTTCAGCATCTGTGACCAGTGACACTGTGCCTCTGAAGGGGTCAGGTGCTGAAGGAGGAAAAAGGATCAGAAGTTTCATGGCTGCATCTCTATGATATGACCCTGATCACAGGGTGCAAGTGAGCTGCCCTCGGCCAGACAAGAGTCAGACATTCTCAGAGGCTGTGTGAAGATCTATGGAGTGTCCTCACTGCATATTGTCATCATCCTCCTTCAATCGAGTGACTATTAGGGCCTCCACTGCATCTCCATGACAGAAATATCATCACAAGTAGAATGTGCACTGCCATAAGCCGGACTGGAGTTAAACGTTCATAGATGCAATGTGAAGATCTTATGGTGTCTCCTCACTGCATGTCGTCATCATCCTCCACAAATCAAGCAGCTATGAGGGCCGCCCACGTGAGCCTGCCTTGCCTGGCCAGTACGAGGGCTTCAATCACCGTCATCGCCGCCTTTAAGGACCTCCTCGCGCTCATCACTGTCGACATCCTCCTCATCGGAGGAGACCTCCAGCATCTCCATCACCTCCTCAGCCAGCTCCTCTCCCTGTTGGAGCGCCAGGTTGTAAAGAACGCAGAAGGCGACAACGATGCATGACACCCTCTGTGGACTATACTGCAGGGCTCCACCAGACTGTCCAGGCGCCGGAATCTCATTTTCGGCATCCTAATGGTTTGCTCCAACAAGTTGCGAGTTGCAGCATGAGCCTCATTATACCTTCACTCTGCTGTAGTCTGAAGCTGCTGCATGGATGTCATCAGCCACGTCGTCTGTGGGCAGCCCTTGGCCCCGAGGAACCATCCCAGCAGCCTCTGTGGACCCTGGAAGACGTCAGGGATCTGTGACTGACTGAGAATGTAGGAGTTGTGCACACTCCCTTGAAACTGTGTGCAGACCTGTAGGATGCGTTTGTGGTGGTAGCACACCAGCTGCACATTCAACGAATGGAATCCCTTGCAATTGACATAGTGGACCACATGTTGCGATGGAGATCTGAGCATCATGTGAGTGCAGTCAATGGCACCCTGCACCTGTGGGAAACTGAGATCTAGGCAAATCCAACCGCTTTTGCATCCTGGCTCTCCTGGTCCCAGGCAAAATGCACAAAGTTGTGTGTCCTCAAGAAGATGGCATCCATGACCTCATGGATGCAACTGTGGGTGGAGACTCGTGCTATCCCACAGAGGTCACCTATAGAGCTTTGAAAGGAGCCACTGATGTAGAAATTGAGCGCGCTGTCACTTTCACGGCCACTGGCAGTACATGCCCTCCATGTCCACGTGATGACAAATCCTGCAGTAGCTGGCAAATGTGACCAACCATTTCCCTGGATATGTGCAATTTTGGGCGACACTGGGTCTCAGTCATCTGCAGGAATGAAAGGTGGCGTCTATATACCCTGGGTCTAGCTAGGTGCTGACCAGTGATGTCTCTCTGTGACTCTTCGGCGGCCTGTGCAGGAGCCCCAGCCCTCCCTTCTTCCAGAGGGTGCTGCTGCTCCCTCTCCACAGCCAGGTGTCTCAGTCATTCTCTTTTCCGTCATCTTTGCGCTCTGTACGCCACAAGGCATACAGCTAGTTCACCAGGCTCCACAATCCTGATGTACTCCTCCTGCAGGATGAGAGAGACACCTAGGTTAGCATGGGTGTACTAAGAACCTCTCTTGGTTAAGTCTGAAGGCCCCTTAACGCATCCCAGAGAGTGCTGGCCACCACTTGGATGGCCAGAGATTAGTGTGCTGCATGGCTGCCCAAAACCCCACCTTCCTCTACACCACTCCACCTGACTGATTGGCATCAGCTTTGCCCACTGGACTGTATGCTGTGCTCTCAGCTCAGGCACAGGCATTCTTCTAACCCGCGCTGCAAAGCTGCACTGTTTGCTTGAACCATGGGGAAGGCTGCTACAAACCGGGATGATGACATTGCAAAGGGGTGTGAGCGCCTCCACCAGTCACTGCTCAAAGGCCAGCTTTTGCAAGGAGATTGTACAATGTGCCCAGTCGTCCAACTATTCTGCGGTCCACTAAAATGCTCATTAGTTTGCAGTCTGTGCCCCAGTAGGGGAAAAAGCTCTGGGGCGCTTGGTGGCACTTTGATGCCTCTGCGTTGCTTGATTGGGCAGATAAGCAAGAGGCCCAACTCCAATCATATCAATGTGGCTGCGCCTGAACTGTCTCAGCTGCAGAGGAATACAAGGTGTCCCTAATGCCTGGCCACTTCCCTCGCCTATCCCCCCACCACCCCCACCCCGCATGTGCAATACCTTCAAATGCAGGGCAGCCTTTGCCCCCCCCACCAAAGCTACCTCAACCAAAGGGCAGCCTTTATCCCCCCCCCCCAAGTCGCCTCAACTGCAAAGTAGCCTTTTTCCCCCCACCCCAAAACAGCTGGATCAAAGTCCAACAGGCATCCCTCACGATCGCTCCGCAACGTTATTGTGCACTCATCTCCAAGTTCCTCTCAAAGTGCAGCCCGCCAAGTGCACGCCATCGATGGGCTGAGCGGACGATCACAAACTGGTTTCATGACGTCGTGAAACCGATTTTTGGCATCCCGCCATATTATCCACTCGGCCACTGAACATGCGGGGCACCAGCGGGCATGGACGATTCTGCCCATAGCCTTATCTGGTTTAGTGTCAAATATTGCTTTATAATGCTCCTTGGGACATTTTACATTCAGGGCACTGTATCAATGCAAGTCATTGTTGTTGTGATTAGAAAAACATTTCGGCATTGTGCCCTCTGAAAGGGATTGGGATCCTGTGTGAATAGGGGAAGCAATTGTCTATCTCGTTACCAAGTTTTTAAAAAATCAAATGAGACACAGAATCTGATCTACAAAGTGTAAGTTGCAATATTTAATTCAGTGCCAGATCATGTACAGAAAGCAAAATAAAGAGAGAGAAATAGAGATGGGATTAAGAGTAAGAGATAAAAGAGACAAAAGAAAAGGCAATGTTTTTGTTTTTAAATCTCCAATAGTAATTAAGCTCTGAATGAATGAGACCCTACACTTATAAAAGTTAATTTACAGTGCCAAAGAGGTTGTTTGGTAATAATTATACTTACCAGGTCATTAAAAACATACTTACACTTCAATGAACAAGCCCTAAAATTTTCCGGTAAGTTTAGCGAGTATCTGTCATGCAAGTACAGCAACTTCGTGCCATTCTATGTAATAAGAGTGCTGAGTCTTTTGGAGAGATACCGGTATAGTAAAGCATCGGAAGAGCAGGGTAACTCTCACAGCAATGATTCCTGATTTCTGCATTTGGCTGAATGTGTGTGGTTGTCAGAAGTTACCATTTGATTTAGACTTTAATAATGGTGAGTGATGATAGCCTCACTATTATTTTTGCAAGAGAAAAGGAAATACCAGAATGAAAGGGAAAAGTGGAACATTTAGAATTGGAGTGACATTGCAGGATAAAGTGTGGAGAGAGGTGCATAGGAGAGTGTTACTGGTATCCACATAAACGTATTCTTAGAGAAGCAACAATGTTTGGGGGGTGTGGGGGTAGTGGAGTGGTAAGCAGATAGGTAAGGGCAGAATTTAAAAACCTGTTGAGTATGATCACTCCACACACCACAGGCTTTAGACGGAAAATGATTGGAGGTACTGATTTAAATATCTGCCAGATTGGACTAATTCAATACTACGGGAAGGTGAGACACTTCTGTTTGCTAATCAAACAAAAAGCTTGCAACCATTAAAGGAAGGAACGTTGAGAGACAGAGATTCTGACCATTTAATGAAAGTAAGTTTAACAGCAATCCTGATTCCAAACTGAGATTTGTGAAGTTGAATCAGTTGTCAGCCTGTTAAATTCATGGTTAATAAAACTGATCTGAGTCTGCAAGTGGAGAATGAAAAATGTGCAGAAATTAAAAATATTTCTATAGAAGTTCAAAAACATCTCTCAATTTTCTGAAAAATATAGGCCCAGATCTTCCAGTATCCTGATTGTCAGACCAGACGTACGACCCAAGATCCCGCGCAAGTCCCAATGTGCCGACCTCCGTGGGAATTGCTTGGGAAGTTTGAACTTCTGGTAGGCAATTCCTCTGCACCCCAGGAGCCTCTGCAAAAGTCTTTGACTCTGAGCTAGAGTTGGAGACTTCAGACAGTTCTGTGGTACTTGCCTGAATAGTTACCCAAGAAATGTTAGATAGAAAAATTCTAGTCTAACTCCTGGGTAACTACAGAACTGACCTCCCCAAACACTCACACTGACCCCCACTCTCCTCCTTCGACAACCCCTGACTATCCCTCCTAACCCCCTGACTACCCCCCCGGTCCCGACCCAACTATACCTTCCAACCACGCTAATCCCCAACAACCCAACTCACCCCCATGACCCGACCTAACTAGCCTCCGACCTGCCTACCCCTTCTGATCCGATCCCACTACCCCCATTCCACCTACCCACCTCACCCACCCTACCCACCTGCCACCCTATTCGCAAACCGCTTCATCTACTTGCCACCTACCTGCCTACCACTCACCCACCTGCCACCCTCACCCATCTACCCACTTATCCAATTACCTAATTCCCCTACCCACTTTACCCCTTACCTCATCCACCTACACACCCTACTACCCAACCCATTCACTCATTCATACACTCACCCATTCATCCATTCACTAATGTTCACACTGAACATTTAAACTTACCATATGCCAGCTAGTGCCGTAAAAAGAGGGCATGTCCTGTCTTTCCCCTGATGCTACAGCAATGTGATGGATTTCTTCAAGGGATGCTGCATTCCGGATTTCTGGACAAGCTGGTCTTGGAAGACCTGGCAAGAAACGCGAGCAGCATCGGGGAGTGGAGAAGTCTGAGGGGAGTGGCAATCTGACATTGATGGTTATCCTACAAGTGTTATTCCTAGTATGTTCCAAATGATTGTACAGACTATAGACTCCCCAACCCTCACAATCTACCCCCCTACACTACCCCATCCCAATGAGCAGTATTTGAGCAGATGGTCAAGCTCTGCCTTGTGTTGTCCTAAAATTACAGTCAGATTCCTATGCACTTCATAGCACCTCATTTTACATATTAGAAGAACCTACCATGGTGAGCCCTGTGGTAGGCTCTGAGGAAAAAAAATAGGAAACAGTGCATCAAGTCATTCCCCACCATTTCTGGATGCCATTCTGTTTCACCCGCATTTGAGGGCTCAAAATCTTCCCTTAAATTTCTAATTAAAATATGTATTTTCCTAATAGTCAATTTGGTGGGATTAAAAATTAGCTGTCAACTTCTTGTATATCATGGGTCAGTAAAATTAGCAGGACAAAATTGTTTAAAATTTTAAAATGGAATTTTATAAAAAGTGGTTCATTTAGAGGGATGGTTGACTTCAGATCCTGTATTTTAGGAACCTAGTAATTGTTTATTAAGTCAAAGCCATTGCTAACTATTTTTAATTTGCTTTACAGGGCTGGAGGACTTTTTCTACTTGATCAATGTAATAAATACCGCCGTTGCTTTCAGTGTAAACGACGTTTATCAAACTGTGGGGAGACAAACATTTGGAGCAATTCTTTCATTACAACTGGAACACATTAATGAATTAACTTACTCCTAATAACAATGGACAGTCAAATCCCATCAAAATCATGAAAATTTTCACATTTCTCAGCAATTGAATTAATGATGTAAACTGGCTCAGCACATTTCCCTTAGATTACAGTGGAGGTGCTGTTTGCAAGGGAGTATATGTTGCACTGTTAATCACGTTTTGTCTAATCAAGTAGCTTTTCCACCATTTTAGAATAAATCCATATTGCAACGTAGGCACTTCTGCAATCATTTGTACCCTTGAGCACATTGAGGCAAACTAGACCTAAAAAAAATTTGCTTTGGGATCTTCAGGTGTGAAGTAAGGATTTGGATTTCTTCAACTTTTTATAGGGTAGCTCCAGTCTTCTATAGCATCCAACCTATGCTGAAAAGACTTGGAGACGCCACTGAAATCTGAATGGAGGTTATTTGGGCTAACTAGTATTCAAATGAATTTTCATGTTAGTTCTGATAAATCCAATCTCTATATCTATGTAATAATACACTCTCCAAATGTAGCAGTTTCACTTGGAAATTAAGGTGGGCTAAAGTCAAACTTGGACTTTGGGTAGTAAACCTTGGACCAGTTTGGCTCAGTTAGTAAATGGGAGGGTGCATTCATTCCATACTTAACATGACCAGTGCTTGGAATTCTTTTACTAACTTCCATCTGAGCCTTTTTTGATGTACTTGCCCAAAAAACTTTATGTTGATCAGCTGAAATACATAACTTAATAAAAGGTTAAAAAAAATAAAGAAATATAGGTTAACTATTTTTAAGAACTATAGATGACATAAATAAAGGTAGCAAGACAAAGCCATGCAATTTATAGACGCTATAGATATGCAATACGTATGGGTAGAATTCAAAAGGGCTGCACAAGTGGGACACGAGGCAGGGTGCTGGTAGAATAGTATTGGGATGTGCTGTTACGGAAGCTTGATGCTGGGATATCAGAGCCACATTATGGCGGTGGCAGAATAGCAACGAGATGGTGATGCTGCTAAGAAGCAGCAGGGAGCCAATTGTGCTCGTTTACCAGGTATTTACACACATCTGACAGCAATTTTATGTTACTTTCAGAATTAAACAAGCAACAAACGGTGTTCATGGGCCATCAGATCCTCCATTTAAAGCTGGCAGCACCCAGGCGAGGCCTCAGGTTCCCGAGTGGAAGTCAGTCATTTCAGAGCTGTCTTCAATTGCAGTGCAAACATTTGAGGAAAGGGGAGAGATGGCCATTATTTCAGTTAGGCGGGTAGCCTTTGAGGAGCTGAGAGGCAGCAAGCTGTGGGCTTTTTTATTCATTTATGGGATGTGGGCATCGCTGGCTCAGCCAGCATTTGTTGCCCATCCCTAATTGCCCTTGAGAAGGTGGTGGTGATCTGAGAAGCAGCAGCCTTTGGAGCAACTCTGAGGAGCTGAGGGGCACCAATTGTGGCCGCTGCCTCTCAGCAGGGCTAGCATAGGCACAGAGTGCAGGTGGATTGAAAAGGCTTGGGACCCACTGGACATTTCCTGCAAAGATAGCGCCCATTAAAAGGGGATAGCAACAGTTTCATGGGACTCTCAAACCAATCCTCCTGGATCCCTGTGTAGAGGAGAAGCAGTGCAGAGGGAGATTGCACCAGGCAGCAGAGGCACCACTGCAGCAGGACCAGCCTTTAGCTGGGCAAGCCGCAGAAGGATGCTGAATGGACTTGCAGCAGGATCACTTCCCAAGACAGGACCAACCATGGCCCAGGGTTTTCTGGACTCACCTGATCTACCTCAAGATGTTGGAGCGCCAGTGCCAAAGAAGACTATGGCTGTCAGAGGAGACCATCACCGACCTGTGTGTGATGCTGCAGGACAACCTCTGACCCATTGGACTCAGTGGACATGCAAAGCCTGTGGCCTTGAAAGGCACTGCTATGTTAAACATCTACGCATCCACCTCCCATCAGGGATCAACTTGGGCCATGTGCAGTAGCTCATCACTGCATTAAAAAGGTAATCAATAAATTGTTCAAGAGGGCTGGTGATTTTACACTCCCATGCCAATTCTGATAGACAGGCAGGGGCCATTGCAGGATTTTCCCAAGTGCAAGGTATAATCGACAACACCCATGTGGCCATAAATGTTCCCTTGGACCAGCCAGCGGCCTTCGTTAATATTAAACTGGTCTGTGACCACTGAAAGTGCACCCTTTAGGTGTGCGCCCATTTCCCCAGGAGCAGTCATGATGCTTACATACTATGACACTTTCAAGTCTCAGGAATGGATCCTCGGGAGAAAAGTACCCACTCAAGGTACTTGTACCGTAGACAGGGAGCATTATAATGCTAGCCACGAGTTGACCCAAACAATGACCAAGCAGGCCTTTGCCCTACTAAATTGAGATTCTGCTCCCTGGGCTGATCTGGTGGATCTCTGTAGTATGCCCTAGAGAGGGTTTCCCACATTATCTTTGTGTGCTGTGATCTGCAGAACATTGCAGTGAAGAGGGGGTGGCCTTTCAATGACATGATTTGGATGACTGTTACTCTTCATCTAATAAGGAGGGTGCGGAGGAGGGAACAGAGCAGGCACACAGGTTCACAGGATGATGAGCCCCCTGTACCAGAGAGCAGAACAATTGAGAGACATGCAAGGAAGCTCATGATTCACACTTGCTTCCAGACACTATGATACCCTTGAAATGCCTGCCCAATACTCCATGTTGGGATTACATTGCCTTATGCTTATTATTCACCATCACCTACCTCCTAGCCTTTCCAACATGCACTGCCACATGTGAGGAGGTAAGCAGTCCCCATCTTCCCCCATACAGGCAGGCAGATGAGGGTGAAAGTTATACATTCCAACTGACAAGAAACCAAACTGTGTCAATGACCCCTATCTCAAAACATAAATACTTTTTTTTCCCAAAAATATATTTCTTCATAAGATTTATAAAAGTGCATTACAAAACGTTTCAACTTGGAAATTACAGAAAGTGCAATAGAATTCAACTTTTCTCTATACAAAATGAGGTGCCTCAATAAAATTTCACTACTCTTGATATTTACAATGTATGTTCCTTGTCAGGCATACAGCCCGAGGGGTTCCACACAGTTTCCAGCCACTTGGTGTACTATAGCTGGAAGGCCTTAGATAGCGACTTTTCCCCATTACACCTCTGTGGCAGCTGCTGCAAGCTTTACTGCATCCCTCAGCACGTAGTCCTGGACCTTGGAGTGTGCCAGTCTGCAACACTCAGTCAAGGACAACTCTTTGCACTGGAAGACCAGCAAGTTTCAGGCAGACCAAAGAGCACCTTTCACTGAGTTGATGGTCCTCTAATCACAGTTGATGCTTATCTTGATGTGCACCCCTGGAAACATCCCGTAGAGCCCAGAGTCCTGTGTCACAGAGTTGCTCAGGATGAACCTCGGCAAAAACCAATGCATCTCTTTCCAGACCTTCTTTGCAAAGGCACATTCCAGAAGGAGGTGGACAACAGTTTCTTCCCCACCACAGCCACCTCAAGGGCAATGTGTACAGAGGGTGAGACTCCGGGCATGTAGGAAGGATCTGACAAGGAGTGCCTTTCTCATCACAAGCCAAGCTGCATCTTGGTGCTTGTTTGAAAATTCTGGCGATGAGGCATTCTGCCGAATGACTTTCACAGTCTTCTTAAGGAACCATCTAATAGGATCAATCATCTCCTTTTCCCGCAGGTTTTCAAGGATGTTACATGCAGACGACTGTCTGATGGACTTGTACTCAAAGGTGTTTTTCTGCATAAACTTTTCCACGAGGGATAAATGATATGGCACAGTCCAACTGCTTGGAGTGTTCCACAGCAATGTGACCAGACCCATCCTTTGTAACACTGGCGACAGGTAGAACCTCAGCATGTAGTGACATTTGGTGTTTGTATACCAAGGGTCCATGCACAGCTTGATGCAGCTGCACACAACACCATCATTCGTTAACATGTACAGACTTTTGATTCCCATGCTTTCCCTGATGAGTTGAGGTGCACTTTTTAATATGCTTAAATGAGCTATGGGGTGCGATCCCTGCACTTACAGTTGAGGTAGAGGCAGGCTGCTGGCCTAGCTGCCCTGGAGCATGGGACAACTTTGGCGGTTGGCCATCTTGAGGGCCCTGACATACTGAGGAGATTCTGTACAGGTGCAGGACTCCTCCCGGTCACTGTTGCTACTCAAGGTGCTCAGGTCATTGGTGGAGGGGCGGCAGTGCCTGTCCACTCTTGGAGCACCATGAGAGGAGCCCCCTATGTGGATGGCAGCCAATCCTCCTCCCTTTCAATGCGCGGTTGCACCTCCCTGCTTACCAGAGATGGAAGAGGACCTGGAGGGGTCTGCTGTGTTGAGCTCATGGCCATGGCGATGGTATGCAAACGTGCATGGTGCCATGTGCATGGTGCCACTGCCTGTGTTTTCATCAGCTGACACTGAGATCAGCGCCTTCTTGCCCATCCCATGATTGGATGGGTTCCACATCTCCATCTTGCTAATTGGTTTGTTACTTCACTCCCGATTGGCAACAGTTCTGGGTCCTCCATTGAGACCTGTGCCACCACAATTAAATTCTGCCCTATATGTGCAAAGTTAAACAGAATTTTACAGAACATTTGTTTTTGTTATCTTTTTGGTGAGCCATATTTTTACATAAGGCCAAGGTAAGCAATGTAGTAGCTACTCTGCAGGGATATGAACCAGCTATGGGAGGCCAGGAAATGTTGGGAAAAGAGCTGTCCATTTTTTTTCTTCTGCCTGTAAGTCTAAAACCCCTTTGAAAACATGGGGCAGAATTTTCTGCCTGTCGGGCGGGTGGGCCCGACCCAATCTTCGGCGGGTGGGGTGCCGAATCCCGCCAGCGAAGCAGGCCGCACCACCATTTTACGTGGGCGGGCCAATTAAGGCCCGCCCAGCATGACATGCACCTGGAAGCACTCAGCGCTACCTATGTGGGCGGTGGGAGGAGGGAGAGTAGGGGTCTGCACTCTTTCACGCATGCGCTGAAAGAGCACTGAAATCTCCCTGAGAAATGGAGCTGCCTCAGGGAGATTAATTTCATTATCAAAAATTGAAAAAAAGAAAAAATAAAATTACTCAGACATGTCCCCTCATGTGACATTGTCACATGAGCTGGGACATGTTTATGAATTTTCATAACACATTTTATTTAATCAATAAACATTTCATGAAACCTCATCCTGCCCATGGAAGAGGTTCCATGAAAAATGCGATGGCTGCCTGGGCTCTCTGTCTGCCTCCCAAACTTAAGGTTGGACGGACAGTCCTGACAAGTACATCAATTAGACCATTAATGGCCTTAACAAGCCTTTGACAGTTCAGCCAAACTGAGATCAGAATGACACGTGGTGACGTCGGGACGCATGCCCAACGTCACCGTGTGTCAGTTTACGCGACAGGTCCCGCACGCCAAACGGAAGATTCTGGCCCAGCACAAGTCAGAAAATAGGACATCTTCACCTTTGAACTGTACTCAGTGCAGGGACAAAATGGGGTGGGTGGGGGTTTCCTATCTCGCCAAACAAAGCAGAGTGACATTATTCCATCACCGAGTGAATATGAATTTTATAAAACATTGGAGTTAACAGTGGACCTAAAAATTTTTAACCAATATTTGGCATTGCTTTCCTTTGTGTATTTCAGATAGACTTGAGGGAAGGCAAAGCGCTGAATATAACTAAAAAACCTGGTATACTTGTAAAGCAGAAGTAGTTACGAAACATCATAGGTTATCTTTTATAATTCTGATTGGTTAGTACCATACAGTACTAATAGTAGCATTGGAACATCCAATGTGCAGTTCTGTTTGTATGCTGCACTGATTTAGTCACTGCTTGTCCTTTAGATTGGCTTCCCTGCCTGTCCTAATATCTCCTTATGTGGCTTGGTGTAAGTTTTGTTTAGTAACATTCCCTGTGATTTGTCTTTCGGACGCTTTACTACATTAAAGATGTTGGAGAAATGCTAGTTGTTGTTAGTTGTTTGTTGTAGTTAGAGATTTAAATTTTCTCCAGTATATCACTTTTTGATGGCATCTGCCAGAGAAGATGGGGATGAGTCCTGAACCAATTTTATGGTCAGGGCTTATTAGCATTCCAAAAGCTGATTGGAGAAGGTGGAAAATCTGGCAAAGCCGCTGCTGGAAAGTCAAAGGAGGAGGACAAGATCCTGAGGGAGGATAAGGTAGAGTCAGGATTGATTTTTTTGGGGCCAGGAGGAATAATGAAAGCGTATATAAACCACTTTCCTGATTTGCCATTTGTATCCTTCCATAAAATTGCATGTTCAGCTCAATAGCTTACCAGAAATGTCAGTCAGTGAGGCTAGAACACTACACATTACTGAGGATATAGAAATTTTCAGAATTACAGCTGTGACTTTGTGCAGGTTATGGAGAGAATAATTTTGTTCACCACTCTCCTGCAATTATAAATGGAATACAATATGTTGCTTTGGAGCAGTTGTCCCATTGCTTTGGAAGAAGATAATAAAGAAGTACTTTAGGATTTTCTATACTCAAAACAGTTGAAGATACTAGCCAGGGGTTACTTTCAGGTTACTAATCCTGTCCTATCCTTCCCAAATTCATGCTGCAAAGATTATTTTAGTGAATTATGCTCTTTACAGCTTGTTTTATTTCCATGAAGTGATGGGTAAGAAGTCATCTTAAACAGTAGAAAGCAATGCAACACAAATTGTAAAACATAAATAGCTTCTCAACATAAATAATATAGATTAGAAACTAAGGAGTTTTCTAGAACTGTGTATTTTATGATTTCGCACTGAAAAATGCTATTTCAATTCAACTTTCCAAATAATAAACTGTACAGTTTCAAGTACAATATTCTGGAAAAACATGTTACATTATTTACATCTACATTATAATAATTGTATTTTTCAGTATGGCAAAAATTAATTCTTTGTCAACATTTTGTGTGTATTTTTTAATACTTCTCTGTGTCTGATTTTTGGTTTTGTTTGTGAAAAATCAATAAAACAAAATTTTTAAATGAAAATGTAATTCCTGTAGATTTTGGTTATAAATTTGTATGAAAATTACAGACAAATTTATCTTTGCACACATGCCTCAGAACCAACAAAGATTTTGGAGTGGTTTCAAATTCCCCTGCCCTGGTATTGGATCCCATGGGGTACATTTTCATGAACCCCATCCATCAGGTGATATTTCAAAAGCTAAATGTAAGAGGTGGAATATTTGATGGTGCCAGTGGAGAAAGGGGTTTTGCCTTCCTCAAGGGCCCCTTTCCTGACCGAGGGCACCCCCTCCTCCCCAAGGATGCTCCCTCCTCCTTGGCCCCTCCATTAAGACCCCAAACCCCCTCTTCTAATCCCCCTTCGCCCCATTCCTGCCTCCCCATGGCACCAATCTCCACCCTGTATCATAAGACATAGGAGCAGAAATTAGGCCATTCGGCCCATCAAATCTGCTCCGCCATTCAATCATGGCTGATAAGTTTCGCAACCCCATTCTCCCGCCTTCTCCCCATAACCTTTGATCCCCTTACCAATCAAGAACCTATCTATCTCGGTCTTAAATACACTCAATGACCTGGTCTCCACAGCCTTCTGTGGCAATGAATTCCATAGATTCACCACTCCCTGGCTAAAGAAGTTTCCCCTCATCTCTGTTCTAAAAGCTCTTCCCTTTACTCTGAGGCTGTGCCCTCGGGTCCTAGTCTCTCCTACTAATGGAAACATCTTCCCCACGTCCACTCTATCCAGGCCTTTCAGTATTCTGTAAGTTTCAATCAGATCCCCCCTCATCCTTCTAAACTCCGTCGAGTATAGACCCAGAGTCCTCAAATGTTCGTCATATGTTAAGCCTTTCATTCCTGGGATCATTCTCGTGAACCTCCACTGGACCCTCTCCAGGGCCAGAACATCCTTCCTGAGATACGGGGCCCAAAATTGCTCACAATATTCTAAATGTGGTCTGACCAGAGCCTTATAAAGCCTCAGCAGCACATCCCTGCTTTTATATTCTAGTCCTCTCAAAATAAATGCCAACATTGCATTTGCCTTCCTAACTACCGACTCAACCTGCAAGTTAACCTTAAGAGAATCCTGGACTAGGACTCCCAAGTCCCTTTGCACTCCAGATTTCTGAATTCTCTCCCCATTTAGAAAATAGTCTATGCCTCTATTCTTCCTACCAAAGTGCATGACCTCACACTTCCCCACCTTGTATTCCATCTGCCACTTCTTTGCCCATTCTCAAAATCAAAAAAATCAAGTATCCAAAACTTTGACTCATGGTACTGCTTGTCCCAGCAGTGACTACTGCGCCCAGTGGCACCAGTGGGACTGCAGAGCTGCCGGCCAATAAAACTGGCCAGAAAATCTCTGAGGCAGGACTTCTGCCTGATTGAAGGGCAGAAGTCTCACCTCCAGTCAATTAACCTGCTCAGGTATTAAATGGCTAAGGTGCAGCTGGCATCAGGATGCATACCCTCTGACTCTTCTGGTGACAGGGCAGATGTTATGATCACAGCCGGTGTTAATTGCTGCGCAAACCAAATCCCAGGGGGAAACTTGGCTTACGGGCCACAACCTTTTTTTTTGTATTCTGATAACGAAAAGAAGACATACTGATTTCAGCAGTAAGAGGGCCAGTAAAATTTTGTTTTTTAAAAAATTATTAACAAGAAAGAAAAGAAAACTTAAGTACACAAGATTACATTTACACAATTAAGGTTAGTCTTACAAACATTCCTCCAAAACTCTCTACTTGGTCAAACCCACAAGTATACACTTTCCAGGCAACACTCCTTCATAGATATTTAAATATTTAAAAATCCATTAGTATTACACAAGGCAAACTACTATAGCTTCAATAAAGGCGTACCACATGACCTTTACCCTCTTCCACTCTGCTATGGAATCTACTTCAGAATAAAATTCCTTGCTGCAGCATAAGACTTCTCAACAGCTCAAGCAGCTCCAGCCATCTCCAGCTTAACAGCTCAACAGCTAAAACCAACTATGTAACTCTAATATGCCTTTTTTTCCTTTCACCTTCGTTCCATTGGGCAAAATTTTCTGCCTGTCGGGCGGGTGGTGTGGGAGCGGGCGCGGACCCGTTCGACGCCTGCGATCAGGTCCGCGCCACCATTTTACATGGGCGAGTGAATTAAGGCCCGTCCAGCGTGAATCACGGCTCCCGAGGGCAGTGGGAGTGGGCTGGCGGCAGCGGGACTGCAATGACCGCTGGGTCCAATGGTGACCCGGTGGCCTGTTTTAAAAAGCTGCTGCAGCCTTTCAAAAGCTGCGAATCATGGCCAGTGGAAGGGCTACCCAGGATGCTGCTGGTGAGCAGGCCAGGCAGGAAGGTAGGGCAGGGGGCACAGTGCCCCTCATTTTTCTGATGAATACCTTGCTGCCCTCCTCGAGGAGGTGGCAGCAAGGCGGGAGGTCCTGGTACCCCAGGACAGGAGAAGGAGGCCCTCCCACATGACCCAACGTGCCTGGGAGGAGGTGGCGGAGGTGGTGAGCTCGCATGACATGGTGCGGCGCATCTGGATCCAGTGTCGCAAGTGCGTCAATGACCTTATGTGCTCGGGAAGGGTGACTACCATGTTGGTATTGGTCACTTAACCCAGCAGGTAGGCTTTCCCACCTCCCCCCCACCCCAAGTCTGGGTGTAATGACTGTATTGAAGCATTGACGGCATGTGTCCTTCAGGCCTAGCATCTTTGTGTGAGTGTTCGGCAGCAGCGGGGTGAGGAGGCACTGGAGCCATGCAATGTCCCACTCTCGTTGAGGTGGGCGTAAAGAGAGTCCAGGTACAAGTGGCACTAATCAACGCTCTTCTCTCCTTTTCTAGAGAAGAATGCACATAATGCCACTGAGCGGGTGAGGACTGGCGGAGGGCCGGCCCAGTTGGCTGGTTTCAGCCACTTCGAGCAGGAGGCCCTAGATTTGAAATGAAATATATGCTGGTAGAGCTCTCCTGTCCCACCCCCTTCTACCAGCATATATTTCATCTCATTTCTATATGTCTTAGTTCTGATGAAGGGTCATACGGACTCGAAACGTCAACTGTATCCCTCTCCGCAGATGCTGTCAGACCTGCTGAGCTTTTCCAAGTATTTTTGTTTTTGATCCAACAGATATAGTTGACTGTCTCCCTTGAGAGATGGAGCCTCCTTTGGCACTGCACCTCAGTTATATAGAGGTAGCTGCTTTGCCGCCTGTACTCCCTGGCAGCAGGATGGCGTCTTCTGCGGCCCCTACCGCCTTGGACTACCTCTTGGCCCTGCATCCCCTGTGCCTGCGCCCGACCTCCCAAAGGTGGCTCCACTGGAAGCTGAATGTGCATCCTGGCCCCCTCCCCCTTCTAGCCTCCCTTCCTCCTCAGAGGAGGTGCCTCCAGTGGAGAGTTCAGCTCCCATTCCCAAGCTAAGGGAAGACCTCCTGAAACCTGCAGGTCCAAAAAAGATTCCTCACTGCAGAGTGCTGACCTGATGTTTGAGAGTCCAGACCAAGCAGCTGGTATGTGTTTTGAAGTATTGCAGATCACACAGGTAAGTATCGGTAACTTTGAAAAAACAATATTCGACAGAGCACACTCACGACCCCACTGAACCCTTTTATCCCACCCGTGGATGAGGTTTATACAAATGTGTCCTACCCGCCTGCCCGTTGCGCCCGTGCGCCGACCCAAAGATTGCACGGGCGCTGCAAAATCAGCGTCGATTGGCGCCTCAAGGGCCTTAAGAGGCCCGTTAATTAATAGCAGTCGCGTATTGGATATTGTCGCGCGCCCACCCAAAAAAATATCACGATGGCACACGGTGACGTCGGGACGCTCACCTGATGTCACCGCGCGTTATTTTACGCACGGGCATGCGGGGCCCGCCCCCACACACCAACGGGAAAATTCTGGCTATTGTTCTCACACACCACTTTGAAACTCAAACCCTTCCAAATATAAGATCTTTTATGTTTCATCTTGTCTTTACTTTTGGATCAATAAAAATATAATATCCCCACTGCTATTAACCTATGAACTGCAAGATGCGAACATTTTCCTGTTTACCTCTGACTCCCCTTTGATATTCAAACAAACTCTCAACTTATCTAAACATGCAAATCTTGATCTAACTTATTTACTTGTACAAAAACAGAATTACCTGGAAAAACTCCGCAGGTCTGGCATCATCGTGTCCGGCCCATCTCCCGCACATCCGCCCTCACGCCTTCTCCTCCCTCCCAGAAACATGATAGGGTCCCCCTTGTCCTCACTTATCACCCCACCAGCCTCCGCATTCAAAGGATCATCCTCCGCCATTTCCTCCACTCCAGCATGATGCCACCACCAAACACATCTTCCCTTCACCCCCCCGGCGGCATTCCGTAGGGATCGTTCCCTCCGGGACACCCTGGTCCACTCCTTCATCACCCCCTACTCCTCAACCCCCACCAATGGCACCTCCCCATGCCCACGTAGAAGATGCAACACCTGCCCCTTCACTTCCTCTCTCCTCACCGTTCAAGGGCCCAAACACTCCTTTCAAGTGAAGCAGCATTTCACTTGCATTTCCCCAAACTTAGTCTACTGCATTCGTTGCTCCCAATGCGGTCTCCTCTACACTGGAGAGACCAAACGCAAACTGGGCGACCGCTTTGCAGAACATCTGCGGTCTGTCCGCAAGAAAGATCCAAACCTCCCTGTCGCTTGCCATTTCAACACTCCACCCTGCTCTCTTGCCCACATGTCTGTCCTTGGCTTGCTGAATTGTTCCAGTGAAGCCCAACGCAAACTGGAGGAACAGCACCTCATCTTCTGACTAGGCACTTTACAGCCTCCCGGGCTGAATATTGAATTCAACAACTTTAGATCTTAAACTCCCTCCCCCCATCCCCACCCCGTTTCTTCCCCCTCCCTTTTGTTTTTTTCAATAATTTATATAGATTTTTCTTTTCCCACCTATTTCCATTATTTTTAAATCTACAACTAATACCTTGTCAGTCTTTCCACCCCACCCCCACTAGAGCTGTACCTTGAGTGTCCTGCCATCCATTCTTAATTAGCACATTTTCTTAGATAATATCACCACCTTCAACACCTCTTTGATCCTTTTGTCTGTGACATCTTTTGATTATCTGTTCCTATCACTGCTTGCTTGTCCCTACAACCACCCCACCCTCAACTTCTCTCCGCCCCCCACCTTAGACCAGCTTATATTTCACCCCTCTCCTAACTATACTCAGTTCTGTTGAAGGGTCATGAGGACTCGAAACATCGACTCTTTTCTTCTCCGCCGATGCTGCCAGACCTGCTGAGTTTTTCCAGGTAATTCTGTTTTTGTTTTGGATTTCCAGCATCCGCAGTAGTTTTTTGTTTTCATTTACTTGTACCTCAGACTTAACACCTTTAGCCTTTTCTCATTTCTAAATCCCCAGACAACCTGACTCCTATCCAACTCCTGCCCAACTTAATTAAATCACACACACAGGCACCCAGCCTTCTTTATAGAATAGCACAATATTTACCAATATTAAAAAAAAGCTTCCATTCTCACATGGGAAAGCTGTTAAATTCTTCCCCAGGACTTCAAAGAATGCTGAAAATAACAAGCAGAACTATCTGCTATTACACTCACTGCTTTTAACAGGTTTGGTGTTCTCTGGCACACTAGGTCTCCAAGAGGACATCATGAGACTGTTTGAAACTTCTTATATCGGAGAACATTTCTTTTTAAACCTTGAAATTTGTAATCTGGAATAAACTGGTTTGAAAATTTGCAATTAGTTGTTCAAAAAAGCAGCTTACTATTTCAAATGTTTATTAGTATGTGGTACAAAGGCCACTTTGACGGAGTCTTGTTTGTCCCTCAAGGCGAATGTGACCACACCCATCAACCGGAGTGTTTGATAGGGTTCCGGTGGGTATGAGCGTGACTGCTAAGGCTGATCTGCACCCGGAATGTTCTGTTGCAAATAGGGCAAGATACAGTAAATGATTGAGTTCTGTATGAGCTGCTGACTCAGGATTTCCACTCCTCACGTTTTCTCTCTGCCTCTTATATGTGCTTTGCCTTTGAAGAAGGCCGCACCCTTTTTATTTGGTTGCGCCAGTGCAATGATATTGGGCGAACTTCTCCCAGAACTTGGCTTGATATGAAAATTCCTGAGCACTTCCTTTGACCACCTGAGGGCGCACCCAAGACTCAAATTCTCCATAAAGGATTCACTTTGGTAAGCGAGTGTTAGGCCTTCTGACTACATGATCAGCTCTACTTGGAAGTAACTGTGACAACTTGGCATGCCAGCTTGAGTGAGTGCTTCAGTGTCTGGTATTTTGTCTTGCCATCTGATCTTCAGAATCTTCTGAAGACAGCACAATTGAACGTGGTTGAGGTTCTTGGCATGATGCTGGTACATGGTCCAAATCTCACAGTGGGAAGGTTTATTGCTCTATAAACTTTCAGTTTGGTAGGCAGACTTACACCTCTTCATTCCCATGCTGATGTTTGAAGCCTGCTGAAGGCTAGACTTGCTTTGGCAATTCTTGCATGTGTGTTGTCATCAATATAGACAGTGAGTGAGAGTATGCAGCTGGAATAAGTGAATTTATCAGCAGCTGGCAGGTTCTGGTCAGGAACTGAAACCTTGGGCTCGAGATAGAACTTTCTTGGAGCAGGCTGGTACATTGCTTCAGTTTTCAGTTTGACGGAGTACAGCTTCAACAGAGTACTGAACTTGGGAATTTGGTGAGTGAGGGAATTCAGCGCAGTGAGGGGAGAGGTGCTGTTCTGGTTTATACAGTCTTTTACAGAACAAGCAGTGATATGAGATAGGGAGGGGAACAGTGAGAGCTGAGGTCCACAGGCACTAATTAGGTATGCAGGTAGGCGATTGGTTGGTGACTTCTAAGGTTTTTTTTTCTAAACTGGAGCGGTAATTTGCAGTAGTACTAGGGAGATATTAAATTTATAGTTTAACTAGTTAAACTACTTAATATAACTGCAAATTATTGTTGAGTGATATTTCTAAACTTGAGACCTTAATTAAACAAAATACAATAAAATGGCAGGGCAGGTGATGTGTTGCAGCTGTACATGTAGAAGTTGATTGATACCAACGTGATCCACAGCAACCACATGAGCAGTAAATATCTGCAGCTCGAGCAACTTTAGCTCAGAGTTGATGAGCTGGAGTCTGAGCTTCTGAGCTTTGGACACTGTGATGCATCAGGGAGGGAGGAAGTTACCTAGACACTTTTTTCCAGGAGATGGTCAAACCCCTTAGGTTAGGTACTTCAGATTTAGTTTGTGGTTGGGGACAAAAGTGTATGACTGCAAGTGAGGTAGGTATGGAGTTCCAGAAGATAGCACTGGAGGAGCCACAGCTCCTGCACTTGACCAACAGGTTCATGCAACCTGTCTGGACAAGAACAGGGAGGATGAGCAAACTGACCAAAGCTCTGTGGAACAGGGGACCCACCAAATTGGGGGAATAAAAAAGAGTATAGTAATAGTAAGGGACAGCACAGTTAGGGGAATAGCTACTGTTCTCTTTAACTGAGAGCATGAGTCCTGAAGGGTGTGTTGGCTGCCTGCTGTCAGGGTTAAGGACATCCTCTCAGGGCTAGAGAAGTAGCTGGAGTGGGAGGAAAAGGATCCAATTGTCGTGGTCTATGTAGATGCCAGCAACATAGGTAGCATGAAGAAATATGTTCTGCTAAGGGAGTAACAGCAGCTAGGGGATAAATTGAAAAGCAGAACCACAATGGTAATAATCTCTGGATTACAAACTGAGCCACGAGCAATTTCGTATAGGGTAAATAATTGTTGAAAGCCTGGCTCAAAGATTGGTCTGGGAGAAATGGGTTTCAATTCACAGGATTACTGGCAATAGTGCACCAGCACTGGGGAAAGAGGGAGCTGTACCGCCAGGACAGCCTTCACCAGAACTGTGCTAAGACTCCAGTGTTCTGGAAAATTGTATACTGTGGCTTTAAAGAGAGTTTAAACTAAACAGTGATGAGGTGGTGGGGGGCACATTCACATGGGGGGAAATTTAGAAAGTTAACGAGAAAGGACAATGAAATAGTGCAGTGTAGTTATATGGATAATGATAATTAAAGTGTCACAGCCAAAAAAGGTCAGAGTAGGGAAAATGGTAAAAAGACAGAATACACACAGCATTCATAACAACATTGATAAATTCATAGCACAATTAGAAATAAATGGTAATGATATGATAGCCATTACAGTGCTATAGTTGCAAAGTGACCAAGGCCAGTTACTGAATATTCAGGGGTATTTGACATTTCAGAAGGCCAAGAAGAAAAGAAAAGGATCTGGGTAGCTCTTCTGATAAAGGATGAGATCAGTACAGTAGTGAGAAATGATATTGGCAAATTTCATGAGCCCGCGTCGGGCAGGGGTGGGGCAGGGGGGGGGAGGAAGAGTTTTCGCCTGAGCTGTCTGTAATTTTATGGGGTGCTGGATGAGGCCTGGGGCAGCTCTCCCACTTTTCCCCCAGTTGAAGTCCTTAAGCGGTCAATTAACCAATTTTGAGGCTAGCAGGGAGAGGTCAGGGATGTTGGGGAAAACCTGGTAGATCACCTGCTCATGCCTTGGTTGGGAAAGGGGGCACTTCCATTTCAGATACCTCCCCTCTTTCCAAATTGACTGCCCCACATGGTTGCCCCCCTCCCCAGGTGCTTCCTCCCTAACTGGTCTTACCCAACAGGACACTGACCCCACAGGACTCTCCCCCACCCTTCCCAGGCTTCCCCTCCCTGATGTGAGGCCCCAGACTTGCCTATGGCCTGGGGCTCTGGCACTTTGACTGGTGGGACTGCTTGTAGTCCCAGCAGGGGCCACAAATTCCAGTGGCGCTGCTAGGTCAACAGAGATTGGCTGGCAGCTCTCTGAGGCGGATAATTAGACAGGATTAATTAATGATCTCATTGTAAAAGATCTCAGGGCAAGAGTGATCATAAGATAGAAGAATTTCACATTCAAATTGTGATTGAGAAATGAGGGTCTGAAACTGGTGTCTTGAACTTAAATAAGGTTACAAAGATAGAATTGGTCATGGTGAATTGGGAAAATAGGTTAAAAGGTAAAATGGTAGATTAGCAGTGGGATTTAAGGGGATACTTCATAACTCTCAACAAAGATATATTCTACTGAGGAGGATCCACCATCTGTGGCTAACTAACCAAGTTAATTAAAGTTACTATCAAATTGAAAGAAAAGGCATACAATGCTTCAAAGATTAGCAGTAGGCCAGGAGATTGGGAAATATACAGAAACCAGCAAAAGATGACTAAAAATAATTAAGAGGGAAAAATTAGAATACGAGGGTAAACTAACAAGAAATATAAAAACAGTGAGTGCTACAAGTATACTGAAAGAAAGAGGGTAGATAAAGTAAACATGGTCCTTTAGAGGATAGAACTGGGGAATTAATAATGGAAAACAAGGAAATGGCAGAGACTTTGCACAAGTATTTTGTATCTGTTTTCAAGGTAGAAGATGCAAAATGCATCCCAAGAACAGTAGCAAATCAAGGGGGAAAAGGAGGTAAGATCTTAAAACAATCACTAAAGAAAAAGTACTGGGAAAGCTAAAAGGACCAAAGGCTGACATACCACAGGACCTGATGGCAAGATTCCTAGGGTTTTAAAAGAAGTGACTGCAGAGATTACAGAGATATGTAATCTTCCAAATTCCATGGATTCTGGAAAGGTACCGCTGGATTGGAAAACCATACATGTAACACCTTTATTCAAGAGAGGGGGGACAGAGAAATCAGGAAACTATAAGCCAGTTAAGCCTAACGTTTGGCATTGGGAAAATGCTGCAATGCATAATTAAGGAAGTAGAAGAATGACATTTAGAAAACCATAATGCTGTACAATCAAGCAAAGTCAATATGGTTTTACGAAAGGGAAATTGCGTTTGACAAATTTATTAGAGTTCCTTTAGGATGTAATGAGCAGGGTGGATAAAGGGGGTCAGTAAATGTAGTATATTTGGGTTTCCAATAGGGATTCAATAAGGTTCCACATAAAAGTATACTACACAAGATAAGAGTTCATTGTGACAGGGCAGTATATTAGCATGGATATAGGATTGGCTAACTAATAGATAACAGAGAGTTTGGATAAATGGGACATTTTCAGGTTGGCAAACTGTGCCACAGTGATCATTGCTGGTGCCTCAATTATTTACAATCTATATTAATGACTTGGATGCAGGGAGAGTGTATTATAGCCAAATTTGCTGACAATCCAAAGGTAGGTAGGAAAGCAAGTAGTGAGGAGGACAAAGTCTGCAAAGGAATATAGAGAGGTTAAGTGACTAGGTAAAACATTGGCACATAGAGTATATTGTGGGAAAATGTGAGATTGTCTACCTTGGCAGAAAGAAAAGAAAAGCAGAATATTATTTCAATGGCGAGAGATTACAGAATGCAGCAGTACAGAGGGATCCTGGTGTCCTTGTACATGAATCACAAAAGGTTAGCCTGCAAGCACTGCAAGTAATTAGGAAGACAAGTGGAGTGTTGCCCTTTATTGCAAGGGGGATGGAGTATCAAAGTAGGGAAGTCTTACTACAACTGTAAAGGGCATTGGTGAGACTACACCCAGAGTACTGTGTACAGTTTGTTCTCCTTCTTTAAGAAAGGATATACTTGCATTGGAGGCAGTTAAAAGAAGATTCACGAGGATGATTCCTGGGATGAAGGAGTTATTTTATGAGGAAAGATTGAGCAGGTTGGGCCTATATACATTGGAGTTTAAAAGAATGAGAAGTGATCTTATTGAAACATATAAGATACTGGGGTGGTTGGTGGCGGTGATGGTGGGGGGAGGGGGGGGGAGGGAATGTTCACAGGGTAAACATTGAGAGGATTTTTTCCCGAGGGAATCTAGGACTGGGGGCACAGTTCAAAAATAAGGGGTCCTCCATTTAAGACAGAGATGAGGAGGAATTTCTTCTCTCAGAGGGTTGATGATTTTTGGAATTTTCTAGAGAAGTGGTGGCTAAGCCATTGAATACATTAAATAGTTAGACAGGTTTTTGATGTGCAAGGGCATCAAAGGTTATAGGGTCAAGCAGGAAAGTAGAATGGAGGCCACAATCAGCTCAGCCACAATTTTATTGAATGGTGGAGAAGGCTTGAAGGGCCGAACAGCCAACTTCTGCTCCTATTTTGTATGTTCATATGTAGAGTATATTTAGAGAAATTTAACAGGATATGTGTGGCGGTTTTTCTCAGGGATTGTTATTAGGGTTGCAGTTTTCCACTACATTTATAAATGAGTTGGATGAAGGAACAGAGAGTTGTATATAGGTTTGCTGACAACACCAAGTTAGAGGGCACACCAAGTAGTGTAGATGGCAGCAGAAAGTTGCAAAGGGGCACTGGTAGATTAAGACAGTGGGCAAAACTGTGCCAGATGGAGTCCAATCTGGGCAAAATGTGAGATCATTCACCTTGGGCGTGAGAAAGATAGGTCAGAGTATTTTCTAAATGGTAAGAAGCTGGGAATTGTGGCTAAGCAAGAGATTTAGTGATCCAAGTACAGAAATCACTAGAAGTTAATGGAATGGGAAAATAAATTAAAAAGCCTCATGGAATGTTGGCCCTTATTTCAAATGGACTGGAATACAAACAGGTGGGAATTATATTACGACTGTACAGCGCTCTGGTTAAACTCCATCTGGAGTAATGCATTCAATTCTGGGCATTGCATCTTAGGATGGATATGTTGATCTTGGAGGGGGTGCAGCACAGCTTCACCAGAATGATACCAGAGCTAAAAGGGTTAAAGACAGGTTGCATACAATAATCTTGTAATTCCTTTTGACTAACAAACAAAATCTCTTCCCTGCCCTAGCCCTTTACCTGTACTTGTACCTTTCTAAAGTTTCTCACCTATGTCTCTGTTTCAAGTTTAAGGACAATAGTTCTTCTCAGTGCTTTCTCATTGTGGGTCTTTTTTGAACTGATCTCAAGATGGCAACCTCCAGAGAACTGCCTCATGGTAGAGATCACATGACTACCAAAAGCCAGATAGGACATGTAGAACTTATTGCATTTCAAACACAAACATCCCCCTTTTCACATCGAACAAAGATACAAACATCCCCCTTTTTCCTAATTAACAGAAGACACATTTGCATGCACATTCTTGTGTAAGTGTGAGTTACCCAAGCTTCCCACTATACACCCACTGTTCTCATGCATTACCAACTGTTTGTTCTATTAGTCAGTCCCTGCACCTGCATTGCATACGTAGTCTTTAGGTCATGCAGGTCTCTAAATTGTTGTCATTTACGTTGACATTGGCTGTTCGTCTGGGTGGTGTTCCTTGTCCAGAGAGTCTTGTTCCCAGGGCACTTATTGCTGTGTTAACTGTTGTTGTTCCTTTGCGGTTGTTGTGGACATGTGGACCACTGGGATTGATGGTAGTTCTGTACTCAGTACAACTTGTGAGATCTCTTCTTCCTGATAGGCCAATTGCTGTGAAAGAACAGCTTCGCTAGTTGTGCGTATGTGCCTGTGGTTGCGGTATATTTGGTCATTCACTTCCACTGTGTCTGATTGAGATAACAATTTCTCTACACATGTCCCAAGTTTCCACGTGAGCTGACTCCTATTGAGAGCATTGAAGGTTTGTACTCTGACTGGCTCTCCAATGCTCAGCTCTAGTAATAGTTTGGCAGTCTTGTCAAACTGAAATTTGGCTCTCTGCTGTTTCACCTTGATTTTTTTCACTCACACTTGTTACTACTTCTGGTTTCAGTAGCTTTTTTGCTATTGGAAAGGTAGATTGGGTGCAGAGTGACATTAGCTTTTGGACAGGACTACTTTCCATGTCTTCATTCAGTGTGTTTCTCTACTCGAGGATTGCCTTGCTAGATTTGTGCTAGATTTGCTTGATTTATTGATGATACCTTTGCTGATTTTCAGTGCCTCCTCAGTCTTTCCATTTGACTGGGGATAGTGTGGAGATGATGTGTAGTGTTGAATTTCCCCCTTTGTGAAATGGCTGAATTCTTCACTCGTGAACTGTGGGCCATTGTCATTTATCACAATGTCTGGAATGCCATAACGATTGAAGTGTGCTTCCAGGCATTCTACTATTTCTCCTCTCGCCGTTGAAGTCAATTGGCCTAACTCCCAATAATCAGGATATTAGTCTACAGTGACAAGATAATCAGTTCCTGCAAAAGTGAAGAGGTTTACTCCCAGCTTCATCTGTGGTCTGTCTGGGATGTCATGTGTCATCAAGGACTCTCGAGCTTGTTTAGTTTGGTACTTGTTATACGCATCACACTGGCCAATGTAGTCTTTAATTTCCTTGCTCATGTTTGGCCAGTAGGGCAGTTCTCTTGCCTTTCTCAGGCTCCATTCAATTCCTTGATGGCTTTCATGGGTGCGCTTCTCATCTCCTTGGGAATGATGACTATTTCCTTAGTACAGGATACCACCTTGGGCTATCAATTCATCTCGGTATGTCCAATATGCTCTTGTGACCACAGGTGTGTCCAGGATGCTCTCAGGCCACCCTTTCATTATTACTTCTTGTAGTGCTTGGAGAGTTGCATCGTATTATGTAGTTCGCTTGATTTGAACAAGGCACTTGTCTGTCAGATTCACTGTCTCTGCTGGGTTGATGACTTCCAGTTCATGTTAGCTGCTGCTTCATGTTGAATCTGGAAGATTTCACATTCTGTTGTAGCATCCTCAACTTTCTTCATGGGAAGCGCTGCTCTTGACAGCATGTTAGTAATGTACACCTGTTTCCCTTGCTTGTATGTCACATCCAGATGATATCTTTGTAAAAGTAGTAACATTTTTTGCAGACGCTTTGGATCAGATAATAGAGGTTTGAGAAAAATGCTTTGAAGTCTATGAAGAAATGCTTATGGTCAGACTCCACTGTTACTTTGTCTCTCCCAAGCAGGTATTGATGAAAATGCTCACATGCAACAACAATAGGCAGGCACTCTTTCTCAATCTGAGCATAGCGTTGTTCCATTTGCATTAGTGCTCTGGATGTAAATGCAACTGGTTGTCCTTGCTGCATTAGGGTTGCTCCCAGACCTGTCTCACTGATGTCACACTGCAAGGTGACTTCCTCATTGATGTCATAGTACTTCAGCACTGGCATTGTCATCACTAGTTGTTTTATTTTAGTGAATGCTGCTTCTTGTTCTGTTCCCAATGCCACTCCACCTCATTGGTAGTGAGCTTGCATAATGCTCCACATTCTGATGACAAATTAGGCAAAAATTTTGCTATGTAGTTCACAAATCCAACAAATTGTGGCACTGGTTTCATATCTGTTGGTCGCTGCATTGCTGCTACAGCTGAGCAAAGACCGTTTGCTGTCAGTACATGACCTATGAACTTGGCTTCAGGCATCTTCAGTTGCAATTTTTCTTGTTCAGCTTCAGGTTCATCTAGCGAGCTCTCTCCAGCAGTCGTATAAATTGTGATCATGGTCAACTATGGCTTCTTCCATTGTGTCTCCACATCCATAGACTAGTATATCATCCACTATGGCTTCCACTCCGGGAAGATCACTGACTATCTCATGTTGTCTATGTTGATACTCCTCTGGGGCTGTGGAAATGCCAAATGGCATGCGCAACCATCTGTATCTCCCAAACAATGTCCAGAATGTCATTAGAAAGCTGCTGCTTTCATCCAGCTTCACTTGCCAGTAACCATCCTTTGTATCTAGGATAGTAATGATCTTTGCCTTGGCAAGTTGCGGCAAACTTCCTTCGGTGATTGGCATGGGGTAGTGAGATCACTTCAGCGCTTTACTTAGATCCTTTGGGTCTATGCATACTCGTAGCTTTCCAGGTTGTTTCACTGCTACCATGCTGCTAATCCAGTTTGTAGGAGTTGATACTTTCTTGATTACTCATCTCTTTTCCAGCTCTTCTATCTTGTCTTATAGAATTGACTTGAGGGCAACTGGAACTCTTCTTGGCATATGCTGAGTTGGTCTTCTAGATGATATTCTCCTTGCAGACATTCAAACTCTTTAAACACATCTTTGTCCTTTCTTGGATCTGTTTGTCAGTCAATGGTTTTGTGTGCTGTGACACATTATAAACTTCTGTTGGCACGTTCAGGGATACCAGTCCAAGCTTTCAACTTGCTTCAGCTGAGATGAATGGCCGTTGTGTTCCATCTATGATCTGGAACTCTAGATCTTCTTTCTTGCCATTGCATTGGGCTCTCAGACTAATTTCTTCCCTTGGTATGAGTATCGTGCCATCATATAGCCTCCACCTCACTTTCAAGAGCTTCATTTTTGGACAGCCATATTGAACTAGTTGGCACAGGTCTGTGAAGGTCATGATGTTGCATGACACACTAATGCCATCTGACACTTCTTGTTCGCTTGATACTCTCCTACGGTCATCATTGTAACAGTCACAAACTATTTATCACCAACAGACTTGATAGAACCAGCCTGTTGTATCACGTGTAGTCCTTAATTCGACTCTTCTATTGATATCTCTTCAGTGGCCATCTATATAGGCTTGTTTTGCTTCTTTCCAGCCAAACACTTGTGTATGAAATTATTTAGCTTCTTGCAGTTAAACACTCCTTTCCCCTGGGAAAAACACATGGCAAACCTTCTTTTCCTTTGTATGATGTCCTCCGTAGTATTTGCATCCTGCCCTTTGTCTGCTTTTTTGACCTAGAATGTCTCTCAGCATAATGTATCTCCTGTTCTGCTCTGCCAGGCGTGTACTCTAACTGACGTTTTACAATTTCTGCATTTCTACACACATCTATCGCTTTCTTGAGCATCAATTTCTCATCTTTCAGTAGACTTTCTCTCACTGAGCGGTCTCGTATGCCTAAGACTAATTTATCTTTAATCATATCACCTTTTAGCTGTCTGAATTCACAGGATTCTGCAAGCTGTGTTACTGCAGTTACATACCATTCAATGGTTTCCTTTTCAGATTTAGTGTTGAATACATAGCGTTCATACATAACATTCAGATTGTTCGTTCATGCTTTCCAAAACTGCATTCTTTTTTTTGGTTGTTGGTTAGACTTAGAGTGGTACACACTTTGTAGCAGTTCTGCCCCAGCAGTGTTAGAAATGTGGCTATTTTTATCGGTTCTGGCTTGTTAATTAAGCCTGTTGTAATCCCATAGTTTTGCCATTGTATGTGGAAAATCTACCAGTTCTGCCACATATTGCCTTTCAAGTTGACAGGAGCTGGATTGTAAAGTTTCATGCCATGTTCACTTACCCAATATTTTACGTGCAGCCTTCTGTTTAGTTGCTTTTCCTTATCTTTTTTCAGCAGCTTTTAGCAGGTTTTAACATTTCTGTGTGCCTGTGGTCTCAGTGTCTTCCCTGCAGCATTTGCAGGATTTCAAATCTCTATTTTAGCTCCACTTCCTGACATCATGTTTCAAGTTTAAAAACAGCAATGCTTCTCAGTGCTTTCTCATTGTGGGTCTTTATTGAACTGATCTCAAGATAGCAACCTCCAGAGAGCTGCCTCATGGTAGAGGTCACATGACTATGGAAAGTCAGATAGGACATGTAGAGCTGATTGCATTTCAAACCCAGACAGCCTCTTTATGCCCTCACCAAGTTCATCTTATCCATGAAAAACATTCCTGCCAGTCCTACCCCAGCCCTACCAAGTGGCTGTCCAACTAACTTCCTTTCCTGGCTGAAATGGCCCATCTCCACCATACCTCAGTTCACCTCCCACTGAAACTCTCATCCATGCCATTGAAACTCCCCTCCCCCACTCCACAAGCCTGCAAAAAGTTCAACGCATTTAAGCCTGCCGCCTGGATCTTATCCCATCACCAATCTTATTCACCCATCATCCTCTGTCCTTACTGATCCACATTCACTCCCCAGTTCCTAATTAAGCAAATTTTAAATTCTCGTCCTTGTTCTTAAATCCTGTCAATACCTCGCCCCTCTATAATCTCCTTCAACTTCAAACTTCAGACCTCCCCCCACCCCAGAACTCTCCATTTCCTCAATTGCAGCACAAGTCCCATCTCCTTGTTTTGTTACATTCTTGGAAGCCTTGACTCCAGCCATCTAAAATATCCCCTCCAAAGCCTTCCTTCTGCCCACATCCCTAAGACCCACATTGGAAATTTCCTCAGGATTCACCTGATTGGCAGCAGTAACCTTGCTGGAAGATTCGAGGAATCTCGTTTATACATCCATACTGTTGTAATATGGGTTCTTTAGGTGTCGCGATGATGAGATCTTGAGACTTGTACATCTAAACATGAACCTTTTATTGTTAATCGCTAATTATTTACAGATCCCAGGTTACTGTCATTCATAGAGCTGTTGTCTCCATGCAGGCTGGTTCCATAGTGTTCTCTCTAGACTGTTCTATCAGTCAATTACCATGTGACTATATACATTATACCATGGACAGTGCTATTCTCCAGTCCCACATTAACCCTTGCTCTGCCAAGCACCTTTACATTACAATGGCATACAGGCACATCACATAACATTCCCCTTTCTTCTTCAAAGAAAACTTTCCCTTCCAATGGAGTATAACTATTTGTAATATGATCTTTACTTGCTATCCCTTCTCCCCCAGCTCAAGACTGACTTCATAAATTCAAATGGTCTTGAGGCTTGGCAGTTCTTCCACATCTCGGCCTGTCACGTTTGAGGAATGGTAGTAGTACTCTGTGTTTCTTGTACTAGGCTATCTCCTTTTGATTCACTTTTTGTGCTCCTTCGAGTTGTGTTTCTCTCTATTAACAACTTGTCTGGTTTTTTTGGACGCTGTGGGTTTGTCCCATTCCTTCTGAGGGGAATGTGCACTCCGGTCATTCTTAGAAAGGACTCAAATTTTCTTTTTCCATGTTGTCCACCATGTTCTTGCTAGACATATATGCTTTGCAAATGGTATCTTCATTTCCACTTGTTTCTCAATTTCAGCCAAACATTTGTTTGCTGTTTTATTTTCAAACTGATTTGCAAGCTTATGAATCTTTTAATTCTGCTCAATGGTTCTCAGTACATCTGAGACATCCAGTGCTCTTTCTTCTCCTAGTTCCTTGCACTTCAGCGTTGGAGTTACATTTTCTGATCTAATTTCTGTCTTTTCTTTCTCTGTCCGCAAGAGAACTTTGTCCTTATCCTTCATTTTGGATTCACTGTTGGCCAGGTCTGTCTCTGGCAAAGTCTTAACTTGTTTCAGTTCTGTAATTGTGTTACTCATGGCTTCAATATCTGCTCGCAGTTTGGAAAGTTTGGTGACTTTTCCTTTCAATGCCTCCTCTTTTCCATTCAACTGCTTCTTCAGCTCGTCAGTCTGTATCTTGTAGCTTTCGGCTTCCTCCTGGAATATTGAATATTGCTGAGTCTTCTCTGACAACTGGTTCTTCAGTTTGTTCAGAGTGACGATAAATTAATTTTGCTTTTCTTCATAATTGTCCAGTGGAATAAACTTTGACCTAAGGTAGGACACAAGGACTGTAGTGTGAAAAGATTCTTCAATAGGTTTTGCTATTCATTGTGAAGATCGCTTTCTTCAACTTGAATTTTCCTGTAATTCAAGAGTCTCTGAGTTTCTTCTGTTGTGCTTCCATTCTGCTGTTTAAGACAGGCTTCATTTCTTCACATTGCTGAATGTTTACACATTCCTTTTGCATTTGATTGCAAAGCTGTTCTTTCAACTGTTCATTTTCTTGTTGACTTGTTGCCAACTCACTCTGGGCTTCAGTGCATTGTTTCGTTGCTACTGATCATTCCAACTCAGCTTTTTCTGAAGTAATATTTGACATCCGTTTTAGCTCCTCATGTTTTTCCATGGCTACATATTGATTCTTCAAGGGGTCTTTCAGGGTTGCGACTACTTTGTGTGCCTTTTCAGCCTGCTGTTTTGCCTGGCTGTACATCTGGTTGAGTTTTCTAACTCCTACTTTAATTTGCCTACTGCAGAATTGAAGGTCATTATTTCCTCCTGATACCTTTGTGTCATCTCCGAAATTTGATTGTTCCAATCGCGAACAGCTTGGTTCAGTGAAGACTTCAGTTTATCATGCATTTTCAAAATATATACTCAGCTTGAATCTTGCACTTTAAATCTTCCAGTTCACCTCTGATGCAAACATTTTCCTATAGAAAGCTTCATTTACTTTTTGCATATCTTGCTTCTTTTGAGCTATCTCAGATAGCTTTTCTTTATTCACAGACATCTGCTCTCTCTGCACTGCCATCTGTCACCCTCACTCTGTGTCTTTTGTTACCTTCACTCTGGGGTCTTTTGTTGCTCTCAGTGTTTTATTGGGAGTTGCCCACTCTCTGGGTTCTCTTGTTGCCCTCGGTGCTTTATTGGAAATAGCTCTCTTTCTGGGGTTTCTTCTGATTTACTGTCCAAATCCATTTGTTTTTCTTGTAGTTAACTGCTTTAAATGTCACTTCTCTTTTAAGACTGTGAGTGCAGTAACCGTTTTTTACTTCAAGCTGTCTGCCGCTGGGTTGTGATTTCCCAGTCATTTTCAGGATCCCTGAAATTGTGGGCCTTTTGTATAAACTTTTGAAAAACTTGCTGCAGCAATTTCTTCTCTGGGCTAGCTCATTCTTTTTTTTATTTTGCAGGGTTTTTTTTCTCTGTGAATGTCCTGTGCTTTGTGATTTTGGCAGGCTCTCCAGCAATTGACCACTTCTTTTTTAAGGCCTTTGAACTTTTGGAACTTTGCCTTTTTTTTAAAAAAATGCAACTGCAGGAACTTTCTGTTTTTTTTACTCTGCAGGTTCTTCTTCTTTACTCTGCCAGCCAATATTTATTTAACTTATTTTGTTTTTAATTTGTGTGCAGCATGGTCAGCACTGCTACAATCTGCTGAGCCCTGGGACTGCCTATTCTATAATGTAAGTACAACTACTTTTTTTGTATTTTTGCTCACCGTCTCATGAACTACGTCACTTAGGTTCTTGCAATTTTCTGTAATGAACTTCCACTCACTCTGGTGGATTCCTCACTTCCAAGTTTGTAGTGAAGCTTCTTCAACTTTTTTGTCAAATTTTCTTCTTAGGTGTGCATCTCTCTAGTTAGGCTTCAGTTGCTTGTAGTTTTTCATATCTGTTCTGGGTTCATGCATTTAGCTGCCACTCTCATATCACCGCGGATCAACATGTGGGATTATGGTAATATCTCTGATGTGATATCTTTTAGAAGCAACTATCGCTGCCAACCATGTTATAAAATGGGTTCTTTAGATGTCTCAATGATGAGATCTTGAGACTTATAAATTTAAACATGAACTGTTTATTGTTAATCTTTTAACTATTTATAGGTCCTAGGTTACTGTCATGCATGGTGCTGTTACCTTCATGCAGGCTGCTGCAGAGTGTTCTTTCTAGACTGTTCTCTCAGTCTGTTACCATGTGACTCTATACATAGAAACATAGAAAATAGGAGCAGGAGCAGGCCATTCGGCCCTTCGAGCCTACTCCGTCATTCATTACGATCATGGCTGATCATCCAACTCAATAGCCTGCTCCTGCTTTCTCCCCATATCCTTTGATCCCTTTCGCCCCAAGAGCTATATCTAACTCCCTCTTGAAAACATACAATGTTTTGGTCTCAACTACTTTCTGTGGTAGTGAATTCCACAGGCTCACCACTCTTTAGGTGAAGAAATTTCTCCTCATCTCAGTCCTAAATGGTCTACCCTGTATCCTCAGGCTGTGACCCCTGGTTCTGGACTCCCCCACCATCAGGAACATCCTTCCTGCATCTACCCTGTCTAATCCTGTTAGAATTTTATAGGTTTCTATGAGATCCCCCTCATTCTTCTGAACTCCAGCGAATATAATCCTAACCGACTCAATCTCTCCTCATATGTCAGTCCTGCCATCCCAGGGATCAGTCTGGTAAACCTTCGCTGCACTCCCTCTATAGCAAGAACATCCTTCCTCAGATAAGGAGACCAAAACTGCACACAATATTCCAAGTGTGGTCTCACCAAGGCCCTGTATAATTGCAGCAAGACATCCCTGCTCCTGTACTCGAATCCTCTGGCTATGAAGGCCAACATACCATTTGCCTTCTTTACCGTCTGCTGCACTGCATGCTTACCTTTAGGGACTGGTGTACGAGGACACCCAGGTCTCGTTGCACATTCCCTTCTCTCAATTTATAGCCATTCAGATAATAATCTGCCTTCCTGTTTTTGCTACCAAAGTGGATAACCTCACATTTATCCATATTATATTGCATCTGCCATGCATTTGCCCACTCACTCGGCTTGTCCAAATCATCCTGCAGCATCCCTGCATCCTCCTCACAGCTCACCCTCCCACCCAGCTTTGTGTCATCTGCAAATTTGGAGATATTACATTTAGCTCCCTCATCTAAATCATTAATATATATTGTGAATAACTGGAGTCCCAGCACCAATCCCTGCAGTACCCCACTAGCCACTGCCTGCCATTTGGAAAAAGACCCGTTTATTCCTACTCTCTGTTTCCTGTCTGCCAACCAGTTTTCTATCCATCTCAATACACTACACCCAATCCCATGTGCTTTAATTCTACAAGCTCATCTCTATGTGGGACTTTGTCGAAAGCCTTCTGAAAGTCCAAATAAACCACATCCACTGGCTCCCCCTCATCAACTCTACTAGTTACATTCTCGAAAAGCTCCAGTAGATTTGTCAAGCATGATTTCCCTTTCGTAAATCCATGCTGACTCTGTCCAATTCTGCCGCTGTTTTCCAAGTGCTTAGCTATTAAATCTTTTATAGTGGACTCTAGAATTTTCCCCACTACCGATGTCAGGCTGACTGGTCTATAATTCCCTGTTTTCTCTCTACCTCCCTTTTTAAATAGTGGGGTTACATTAGCTACCCTCCAATCTGTAGGAACTGTTCCAGAGTCTATAGAATCTCGGAAGATGACCATCAATGCATCCATTATTTCTAGGGCCACTTCCTTAAGTGTTCTGGGATGTAGATTATCAGGCCCTGGGGATTTATCAGCCTTCAATCCCAGCAATTTCTCCAACACCATTTCCCTACTAATACTGATTTCTTTCAGTTCCTCCCTCTCACTAAACCCTGTGTTCCCCAACATTTCTGGTATGTTATTTGTGTCCTCCTTTGTGAAGACAGAACCAAAGTATGTATTTAGTTGGTCAGCCATTTCTTTGTTCCCCATTATAAATTCCCCTGTTTTTGACTGTAAGAGACCTACATTTGTCTTCACCAATCTTTTACTCTTCACATACCTATAGAAACTTTTACAGTCAGTTTTTATGTTCCCTGCAAGCTTACTCTTGTACTCCATTTTCCCCTCCTTAATCAATCTCTTGGTCCCCCTTTGCTAAATTCTAAACTGATCCCAATCCTCAGGTCTGTTGTTTTTTCTGGTCAATTTGTATGACTCTTCCTTGGATCTAATACTATCTCTAATTGCCCTTGTAAGCCATGGTTTGGCCACCTTTCCTATTTTACTTTTACACCAGACAGGAATAAACAATTGTTGCAGTTCACCCATGCGCTCTTTGAACATTTGCCATTGCCTATCCACCGTCATTCCTTTAAGTAATGGTTCCCAATCCATTATAGCCAATTCGTGGCTCATACCATCGTAGTTTCCTACATCATACCATGGGCGGTGCTATTCTCCAATCCTACATTAATGCTTGCTCTGGTGAGCACCTTTACATTACAATGGCATGCAGGCACATCATACAACACATATAGAGCTTCTGCCAATCTTCTGCCCAAAATTGGCTGATAGGGAGAACCCCAAAGGAGATTCACAGTACACAATACACAAAAGTAAAATACTGCAGATGCTGGAAACCTGAAATAAAAACAGAAAATGTTGGAAATACTCAGCAGGTCTGGCAGCACCTATGGAGAGAGAAACAGGGTTAACTTTTCAGGTCTGTGACCTTTCATCTGAACTGAGAAAAGCTCGAAAGGAAGGCTTTAAGGAAGTGAAAGGAGGCAGGGTGGGAAGAAGGGAAGGTCTTTGATTGGATGGAGGGCAGGACAGATTAAGTGACAAAAGATTTCATGGTACAAAACCAAAGGGAATGATAATGAGTGATAATTTGACAAATAAAGAAACAGAAGACGTGTCCAGATGAGGTGTGAATGACAAAATAGCTGGTGTCGAAATGCAAGCTAAAGGGATTAAGAGGCAAATAAAAAAAAAGTGAAAAAAAAGACTCGGAATGGATTTTATGGTTTAAAATTATTAAAACCATATTGGAGCATTGTAGCAGGCCAAGGAAAGAAAGGTCAGAATGGGAGCAAGGCAGAGAATTGATAAGGCAAGCAACAGGAAGCTCAAGATCATTTTGTGGTCTTTGCATTTATGCAGCGCAATAATGGGACCAGTAAGAAGAGGTACGATGGCCCTTCTGCCTGCCACCAGATGCCACCTCCAAGCTGCTGCTGGCCTCCTGACTCAGTGGGTGCTTGGTCCAAATCCTGGGAGAATCCCAGCAGCATCTGCAACTTGACCCTAAGTGGGTTGTTAATTGACCTTAATTAGCTCTTTGCTGCTGCCAGGCGGGTAACCACTGCTTCTCCTCTGACAAAAGTACACAGAGTTGGGAACATGTTGGGGGGCCGACTAGTCAGGGAACTTCCTAACTTTACTTGTGTCCCTGTCTCTAAACTTAACATAGACCTGTTTGTATTTTCTGTGATACTACCTAATTCTGTATTTTTTTTAAAAAAATTATTCTTTCACAGAGTGTGGGCATTGCCAGCTAGGCCAGTATTTTTTTCCCATCCCTAATTGCCCTTGAGAAAGTGTTGGTGAGCCATCTTCTTAAACCGCTGCAGTTCATGTGCTGTTACGAAGGAAGTTCCAGGATTTTGACCCAGTGGCAGTGAAAGAATGGTGATATTTTCCAAGTCAGGATGGTGTGTGGCTTGGAGGAGAACTTGCAGGTGGTGGTGTTCCCATGCACTTGCTGCCCTTGTCCTTCGAGGCAGTAGAGATGACTGGTTGGGAAGGTGCTGTCAAAGGAGCTTAGGTTCTTACTGTCTCTTCCAGTCCACTGTGGACCTTTTTACTTTCTCCTTTTGTTTCTACTTATAAATACTGCACCTTGGTGCCAAACCACCTGTTGAATTGGTTTAAACCTTCCCCCACAGCATTGGTTAACCTGTCCATGAGGTTATTGTTCCAAGCTCTGTTTAGCTGCAATCCCTCTATCTTGAACAGGTGTCAGCTGCCACACAACTTTTCTCAAATCTCCCAGGTGTCTGAAGTCCTCCATCCTGCACCATGCATCTAACCATACATTAACTTGTCATATCCTCCTAGGTCTAGTCTCACAATACTGTGGCACTGTGAGTAATCTATAGATTACTACCTCTGAGGTCCTTCCTTGTAACTTCTTCCTTAGCTCCTTAAAGTCAGTCTGCTGGACCTGATCTCTCTTGCTCCCTATATTGTTATTTCCAACATGGACCATGATTTCTGGTTCTTCTCCATACCACCCAAAAACATCTTCCTCCATCCACCCCCTCCACAGAATGTTCTGCAGCCTCTCTATGACGTCCTTTACCATGACACCAGGGTGAAAACATACCATCTAGGATGCACCTCAGTGGCTGCAGAACTATTTGTCTTTCCCCCTGACTATTAAGCCCCCAATTACCACTGCATCTTATGCTCTTCTGTACTCACCTCATAGTGCCAGGCTTAGGATTGCAGTCCTTCAATGCTGAGTACTGATTTAAAAGTGCCACATTCCTGAAGGATTCCTGCCTTCCATCTAATTCTTGCTACTATTTTACTGGGGTGGGTGGTGGGCAAGGTGGGTGGGGGTTGGGGGGGGGGGGGGTGTGGGGGGGGTGTTCTGGGGTGGCGGGAGTCTCCCATTTATTATTCTGAACTCTATTTGTTTGTCAGGTGACCACCTCTTGGAACCTGTGATCCAGGAAACATTCAGCCACCTGTGTGTCCTGCAGTGAACCAGCTATCCCATTAGCTCAGAAAATCTCAGCTTGAGCTTGAGAATTTCGAGGCACTTGCTGCACACGTGGACCTCCGGGACAACCGAGACAACTTGGAAGTTCCCATGTGGCTCACCTGTTCTCCATTTTAATTAGAAGCTTAAAACAAACTCCTCTCGGTGATTATTTACATTATCACTGATAACTAGGTCCAAACTATTTTCACATATTAAATTACAGTATTATTTTTCTATTCACTCCTCAACATGAGCTAACCAAAGATGAATTATTTACTCAGGCCTAATAAGAATCACTGAGATTACTGAACACTAGGAATCTAAATATTGAAAATTTAAATACTTAACCTTGATTCTTGGGTTCTGTGACTCCACTCTTTCTTTGAAATTTGTTTCTCCAAATTTCTACCATCGCCAAATATCATTCTGATTGCAATTCACCTAGTTCTGTCTCCAAACTCCGTACGTAAGCAATTACAAGTTTTTAAATCTTCATGCATGAATTTGGGCAATCACAACTTCTACCTTGGAAGCTTTTAGGATGATTAAAAACATTCAATCAATAATCAAATTGTAGGTGACTAAAAAAACCCTGCTTTCTTATGTTTTCAAACCTGTATTGTTCTCTAGGGTCTGTAAATGTTACCACACTTCCTTATTCTCCACTTGGTGGAGCTGAAGGATTCTGAATTGAAGTCAGGGAAAAGACATGTCAGCATGAATCAATTCCTATTATTATATATAAACCAGGCTAGGAAAATATCATTCATCATTTTGTTAGGGGTTAGTGTTCACCTTTGATGAGCTAAAAGTAAAGGCTGCAGTTACCCTGCGGTATTGGTGCAAGCCCAGAAGCACGAGGCAAGCTTGCAGCTGGCAGTACTGCAGTTATACTATGGGCTGCTTGTAGCTGAGAATCTGAATTTCCTCAGCTGAACTAGATTCCTGTGAGCACAGCTTTGTTCACTGCCTGTAAACTTTATGTACAGAATTTCCAACTGGCACTAGGAGCATCCCTGAGTGGGAAGAAATGGTGAACTGAGGGCAAAATCTTACTTCCGAACATACGAATACAAATATACAAATTAGGAGCACGAGTAGGCATTTCGCCCCTCAAGCCTGCTCCGTCATTCAGTAAGATCGTGGCTGATCTGATTGTAACCTCAACTCCACATTCCCACCTACCCCTGATAACCTTTCACCCCCTAGCTTATCAAGAATCTATCTACCTCCGCCTGAAAAATATTCAAAGACTCTACTTCCACCACATTTTGAGGAAGAGAGTTCCAAAGACTCATGATCCTCTGAGAGAAAAAGTTTCTATTCATCTCTGTTTTAAGTGAATGACACCTTATTTTTAATCAGTGACCCCTAGTCCTAGATTCTCCCACAAGAGGAAACATCCTTTCCACATCCACCCTGTCAAGACCCCTCAGGATCTCATATATTTCAATCAAGTCACCTCTTACTCTTCTAAACTCCAGCGGATACAAGCCTAGCCTGTCCAACCTTTCCTCATAAGACAACCCGCCCATTCTAGGTATTAGTCTAGTTAACCTTCTTCGAACTGCTTCCAATGCATTTACATCCTTCCTTAAATAAGGTGACCAATACTGTACAGACTCAGCAGGTCTGGCAGCATCGGCGGAGAAGAAAAGAGTTGCCAGACCTGCTGAGTTTTTCCAGGTAATTCTGTTTTTGTTTTGGATTTCCAGCATCCGCGGTAGTTTTTTGTTTTAATACTGTACAGACCTGGTCTCACCAATGCCCTGTATTACTGAAACGTAACCTCCTTACTTTTGTATGCAATTCCCCTCATAATCAATGACAACAGTCTATTAGCTTTTCTAATTACTTGCAGACTAACCTTTTGCGAGTCATGCACTAGGACACCCAGATCCCTCTGTATATCAGAGCTCTGCAATCTCTCACCATTTAGATAATATGCTTCATTTTTGTGCTTCCTGCCAAAATGGACAATTTCACATTTTCCTATATTATACCCCATTTTCTAGATCTTTGCCCACCCACTTAACCTATCGATATCCCTTTGTAGTCTCCTTATGTCTTCTTCACAACTTACTTTCCTATCTTTGTTTATTTCTAACTAACTATCCCTGTGCAGATTTCCAGCCTGCCTTCAATGTTGGTGTATAATACAATGTGTATAATACAATGTGAAAAGGGTTAATTATGCATATGTCATCCATATGAGTAAGGCACTTGCTATGAAAATTAGGGTTATCCAGATTTCAGGTAAAAGTCCTCTGAGTGCTAATTCAACCCTTTCACAATGGGTTGTTTAAAGTTAGCTGAATGGGAAATGGAGCGTTTAAAGAGACGGGGTAGTTGAAATGAGGGGCGAGTTTCTTCACTCAGAGTGAGGTGAATCTTTAGAATTCTCTAGCCTACAGGGCTGTGGCAGCTCAGTCATTGAGCATATTCAAGACAGAGAGCAATAGATTTCTAGATATTAAAGACATCAAGGGACATGGGGATGGTGCGGGAAAACAGGGTAGGGTAGAAGATCAGCCAAGCTCTAATTGAATGAGAAAGCAGGCTCGAGGGGTTGAATGGCCTACTCCTGCTCCTATTTCCTATGTTCCTATGTTTTTTTATGAGAACAATTCTTCATAAATTAAGGGTTTTTTCTCAACTGCATCATTTAATGCTTGAAAGTTATCACTGCCCTCAACGAACTATAATATCAGCTCCTTCCAGGATGGTAAAGGGTTCATCTGCAGTCAGTCAATTGTAAAGTTCCTATTACAACCTTGATTGAAATCAGCCCAGACAAGGGATTGAACCTGTAGCCTTCTGGTATGTTTGTTCAATCACATGCTGGTCTTACCAACTGTCATTATGAGAATTGAAGAAGATCTCCAACTTACGTGGGAAAATCCTGTTTTTGGATGGGGACAAGAGTAGCATGGTGTATTTTATTGGGATTTGGTGAAATTGACAGAAGTTATGCCAATCCTTTCCTACTGCTATAAGAGGTGTGGAAACATCTCTCAATGGAAAACACCTGTAAAATGGGACTTCTCTGGAGGTGCCCAGCATTACAGAAGCCAGTCTTCAGCCAATTCGATTCTCTCCACATGATGAAATGGCTGAAGGCACTGGATACTGCAAAGGCTATGGGCCCTGACAATATTCCGGCAATAGTACTGAAGCCATGTGCTTCAGAACTTGCCTCACCCCTAGCCAAGCTGTTCCAGCTACAACAATGGCATTTACCCAGCAATGTGGAAAATTGCCCAGGTAAGTCCTACACACAAAAAGCAGGACAAATCCAACCTGGCCAATTACCGCCCCATCAGTCTACTCTCCATCATCAGTAAAGTGATGGAAGGGTTCATCAACAGTGCTATCAAGCGGCACTTGCTTAGCAATAACCTGCCTCACTGACACTCAGTTTGGGTTCTACCAGGGTCACGCAGCTCCTGACTTCATTACAGCCTCGGTTCAAACATGGACAAAATAGTTGAACTCCCGAGATGAGGCAGCATTTGACTGAGTGTGGCAACAAGGAACCCTAGCAAAACTTGAGTCAATGGGAATCAGAGGGAAAATGCTCCACTGGTTGGAGTCATATCCAGCACAAAGGAAGATGGTTGTGGTTGTTGGAGGTCAGTCATCTCAGTTCCAGGACATCATTGCAGGAATTCTTCAGAGTAGTTTCCAACCATCTTCAACTGCTTCATCAATGTCTTCCTTCCATAATAAAGTCAGAAGTAGGGTTGTTTGCTGAAGATTACACAATGTTCAGCACCATTCGCGACTCCTCAGATACAGAGGATGTCCAAATGCAGCAGGACCTGGACAATATCCGGGCTTGGGCTGACAAGTGGCAAGTAACATTTGTGCCACACAAATGCCAGGCAATGACCATCTCCCACAAGAAAGAATTTAACCATCACCCCATGACATTCAATGGCATTACCATCGCTGAACCCCTCACTATCAACATCCTGGGGGTTACCAATGACCAGAAACTGGACTGGACTAGCCATATAGATACTGTGGCTACAAGAGCAGGTCAGAGGCTAGGAATCCTGCAGCAAGTAATTCACCTCCTCACTCCCCATGCCTGTCCACCACCTACAAGACACAAGTTAGGAGTGTGGTGGAATATGCTCCATTTGCCTGGATGACTGCAGCTCCCGCAACACTCAAGAAGCTTTACACCATCCAGGACAAAGCAACTCACTTGATTGGCACCCCTTCCGCAAACATTCATTTCTTCCACCACTGACGAACAGCAGTGTGTACCATCTACAAGATGCACTGCAGAAACTAACCTAGGCTCCATATTGAAGGACAAGGGCAGCAGATACATGGGAACTCCACCACTTGGAAGTTCCCTTCCAAGTCACTCACCATCCTGACTTGGAAATATATCTCCATTCCTTTTCTGTCGCTGGGTCAAAATCCTGGAACTCCCTCCCTAACAACATTGTGGGTGTACCTACACCACATGGACTGCAGCGGTTGTCAAGATGTGGTGGTTAGATTCTCCCTTGTTAGAAATAGTCATTGTCTGGCACTTAGCAGCCCAAACTTGAATGTTGTCCAGGACTTGCTGCATGTGGGCACAGACAACTTTGTTTTCTGAGGAGTTGCAAATGGTACTGAACATTATGTAATCATCAGCAAACAGCCCCACTTCTGACTTTATGATGGGGGGAAGGTCATTGATGAAGAAGCTGAAGATAATTAGGCCTAGGACACTACCCTGAGGAACTCCTGCAGCAGTGCTCTAGGCCTGAGATGATTGGCCTCTGACAAGCACAACCATCTTTCTTTATGTTGTATATAACGTCAGTCATTGGAAAGTTATCCCCCACTTCCCAATAACTTCAATTTTACTTTGGAGCCAAGTGGCTTTAGTGGAATTCAAACTGATCATCAGTGAACAGGTTATAATTAATAAGTGCTACTTAATAGCACTGTCAACATCATCCATCATTTTGCTGATGATTGAGAATAGACTGATGGGTCAATAGTTGGCCTGATAGGATTTGTCCTGTTTTTTGATGACAGCACACACCTGGGTAATCTTCCCTTTTGTTGGGAAGATGTTAGTGTTGTAGCTGTACTGGAACAGCTTGGCTAAGGGTGCTGCATGTTCTGGAGCACTAGTCTTCTTCACTACTGCCAGGATGTTGTTGGGGCCCATAACCTTTGCAGTATCCAGTGTGCTTAGCTGTTTCTTGATATCACGTGGAATTAATTAAATTGGCTGAAGATTGGCACCTGTGATTCTGGGGACCTGAGAAGGAGGACAAGATGGATCATTCATTTGGCACTTGTGTCTGAAGATGGTTGCAAACGCTTCAGCCTTGTCTTTTGCACACTCATGTTGGACTCTGTCATCATTGAGGATGGGAATGTTCATGGAGCCTCCTCCTCCCGTTAGTTTTATCATCCAGCACTTTTCATGACTGAACCACAGAGCTTTGATCTGACCTAATGGCTATGGGATCGCTTAGCTCTTTTATAGCTTGCTGCCTCCATTGTTTAACATGTTGTAGCTTCACCAGCTTGATATCTCATTTTTAGGTATGCCACTTGCTGAATCTGGCATACTTTCTTACATTTCATATTAATCTAGAGTTAGTATCCTGGCTTGATGGCAATGTTAGAGTGAGGCTTATGCCAGGCCATGAGATTACAGATTGTGGTTGAATACAATGCTGCTGCTGATGATCCACAGCGTTTCATGAATGCCCAGTTTTGAGCTGTTAGATCTGTTCTAAATCTACTTAATTTAGCAAAGCGGTAGTGTCAGAGAACACAATGAATGGTGTCCTCAATGTTAAAATGGACTATGTCTCCAAAAAGACTGTGCAATTGTCACTCTTCCTCATACTGTCATCAGATTGGCGAGGGCAAGGTCAAGTAGGTTTATCCATCATGTTGTTTCTTCCGTCACCTATCGCAGATCCATCCTGGCAGATAAGTCTTTCAGGAATCGGTCAGCTCGGTCAGCAGTGGTACTACTGAGCCACTCTTGGTGATGGACATTGAAGTGCCCACCAAGAGTACAGAGTCCTTGTTACCCTCAGTTGGTGTTCAGTATTGATTTATCAGCTGAGGGAGGGCAGTAGGTAGCAATCAGCAGGAGGTTTCCTTGCCCATATTTTGACCTGATGCCATGGGACTTCATGGGGTGCAGAGTCAATGTTGAGGAATCTCAGGGCAACTCCCTCTTGTACACCACTCTGCTGCCACCTCTGATGGGTCTGTCCTCCTGGTGTGACAGTGTTCAGAATCATAAAATGGTTACAGCACAGAAGGTGGCTCTTCAGTCTGTTGAGCCCATTTTAGCAAGCAATGCAGTTAGTTCCACTCCCTGCCCTTTCCTCATAGTCCTGCAAATGTTTTTCCTTCAAGTGCGTACCCAATTCCCTTCTTAAATCCACAATTGAATCTGCCTCCATTACACTCTCAGGCATTTCAGATCCTAACCACTTGCTGCATAAAAAAGTTTTTCCTGAAGTCACTTTTGGTTCTTTTGCCAATCACCTTAAATCTGTGCCCTCCAATTTTCAACCTTTTCATCATTGGGAACAATGTCTACCTTCTCTATCCAGATCCCTCGTGATAGAGAAGGTGGGTGGCGGGATGATGAGCAATGAAAGATCTCTATTTAAAGCAAACATGGCAGGATTTACAATCGCGGCAGTGTTGCAGCATTCAGGATACCAGTGGGAAGGAACAAAGAGTTACAGAACTGAGGGAAGAAATAGAAGGGCTACCTGTCCATTCTCAGACTTGTTCTGGATTGATCAATACAGTGAGAGTATGAAGAGATTTTCTCTTCCCTGAGGATGGCAGGAGGAGGCCAGGCAGCCTCACCGAGCAGGTATAGTTGTAAGTAGTAGATGCAGTCATCTGCCTCAATGCGGTGTTAAGGACCTAGATCCAGTATCAGTAAAGGTTTAATGACCTCATTCGCTCCAGCAAGGTGAACATTCCGCAACTCTCATCTGGCAACCATCATTTCCTAGCATTCTCCTGCACAGCACTCCCCTAACTGACACTCCTTTCTCTCTAACCTCCTCTGCAAATCTCCACCTCAACAGACAACAATCACAATCATTCTCATCCTATTGCCCTCTTGCTCCCACTCCTCACAGTCAACCTCCTCAAATGTTCTCTGTCCATCCTCAGCAAGCAGTTAACTTCTCACACTCCTCTCTCTTGGGCTTTTCACATTGCAGAAGTGCAGTCCAAACTCCAGGGAGAGGCAGATACTGGGCAGTCATGGCCACCCCAGCCATGATGGAGAAAGAAGCCCTGGAGGTTGGCAGGGTGGCATCAGTACAAGTTGATACTGGTGAAAGAAATGGGGGTGGCCATGAGATCTGATGACAACATTAGCTATTGCATTGCTGCAAATAGGCGCTTAACTATCACTTGTGTTGAATCGGTGTCACCAATATATTAAATACAATGATCTGCACTATTCTAACTTGGAACACAATCTCACCTACATTCAACACTAACTCATTTCCTACATCTCTCACAAATCCATTCACAGAGGAAATGAGGGAGGAGCCTCAGGAGTCCTCAGAGGACGACCAGCTCTCTGAGAATGAACCATCATGTGACTACTGTGTGGATACACACCCCTTGTGAGTCCAGCATCTCAGTTAGATAGGAGCACATCTCACGTGAGCCGGAGCCAGTGGTGGAAAAAAGGATTGCAGTGAAGAGTCCCAGTCAGTGAGTGCTGGACATTCCGAGCTCTGGTCAGCCAGATACAGATGCTGAACTCCCAGGGCCACCAACAAAAAGGGATCTTTTGGAGCAGCAACAGGAAATGTGTCAACATTTCCTGAGGCAGTGTGGCCCCTTGAAGAGAGAATGGAGGAGTCCATCTCCACCATGAGTGCCATGATGTCTTGGGCATTTGCGCTGATGCCTACCTCAATGGAAAATGGGACCAACCTCATGGAGAATCAGACACAGGAGGACACTGGGTGCATGCTAGCCCAGGCTAATAGGCTGTACACTCTGGCTGCCGGTTTACACAGTGTCAATCAAAGCTTCATCTTGATGGCTGAATGACATGCCCACCTACAGCCAAGTGCTTTCCTGTTATTGGCTAGCAGGAAAGTGTAGGTGGGCACTAATGGAGAAAGGGAACGTGGCATTGGGGATTCTTCTCAACTCACCTCCATTTCTCGGCCCATGACCTCCTCCTCTCAGATAGATCTGCAGAAGCTACCGCTTGACCCAATGATCAAATCTGGCCCTGCACCAGTACAGATGGAGCACTATTTGGCAGGGCTCTCACAGGCTCAAAAATACCCTAGGAGACATCCACCATGGGCAACTCATCTGGCAGAGCAGGGGAACGAGTAGCCTCCACACAACTACATGAGGTAGCACCATATAGAAGTAATAGAAAGCAAAAGGGGGAGGTGTTTTAGTTGCACGAAGGGGTTCACTTGGGTGATTATAATATTGTTACTGTTCCATTGATGCTCGTTATTTGAATGAAGGAATGAGTTTACAACAACTCTTCATTCTCATAGCCTCTTCTTTGCTGCATCCTTGTTTCCTTCCAGTGAATGGAATGATCAGCCTTGATGAGGAAGGAAAGGTGTGATTTGATTATTGGTTGGGAGACTGTAGGGATGAGGTGTGCTGGGGGATCTGTACAGGGGTCTTGATGGAAAGTGTAGATTGCTGCAAACACATAAGTGAAGCGTGCATGGATGAAGCTGTTAATGGCTTCTGTGGCAGCAGGTACCAATGACATATCAACCTCCTCATCCTCCTCCTCCATGGATGCTGGGCAATCTCCACCTTCCCCTCCTGTCAACTCCAGTGCTCTCTGCATTGCTATGTTGTGAAGAGCACAGAGGACCAAAACACTCGCGGGACACCCTTGTTGGGTCATGTTGAAGGGTGCCTCCAGATCTGTCAAGGCAGCAGGGTCTCATTTTGAGCAAACAATTATTGCCCTGGTGCTGACATGGCTCTTCTTGTACCTCTCTTGCACCTCTGTGGTTGGGTTCCTCACAGGGTTTATTAGCCAGGTCTTAAGTGGTAGCCCCTGTCTTCCCGGAGTCAACCACTGAGGCTGGCTGGCAGGGACAACAACTGCAGAACTTGAGACTGCAGAAGGGTGAAGGAGTCATCCAGTTTCTGGATGCTGGCACAGATTTGCACTATTTTCTTGCAGGAGTCACAGATCAAGGGGAAGCCCTTCTGAACAAAGGCAACTAACTGATGGTACTTTGATTGTCACACGAATGCCATGGACAACCCCCTGGACCTGTGGAAATCCTGCAAAGGGAGGATTTGACTGGTCTCATCCATCTGGAAGTGAATATAGTTGGATGCTTGTGCAACAAGGCATTGTTGACCTGGCTCATGAGGTTGCAGGCTGCAGATGGCGGCATCCCATTGATGTCACCAGCAGATCCCTGGAAGGATCCGGGTGTGAAGAAACCGAGGACAGCAGTCACCTTGATAACCACAGACAACACATGGCCCTTTACTCCTCTTGAGCATGGGTCTATTTTCAAAAGCCAGTAGCTATCTATGATTACCTGCTATGACAGCCTGAGCTTTCTGTGACACGGTTTTTCAGAGAAGTTAAGAAAACTGACCCTTAGCTTATAAACCCAGAGCGAGGGGTGTCGCCTCTTTCAAGATACCGTTCTGTGTCTGTCCCCTCTGTCCCATGTAGCTACATGTAGCTGTGGAGAAGGCAGCTGCTGGAGTTCCTTTCCCTGTCACCGTGGCTGCTGAGCTGGAGATGTTGCACCTCCTCCTCAAAGTTCCAACCAACCACAGAATATATAGCCCCATGTTGCAGGGATGTCTCACAAGCAAGTGTTGAGATTGACCTCAATGGAATCACAGGTACTTGTTAGTAGCTGGACAAAGAAATCAGTGGATTTAAACGGAAAGAGCTGCTCCTCTCAGCACTAGCCTTTCACTGTGGCTCAACACAGACTTGCTGGTTTCCCCCTTTTATATTGTTGCTATTAGGTCAGTTTCACTCAATAATGAGCTCCCGCTGTGCACTTAACTTCTCCAACCTGGTGAGATGCAGACACAGTGTGGAAACCGTGGGAAAGAATGGGCTCTCTATTATCTTTTTAATTGCATTAATTAGTTTCTCCCCGGACCCAAGGGAGTTACCAACTGGGCTGCAAACCAGCTCCAGGGAAAGCCGGAAGAGGGCAAGATGACATCGGAATCCTGATGTCAATTTCAGGGGAGTTTAATCTCCACATACACTGAAAACCCTTGGTTTGGAAAATTCCCTCCAATATTCCAATTGTGCACAAGTCAGTGAACAGAATTTTACATTGTCCCACTGGGTCTACAGGTGGTGTGGTCTGAAAAATTCCTCAGGTGGCCCTCCCCGACCTCTTCTCAATTTTATGGTGGGTTGGTTAAGGCCTAGGTCAGCCCACTCACCTTTGCCCAAATTAAAGCACTTAAAGTGATCAATTAATGACATTTTCCCACCCAACCTCCATTTTGAGCCTGGCAGGAAGAATTCAGCAGCAGGGGAGAGGCCCGGAAAGTGACCCTGCTCAGGCCTTGGAAGACAGTGCACCTCCAACAAAGGCCTCTTTTCAATAAGGTCTACCCCCCTGCAGATGCTCCCTCCTCCCAGGCCTCTCCACCATCCCTACACCCCCTCTGCCCCTGCTCCCCCAAACCTCACCTCCCCTCTTTCCATCCCCCCCTCCCCTTTTCTCACCTCCCTTCCTGCACTGAGGCCCTCTGCAATTACCTATTCTTGGACTCCGGGACTTAAACTCTGGGGACTGCTTGCTCTGGGGACTTCCTCCTCTTTGGGGCATTAAACGGCTATGGGGCCAATATCGGCAGCAATGCGTTTGCCACCAACTCCTCGGGTGGCAGGCCAGGAAATACACCAACCAAAAAATGCTGCCTTGTGTTTTATACAGGCTCATCATAACTTCCCTGCTTTTGCACTTTATGCCTCCATTTATAAAGCCTATGGTTCCCATTTACTTTTATACCTGCTTCCTCAAACTATCCCTCTGTTTCTGTATCCCATTTAGAATTGTACCCTTTATTTTATATTCCGCTCCTCTTTCTTCCTATCAAAATATATAATTTCATACTTTTCTGCATTAAATTTCATCTACCACCTGTCTGCCCATTCCACCAACCTATGTTCTCTTGAAGTCAATCACTGTTCTCGCTGTTCACTATAGCTTCCAAGTTTTGTCTCATCTGAGAATATTGAAATTGTGCCTTGTACACAGTCATTAATATATATAAAGAAAAGCAGCAATCATAGTACTGACCCCTGTGGAACCTCACTTTATATATTCCTCCAGCCTGAAAATTAATCGTTCACCACTACTGATTCCTCTCACACAATGAACTGTGTATTCATGCTGCCCCTGCCCCTTTTATTCCATGGGCTTTAAATTTACAGATAAATCTATTATGGAGCACTTTATCAAATGCCTTTGGAAGTCCATTTATATTACATCAACAGCATTTCCCTCATCAACCCTTTCTGTTGCCTCGCCAAAAAACTCAAACAAGTCAGTTAAACAAGATTCCCCTTTAATAAATCTATGTTGGTTTTCCTTAAATCCACATTTGTCCAAGTGACTTAATTTTGTCCTGGATTATCATTCTTAAAAGCTTCCCCAGCACCAACTGACTGGCCTATAGTTGCTGGGTTTATCCTTACATCCTTTTTTGAACAAGGATGTGACATTTGTAATCCTTTTGTACTTTGGCATCACCCCTGTATCTAAGGAGGATTGGAAAATTATGGCCAGTGCCTCCACAATTTGCATCCTTACTTTCCTCAGCAACATGGGATATATCATACCTGGACCTGGTGACTTACCTACTTTAAATACAGCCAGGCTATCCAGTATCACCTCTTTAGCAATTTTTAGCCCAGCCAGTATCTCAATTATCTCCTCTTTTACTGTGACTTTGGCAGTATCATCATCTTGCTAAAGGTAGAGGCAAAGTATTCATTTAGTACCTCAACCATGCCCTCTTTCTCCATGCATAGGTTGCCTTTTTGGTCCCCTGTCAGCTCCTCCCCTCCTCTTGCTACTTGTATGCTATTTATATATATAAACCTACAGAAGACTTTTGGATTCCCTTTGATATTAGTTGCTGGTCTATTTGTGTACTCTCTGCTCCTCTTCCTTCTCTTTTCATTTCTGCTCTGAAATTTCTACATTCAGAATGGTTCTCATGTATAAATCTGGCATCTATCATATACCCCTTTTCTCTGCTTCATTTTACTCTCTCTTTCGTCATCTACGGAGCTCTGATTTTGGTTGCCCTACCATTCTCCCTTGTGGGAATGTACCTCAATTGTACCCAAACTATCTCTTCTTTAAAGGCCGCCCATTATTTGATTACATTTTTGCCTGCCTATCTTTGATTCCAATTTACCAGGAATAGATCTATTCTCAACCTGTTGAAATTGAACAAAGAACAAAGAACAAAGAAAAGTACAGCACAGGAACAGGCCCTTCGGCCCTCCAAGCCTGCGCCGATCATATTGCCCGTCAACTAAAACATTTTGCACTTCCGGGGTCCGTATCCCTCTATTCCCATCCTATTCATGTATTTGTCAAGCTGCCTCTTAAACACCACTATCGTACCTGCTTCCACCACCTCCTCTGGCAGCGAATTTCAGACACTCACTACCCTCTGCGTAAAAAACTTGCCCCGCACATCTCCTCTATAGTTTTCTCCTCTCACCTTAAATCTATGTCCCCTAGTAATTGACTCTTCCACCCTGGGAAAAAGCTTCTGACTATCTACTCTGTCCATGCCACTCATAATTTTGTAAACTTCTATCAAGTCGCCCCTCAATCTCCGTCGCTCTTGTGAGAACAATCCGAGTTTCTCCAACCTCTCCTCATAGCTAATAACCTCCAGACCAGGCAGCATTCTGGTAAGCCTCCTCTGCACCCTCTCCAATGCCTCCATATCCTTCTGGTAATATGGCGACCAGAATTGCACGCAATATTCCAAGTGTGGCCTAACCGAGGTTCTATACAGCTGCAGCATGACTTCCCAGCTTTTATACTCAATACCCCTGCCAATGAAGGCAAGCATGCCATATGCCTTCCTGACTACCTTATCCACCTGCGTTGCCACTTTCAGTGTCCTGTGGACCTGTACACCCAGATCCCACTGCCCGTCAATGCACTTAAGGGTTCTGCCATTTACTGTATAATTCCTGCCTGTATTAGACCTTCCAAAATGCATTACCTCGCTTTTGTCCGGATTAAACTCCATCTGCCATTTCTCCACCCAAGTCTCCAACCGATCTATATCCCGTTGTATCCTTTGACAATCCTCTTCAAAATTGGCCCTTATCCAGTTAGGTATTTTTACTCTAGACTGCTTTTTGTCCTTTTTCCTGAGCTAATCTAAACCACAATTGCTGCACCTCATCCCTGGAGCCAGATCCAGCAATGTCTCCTTCCTTGTTAAGTCAGAAACATACTGATCAAGAAAGTTCTCCTGAACACACCAGAAATTCTTCACCTTCTCTGCATTTTACTTTATTATCCCATTCTACGTCAGAGTGCTAAAGCAACCCCATCCCCCCATTATCACTACTCTATATTACTTGCACCACTCTAATTTCCCTGCAAATTTGCTTCACTCTATCCTACTTACCGGCTGGAAGCCTACAGGATACACCCAGTAGTGTAATGACACCACTATTGTTGCTTAACTCTAACCAAATAGATTATCCTGTTGACCCCTTCAGGATATCCTCTCTCTGCAGCACTGCAATAATCTCCTTAATCAATATTGCCGCTCTACGGTCCTTTCTTTTCTTCCCTGGACATATTTACTATTAAATCCTTGTCTTTTCGAGCCAGGTCTCTATTATTGCCACAATATCATATTCCCACATGGATGTTTGCACCTGTAGTTAACTAACCTTATTTAGCACACTTGGTGCATTTATACATTTGCACTGTAAACCTACCTTAGACCTTATTGTATTCTTACTCTGGCCCCACCCAATATCGTACGATTTCTTACTCTGCTGCTATCTCTCCACATTCTTTGTGCACCTTGATTCTCCTTTCTAATGCTCGTTACTGGTGTCCAACCCCAGCCAAATTAGTTTAAGCCCAAGTCCCCAGACGTTAGTGAGGAGGACTTTAAGGGTCGATGGGGCCTGGTGTCTAAGTTGATGCTGGGTGGTCTATCCTGTTTTATTCTTATTAGACATTTTCTTAGTGGTTTGATGCAACTTAGTGGCTTGCTAGGCCTTTTCAGAGGGCATTTAACCACGTTGTTTCGGGTCTGGAGCCACATGTATGCCAGATTCGATATGGACAGCAGATTTTCTTGAAGGACATCCATGAACCAGATGGATTTTTACAACAACCCACTAGTTTCATGGTCATTACTGATGCTTCTTTTCTTTCACATTTATTTTAATTAATTGAATTTAAATTCCCCAGTTGTCATAGTGAAATTTGAACTCACCTTTCCGGAGCATTAGTTCAAGCCTCGATTATTATTCCAGTAAAATAACTGGTCTCTTGTGCATCCCCCCTTTCTCCCACCATTGGCAGCTATGCCCTCAGCTGCCTAGGCCCTATGGTCTAGAATTGCATACATCCGCCTCCTCCTAGAGTACCTGCTTAAAACCCAGGTCTTTGGATTTGCTTTTGGTCAGCCTCCTAATACCTCCTCCACTGGCACAGAATCCATTTTTGTTTATGCCTCTATGAAGTGTTTTTGGGCATTTTTCAACATTAAAAGGTGCTATATAAATGCAAGCTAATACTGAATGGCAGATGACTTTATATCCCAGTAATTTATCATATATTTGGAATAGGGAGAGAGAAAATCAGCGAGATTCATCTATGGAGCTATTATTTATCCCTTAATCATTAGTTCGAGGTTAGCTTTGGCAGTTATTCAAGAAACGGGTACTTATGCTTTTTTTGAAAGCTGGTTCAAAAAAAGACCAGAAAAAAGGAAAACAAAACTGAACCAATAATCTTTGTATGTTTGTCCACCAGAACAAGAAACTAGGAGCAGGAGTAGGCCATTCGGCTCTTTGAGCATCCTCCGCCATTCAATATGATCATGGCTGATCCTCTATCTCAATGCCATATTCCCACTTTCTCTCCATATCCCTTGATGCCCCTAACATCCAAAAAATGATCAATTTCTTTCTTGAATATACTCAGTGACCCGGCCTCCACAGCCTTCTGTGGTAGAGAATTCCACAGGTTGTCCACCCTTAGGGTGAAGAATTTTTTCTTCATTTATGTTCTAAATGGCCTGCCCTGTATCCTGAGACTGTGGCCCCTGATTCTAGATTCCCCAACCAGGGGAAACATCCTCCCTGCATCTAGTCTGTTTAGCCGTGTTAGAATTTTATACGTTTCAATCAGATCCCCTCTCATTCTTCTAAACTCTAGTGAATACAGGCCCAGTCAAACCAATCTCTCCTCATACAACAGTCCTGCCATCCCCGGTATCAGCCTAATGAACCTTTGCTGCACTCCCTCTATGGCAAGTATATCCTTTCTTAGGTAGGGAGACCAAAACTGCAATACTCCAGGTGTGGCCACACCAAGGCCTTGTATAACTGCAGTTAGTCATCCCTACTTCTGAACTCAAAACCTCATGCAGTGAAGGCCAACATACCATTTGCCTTCCTAATTGCTTGCTGCATCTGCCTATTTACTTGATTGACTGGTGTACAAGGACACCCAGATCCTTTTGTACATCCACATTTCCCAATATATCACCACTTAAGTAATACTCTGCTTTTCTGTTTTTCACACTGAAGTGTATAACTTCACATTTATCCATGTTATATTGCATCTGCCATGTGTTTGCCCACACACACTTGTCTAAATCACCCTGAAGCCTCCTTGCATCCTCCTCACAACCCCGCCCAGTTTTGTCTCATCAGCAAATTTGGAAATATTGCATTTTGTTTCCTCATCCAAGTCATTTATATATATTGTGAAAAGCTGGGGCCCGAGCACTGATCCCTGCAGTACACCACTAGTCACCGCCTGCCATCTGGAAAAAGGCCCATTTATTCCCACTCTCTGTTTCCGGTCTGTCAACCAATTCTCAATCCATGCCAGTATATTACCCCCAATTCCATGTGCTTTAATTTTGCCCACTAGCCTCTTATGTAGGACATTATCAAAAGCCTTCTTGAAACCCAATACACCACATCCACTGGTTCTCCCTTATCTATTCTACTAGTTACGTCCTCAAAAGACTCCAGTAGATTAGTTAAGCATGATTGCCCTTTCATAAATTTATGCTGACTTTGTCTAATCCCATGAATGCTTTCCAAGTGTTCTGTTACCACATCTTTTATAATAGACTGTAATGTTTTCCCTGCTACTGATGTTAGGCTAACTGGTCTGTAATTCTCTTTTTTCTCTCCCTCCTTTTTTAAATAGTGGGGTTATATTTGCCACCCTCCAATCTGTAGGAACTGCTCCAGAGTCTATAGAATTTTGGAAGATGACCACCAATGCATCCAATATTTCCAGGGCCACTTCCTTTAGTACTCTGGGATTATCAGGCCCTGGGGATTTTTCAGCCTTTAACCCCATTAATTTCTCTAGCACCATTTTTTTTACTAATACTGATTGTCCTCATTTCCTCTCTTTCACTAAACACTCAGTTCCCTAACATTTCTGAGAAATTATTTGTGTCCTGTTTTGTGAAGACACAACCAAAATATGTGTTCAATTCTTCTGCCATTTCTTTGTTCCCCATTGTAATTTCCCCATTTCTGACCGTAAGGGACCTATGCTTGTCTTCACTAATCTTTTTTTCTTCACATATTTATAGAAGCTTTTAGAGTCAGTTTTTATGGTCCCTGTAAGTTTACTCTCATACTCCATTTTCCCCTTCTTGATCAATCTTTTTGTCCACTTTTGCTGAATTCTAAACAGCTCCCAATCCTCAGGCTTGCTGCACTTTCTGGCAATTTTATATGTCTCCTCTTTGGATCTGATACTACCCCTAATTTCTTTTGTAATCCATGGTTAAGCCACCTTTCCTGTTTTATTTTTGCGCCAGACAAGAATGAATAATTGTTGTAATTCATGTATATGTTCCTTAAATATTAGCCATTACCTATCCACCATCAACCTTTTTAGTAAGGTTCCCCAATCCATCATTGCCAACTCGCGCCTCATACCCTCGTAGTTCCCTTTATTTAGATTCAGGACTCTAGTTTCAGATTCAACTTCTTCACTCCCCATCTTAATGGACAATTCTATCATTTTATGGTTGCTCTTCCCCAAGGGAACAGCAAGATTGTTAATTAATCCTTTCTCATTGCACAATACCAGTCTAGGATAGCCTGCTCTCTAGTTGGTTCCTCAACGCATTGGTCTAAAAAAACCATCATGTCCACACTACAGGAAATCCTCCTCCACAGTATTATTGCTAGTTTGGTTTGTCCAATCTATATGTAGATTAAAGTCATCCATGGTTACAGTTGTGCCCTTATCGCATGCGTCTCTAATGTACTGTTTAATGCCTTTCCTTACATCTCCGTTATTGTTTAGGTACCTATAGACAACTCCCACCAATGTTTTCTGCCCCTTGGTGTTTCTTATCTCCACCCAGATGCCACATCATGGTTTTCTGAGCCAATATCCTTCCTCGCTATTGCATTGATTTCCTCCTTTATTAATAGCGCTACCCCACCTCCTTTCCTTATTTGTCTGTCCTTCTTAAATATTGAATACCTCTGGATGTTCAGTTCCCACCCTTGGTTGCCCTGCAGCCATGTCTCTGTAATTGCAACTATATCATAACCATTTATATCTATTTGCGCTGTTAATTCATCTACCTTATTGCGAATGCTCTGCACATTAAGTTACACTGCCTTTAGACTTGTCTTTTTAACCTTGTTAGTCATTTTAGCTTTATTTTGAACTATGACCCCATTTGTTTTTCACCCTTGTTTTTTCTGCCTTCCACTTTTGCTTCTTACTTTTCTGTCTTTCATTTCTATCGTTTCCCCCTCCTCTATCTCCCTGCTCAGGTTCCCATCCCCCTGCCAATCTAGTTTAAACCCTCCCTGACAGCCCCAGAAATCTGAATCCCTCCCCCTCTACACCATTTCTTCAGCCACGTATTCACCCGATATATCTATTTATTTCTACTCTCACTAGCACGTGACACTGGTAGTAATCCTGAGATTACTACCTTTCAGGTCCTACTTTTTAATTTACGTCCTAACTCCCTATGTTCAGCCTGTAAGACCTCATCCAATCAGCTGCCTCCCCTGTGTTGCATCACTTTTTGAATCGTGACGTCACTTTGAACTCCACCACCTGAAGGTCCTGAGGGTACGCCTCTCCTCTCCGGTCTCGGTCTCTGTTTTCACGCCCTTTTATACCGCTCCCGCTAGCCTCTCCTCTCTGGTCAAAAACTCATCTTCTTCCAACCCTAACAGCAACTTTTAGTTAATTACTAAATTAAAGAAAGACTAGACTTTAAGTAGAATTTAACCCATAAACTCTCTCAGTCACCAATCTCCAACTGAAGCTCTCTACTGCAGCCAAACACAGCACTCCAGTGCAGACAAATTCAGCATTATAAGCCTGCTTTTATACTCTCTGAACCTAGCCTCTGAAAACCTGATTAACCCAGTTATCTAATTAACTTGTTACAGTTGCAAGCTGAGCCTGTATGAACCCTGTTTTAAGGTTGGACTAAAACTCACCTTCCAACCCTAACAGCAACTTTTAGTTAATTGCTAAATTAAAGAAAGACAAGACTTTAGATAGAATGTAACCCTTAATTTAATCCTTAAAATGCCTCAGTCACACATCTCCAACTGAAGCTCTCCACTGCAGCCAAACCCATTTTTCTATAAACTTAGCAATAGTTTTCTTTAAAATCATCTTTCAAATAACAGGGGCTCTTTCAAGTTTAATGGAACAAGTGATTGCATGTTCAGAGTGCCACGTTACTCTTTGAAGTGTACTATGATGGCAATACCAAGACTTAAATAGAAGCAATTGACATTATTTTTAATATACAGAGCCCTGCACTAGCAGCACAGGCCAAAAAGGCTATTAGATATAAAATGTGTGGAATTTCAGTAAGGCCTTCCAAATAATAAATTCCATTGTCAACACAGGTTGTATTCCAGAACAGAGAAGCATCCCTACATTCTAGTTTATGTTGAAGCCTTTCTAAAGAAAATAATTACATTGATATAGTCAAACATTTGAGGGCTTAAGTTTTAGCTTCATAATAGCTCATTTTTATGGCCACCAGTAAGAAAGAACAGCAATGGATTTACAGACCATGATTTATTAAGCATTTTGTTCTCTTACAAAGCATATCCTCACATGGTTCTTGGCTTACATTCTTTCTACAATTAGTATAATGACACCTTGCAGCACAGCAGAATGTTTAAAATAATTGCTATCTGAAGCCTTACAAAAATAAATGAAATAAATTCATCATGCAGGGGAATATATAACATATTTCAGCAACAAATATTCAAAATAAAACACATCTTAGCTTCCTGGTGTTTTCAGCTGATATACAGAAGTAATACAAGTATCAGATCAGATGATTTCAGCACATCTACCAAACAAAAATAACAGAAGTAGCTATTCTGAACGTTAGGTGGCTAAACACAATATTGGATTATGAGATTCTTTTTGTTTTGTTAATTTCAAGATGCAGGATCTCAGTGCTTGGAAATAGGATACATACATACTCATTTTAAGTAATGAAAACAGTGTCATGCACTCCCAGGTTGGTTGTAGCACAGATTGAATGCTGAGTAAGTCCATTCATCATGCCTTGGGTCCAATTTCAGAAAAGAACTCCTACTGCACCCGAGTAACTTATAATTGCCCACTGAAGATATCCTTATTGTCTATGGACAATTATAAATTTGAATACCAACACCAACTAGGAACAGGGTTGATCCTGTCCTAAATAATTTCACATGGGAAAGTTTAACCATTATGAATGGATGATTTTTGGTAAATCAACTTGGACTGAATTCAACCCAGCTCCTAAAGGTGGAAGGATAACACACTAATTTACTTTATTACTCAGTTCTCCAGTTTTCTTCTGGATAATTTCCAAGTTGTTTAAATATGGACACAGATTTGGCTTAGATTCCTGGGAACTGGCATCCATGTGCCATTTACACTGCTCCTTTATTCTAAAGGAAGACCAGTATGCAAGAAAAATAGGAATCCAAACTAAAACAGTGCCATTATACATGTGACTCTAGAGATAAGATTGTGGCCATGTTCAGAAAAGGAATTTAACTTAATTTTGTGAAAAATGCTTATGAAGCCATAGCTATGTGTTTTATGTGAGATTATACAGTTCAATGAATATCAACCCAGATCCTGTCTTTTGATCTCTTTCATATTATGATGAAGTGCAGAAATAGCATACCTATTCAAATTGTTCAAATGGTAAACAATATTTTGTAAAAAGGAGTAAGTAATAACGTGAAGATGAAATATCAAATAATCCCTACAAGATACAAATGATGTAAAAAATTGATAAACGTAATGAACTTCCATAGGACTACTACTGGACACCTGTCACTGAAGAAGATTTGGTGGTTTGAAAATAATAATTGAGAGTGGCTTTCTTTTGAACTGTAATTGTGCTGTCTTATGATGCATAGAATAATCATGTCAGAAGGCAAAGGCAGTATGTTTGCAATTAAGGTTACCTGGATTTGATAACATATTCTAGGCAATGACTTGAGTGGTACAGATATCTACACTTTCTGGATTTCCATGGCTTCTTTAGGCCATTTGTAGTTATCCAATACAAAGGAATCATAATCAGGGCTGTAGATTTGAGCATGAACAAATGCTTCTTTGTCCTTGGGTTCAGGGTACCAGGCAGCAAGGTTATTTTTATAGGCGTAATCCACGATCTATAAGCAAAAAGACAAAACCTTAAAGATGGATGAACAGTTGCTGCCAAATTTAAAAGCATAAACCCCACTGTCGGTTATCAGGATTTTTAATCACTTCTCCTTTCGTGGAAAAGGTTTGGGGATGAGTCATGTTTAAATGTTGTGTTCTAAGACAAGGTGAATTTGTACAAGTTTAAAAAGCCACAGGTTGCAGTCTTCGGGGTGGTGGGGGTCGGGTTTCTGGATGGCAAAAAAGAAATTGAGGTTTTAAAATTAGAGATTTTCATAACACCAGAGACATTATTGCACTTATTAATGCATCTCAGACTGCCTCATGAAACAACCACCTATATAATGCAGGTGATTCTAGTCATATGAACCCAGCACTGGGGAAAGGGGCAATCAGTTTGGTTTTCAGGCCTATTGGCAAATCCCTGAATGGAAAAGAGTCAAGTCAAACGCACCCCCTACCTCATCCACTTCCTATGAATGCAGGAAGAGAAAAGGAGAGAAAAGTCATGTGTGCCATCAGTCAGGTTTAAAGAGGAGATTGTGTGGAGCATGCGTGAACCATGGGCTTTAAACTAGGATCCAGGAGGCCAGTTTTTGCAGTTGCAAATTGTCTAGAAAGAAAGGTAATGTCAAAAACAAATCTGCAGTAGAACTATTTTCTTCTCATTCTTCAGGAAAAGAAGTGAAATTAAGTGAAGCACTGAGGTTTTATTTACAACTGTTGCTCCATTTGGTCAATTGCTGTTTGTAAAATAAAACAGCTTAATGACTTGCATCTGGCCTCAGGTCACCAAAGTGTTCATCAATCCATCTCTGAAAAGACTGGAGAATGTAGAAGAGTAAGAGAGAAAGTCACCAATATTCAGTTTAAATTATAGGAACCTATCGTTAAATACCCAGGTTCCGCTATCTGATTAGGCATAAGAAACTCCTGAACCGGACAGAAATCAGACCAGAAGTAGCCAGCAGTGCTGCACCTGATTAAATGCCAGGGCACCCTTGGAATTTGCAACTTCTGCATTATGAAAATTGAAGATATCTTCAATTAAACATTATGTACAATACAATGGATATTTTTTTACATAATTGTTCTATTAAACATATTAATGACAAAAACGTCCAAAGGAACAGTGTTTGTGTAATGACTTATTTAAAACCTATCTGGGCAGGAAAAGAGCTTGTGCTGAATTTCTTCACTGAAATTTGAATCCATATGGAGAGGCACAAGGAATGTGGGTAATGTTAGGCAGGGCACAGATTTTTTAACAAGTATCCTCATTGCTGTTCCATAATTGACCATCAGAATGTGCTTGTGAAATGCTTGAAAACAGGATAAGTAGCTGCATTTGCTGTTTTGCCTGTTTGTGGCAATGATATTGCATTTTTGAAATATTACAAAGTGCCAGACTGTATGGCACACAACAACCTTTTCCGCTCATCATCCCTATCCTTGCCTACTTACATTGGTCCCCTTTGCCTCAAATTTAAAATTTTCATCCTCACATTTAAATCCTTACATGTCCTTGCTGTTCTTTATCGCTGTAATCTCCGCCAACCTTACAACCCTCTCTTCCTGAACTTTCAGTTTCTGTAATTATGGCTTCTTGTGCAACCCCCTTCCTCATTTTGTTCCAGAATTGGCAGCTGTGCCCTCAGCCATCTTGGCACCATACTCTGGAATTGTCTTTCTAAACCCCTGTCCCATCTCCCTTTCCTCCTTCAAGATTCTCCTTAAAGCTTCATTTTTGACCCAAGATTTTGGTCGCCAATACTAATCGTCATGTTATTAATGTTTATAATGTTATTGAAAATTATTTTTAATTTGGACTTGTAGTAGGGTCTGTGTCTATGTGTGGCTTAATTTGATTAAAGCCTGCTAGTCTGAGTGCTTTGATGTATAGTAGTTTTGAGATGTTAATTAGATAAACGTAAGAAGGTAAAGTATACATTTGCATTTGTTGGATAAAGCATTTAAGAGTGAGTGTAAAATCTTGCACCTAGCTGGGAGATGCCAAGCGATGTGTTTATATTACTAATAAAATTGTTGGGGGAATGAAAGAATTATTGTTAGGAGAGGTAAAATTAAAAAACCTAGTAATACAATGGAAAATTTACATTGAAAAGGATAGCTAGGTATAAACAGAAGGGAGTTTGTGCATGTGAGTCAGAAGCATTTAAGATCTAACCAGCCTGTAAGCCAAGGACTGTGTCTGCAAAGGAAATAAATTGAAAGGAACGTCATTTTCAATTTGTAAGGTCAAATGTGCTTTGCCTGGTGTCTGTTGCATCTATGCATTATTGTTGCCTTGGTGAAGATTTACCTGGGTGTGATTAATTTGGGGATTTGTTTAATAATTGTGGTAGTAATTCGTAGCCATATGTATGTGTTTAATTTGTTGTTAAATTAATAAATGTTTAATTTAGTTTTTTTATAAAAAAAACTTCTTGAGGCTTGGTGGTTTTATTCCTGAATTCAGAGCTGCATCTCAAACATACCAATTGAAAATATAGGTTATGACAGTTGTTCAAGTTTCCCTCTGGGATTTAAACAACTCAGCCTTTACCAACTGCTGTGTCATAACACAATCCAATCCTAATCCTTTATTTGAGTGCCATTTTTTTGATTAATCCTTTATGAAGCATTTTGGGACTTTTTCTCTACTAAAGGCACTACATAAATGCAAGCCATTGTTACCGCACCCAGGTTCATTTCCCCAATGTATCTAAATTAGCCTGCAGTCTGTTTATTTTGTATAAAGTTCTAACTTCTGGACAATCCTTAGTGTCACCAGCAAACTTGAGTTCTGTACATAGGATGCCTTCATCCAAATCACAACATGAGGAGCAATGGTCTAAACATTCAGTCATGTTGGTAGCCACAATTGACTGGACCAAAACCCATAGCTACATCTGTTAATGTGACCACTTTGCAATCCAATGTAAAATTTTACCAATAATTCCACAGGATGCAATCTTATTTAACAGTCATTTGTGCAATCTAAGGTCAACTGCTCTTTCCAAATGATTGTACTATACAGCTCTCATAATTTCTTCTGGCAACATCAAATTAACTAGTTTATAATTCCTAGGCTCTGACTTGCACACTTTTTTTGAGTATAGGCACCACATGGCCTGTCTCCAGTCTATGGGAATAATCTCAGGCTTCTAGTTCTTTCATTTCCACATAACAGAGAATACTTTTTATGCAGAGATCCTTACCACTAATAGTCAGAAGTTTGCTTTAAAGCTTTTGTCTCATCTCGGCAGTAGTTAACTCTGTTGACGTGATCCAGAGTTACAGCAATGCAGTTGCAAACTGTAACCATTGCTTAAAATAAAGGAACAAAGAATGGAAGAACAATCAGGATCGTGTGCCCCTAAAACTCTGCTGACCACGAGTTGGTTCTACTGCCTCACCACATCCACAGAAATTACAGTCGCTTTTCGCAACTGTGATAGTTTAACTTGTCTTTCACAAACAAAAGTATTTGTTTACCCTTGTGGCAATCTTGAATGAAACATCTCTGATGGTGCTCAGTGGTGGGTACAAACGTCCCTCTGAAAGATCCTTCTCTGTCACTAGTTCAGCAAGAACCTGGGCAAAGGGAAAATTGATTTAACACAACTAGGATTCATGCAGCATGAAAACAATGAATTGGGACAAACTAAAATTATTATGACCTCGTATCACTAATTTACCTCTGACATATGCCTTGTTTACTATGAGTGTCTGTTTTGTTCTTCAAACCCAAGTGAGGAGATGGAATAGGGACACCATGCAGAGGAAGAAGAGCAAGTTCCACTCACAGGAAAGACCAGTGATGTCCTACCTCAGCTCATCTGTTGCTGAAATCCTCATCCAGACATTTGTAGACTCCAGATTCAACTATTCAAATGCTCTCCCGGCTGCTCTCACATCTTGCACTGTAAACTTGAGCTCCTCCAAAAGTCTGCTGCCCATGTCCTAACTGACACCAAGACCCATTCCCCAGTCACCCCTGTGCTCACTGATCTACATTGGCTCCTGGTCAAGCGACGCATCGATTTTAAAATTCTCATCCTTGTTTTCAAATCTCTCCATGGCCTTGCCCCCTCCCTATCTCTGTAATCTCCTCCAGTCTCACAGCTCTTCGAGATATTTACGCTCCTCTAAATCATAGCTCTTGAGCATCCATGATTTTAATCACTCCACCATTGGTGGCCATGCCTTCAGCTGCCTGGGTCCTAAGCTCTGGAATTCTCTCCCTAAACGGTGTTGGGACCCTTGCTGTTTGTGTTATATATTAACGATTTGGACGTGAACGTGGGGGGCACGATTGGGAAATTTGCAGCTGACACAAAGATTGGCTGAGTAGTGGATAGTGTAGAGGATAGCCATAATCTCCAAAATGATATAGATGGGTTGGTGGAGTGGGCAGTAAAGTGGCAGATGGATTTTAACATAGAGAAGTGTGAGGTCATACATTTAGGGAAGTCAAACAGTTACAGGGATTACAAAATAAATGGGAATATGCTAAGAGGGGTAGATGAAGTGAGAGTTCTTGGCGTACAAGTACACAGGTCCCTGAAGGCAGCAGCTCAAGTAGACAAGGTTGTAAAGAAGGCATATGGAATGCTCTCCTTCATTGGCAGAGGTATAGAATATAAAAGTAAGGATATAATGTTGGAATTGTATAAAACACTGGTGAGGCCACAACTGGAGTATTGTGTGCAGTTCTGGTCACCACATTACAGGAAGGACGTAATAGCTCTGGAGAGAGTGCAGACGAGGTTTACAAGAATGTTGCCAGGGTTAGAAAAGTGTAGCTATGAGGAGAGATTGGATAGGTTGGGGTTATTTTCCTTAGAACAAAGAAGGCTGAGAGGTGACTTGATTGAGGTGTACAAAATTATGAGGGAAATAGATAGAGTGGACAGGATAAAATTGTTTCCCTTGATGGAGAATTCTAGAACCAGGGGACATAGATTCAAGATAAGTGGCAGAAGGTGTAGGGGGGACATGAGGAAGAACTTTTTTACGCAGAGGGTAGTGGGTGTCTGGAATTTGCTGCCCAAGTTGGTGGTAGAGGCAGAAACTTTAAACTCTTTTAAAAGTACCTGGATCTGCACCTTAAGTGCTGTAAGCTGCAGGGCTATGGGCCGGGTGCAGGAAGGTGGGATTAGAAAGGGCACCTGAGTGTCCTCGGGCTGGCATGGACAAAATGGGCCGAATGGCCTCCTTCTGTGCTGTAACTGTTCTATGGTTCTAATTGTTAAAAAATGAAGAAATAAAATCCTTTTCTGCAAGGCTTTATTGCTGGCTTACATTTACTTTTCACAGGGTGGCAACAAGCATAAAATTAGAGCGGCCCGCCATTGGGTCACATTGTCACTCTCCTAGAAACTAGCTTAATAGTGGCATTCAAGATACCTGGGTGCAGGTCTCCTAATCCATGCTTGGTGAATGCAAGGAGACCATGAGCGCTAGAGATGGAAAAAAAGATGAAGAAAACTCCAAAAAGGAGAAGGATAGTGAATCCACCCTTTAAGATATAATTGCTCAAACTTCTGGCAATTTGCAAGTTTTGATGAATATTTAATAGGATACAGACATGAGGTAATTGTGCTCCAATACATCATAGCAGTGGCAGTATTACCATCTGTATTCCACAGTGTCCTAGGTCCCAAGCTGGCTAAAGGACACAGGTTACCTGTGGTTATCAACGTGTGCTTTGCACTTGCATATGGTGCCACAATTGCAAACATCATTATAATTCTTTCATATGCTTGTGTGCCATGGCCATTTATGCTTCAAAAATGTATAATTATATAGATATTATATAATATACACATATATACACTAATTATTGGGAGTTGAAGTATGGACAAGGATCATCCTATACATGAATATCTAATGCTAATTGCAATTCGTTGCATTGCAAGTTGGGTAGCTCCTTATGTAGAAAACAGTCTGTTTCTTGTTCTTTCTGCTTCTTTTAAAATAAAGGGGATAGTGTAATAATGAAGATTAGAAACTAACTTTTCATCTCTATACTTGCATTACTGCAGGAAAATAAATAATAAAGGAAACAGATTGCAGAACTAATTTTCCCTACTGCTAACTAGATGTTGCAAGTTAAAAGCGCAATGCAGTTGAAACTTTTCGACACATCTAAAGGGACCATACAAATGCAAGCTTTACTTTCCTTTCTTTAATATTTCTCTGTTTTGTAAGAAGCTATGATAGTCAAAGGCTGGTATATAGGGAGTATTCAACTGTACTATTACTAATATAGTTACATATTAATACTTGCAAAAAAAACATCTTTTGCTCAGCCATCAACTTAAAACAGGAAAGAAACATTACATAAACATTTTGCAGTGATTCCAGAAACTGACAGTTCATTGATGCAAACCTCAGCTGAAATTAGGAAAATGTCATCGTCTATGTGCCTCACTCCACATGTGATAACTCCAAGTGCAACTCCAGGGAAAATGTAGGCGTTGTTACCCTGACCTGGGACAAAGGTACGACCATCAGGAAGGGTTACAGGATCAAATGGACTGCCGCTGGCGAATATTCCACGGCCCTGCAGATATTAATCAAATATATAAATTAATATGCTAAATGTTAATTATTAAAGAAATTAGCAATATTTTTGTATTCTTGCTCAGCATTTTTTCAGAATTTATTGCTTAAGTAATGCATTGAAACAGGTGGTATTATTAATAAAGAATTTGTATCAACACAATGTCTCCCTCAATTCCCTCTGAATTTAGAATAAATATCCTTATATCCTGAATCAATTATTCATTATTATCTTACTTTAGAAAAAAAACAGGTACAAGTGATTGGAGCAAGAATAGATGAGAAACTTTGGGCTGAATTTTCCTGAGGTTGGGCTGAGAGGCGAGAGGGATGACCCAATGGTAGTCAATTACCATTGGGAGGAGAGCCCAATGTTTTCCCATTGCTATGGCATATTGTCAGTGGAAGGAAACTTGGCGGCATGGACAAATGAAATGAGCTACTTAAGAGGCCAATAAAAGGGCCACTTCGTATCCCCAGCAGCATTTTCCCTGTGATGAGAGGGTCCACTGCCATGTCAGGAAATTGCCAGATAAACCTTGGTGACCTCCCAGCAGGTTCCAGGTAAGAGGGGCCACTCCTTGATGGGTGCTCCATGGTCCAAGGAGGGCCTCTTGTGGCAATGCATCCATACCCTGATCACTGGGGCCTGCCTATCTGGCCCCAGCTTCCCCCAACCAAACGCACCTCACTTCACTGGCACCCCACCATTGAGGTGTCCTCTTACAAGTGGTGCTGTTGAGGAAGCTGGCACTCATTGGACTGGCAGCTCCTGGGGGCAGACTCAAATGGACAGCAACCCCAGTGGTGGCCTCTTAATTGACTACCATTGGCAAAATGCCACCCCAGGGTCCTGCTACCCATCGGAAAGGGGTTGCCTCCACTTTCAGCCCGGGTAGCAGGACTTCAATGTCCCCCTGTAAATTCAGTACTATATTTCATTAAATTAAATTATGTAATTTGGGATTGTGCTAGAAATTAATCTTTTGTCAGACTTATGCAATTAGAGTGCAATAAGCAGCAGTGCCAACACTAGAAACTGAGACCGTTTGGAGCGATTCTAAAATTATATCAATTCAGATGACTAGGCTATTGTTTAAAGAATTCTCAAAGAACACAGAGGCTTGTATTTCACCTAAGTGGAAACCCACAGAAGGTTAAAGATAATGTACCCCACAAAAATGTTAATCTCATCCACTGCATCATAAAACTTGTCTTCAAATAAATTGAGAACTTGGCTTGAAGTAGCGATTATAATGTAGATTTCTTACCTCAGTGAAGTGATAACACTCCTCTGCTGTGCACTCTGACTTACTGGTAGGATTACTCAAAGCAAAAATAATTGGGTGCTTATTAAATGTAGCCATTTCCTTTAATATCTGTTCTGTAAATGCTCCCCGAACGGCTGCTACTCCTGGGAAAGTACAAAATAAGAATAATGTGGTTGTTTAGCCTCAACAGTTTTGACATTAAAGTATTTGGAGATTTAAACACATTCGGTGTCTCATATCTGTTTTGTACTAACTGCAACAATGCTATCTGACATCTTTCCAGGATCAGAAACTACAATTAGAGGGGACCAAAATGGCAGCTTTCATCTTACAATTTAAATAAAGTGGGGGTGGGGCATGGTTTCCTCTTTTCATAAAAAGTAATTTGAAATAACCATTTGCAACAAGGTGCAGTACGTTAATACAGTAGCTACAAACACTTAGTGTGTCGAAAGCAAAGCTTTTGTCCCTAGTCAATTAAGGAACACTTTTGCTGCATGACTAGATAGGATACACAAAATTTAAAAATTAGTTTATATGTAATGTACAAATTACTTTCAACTTGTTTCAGCTGAAAGGGGATCCCATTAATTCTATAGCAGAGGAACCACAAAAGGAAGAAAAAACTGACCATGAGTTAAAATAGAACATGACTTCTCTTGCCCATTTTAAGAGGGCTGGAAATGAACTAACTATATGACCAAGCCAGGGTGCTTGATCTATAAACTAGCTAAGATCCAGAAGCTTCTTCCTATGTCCTAATCAAATTATACTTGATAAAAACATTAGTAGGAATGTGAGGCTTGGGCACATTGTGAATTTTTGCTTGTCAAACAAATCAATTCACCAAATGCTCCATTGTGTTCTTGGGTCACAGCCTTAGCAGTTATACTAGGAGCATGCATCCAGCACTGAACTCACCGGAGTTTGCAGAGCCTCTCATTTAATTGGGAAAAGTGGGTGCAAACACCACTACACCCACATCTCCAGTGACTGCCCAGTGCCCACTCAGCCATGGAGGGCGGAGCTTCCCTCTCTGACTATGACTTCCCTGGCCCCGATTAAGAAGGACAATCTGCAATATTGAAAAATAATCCTGGTATTGGAAATTCAGGCCACTTTCCTGGCCTGGTGTATACTGGTGGGGCTCACACCTCCTTTTATACACCTCCAGCACCCAGTGTACTGGAGTTCACCAATAGGATTGATTTGGACCTGCATAACGGTACTTAACTATGAATTCAGTCATTTAAATATTAAAACATATAATTTATCAAAGGACTGTAAATCTAATCGCTTTACTACTCATGACCTGAGTGAATTGCCATATATTGGAAGCTGCATTATTTCAAAGCTCAACAATTCTGAGGGCACAGGGTTGTAAAGATGTGGAGTTCCTGCCATTCCAGCTCCTTTCCATATGATTTTTCTGTGAAACAGAGCTGTGTTGTCTCTCCCTTATTGCAAACCAAACTCTTGGATCCAGTCCTTTTTTTTTTAAAGAGCCTTGCATCATCTACAGCTACAAACAAGAGACTTTGAGGCTAGAGACACCACCCTAGCAACTTCTAAGACTGAACCAGATGGCTTGAGCCTGAGATGAGCTTCTGACCTTGTATCTACTCCATCACGAAGACCATCCATTGCCACCTTTGTAACATTACTCTACTTCACCTCTGCCTCTGCTCATGTGCTGCTGAAGCCCTCATTCATGCCTTTGTTACCTTTAGATTTAATCCAATGCACTCTTGGCTTGTCTCTCATATTCTACTCTCTGTAAAGTTGATGCCATGTGCTGCCCATGCCCATGTTCTTAGTTGCACCAAGTCCAGCTCACTTATCACCCCTGTGCTCATTGGCCTATATTGACTCCCAGTCAAGCAACACCTCAATTTTAAAATTCTCATCCCTGTTTTCAAATCCCTCCATGGTCTTGCCCCTCCATATCTCTGTAGACTCTTCCAGCCCCACAAACCTCTGAGATGTCTGTGCCCATCTTATTCTGGCCTCTTCAGGATCACTGATTTTAACTGCTCCACCAATGGTGGCCGTGCCTTCAACTGTCTAAGCCTTTAGGTCTGGAATTCCCTCCTTAATCGCCTCTGCCTCTCTTTCTTCCTTTAGGATGCTCCTTAAAAGCTTCCTCTTTGACTAAGCTTTTGGCCATCAGCCCTAATATTTCCTTATGTGACTTGGTGTCTAATTTTGTTTTATAACAATCCTGTGAACTGCCTTGGGGACATTTCATTACTTTAAAGACACCATCTGAATACAAGTTGTTGTTATTGTATTGTTCTGCGTCAGTTTCTGAGTTACCCTTCCCTTCCTTCAGTAGTCCTCAGACAAACCAGAATCAGTTCCTACTGCTTTTAACAAAGGTGTGCAATCTTGTAGAAATAAAATCCTAACCTATTCTCGCTATCCCTTTAGCACCAACTTTCAATACCAACATGGGAGTTTGAATTTGATAACCTCAATTAGGGGTTTAAATCTAGATTGTCTTCCACAGTTCCTGTCGAGAGGAACATAAAAACGATGGTCAGGCAAAGTAAATCCTAAAGTTGCAGGGAGGGAGCAAATAACAGGAAGAGGTTTAAGTGCAGGAAGGTTGTCGCTGATGTGTAGTGTTTGAGCAAAGGAAGTGTACCAGCAATATTGAAACACTGATTTCCTCTAGCTGTGATTATGAAAACACACAGTGGGAGAATGGAAATGGCCAGGAAAATGCAGTACTGACAAAATGGAGGGTGGGGTGGAGAAAACTGGATGACAGATACCAAGACAGGGTGGGCTTTTGCTACTTAGACTAAATTTCCCTTAAATAAAAAGCAAGCTGATTGGAAAATAGAGACTATCTGGCTAAAAAAAATATGGGTGACACCTTTCACTCACCAACAAGATTCAACACAAAAGGTCTAAGTCTCAGCTTACTATGGGACAGGGCCTTTTTGACAGCCAGCAGTACTTTTTCTAATACTGGAAAGAACAGATAACACCTGCAGTCTATGTGTATATTGGAAGTAAACATGTTCACTTGAAGTAAATATATGGATAGAGTGTTTATTCCTTTGCATAAACCACACACAAATGTTCTTAGCTTTGGGGGCTGCAGGAGCACTAAAATATCAGAAACAACAATTGTAGATTAAAGAATGCTGTCCTTTAACAACTCTCACCATTATATTTTTGAAAATGAATACTTCTACACCAGGCTTTGATAATGGCAGTGAAGAATGCAGGAGATAATACTGAACTGAAGTACAATACAAACAGCTGCACTCATTAACCCAGTAACTCTTTTGAGTCAAACCAATTAAACTAAATTAACAAAATCAGGGATAATGTAAAAGCAGCACCTTGAAGGGAAACTGCAAAAAGAAAGACAAAATTTAAAGGAAACTTACCAACATTAAATCAAAATGTGACCAAAAGGGTCTATAAAGCACCCCAGTCCCCATGGTAGTGTGACAGCAATTACAAGTCTGTTTGATAACCCTACACTAATTGGTATCTACAAGTTCCCTGATTTGGGGCATCTGAAATCACTGTTTAAACAAATCTCTTTAAAAAAATCAACAAAAACTTAGAGGAAAACAATATGCCTAAAGCGAATCCTGATATTTTATTTTAAAAAAGAAAGTCACTTGATAGTGCAGAACTTGAATATTGCTGAAAAGAGAGACATGCTGCTGAACTTTTTCATCTTGCACTCATCAGGACAAAAGCAAGAATGCTAAATTTTAAACGATCACAACAATTTAAACTACAGGAGAGATGGGGTGCTGATTGTTTGGCACGTCGACACTGATTGGCTAAGGCATTGCCATGGAGATATCAACAGGGAACTATGGGCCCCCCAAAATTCCAGATAATTCAAAAAAGGCGCAAGGTTTGAACATATTCCTTTTGTTTGCAGAGAATGGGTCCCTGCGAATGAATGTATGTTGCTTCTAGCAAGCATAAATGAACCACATTATGAGCTTGACAAATATCTTAAATTGGTTGTTAGTGTAGCTGTTAGTGCACTCAGGGTTGTTCAGTAAGTGCTGCCAAATCACAGAATCATGTAATTTATTAACAATAAATGTTACAAGAAAAAAATCTTATTTGCAAATTGATATAATTGAGGCATATTCTAATATACATGAATATATCCAGTCTAGGTTTACTGGAACAGGTGCACAAATTGGGACTCTGAGAAACTCAGGGATGGATTTTAAAGGGGGTGTACTGCTTGCACCCCCCGGGAGAAAAGTCGGTCCATTCAAAAGCCTGCCCTCCAGTGATAATGGCACAGCCTAAACAAGCTGAGGGTCGGATTTCCACCACTCATTGGACAGGAAGTCCCGCCCAAGAGCTGCTGGCCAATCTGATTATCTAGCAGCTCTAGCAGTCCCAGCAGCGCCAGAACAGAGTGATGGATGTTGCTGGGACTGCAAGCATCTCCATGAAGAAAAGTGATGGTGCTCTGAATGAGGTTAAGTCCCAGGCTTTTAAGGCAGGAAGGGATTGGGCACACTAGGAAGGGAGGTGAGAGGTTTGGTTTTGGAGACCAGGCAGGGAGGAACAAAGGGGGTGGGGGAGCTGGTAACATCTTGGGGAGGGGGGTGCCCCAATGCACGCAGGACATCTCCCAATTGATGCGTTTCCCCCCTTCTTCCTGTCTCTTCAAAATAGCAGTTTGAAAAATGGCCTTTGCACTCTGGCTCAGCTACCACTGCCCAGTGTTATATGGTAGCAGAAGTGGATTGAGGCACTTAATTGCCACTTAAATTGGACAGTTAAGGGCCTAAATAGGTCTAAGGACGGGTAGCTGAGCGTGCACCTTACCCACTCCCCATATTATGGATTGGTGTGGGTGGGAAGGTGGTGGGCTGGCCACCAGACATAATTTAATTGTTCCCCCTGCCGAAAACATACCCAACTGGGGGGCTATAAAGTCCAGCCCTCAGCCTACTTCCAAGTGCATTGTGGCTCCTGTTTTGGGCTTGGCTTTTACATTTGTGCTTTTTTATGTGAATCTGGAAATGGATCTACTGCCTCCAGTGACAGGAGACAATCTTGGGTCTGGTCAGATGAGTCCTTTATCAGCTGGACCACTGTGTTTCATTTCTCCTAAGACAGTAACTACAATAGTGTTACTGCCCCATAGGTAACTTGATTTTTGATCAAACAAATGTAGTTATAAATGTGAACTGAATGGAGAAAGATGGCAGAGTACCTGGCTGCAGGGTATGGGACCAGTTAGAGCTAACAGTGCTGAATGTAAGGTCAGCTTTGTGTTGTGGACTCAATTACTGAGGACTACATTAAGGAGTTTAAATCCAATTTCATTAACACCACATCCCTAAACTGCCAGAGGTAGTAAACTTTCATTTCATTGTCTTGAATCCAGATGTCAAAAATTATTTAAATTTCAATTAAATTGTACGAAAGGATCTAGAAAGTCCCCTTTTTTAAAAGAAAATGCCTCTATGTTGGTCCAATTTAAGATAGATTAATAAATCATTTCTTTTTCATGGTGCCTCAGTACGACAATCTGACATTAAAGCTTAGTATGAACCTAAGTATCATTCATTCTTTAACTGTACCAATTAAAGCTGTTGGTTTAACTTTCCTAACAACTTCTTCCAAGCTTTTTACTGGTGGATGATCCTGAGCAAACATCTCCTTTTCATGGGTCAGGTGGCTTCTTCCCTGAACAAGAGCAGAAAGGAGAGTAGAGAATAAGATGATTATTGACTACATGTAGCACATTCACTTCATATACAGCACTTGTGGCACAACCTGCCTCTCATGGACTGGTCTCTTCGGCCATTAGCAAAAGTGCACCATATAAAGCTTCCCCACCCCCAAAGGATTTGATTTGCTGCATCTTATGCAGATGGAAGGATGCCACTGCCGATGACATACAGCTCGTCAAATTTCACACTATTGGTTCTTACAAAATTTAAGGGCTAAACAGTTACACTAGGTTCAAATGATCAAATCATCAATGCTGCCACAAAATTAGATGCGAATCAGCATCATTTAGTTTTCTATATTTGCTCTTAAGCAGAAGACCTTGTTGCCATTTACAACAACCAGCATTTGCATAGCATAGAAAACTGTTGCAAAGTACTTCACAGAGTTACGAGGGAAACGGAATAGGAGCCAACCCCATGAAAGACAGTGGTGTGCGTACATGTGCGTGCATGGGGCGTGGGGAGAAATGGTGAATGGCTAAATGTCTAGCCAAAGAAGTTGATGTTTAGAGTGGGACCAAAGGAGAGGGGTGGGAGAAGTTTGAGAAGGGAATTCCAGAAATTGGGATCCTTATACAACAGAAAGCCAGGCTGTCAATGGCAGGGCAAAGAGAATGGATGCTCAAGGAGCCAAAGTCAAAGGACTGGGATTGTGTAACGGTGGAGATAGGAAAAGCAAAACCATATAAATATTTACAAACAAGGATGAGAATCTCACATGTGAAGCAGTGTGGCAACTCGGAGCCAGTGGAGGTCAGCAAGGATGGGCATGACAGGCAAATGTGACTTGTTGTGAGACAGGACAGCAGAGTTCTGGATGAGTTGAACTTTACATAGGGTGGAGGAAGGAAAACCAGGCTGAAGATGACAATGAGAACAACAACTTATATTTATACAGCACCTTTAACATAATGAAATGTCCCAAAACACTTCACAGGAGCATTATAAGACAAAGTATGACACTGAGCCACATAAGGAGACATTAGATCTGGTGATCAAAAGCTTGGTCAAAGAGTAGGTGTTTAAGGAATGTCTTAAAGGAGGAAAGTGAGGTAGAGAGTGTAGAGAGGGTATTTCAGAGCTTGAGACCTAGGCAATTTAAGCCACGTCAACCAATGATGGAGCAATTATCATTGGCAATGCACAAAAGGGATTAAAGAGGTAGGTTTTAAAGAATGTCTTAAAGGTGGAAAGTGAGGTAGAGGGATGGAGAGGTGTAGGGAGATTATTTCAGAGTTTGGGGCCTAGGCAGTTGAAGGCACAGCCACCAATGGTGGGCCGAATATAACTGGGAATTCACAAGAGACCAGAATTAGAGTGCAGATATCTCAGAGGGTTGTGGGGCAGAAGGAGATAACAGAAATAGGGAGGGGCAAGGCCATGGAGGGATTTGCAAACAAAGGTGAAAATTTTAAAGTCAAGAATTTGCTTGACCAGGAGCCAATGTAGGTCAGTGAGCACAGGGGTAATAGACCAGGACTTGCTGCAAGTTAAGATACAGGCAGCTGAGTTTTGGATGACTTCAAATTATACAGGGTAGAATGTGGGAGCATTGGAATAGTCAAGTTTGGAGGTGACAAAGTATGAATGAGAATTTTAGCAGAAGATGGGGTGAGGTAGGGATGGAGGAATAGAAATCATGGAGATAGAAATAGTGATATTTTTATTTCTTCATGAGATGTGGATGTTGCTGGCAAGGTCAGCATTTATTGCCCATTCCTAACTGCCCTTGACAAGGTGATGGATGAGCCACCTTCTTGAACTGCTGCAGTCCATGTGATGTGTAGGTGTACCCACAGTGCTATTAGGGAGTTCCAGAATTTTGACCCAGCGACAGTGGAGGAATATATCACCAAGTCAGGATGGTGTGATTTGGAGGGGAACTTGCAGATGGTGGTGTTCCCATGTGTCTGTCCTTCAAAGATAAGAGGTGTGGGTTTCGAAGGTGCTGTTGAAGGAGCCTTGGAAGTTGCTGCAGTGCATCTTGTATGTGGTGCACACTGCTGCCACTATGCAACAGTGGTGGAGGGAGTGAATGTTTAAGGTGGTGGATGGAGTGCCAATCAAGTGGGCTGTTTGTCCTGGATGGTATTGAGCTTGAGTGTTGTTGGAGCTGCACTCATCCAGGCATCCATCATGCTCCTGATTTGTGCCTTGGTAGACAGGCTTTTGGGAGTCAAGAGGTTTGTTACTCATTGCAGAAGTCTCAGCCTCTGAACTGCTCTTGTAGCCACAGTCTTCATATGGCTGGTGATCTTTGTAATGGAGAGTATTTGGAGTTGGAAACTCAGCTCAGAGTCAAACAAGACATCAAGGCTTCGAATGTAAACAATATGGATCAATCTGAGGCAATGGTTTAGTCTTCCCAATGGTTAGTAGGAGGGAGTCATGCCACATCCTAGACTGGATGTTGAAAAAGCAATTCAACAGCACAAGTGCAGTGGAAAGATCAAGAGAGTGCAGAGGTAGAGCAGGGTGCCATCAAAGTACACGTTTAAGCTGACTATATGTCTGAGATGAGCTCAACTGTAGATGGGGAGGGGGAAGAGTGCATGGAAGGATATTTGAGGGACTCTAGAGATGTGCAAAGGGGAAGAAAAGCTATTGCTGGGGATAGTCAGGCTGCGTCTGGGTTGGTAAGAATGAAGCAAAGCAAGGGCAGTGCCACTGAATGAGACAATGGAGAAGCATTTGAGGGGGGAAATGTGAGAGAAATACATCATTAGAGAGCAAAGCAGCAGGAGGTTTATTTCTTTCATCCTGCTTCGATTTCTTTTCATGAAAAGCAAGTTGAATTTTGAAAGGAAACAAATATTAATAGGATCCAAGCCGATTGGTGAAGCTGAAACCAAGACACCTTGATTGAGAGAGTTTATTGACTTTTTCAGTCTCACAGCTCTCCTCCCACTCCACCCAGCTATCCCCTATTTGTAAGTGCTCAAAGACAATTAATACCCATTACCTGTTTCTCTTAACCTTAACAATGTAATTGACAAGACATTAACAACAAGGCCTCTTTGAAGGAAAGATGAGAGAGGGAGGAAGTTGGGAAACTGGCTTCTTTGCACCCATCCTTGGTGGGGGGTATGTGCAAGTGTGGTAAGAGTAAAAGGAGAGCTACAATAGGATACAGGAGTTGAGTTGTCATACAAAGAAAATGGTTGGGGTAGTGATATGTCAGCGTGAATCATAGCTGAGGATATTAGTAGTGGGAAGGTGAAGGGCTTGTGATTGTGAACAGTGAGATGGGTGAGAAGCGATCTGCTAAGCGTTACATCATCCTGCAACCCCCAACCCAAGCACAGCCTGCAGTAATCGGTAGCTCTTTTCCAAACCACATCATTCTAATTACCGCATGGTATCATACCAAACAGTTTTCCCCACCTGAAAAGAAAGAAAAAGAAGAAAGAAGAGTTAAAAGAGAAGCAGCGGAGAAGAGGAGGCAGAAACATAAATTCTTAAACTTTATAGAAATAGATTATTAAAGTTTCAGTAAAAGTAAAAAATAACTACCTTAGTAATAAGGCCCTTTGAGTCCACCATCCAAATCTTTTTTAGAGCTTCTTGCTTTGGGATTCCAGCTTTTTCCATAGCCATCATGAGGAGATGAGCAGTTCCCATGGCAGCCTGTGATACATTAATAAAGCCACAGGTAGTAATGTAGAACATGGTTAGAAAGTTCAAAAGTTTAAATTCATTACCAAATTAATAAAACAATTTTAAAGTTAAAAACATAACATTCAAATGACAGCCCAGAAGCGAGATTATCTTCACAATATACATATGTAACTAAAACCAACCACTTCAGCAAATACCACAATACTGCACACAGTCTAACGAGGCATATTTAATTCTGTAGTAAAGTAGTTGCGATGTATTAAAATTAATTCCACCATCGAGATCAACCACAACTATTACTGAAAACAATTTTGACAACCAAGCCATCTCTAATACCCAAGTAAATCTCGCCTTTGCTCATTTGAAGAAATTCTATGAGGGAACACACAATACTTTGACAAAACTCATTATATCTGTTTTTACAATATTTTATCCATCAAATCAACTGGCATGGTTGCAAATGCAAGTCAGAGTACCAATAGAAATTTTCAAAGTATTTGAAACTGAATTTTAAAAAGTTCAGAATAGTAGTTAAAATCAAATGACATTCCCCTTGACAAATCCTGAGAGAGGGATGCAGGTGTTTCATGTGCTATTATTGTAGCTCAAGGCAGGGTAGCAACATCAAATGTAAGATGACATGAAATGTGTACCATAAAACAAAGATGAAAAAGGAGAGAGAAGTAATGTTACCTCCCCGGCTCCTTGGAAGACAAACTTATGATCATGAAATTTGTCCTTGGTGATTCTCAGTGCAGCAAGTATGCCAGCTACTGCCACAGATGCGGTCCCTGTGAACAAAATGAGATGCAATTACAGAGAAACTCTGAAACATTAAAAGAAAACCTCAGGCTGCAAACAGCTCTCATTAAATAAACAGAGTACTCTGAATCCTAATTCATTTTTGATCAGTTATCTATATAGGAAGATCTTTGAATGACACTTGGAAGCAATCATAGACTACTTCAGAAAGATGGTCCGGCCTACTGATTGTCCAGAGACCACTCAGCTGCAAAAGATGCTGAAATTTCTGACCTTGCTGGCTAGTCATACCCAGAAGGGGGCAGTACTTATTCTTTAATGAATTGGTGTGTTGCGGTAAAATTCCTGCCTGCTATCTTAACAAAGTTGTTTGTTTAAATTGGATGATAACTTGATGAAAATAGTATACAGAAGAAATTACACTCCTACTGCACATCTTTTTGACTGGCAGTAAGCTACAATTAAAAGCTTTCATTGAGATTCATAATGATGACTTGCAAATTATTTCTTTGGGTATTTCATTGTGGAGTTTCCTACTTTTCTTCAACCAATATCAGGTAAAATTCAGTTTCATATAATGTGCCATTTTCTATAGGCTTAATAAAAAGTAAAAGCAATCCAGCTTGGTATGTTTATAGGTGTGTGGATGAGTGAGTGGAGTAGATGGCGTGGAGCAAGGGAGGATGACAAAGTGTCAAATACTTGCAACAAAACTAGCATTTCAAAAAACACATTCCTATCTTGTTTAGTTTAGGATGTTGGAAGGAAGTTTCTTTTTCCAACAAAAGCAATAATATTGATAATAATGAGAATAAGATATTGTTCTGTAATAATTCCACGGGGCCTCCTGAACAAACCGCAATTCACTTAGAATCAAACTAAACAGATGCTGACTTATGAAGAGAACCAAAATGTGAAGTTATTCATTTTGGCAGGAAGAATAAAAAAGCAGAGTATTAATTAAAAGGGGAATGACTGCAGAATTCCAAGGTGCAGAGCATTCTAGGTGTTCTCATGCATGAATCACAAAAAGTTAGTTTGCAGATACAGCAAGTAATTAAGAAGGCTAATAGAATGCTATCCTTTATTACGAGAAGGATTGAATGTAAAAGTAAGGATGTTAGCTTCAGTTATACTGGGCATTGGTGAGACCACATCTCGAATACTGTGTGCAGTTTTGGTCTCCTTATTTAATGAAGGATGTAAATGCATTAGAGGCGGTTCAGAGGAGGTTTACTAGATTGATACCTGGAATGAGTGTGTTATCTTATGAGGAAAGGTTAGACAGAGTGGGCTTGTTTCCACTGGTTTAGAAGAGTGAGGGGTAACTTGATTGAAGTATATAAGATCCTGAACGGTCTTGACAAGGTGGATGTGGAAATTATGTTTCCTCTTGTGGGTGAGTCCAGAACTAGAGGGCACTGTTTTAAAATTAGGGGTTGCCCTTTTAGGACAGAGATGAGGGGAATTTTTTTCTCTCAGAGGGTTGTGTGACTTTGGAACTCTCTGCCTCAGAAGGCGGTGGAGGCGGGGTCATTGAATATCTTTAAGATGGAGGTAAATAGATTCTTGTTAGGCAAGGGAATCAAATGTTTATAGGGATAGATGGGAATGTGAGATTTGAAACATTAACACACCAGCCATAATCTTATTGAATGGCAGAGCAGGCTTGACAGGCCGAATGGTCGACTTCTGTTCCTATTTCATATGTAAGTAGTTTTAAGTATTCCATAGCAGAATCAATCAGCTATCCAATATTATAAACAGCTCTCAGTTGTATAAAAATCCCTAACTATAATGGCTGACAGTTGATAAGAAAATACTCCCTGCAACACAAGAAGGTAATTCTAATCCAGGGGATTCTATAGTATTATAGAGTGAATAAGGTACAGAAGGAGGCTACATAGCCCATCAAGTCCATGCTGGCTCTCTATGGAGCAATCTAGTCAGTCCCATTCCCCTGCTCCACCCCGTAGCCCTGCAAGTTTATTTCCCTCAAGTACCTATACAATTTCCTCTTGAAATCATTCATCAACTCTGCTTCCACTACCCCCATAGGCAGCAAGTTCCAGGTCATTACCACTCGCTACATTAAAAGAGCTCTCCCCCTCCATCCCCCTTTATCTCTTGCCCTAACCTTAACTCTGTGTTCCCTAGTCCTTGTATCATCAGCTAATGGGAACAGCTCTTCACTGAGTACCTTATCTAAATCTATCATAATCTTGCGCACCTCTATCAAATCTCCTCTCAATCTCCTTTGCTGCAAGGAGAACAACCCCAACTCATCCAACATAACCTTGTAGCTAAAATCCTTCATTCCTGGAACCATTTCAAGAAAATTTCCTCTGCATCCTCTCAAGGACCCTCACATCCTTATGAAGTGTGGTGATCAGAACTGGATGCAACACTCTAGTTGTGGCCTAACAAGAGTTTTATAAAGGATCAATATTACTTCACTGCTTCTGTACACAATTTATGGAGTCCAAGATCCCATATGCTTTGCCAACTACTCTCTCAATATGTCCTGCCACATTCAAATGCCCCTTGTTCGTGCATGCTCTTTTAAAATGTACTATTAAGTATATATTGCCTCTCCCTATTCCTTCTGCCAAAATGCATCTGCTTACACTTCTCTATATTAAATTCCGTCTGCCACTTGTTCGGCCATGCTGGTGTCACTTTCACACACAAAAACATCTATTTTGTGTTTTGGGACAAGAAACGGAGAATTTCACACATCATTACTTTTAAGAACATACGAAATAGGGGCAGAAGTGGGCCATTTGGCCCTTCGAGCATGCTGTGCCATTCAACAAGATCATGGCTGATCAGTTTGTGTTTCGAATTCCAGATTCCCATCTATCTCCGATAACCTTTTATTCCCTTGCCTAACAAGAATCTATCTACCTCCACCTTAAAAATATTCAATGACCCCACTTCCACTGCCTTCTGAAGCAGAGTTCCAAGGTCGCACAATCCTCAGAGAAAATAATTCTCCCCAGCTCTGTCCTAAAAGAGCAGCCACTCATTTTAAACAGTGCCCCTAGTTCTGGACTCACTCACAAGAGGAAATATCCTTTCCAGGTCCACCTTGTCAAGACCATGGAGAATCTCATATACTTCAATCAAGTTACCCCTCACCCCTCCCTCTTCTAAACTCCAGTGGAAACAAACGCACTCTATCTAACCTTTCCTCAAAGGACAACTCACTCATTTCAGGTATCAATTTAGTAAGCCTCCTCTGAACCGCCTCGAACTCATTTATATCCTTCCTCAAATAAATAGACCAAAACTGCACACAATGTTCAAGATGTGGTCTCACCAATGCCCTGCATAACTGATCCATAACACCCTTACTTTTATGTTCGATCCCTCTCGTAATAAAGAATAGCATTCCATTAGCCTTCTTAATTACTAGCTGTGCCTGCATACTAACTTTTTGTGACTCATGCACTAGAACACCTAGATCCCTCTGCACCTCGGAATTCTGCAGCTATTCTCCGTTTAAGTCATGCTCTTTTTTATTATTCCTGCCAAAGTGAACAACTTCACATTTTCCTACATTCTACTCTATTACTTTTCTAAGTTGTATCATGAACATTCCTGATTTTAACTTGGGACGATTGTGTGCTGTGGAGTCGGGTTGGGTGAATGACAAGTTTGTGCCTCTGCTTCACTTTAACTCTTGAGCTTCGTGGCCATATTTCAAATTGGGCTCTGTTTAGTGGTAGCCTTCTCAGGTGCAGTCAACCCAGGGTTCAAATTGTGTTAGGGTTTAAGTTACATCAGTGGATCCTGACATTTTGAATATTTAAGGCTCTTGTTTGCCTGCGACAAAGGCCTTAATCAGCAGTTAAAATAGCAGCTGAGGAGAATGGGGAGGCACATAATCTGCACCCATTTTAACCACTTGCATGTACAGTTCTCATTGGGTGAGGGGTGGAGGTTAAAACTTGCAGTTTGTGACTGCAATAATCTGGAAGAGCTGATGATATATCACAATAAACACAGCTAAGGTCACCTAAAGTCACATTTCTGTAAAAAATTAAAATATAACTCTTTTTAGAAAAAAAAAGTGCCATTCCCACAATACTGTGGATTACGATGTGACTTCTGCACACTGGCCTTATTGCCTTCGTAACTGTCGCACATTCTAGGAATTGTGAGTACAAAGTCATATTTTTATCAGTCAATCCTTCTAACACTATTTTCTCCAGAGACGGCAGTTTCAATTTTAACTGAGGTAGGAGGGAAACCCCCTTGGGGACCTTATTGTTGAAACAAGATGTCCCATGTGTTAAATTTTCATGTCCCAACTGTAATCTTCACAAAGGCAACAAGGGGACTTCTGGGTAGTGGTGAGAGGTGACTCACTAAACATCTCAGAATAATAAAGTGTCTTTCACAGTTAAAAAGGCATTTAACATTATTTTTACAAATCCTATTATATCACTAAAGGTTAGAAACATTTTTATGGAGGATCGTGAAATAGGAATTCTCATGGAATAAAAGCATCATCTCTTTTGGAAGCAAAAATCCTACTCAATACACTGTTTTTGATACACACGTGTTATAGGCTATCACAGGAAACTGTTACGAAAAGATGTTTGTTTAGTCTTCTGTTCTTCTCATGCAATGTTGATCCAGCTGATGATATATCACAATATACACAGCTAAGGTCACCTAATGTCAACAAGAATGGAAAATCTTGGCAGTAATGCTGGAAGCAGGAACTAAAATAGTAACTTAGCAGGAAGAATAACGATATACAAAACAGAAAATAACAACAATGATTCTAAGGGGCCGGAGCAAGCAGAAGGCAAAGAGTTGAATAAAACAAATATTTTACATTATATACTCTGTCAATCCAAAATATTACAAAGACAAGACAGCTGTAAGGATAACATCATTTTCATAGTCAACCGTATTCTGAATAAATGGCAAGTGTTTAGGAAAGACTGACTGCATCTGATCCATGATCCTGGCCAATGCAAACCACTTCAATTAGGTAATGGAGTGGATGGGGGGAAGAGAGAGGGGGAAGAGCAGTATCTGAATCTAATACAAAATTGACATAGTAATGAATGGTAACCAACTTACTGGCAGTAATTCGTCAATTCAGGGAGAACTAATGGATCGAATACCTCCAAAAATAGTTAAACATCAAAGTTTTAGGAGATGGGAACTCTTTGTTATGATGAGTACAATTGAATAATTGGAAGCACTGTTCTCAAAATGTCAAATTGCCGTGTTTATCCAATGCTATGGTACAGAATGTTCAGGAAAGAATGTAGCATTTTTCATGTCCTCAGGATGTCGCAGGGTGATTTACAGCCAATTAATTATTTTTGAAGTGTAATCACTATTATGCCGACAAACCTGCCAACTAATTTGCACACACCAAGTTAACACAAACAGCAAATGAATCAAAAACTAACTAATCACCTTTTGGTAGTGTTGGTTGAAGGAAGGATGCTCCAGGGAGTGGAAGAATGCCATGCTCTCCCTTATATAGTGTCATGAGAATTTTTCATAAAAACACAAAGAACAAAGCCTTTCGAACCCTCGACTCTGATAGAGCCATCCAATTAACTCCACTTCTCTGTTCTTTCCCATAAGTGATGTACCATATTTGCTATAGGTGCAAATACCTATCCAACTTGCTTTTGAAAATTACTATTGAATCTGCTTCCATCACTCTTTCGGGTAGTGAATTCCAGATCACATTTGGCCTCTGGTTCTTTTGCCAATCACCTTAAATATGTTCTCTGGTTACTGATCCTCCTGTCACTGGAAAGAATTTCTCCTTGCTTAATCTATCTAAACACTTCAGAACTTCGAAAATCTCCTCTTAACTTTCTCTGCTGTAAGGAGAATAACTTTCTCTAGTTCTCTAGTTCTAACAATCCCAGCATGTCCAGCCTCTACACAATACTAAACTCCTTCATTTTGCCACTATGCCAGTCAATCTCCTCTGTGCCTTCTTTAAGGCTTTGACATTTTTCTTCAAGTTTGCTGCCTAGAAGTGAACACAAAGGCCTGAATTTTCACCTAGGCGGGTATCGGGAAAATTCCTAGTTCGGCCAGGCCACTTTGGGAGAAAGTGCACGCAATGGCAGGACATTCATTGCCAGGGGGCAGGTGCGAGCTGGAGTCGGGCCAGCTGATCTGGGAAAGAGGTCAAAGGCAGCCATAGATGCTGCCAGATGCTGAGGCAGGCTGCCTTTAGAAGGCATGCCTTGGAGCTGTGGGACTTTGTCCCAGTAAAATAAAAACACAAAGGCCCTCCAGCCCTCACCCCATCTCATCTCCACACACTCCCCATGCCCCATCCATGCCACCTCATACTCCCCACCCACCCCCATGGCTCCTCATGCCCCCTATGCCAAGCAATGGCCCTCCACCCACCTCATGCCCCCCATGCCAAGCTATGCTGCTCCACCCGCCCCCATAGCTCCTCACAGTACCTATGCCAAACTATGTCCCTCCAGCTATCCCCCATGGACCCTCATTCCCCCTATTCCAAGCTATGGTACTCCATCCAACCCCATGGCCCCTCATGATGCGCATTTTCCAATGTATAGAAGCAATGAACGTCACAGTGACAGTAGGATGTGTAGTAGAAAACACTTTTTAAAAAGTCATTCATTCATTACTTGCCACTATGTTAAAAAAAAAGTTATTTTACTACAAGGTAATAAAAGTGTCAATTTACCCTTTAAAGTATTATTAGCGGAAACCACAAGCCCTGAAAACCACCACCTTATGTAAATAAACATTGTGAAATTGACCACAGAAATCAGAGAGCCAAGGCTGTTAATCAAGCAATGTTTTCCCTGGGACACAGCTGTTTCAACAAGAGTAGTGGATGACTGGGCTCTCAGCCAAGCCTCCTTATGTATGTTTGGCATGTGAGCCTGAAGGGCCATGGGAGGTGGGTGGGGAGGGCATGAGGAAGACCTTTTGAACTCACCTTTTAAAAGGTCCCCTCATGCAGGCAAGGGCTCTCAACTCCTCTGAGGGGCCGAGAACAATGACTCTTTAAAAACCTGGCCCAACGCCATGAAAGTTGCGGAGTAGGACATGCCGACCTCCACTATGGAGCCGGCCAGGTCAGAAGTGCCAGGTGCAGGCTTCTGATAGGAACTAGCCTGCACCCTTTAAAGGCACTCCCGAAAATCAGACAACCTACGCATGGAGTCAGGAATCGGGACCCGCTTGCCATTTTTAAAGGGTCCTGAGTCATGTCAACTCAGTGAAAATCCAGCCCAATGTCTGGGTGAGACTTAACCAGCCCATAATGCAGGTTTAGCATAACTTCCTTGCTTTTGTACTCTGTGCATCTATTAATAAAGCCAAGGGTCCCACATCCCTTTTTTTAAAAAAACAACCTTCTCAACTTCTACCACCTTCAAAAATTTGTGCACATGCACCCCTAGGTTAAGGGGGCTGGTTAGCTCACTTGGCTAGATGGCTTGTGTGTAGTTTGGAATAATGCACCCCAATGTTTCACTGTTCCTGCAACTTCATATGGCCTCTCCTCTGTCTTCCAACCAAAATGGGTCACTTCACACTTTTCTGCATTACATCTCATCCACCACAGGTCTACACATTTTACTACTTTGTCTACCAGAGACTGTCAGGCAGGTGAGGAGTGTTGTGTGGTGGCTGGTAGAGATCGAGGACGAGGGGAGAAGATTGCAGGAGTGAGGGGGAGAACATCATGGGGATGGATAGGGAGAAGGTTGTGGGAGTGGGGGATAAATATTGTGGGAATAGGGGAGAGAGCATCACAGTGGGGGGACAGAAGAAGATTATGGTTGGGAGAGAGATCACAGTGGTGGGTGAGGGGAGATCATGCAAGGGGTGGAGGGCATTGGGAGTGTGTTAAATTGTGGGGAGAGTCCAATCGCTAGGGACGTTAATGGGTTTCTCTGGAGTTCCAGTGGGAAACACTCCTCTTGCTTCTGGCTTGTGAGCACATACCCCTTCAATGTAGCAGTGCTCGCTACCTTTTAGCTGCCAGGTTTCCCGAAGCCCAACAAAACTAGCTGGCCAGTGCTAAAGCTAGAAAAGAAATTAAATCTGAGATGCGTGATCTCATTAAAATATTGAAATGGGGGAACTGCTTCCTAGGCGTGGGTTAGTCATTTTCCCCCACCCTCAGTTCTGCCTCTGTTAAAACCAGAAAGGGCCTGTTCATGGCCAGTTAGGTCATTTTTTCTTTACTTCCCACCCAAATGTCTCACCAGGAAAAGACACCTTATGGCAAAGCAGCATTCTCCCAGTAATGCACTGAAATCAGACCTGACTTGAGGTGAAAGTCTACCAGGGAGCCAAATTACAATTTAGGAAGGAAAACGTAGGAAGGAACTGAAAGGGTGTTGTACTGTATGTTCAAGCAATTGGGAAATAAAGGAAGTAGATGTGGTAGAAGGCAAAAATTACTTCCTGCAACACAGTGTCCATTTCAGAATCATTTTCCTTGCCCACAATCCCACCATGGCCTTGCGCCACCATCTCCTTACCATTAGAGCCTCCTGCAGCCACATGTTCTTGAACACAATTTGTTCTTGACTTTGGGCTACTTTACATCTTCTCCCCTTTTGACGATGGAGCCTTATCTGTTTCGGGCCCACATTGAAAAGTTCTCTAAAACCCCCTTGCTAACCCCCACTTCACCTTCCAAAGCTCAACATCTCTCTCTTTTATCATTCCTTCAGTCATCATTGCCTAATCTTTCTCCGACAATAACTCAATTTCCAGTTACTTTCACCTCCATGAAGTGATTTGGCGTACTTCATCATATTAAAAGGTCCTATATGAGTGCAAGCTGTCTGGGAATTCAGTATCTCAGACAAATTTATTTAAAAAATAAATAAAAACAAAAGTGATCTGGTCAATTTTAGTATCTATTCTAATTTTCTCCATACCTAATACATAGGTAAATGTGGGTGCGGGAAATTAGCTGGTTATTAATCCTGAAGTGAACTGCCACAATCTTCCAACCTTCCTTAGATACGGTAGAGGACTGGAAGATCACTAATGGAGAGGTTGATAAGAGTAGTGTGGCTGATGTTAGGTATATGGACATTCAAAAGATGCTTGACAAAGTAACACACAAAAGACTTGTAAGCAACATTAAAGCTCATTGGATTAAAGAGGCACTGGGTATGTGGATACAAAATTGACTAAGGGACAGAAAGTAGAGCACAGTGGTGAACAGTTAATTCTCAGACCGGAAGGAATATTTATAATGGTGTTCCTCAGAGTTTGGTATTAGAACCACTGCCCTTTTTGATGCATGTTAATGCAATAGTTCTGGCTATACAGGATAAAACTTTAAAATTTGCAGATGACTGGAAACTCAAAAATGTAGCTAACAATTAGGAGGATCTTAACAGGCTTCAGCACTACACAGACAGACAGGTGAAATGACCAGGCATATGGCAGGTTAAATTTGAAGCTGAGATGTATGAAGTAATACATTTGGGTAGGAAGAATTAGGAGACACAATATAACTTAAATGGTGCAACTTTAAAGGGAGTTGGGGGAAGGGTTTGTGGGAACAGGGAAATTTGGGGTGGGGGGGGGGGTATGTCCACAAGTCTTTGAAGTCGGCAGGACAAGTTGAGAAGATTGATAAAAAAGGGGCCCTTGGCTTTAGTAACAGAGGTATAGAGAACAAAAGAAAGGACGTTATTTTAAATCTTTATAACACACTGATTTGGCCTCAGCTGGAACAGTGTGTTCAATTCTGGGCAACATACGCTAAGGAGGATGTAAGGGGGAACAAAGGAGATTTACTGGAATAGTACAATAATACAATATACATCAATGACTTAGATGGGGGAAGCAAAGACATTGTAGCTAAATTTGCAAGTGGCACAAAGATAGGTGGCAAAGTATGTTGTGAAGAAGACATAAGGATTTTGCAGACGAATATAGATAAATTGAGTGAGTGGGCAAAAATCTGGCAGATGGAGCATATATAATGTGGGAAAATGTGAAGTTGTTCACTTTGACAGGAAGAATAAAAAAGGGTATTACTTAAATGGAGAATGACTGCAGAATTCAGAGGTGCAGAGGGATCTGGGTGTTCTCATGCATGAGTCACAAAAAGTTAGTGTTCAGGTACTGCAAGTAATTAAGAAGGCTAATGGAATGCTATCCTTTATTATGAAAGGGGTTGAACATAAAAGTAAGGATGTCATGTTTCAGTTATACAGGGCATTCATGAGACTGCATCTCGAATATTGTGTGCAGTTTTGGTCTACTTATTTAAGGAAGGATGTAAATGCCTTGGCAGTGGTTCAGGGGAGTTTAATAGATTGATATCTGGAATGATTGGGTTGTCTTATGAGGATAGATGTGCAGACTGTGCTTATTCCACTGCAGTTTAGAAGACTGAGGGATGACTTGATTGAAGTATACAAGATCCTGAATGATCTTGACAAGATGCATGTGGAAAGGATGTTTCATCTTGTGGGGGAGTCCAGAACTAGGGGGCAATGTTTTAAAATTAGGGGTTGCTCTTATAGGACAGAGATGAGGAGAATTTTTTTCTCTCAGGGGGTTGTGTGAATTTGGAACCCTGCCTCAGAAGGCAGTGGAAGCAGGGTCACTGAATATTTTTAAGGCAGAGGTAGATAGACTCTTGTTAGGCAAGGGAATCAAAAGTTATCGGAAATGTAGAACTCGAAACGCAAACAGATCAGCCATGATCTTATTGAATGGCAGAGCAGGCTCGAGGGGCCGAATGGCCTACTTCTGCTCCTATTTTGTATGTTCGTAAGAGGAACTTCAGTTATGTGGAGAGAGTGGACAAACTGAGGTTGCTCTCTTCTGAGCACAGAGAATAAGAGGAGATTTGATAGAGTTTTTCACAATCCTGTAGGGTTTTGATAGGTTAAATAAGGAGAAAGTGCTTCTGGTGGCAGAAGTGTTTATAATCAAAGGAGACAGATTTTAGCTGATTGGCAAAAGAACCAAAGGCAACGTGAGAATTTTTTTTTTAAAGAGAGATGTTGTGATTTGGAATTCATTATTCGAAAGGGTGCTGGTTTCCTAAGAGAATTAGATAAATACTTGTTGGAAAGAAAAATTGCAGGGCTTTAAGGGAAGAGCAGGGAATTGGAACCGATTGGATAGCTCTGAAAAAGAGAGCGCAGGCAAAATGGATTGAATGGTCTCCTTCTGTGCTGTGACATTCTATGTTTCTATAAAAGCCACTCAATGAATACTGTAAAATTATTTCATTTGTACTTTTTCTGACTGTTGACCAGGAGCACTAGCACTAACACCTCCATGGAATTCCACCCCGAGTGTCATCATTATTGTTTCATGTTCTGGAGTGCCAGGTCATGCTCGGATGTTAAAACCAGCAAACAAATTGCTGTGCTGCATGCTTGGCTGTCTTATTCCAGGTACCTTTCCGTTCTTGGAAACAAAACCAATGATTTGTTGTTTCAGGGTTCTAACATTACTTTCCTCTTAAACAATTTACAAGTTTAAAATGAGAATTGTAAACAAAATCATTATGAATAAAAGATTAGAATGTATGCAATAGAATTTAACATTAATACCTCTATCCTGCATTGTTCCAGATTCGCTTCCAAAAACAACAGCAGCTCTGGATGAGAACATCTGATAATAAACCCCAAACAGATGTTTAGTGACACCAGGTCATCGTCACAAAAATGCTGATCCAAAGAGATGTCAGTAGGGCATCAATAAGAAACACAGTAATAAATAAACCGTTGCCTAATCCATTTCCAAAACCTGTTTCATAGGGGAAGCTGTACTGGTCTGCAATTCAGAAAGAAACTTTCTCTTGTCACCATGGCTTGGTTTAATCCCTTTTACCTGTATTTTCTTAATGTCAGCGTATTGGCAGTTGAAGAACATGTCCCAGGCCTCATGCCCTTACCATCTCTCGCCTTTCTCTCCACCACCCAGAACCCCAGAACGTTCCCATTTTTGGTCCCTGCGTATTCTCTCCAACACTAGCCAAACTTACCCAAGTCAAGAATCCTTGGTTTTATTACACTTTCTACTTCTTGGAACACCCCCAAGTGCTAGGACACCTTCTCCCTCCCCTATTAGTGATTGGAATTCCCTTTGCAGCACTTGCAACAATTATATCCACCCTCTCCAGCACGCCCAAAATTGCACATTATCCCAGACCTTCACATCCTCAATCCTTACTCTCCATGGCTGGGATTTTACCGGATAGTGATGGCCCTGTCCACGGGGCTGGAAAGTTTGGGCAACCTTTCCTCGGTTGTTTCTAGACCTATCAGGCAGCTAATGAACTACTGTCGGGGCTTGCGTCCCTTTAAAGGAAGATATCCTGCCTCCAAGAACTGCCAGCCAATTGGAGGACAGGTAGCACATCAGTCTCAGCAGTACCACCAGGAGTGCTGGTTGCTGGTGTGAAGATATTTGCTCCAGAGAAGCAGCATGGACATTGCCTTCGGACCAAGGGTCAGGGTTGCCAGGAGCAATCAGGCAGGCTCTGGTGAGCGCACAGGTTGCCATGGGGATGCCATTGCCACTGGGGACGAGGGATCCCTCTGGGGGACACAGGGTGCCTAATTGCAGGAGCCTGCTGGGTTTAACCAGCAGTCTCTGGGCAGGATGGCTGTTCACCACCTTCTCCGCCACTGGTAAAATGTCGCAGGCATGTCAACTCCCTCTCTCACACCTGGTTTTTCAAAACCCCACCGCCCCACCAAGCCTCCCAGCCTGCTCTCTGAGGCCCTGTAAAATCCCAGCCTATGACTCCAGCTCCCAGGCCAAGGCCACCCTACAAGTTCCCTTCCACAGATCCCACTGTTCCAACAACCTCCCCTGCAATGTTTTCCCTAATATCTTTCTCCACACAAGAACTTTAAAAGCTTTAATTTCATAATTAACTAACTAATCAAAGCACCAATTATACAATTATAGCCCAAAACATCAATATACCAACAATACTCCAGCAACACAATCTAACTAATTCAATCACCATAAATCAGCATCCCTGATAATATGTTGTATGTTAAATACATGCGGTATCTTCTGATTTACCAAGAGAATGCCACAGAAGATTCGCTAGTACAATATTTTGAATATTACCTTTATTTGACGGTGTCATATTTTGTTTTAGAATGCTGTGAAACCCTTGGGGTGTTTTATTACACACTATGTAAATATACATTGTTGTTGTAGAGTCTAAATATTAAATACAATACACTAGTTTCACCATCATTTTAGCACTAGATGTGCTGTCTCACACTTCTTGATAGCTACAAAGTTCTGTTTTGCGTTTATTTGAGTCTATGTCCAAACTTGAGCTTCAGTACAATTCTTACACTGCTGTTGCCTCCTTCTGTGGCTGTAGTTTCTGGCTCCACTTGGTCCCCTTCACCCTTCCACTGACTATTTCACTCCTTCTATCACTCAAACTAATTTATTCTTCTGCCCCCTGTTGCCTGACCATTGTTCCGTGTCATATCTCTTTTCATTTGCTGGCCTGCAGCTGATATGCACCCTGTATTCCAGCCCAACACTCTGTCAGCCAGTAACTTTGCTCCTTCCTCAGCCAGGAACATCAAGATGCGGTAAAAGCAGAGAAGCACAAATCCTCGCAAAAGGAAAAGAGAACAAATAAAAGGAAATAAGGTATGTTGTGCAAGGCAAAAAACCAAAATCAAACATAAAATGCAAAACAAGAACAACAACAGAAGCACAAAGGGCCAGTTTTCACAGAGAAGAAAGGGGACACAGGAAATAACTAGGAACACAGAAAATGACAGTGGAACAAAATGGTCACAGTTCTCAGCACAGAACTAATGAAGGGAAGTAAAAGCAAATACTGTGGAAGAAACAGAAACAGAAAATTCTAGAAATACTCAGCAGGTCAAACACTGTGGAGAGTCAAACAGAATTAATGGGGTTTGGGTGTGGGTGTAGATGGGCGGTTTAAATCTCCTCAAAATTTCCATCACGTTGGAAACCAAAGGATCTCGCTCACTTCCAGCTTTAACCAGCATGCATTCAGGTGCATACTGCAAACCCTCCCACTGTGGCGATGTCCAGCATGTCAGTTAAATATGTAAAAAGCCAATGAATTCTCAACTTAAAGCCAGAATGCTAGGTTAACAGACAGCATATGGGTTTCCTGAGCTGTGTGGGACTTGCCAGGGTCAACAAGGTAACAGTACAACAGGGAGTCATTGATCATTGAAATAGATAGGTTAGAAAGCCTTTAATGACTGAAACCGTATAGCTGCTTCCTTGTCTAGGAGAAAGGCTTTTGTTCACAGGGTTTGTTCCGAGAGTGTGCTTTCACTACTCTCCGAGTCCTTTCGCTATTTGGACTTTACTCATCTTGATCTGCACCACCCAGCTCTCAATGTTCACTGCAGCCTGAAAGCAGCTTATGAAGCTCTACCTTGGAACTCTGGTGAAGAACAAGAAGAGCAATAGCAGTAGATCCCTCCTCCTCAGCTATATGCTGCTTCATAGGACAGACAGGATGGACACAGAGATCCAACTCAAAGGAGCCGATACCCGCAGCAGAGGGTACATCCCCATCTGTAGCCTCCTGGGTCAAGACATGAGAACATTAGTAGGAGCAGGAATGGGCCCTTTGGTTCCTTGAACCTGCTCCACCAATCGATAAGATCATGGCTGATTGGATTGTGGCCTTAACTCTACTTTCTAGCCTGCCACCCCACCCACCCCCCTATAGCCTTTCGACTCCCTTGTAGATCAAAAAGCTGTCCAAATCAGCAATGAATATATTCAATGATCCAGCCTTCACTGCTTACTGGTGTAGAGAATTCCAAAGATTAATGACCCTCTGAGAGAAGAAATTCTCCTCATCTCCATCTTAACGGGACATCCCTTATTCTGAAACTGTGGCACCAGCGCCAGCGATCGCCAAAGTCACCACAGCCCTGAATTTCTTTGCCTCTGGCTCCTTCCAGGGACCTGCTAGTCACATTTTCAGGATTTCACACAGATGTCCCCAGTGCATCTCTCAGATGACCTATATTTGCCAAACTCACCAGTTAAGCCCACGTTTGCATTTATTTTTATTTTATTCTTTCACAGGGTGTGGGCGTCGTTGGCAGGTCAGGATTTGTTGCCCATCCCTAATTGCCCACAAGGTGGTGATGAGCCACCTTCTTGGAGTGCTGCAGTCCATGTAGTGTGGGTATACCCACAGTGCTGTTAGGGAGGGAGTTCCAGGATTTTGACCCAGTGACAATGAAGGAGTCTGATTTGTGGTGATGATGCTGAACATTGTCCAATCATCAGCAATCATCTCCACTTCTGACCTTATGATAGAAGGAGGATCATTAATGAAGCAGCAGAAGATGGTTGGGTCTAGGACACTATCCTGAGGAACTCCTGCAGTGACGTCCTGGAACTGAGATGATTGACCTCCAACAACAACAACCACCTTCCTTTGTGGTAGATATGATTCCAACCAGTAGAGAGTTTCCACCCCGCAATTCCCAATGACTTTAATTTTGTCAGGGCTCCTTGATGCCACATTTTGTTAGATGCTGCCTTGATGTCAAGGGCAGTCGCTCTCACCTCCTCTCTTTAGTTCAGTACTTTTGTCCACATTTGGACCAAGGTTGTAATGAGGTCAGCAACTGAGTGGCCCTAGCAGAACCCAAAACTGAATGTCAGTGGGCAGGTTGTTACTATGTAAAACAAAAACAGAATTACCTGGAAAAACTCAGCAGGTCTGGCAGCATCGGTGGAGAAGAAATTAGTTAACGTTTCGAGCCTTCATGGCCCTTCGGCAGAACTGAAGCATAGTTAGGAGAAGGGAGAAATATAAACTGGTTTAAGGTGGGGGGGTGGGGTACTGCTTGATAGCACTGTTGACAATACCTTCCATCACTTTGCAGATGATTGAGAGTAGGCTGATGAGGTGGTATTTGGCCAGGTTGGATTTGTCATGTTTTTCGTGGACAGGACATACCTGGTCAATTTTCCACAATGCCGGGCAGTTGCCAGTGTTGTAGCTGTACTGGAACAGCTTGGCTAGGGATGCGGCAAGTTCTGGAGCACAAATCTTCAGTGCTATTGCCGGAATGTCGTCAGGGCCCAGGGCCTTTGCAGCAAACTGTCTGTAGTTGTTTCTTGATATTACATCGAATGAATCAAATTGGCTGGAGATTGACATCTGTGATGCTGAGGGCCTCAGGAGGAAGACAAGGTGGATCGTCTATTTGGCACTTCTGGCTGAAGATAGCTGCAAATGCTTTAGCCTAGACTTTTGTACTGATGTGCTGGACTCCCCCATCATTGAGGTTGAGGATATTTGTAGAGCCTCCTCCTCAGTTGTTGGGGCCAGTGAGACCCAGAGGACTCCCACATTTGCTACAGAGAGTCACTGAGTACAAAAACAAGGCAATCAAAGGCCCTCAAATAAACTAACAGTATTTATCAATTGAAAGGGATTCCACTTCATCAATATTCAGCTGTTGTGTGGGGTTTTCATGCATGCCTGTGCAAGGTTTCTTGGAAGCTGCCATGAATCCTTCATTCTGGACCAGTCACATCTCCCACAGATCGTCACACTTCCACAAACAGTGAGTGGTTGGCTTTTTGGAGACAAGGGCTAGCCTAGAAGGGCACGGCTGATGACACCTACCGCTGATGTAGAAGAAAATACAACTGGGGTCACATGAACATAAAGACCTCAATAAGCAAAGCCCTTAGACTTTGCAGCAGATTGCTGAAGTTCCAGTTCAGGTGCCTGAACAGGTCTGCAGGCAATCTTGAGCATGTTCCAGCAGGGGTGTCCAGAATGATAGTTGTGTGCAGTGTCTTGCATAACACTGCACTGCAGAGAGGACTGAAGCTGTAAGAGGAAGAAAGTGGGGAAAAGCATTGGAGCGAATGGGGGGGAAGGACAGGGTGGTGGGAGAATGATGGGTAAGGACGGGAGGGGAAAGGACAAGTGGGAGAAGGATGGGGGTGGGGGGGGGGGGGCAAGGAAGAGAGGGGTGGGGGGAGGACAAGATGGAGCCTGATATGTCCAGGATCCCTGCAATGCTCATCTAGCTGCCAGAGAAACTCATGATTGATTCAACCAGGTACAATTCAGATAACCTGAGTTTGTGAAACCTTATGCACAAAATTGCTGAATCTATTGCCTCCCCACCCACCCACCAATAACACAGAACATTCCCACAGTCAAAAATCTCATCATCTCATTCACATCCTTTGCTCGTCTTCCACTCTGGTTGTACCATCCTCCTCAAGGCATGAGACAGCATTGGAGATGTCTGGACAAGGGAAGCTTGATTCATTTACATTTTCCAATCGATTATAGCGGTTACATTGTTATAATCACTGAATTGGATCTTCTTGCGGTAATTAAAAAGTCTCTCCTTTTCCAAAACTTCTATATATATAGCTCTGCTCTGCCATCCACAGAGCTAGAGGCAGGTTTCTCATTCCCCTGCTCTGACAGCTGAGATGCCCACAATGGATGTCCTCTGCCAAAGACTTCCACATATGCACCTGTGCTGGGCAGACTGGGTCATCTCATTGGGACAGCAGGCAGAGTGTGGAGCTCTGACTGAGGGGGAAACAGTGGGGTGGTAGGGGGAAGGAATTTGAGTGCCTGTAGCAGAATCCCCACTTCCACGTGCTCTTTCTCCATCTTCCCTCTCATGATCCACTCGCACTTTGCTGCACTTCAGTGAGATGCTGAACAGTCAAGGTGAGGCTTTCTTCCATCCTATTTAAACAGGCAGACTTGAATGTGCGGGCCATTGGTTAGGTCAAGGATGCATTCGGTTACTGCCCATATCTGATTGTCTATGCAGGTGACCTCTCTTTCCACTGAGGTCAACAACAGCGGCAAGGCCTGGGACATCGTGGCATTCATGTTTGAGACAAGCTCTCCAATCTCTCTCTCCATGAATGCACTGTGCCTCAGGAAACTGTTGCTGCTACAGAGCTATCCTCTTCATGTGTGAACCTGAAACTCAGCATCTGCAACCAGCTGAGCAGAGCTTAGAATGCCTCGCATCCTCTGAAGGGGGCATTCTACTGCTGTCCCCGTCGCCAGCATCTTATCATGTAACAACCTAGCTAACTCCTTTGGAGGCCCCACCAAAAGCTGCTAATGCCATGACTGAGCTGAACATTTACGGAAATGCCTGTTGCTGTAGCAATCAGATTCCCGGTATTATATGAGTGGGTCAGAGTATTTAAAATTCTACCTGATATTTCAGTTTGATGACCTTTTATCAGAACTGGAAGTTAGAGGTTTAAAAGTTTTTAAGCATACAGGGTCAGGGAACAGATGACAGGAAAAGAACAAAAGGGGAGAGGTCTGTGATAGGATGGTGAGCTGGAGTGATTAATTGACAAAAGTGATGATGGTGCAAGACAAGAAAGAGGATAGAATGAGCTAAGTATAGAAACAAAAGATGGGTCCAGAGGAGGTCTAAATGGTTACACAGATTAGCAGAGTGAAGGGAAGCATGGAAAGTCTGGCAAAGAGGCTTACATGGCCAAAGAAGTGGTGGAGAAAGGCAGTTAAGATCCAAGGGTGGGGACTACCCCACTGACCTGTAACAACAGGGGATTCCCAGCCCAAGTACTATGTTGGGCCTCAGCTATTCGTTGTCTCTATTAATGATTTAGATGATGGAATGGAAAGCCATATATCCAAACTTGCTGATAACACAAAGATAGGCAGCGTTGTAACAAGTGTAGCTGGAAGTATAAAATTAGAAAGAGATATTGATAGGTTAAGTGAATGGGCTAAATTATGGTAAATGGATTTCAATGTAGACAAATGTGAGGTCATCCACTTTGGAATTAAAAATTACAGAATAGGGTATTTTTCTAAATAAAAATCTAGAAATAATGGAGTTACATAGATCATTAAAATGTCACAAACAAATACAGAAAATAATCAAAAGGTTCAATGGAATGATGGCCTTTATATCTTGAGGATTAGAATATAAGGGGGTAGAAGTCATGCTTCAGCTAGACAAAGCCCTGGCTAGATCACACTTGAAGTACTGTGAGCAGATCTGGGCACCACACCTTAGGAAGGGTAAACTGGCTTTGGAGGAAATGCAGTATAGATATACTGGAGTAATACTTGGACTCCATTATGAGGAGAGACTACACAAATAAATTGTATTCCCTGGAATTAAGAAGGTTGAGGTGAGTTGATTGCAGTTTTCAAGAAAAAGTGCCACTGGCTGCAGCAGCAGTTCAAGACCTACAGGAAGGTCACATCAGCTCCACCACTTACAGCCATCTACATAATATATGTCCTTGAACATGCTATAAACAGCGTCACTGGATAGCTTTATATTATGCATTTCTGATACACAGAGCAATAGCGCAAGTGAAATAGAGAAGCTGTCCAGCCTACTGTATGTCAAAAACATTAAAAGCTTGTTCAAGGGCTGCAAATTTCCAAACATAGATCAATTTGTTATATGCCCTCTTTAATCAATGATTATGTGCCAGTTGATCTCGGGACTTAATTAGAAAACTTTGCCTTGGAGCAATGGTCTTACTGGGATAGGCAAGGTTAGCAGCGAAAGATTACACCCATGTACCTGAACACCTATAGGAAACATCACAGGATACCAGCTTGCATAAAATTGTCATTTTCATTTGTGGGACCTTTGGTTTGTAAATTGGCTACTGCGTATGCCTATATTAACAGTTTTTGCATTCAAAGTAATTCATATTTTGTGCTGCATTTTGAGACAATTCCAAGACAGGTGATAAACTCAAACGCAAATGTAACACTTGTCTTTTTGTTCATTTATTTCGACTTTGAGCAGAATTTATCTTTAGGCACATTATTTGGTATATTTAGTATTTTCTTTTTCAGATCAAAGTGTATGATGTTCTCCAGCTTAAAGTTGGCTAAGTGAAACTTGCTGCAAGGCCTCTACCAACACTGCTCTCTGTCCAACTACTTGGTTACAGACAGAGCAAAAAGCTGAGCAACTGGACTCATACTCTAACTAAATAATTCTCATAATTCTCCATGCCTGATGCTCAACTACTGATTCTGCTGGGAGACCCCAAGAAGGTCTCTTCATTGCTCAAAGGTGGGGACAAATTTATTCTGAGTCACTCTTCCAACACCTGTCTTGCCACCAAAAGAACAAGGAAGTGAGGCTGCTCTCAGACAACATTCCTTGTGATTATACATTGGAAGGCAGATGACATACAATAACAGTCTGGTTAAGAATGGGATCTGCATCTTTCTGCCTCATAACGCCTCAATTTGGTGCTCCACACCACATTGCCCCAAGCCTACACTGATATGTGCCTGGAGAACTATACTCAGATATTAGAAGATAAGTGCTGAAGCAGCTATCTGATCTTTAAGATGTCAACAGTCTTTCCAAGAAAATGTGATAATCATCTTTGAAATTCTTGAATTGTAGTACAACCAAGAAAAAGGAACTCCGAGTCAGGTATCAATTGACATGCTCTTAGTTTTAATCATATTGATAAGGAAATTTAATGTAAACATATAAGACCAATTAAATACTTATGTGCTAAATGTCCACTTTTCCCCAAAACTCTTATGCTATTTTGAATTGGGTTTGTTGCAAAAGATACTCAATTTCTGAAAGAAATTGTCATTGGCTGATAGAGAGAGTAATTGGTCAGAAAACTACAAAGACAATGTACAGTTACCTTTTTCTGTTCAAATAGCACAGAATATTCCCTTTGCAAATTTCATAGAGATTTTCAACAAAGGCATATATTACCATTTTACTCCTGTTAAATGCTACTCTGTAAACTGATGTATTTTTCCACCAACAAACGTTGCAATTGTCATGATAAAAAGGCCAACAATTCAGGCTCTAATAAAAAGTTACTGGGACAGGCAGCTTGAACTCTATTGAAAAAGGAAACTATGGGAACACAGTTCCAAAGGGCAAGTGCCCTACTGAAATTTCTTTTAGCATTCAAGATTCATTCATTTTGCGCGCATGTGCAGATGTGTCTAATTACATATGACAACAGTTGTAATAGGTCACTTAATTATCAAAGATGCACTTTTTCCAGGGTTGTGAAATGCAAATAGTCACAAAACAGAGGCCCAGTATCCAATGTGTTAGTCACATTTCAAAACTCTTGATTCAGGAATTAGCCCCTTGGATTGCAAAACTGCCAATGACACTCCAATAGTTAAGAACAGGTAAAAAGATAAATGAGGAATTACAGGTTTGTTAGTCTAATGTCAGTCATCAGGAAGTTACTAGAATCTAGGGACAGAGTGACTGATAACTTGGATAAAAATGAGCTGATCAAAGAGAGCCATGAATCTGTAAATGGTAAGTCATGGATAATGCCCCAGTTGAATTTTTTTGAGGAGGTAACTGACATGGCAGAAAAGAGTGTTTCTCGTGTCCTAGGCCCAAATATCTTCAGCTGCTTCATCAATGAAGATTCAACCACACAAGTGCCAGGTAATGACCATTTCCAACAAGACAGAGATTCTAAGTTTCTCCCCTCAACATTCAATGGCATCACCATCGCTGAATCCCCCACCATCAACATTCCAGGGTTAGTATTGACCAGAAACTTAACTGGACTCGTTATATAAATATCGTGGCAAGAGCAGGTCAGAGGCTGGGAATTCTGTGGTGAGTAACTCACCTCCCAATTCCCCAAAGTCTGTCTACTATATACAAGGCACAAATCAAGAGTGTGATGGAACACTCTCCACTTTCCTGAATGAGTGTGGCTCAAACAACACTCTAGAATCTCAACACCATCCAGGACAAAGAGGCCTGCTTGATCGGCACCCCATCCGCCAACTTAAACATTAATTCTCTCCGCCACAATGCACGGTGTTAGCAGTGCATACCATCTACAAGGTGCACTGCAGAAACTCACCAAGGGTCCTCTGACAGCAGCTTCTAAACCAGCAACTTCTACCACCAAGAAGGACAAGGGTAGCAGATGCATGGGAACACCACCACCTGTAAGTTCCCCTCCAAGCCACACACTGTTCTGACTTAGAACCGTATTGCCATTCCTTTACTAGGACAAAATCCTGCAACTCCCTTCCTAACATCACTATGGGTGTACCTACACCAGATGGACTGCAGCAGTTCAAGAAGGTGGCTTATCACCACCTTCACAAGGTTAATTAGGGATGAACCTGAAATACTAGCCTCGCCAATAACACTCACATCCCATGAAAGAATAAAGAAAAAAATTATATGTATTTCCAGTAGGCAATCAATAAGGCACCACACGTAAGGAGCGAGTGGAATTGGAAACAATCTATTGACTTGGATTGGGAATTGGTTAGGAGATAGGAGACAGAGAATATGAAGATTGGGTATGTAGACAAATTGGCAATATGTGACTAGTGGTGTCCCCAGGGATCTGTTACGAAGCAGTTGCTTTTCACCATATTTTTAAGTTACTTGGATAAAGGAGAGCAGTATATCCAAGTTTGCTGATAACACGAAGTTAGGTGGCATAGTAAACATTGCAGCTGAGTGCAGAAAGTTGTAAGGGTACATTGATAAGTTAACTGAGCAGGCAAATATTAGTACGCAGGTACAGCAAGTAATTAAGAAGGCTAATGGAATGCTATCCTTTATTACGAGAGGGATTGAACATAAAAGTAAAGCTAAAAGCAAAATATTGCGGATGCTGGAAATCTTAAACAAAAACAGAAAATGCTGGAAAAACTCAGGTCTGACAGCATCTGTGGAGAGAGAAACAGAATTGACGTTTCGAGTCCGTATGACGTTATGTTATGCTTCAGCTATACAGGGCATTGGTGAGACCGCACCTAGAATACTGTGTGCAGTTTTGGTCTGCTTATTTAAGGAAGGATGTAAATGCCTTGGAGGCAGTTCAAAGGAGGTTTAATAGATTGACACCTGGAATGAGTGGGTTGTCTTATGAGGAAAGATTGGACAGTCTGGGTTCATTTCCACTGGAGTTTAGAACAGTGAGGGGTGATTTGATTGAAGTATACAAGATCCTGAACGGCCTTGACAAGGTGGATGTTGAAAGGATGTTTCCTCTTTTGGGTGAGTCCAGAACTAGGGGGCACTGTTTTAAAATTAGGGGTCACCCTTTTAGGACAGAGATGAGGAGAATTTTTTTCTCTGAGAGTTGTGCGACCTTGGAACTCTCTGCCTCAGAGTTTAAGTGATTAAAGGATTTGATAGGGTAGATAGAAGAATATTCCTCTGCTGGCGAGGTCCAGAACAAGGAAGCATGATGTTGAAATTAGAGTTAGGCCATTGAGGGGTGATGTCAGAAAACTCTTCTCACAAAGGATAGTGGAAATCTGGAACTCTCCTCCCTGAGAAGCTGCAGGGGCTAGGTCAATTGAAAATACCAAAACTGTGATTGAGATTTTTGTTAGGAAAGAGTATTAAGGCTTGCAGAACCAAAGCAAATAGATGGAGTTAAGATACAAATCAACCATGATCTCTCAGAATGACAGACCAGGCTCAAAGACTGCCTGGACTACTCCTGTCACTATCTTCCTATAATCTCAGCTGCATTTACTGAAGGCGGTTTAAGCAGTATCTCCCAGCAATAGGGAAGGAACATTCAGTCCTAGATGCCTGGAATATTTGGAGCAGTTAAGGAGCAGAACAGGCTGTGTATTCGTGCTCAAGGCAGTAAAGATGTCAGACCAGTTGGATGAAAGAGGATACATAAAAAAATGCCCAAAATTGTCAAAAATAGATTTGGCAAGGATCTTATATGAACACAAATGATATTCTGGAATTCTAACTGTAAGCAAGTTAACATTAATAGAATTAGTTGCCAATGGGATATGTTGGGAACAGTAAGTTCTGGGTGGAATTTTCTGAGCTGGTGGCAGGCGTGATAGGTGGCGTGCGTGGAAAATATGGTGGGACCCACTTCACGACGGCGTGAAGGCAGGTCGCGATCTTCCGCCAACAGTTGGCAGGGAGCTAATTGTAATACATTAGCACATAATTAAAAGGCCATCCCGCCAGGCACTTGGAACCCCGCCGTATCATCCATCTACGTCGGTGGGAAAGCACACCAACGTGTTTCACAACAGCACGCAGGCGACATGCACTTGGCAGCCTTCACTTTGAGGGAACTGAGGTGAGTGAGCAGCAGCGTTCTCCACAGCTCACCTGTTGTTTACAGGACTCAGGGACGCCGGGGGGCAGGGGGAACTGATGCCTGGCCCGGCAGGCAACTGCTGAGGTGTGGGGGCGGTGGTGGGGGGTATCTGGGTCCTTGGTGGTGACGACAACGGGGATGAGGCTCTCGCACTGGCTAGATGACGCAGGCGCGCTCGGGAGGCCCTCAAAGCTGCCAGATTTGTGGAGGGTGATGGCAACATGCAGTGAGGTGTCCCCGTAGATCCTCACATCACAGTTCACTTCAGTCTGGCTTATCTCAGTGCCAATACCCTCTGAGGGAATGCTCCTGTCATGGAGATGCAGTGGACGCCCTAATAGTCACTCGATCACAGGAGGATGATGACAACATGCAGTGAGGACACTCCATAGATCTTCACAGAGCCTCTGAGATTGCCTGACTCCTGTCTGGCCGAGGGCAGCTCGCTTGTGCTCCATAATCAGGGCCATCTCAGAGACGCAGCCATGAAACTTTAGATGCATCTGATGCTGTGTCCGCCTTCAGCATCTCAACCCTTCAGGAGTTGGTGCACAGCATCACTGGTCGCAGATGCTGGTGTGATGGGGGCCAGCCCCACCTTAAAGGTGTTGAGAGCACACAGAGAGAATAATGGAACCCTGTGGTGCCTGCCCACTACATTCTGGCAGCAATGACCAACGCCACCAAGGTGCAGGCATCAGTAATGTTTCCAGGGAGCGGCTGGACCATCAATGCGGTCTGAAGGCCGCACAGAGCACAGGGAAAAGGTCTTGGACTGAGACACCTGCCTTTTATCTTGTGGAGAAAGGTTTCACATCTGAGTGACAAGAACACTGCTCATCAGAACAAGGAGCCATTGGCAGGGAGACATTCTTGGGAGTTTATTTTCAATAGTGAACATTACGAACAAGTGATTAACACCTGTGCCCAGGCTGTGCAACTAATTCACCTTAACTTTCCTAATCCTGCCGCTACATCTTGGTGCTCCCTGGACATCCACAGCAGAGGTGGAGCCAGCCTGCTGACTGATCGCCCTGTCTGTGATGACTTTGGAGGACGTCCTCTGGAGGGCTAAGACTTGGAGGGCCCCGGCCTGCTTTTGGGGTCTTGCTGTGTGGCAATGGCACCCTCCTCGGCCTGTGAAGCTGGATCTGCAGAGGGCACAGGAAGAGGGCCGTCAGATAGGTTGGTCACTCCCAGAGTCACCTGGGTGGATGGCCCTGGAGAGTGCACCTGTTGATCCTCCTACCTATGAGTGCCTGAGGGCCCCTGGCTGACTCCGTGAGCGGAAGGGGTAGCTGGAGTGAGACTGAGCTGCTCAGCACCCCTTTCGCGTACACACTGTTGGAGGCCAACTATGGCATCAGCGGTGGAGTTAAGCCCGCACAGCAGTGCAGGAGCGATGTGCTGGACCAAGGTCTCCAATGGCAGCCACCATCCTGCCAGCGTTGACCTCGGTGCATTGCAATGCCAGCGCTATCACCTCAGACTGAAGGTGAACGGAATCCTCTATCGTGCCTTGCAATCTGAGGAATGCAGCAGACATCCCTTCCTGATATTCCCGAGCTTGCCTTTGCAGCTCCAGCAACTGTGACATGACCGAGTCCAGCGGCTCCTCATCTGTCTCTGACTCAGCAACGTTCTGGCCTCCAGCAGTCCTCCAAGTGCCGGGAACCTGGGAAGTCCTGCCTCCACCTGCTGTGGATGAGAAAGTGCGATGCACTCACCAGATTGTGGTCCCGAGGCTACTCTAAAGCTAGGTCCCACCGAGGTGTGTGTCTGCGTTGGTGGAGGATGTGGGTGAGCACTGTGACGGGACTTCAGGGAGGGTGTCTTCAGGTTCCTCTTCTGAGCTTTCTTTGGAGCTTGCTTGGAGGCCCTGGGTCATGGACTCTGTCTGCTGCTTCTCAGATGTGCCTGTGAAAGTAAGGGGAGATAATTAGTGCATGGCAGTGGCCTGTGAAAGAGGACGCATCACTCACAGCATGGTCATCTGATGGATGCTGCACTGCTGTATCCTCACTTGGTAGAGCACCACCGACTCACCGTCAGCACAGGACCGGCTCCGGTCATCGCCGGCCAGCTGGATGGCTCTGTTTTCAAATTCTGTGAACACTTTGAATTTCGGCACCCCTCCACCTGTCTGCGACCTTTCCCTCCTGTTGTGAACCAGTTTGTCCTGCATGGATAGAGATGGGGACAGTGTATCAGGACACCAGCCAGGCCAAATGATAAGAATGCCTGGCCTGTGTGGGTGGTGAGTGGTCCCATGGACAGGATGAGGACAATGATGGTGTGTGTGAGAGAGTGAATGATGATGTTTCTTGCACGGGCAGTGAGTGAGGGCCCTGTGGGTGTGTGATGGGTTTGTAAGTGTGAGAATTGGAAGTCCTTTAACTTCTCTCACTTCCTCCAAATAAAAGGTGTGGCTATGGGCACCCGCATGGGCCTCAGCTATGCCTGTCTCTTTATGGGGTATGTGGAACATTCCTTGTTCCAGTCCTACTCCGGCCCCCTCCCACAATTCTTTCTCTGGTACATCTCTCGTCGGAACTTGGAAAAATTTATTAAATTTGCTTCCAATCTCCACCCCTCCATCATTTTCACATGGTCCATCTCTGACACTTCCCTTCCCTTCCTTGACCTCTCTGTCTCAATTTCTGATGATAGACTGTCCACCAATATCCATTACAAGCCTACCGACTCCCACAGCTACCTCGCCTACAGCTCCTCACACCCCGCTTCCTGTAAGGACTCCATCCCATTCTCTCAGTTCCTTCGCCTCCGTCACATCTGTTCTGATGATGCTACCTTCAAAAACAGTTCCTCTGACATGTCCTCCTTCTTCCTTAACCGAGGTTTTCCACCCACGGTCGTTGACAGGGCCCTCAACCGTGTTCGGCCCATCTCCCGCGCATCTGCCCTCACGCCTTCTCCTCCCTCCCCCACCCCCTTTCCGTTTCTTCCCCATCCCTTTTGTTTTTTCCAATAATTTATTTAGATTTTTCTTTTCCCACCTATTTCCATTATTTTTAAATCTATAACTGTAATACCCTGTCGGTCTTTCCACCCCATCCCTACTAGAGCTGTACCTTGAGTGTCCTGCCATCCATTCTTAATTAGCACATTCTCTTAGATAATATCACCAACTTTAACACCTCTTTGTTCCTTTTGTCTGTGACATCTTTTGATTGATTATCTGCTCCTATCACTGCTTGCATGTCCCTACAACCACCCAGCCCCCCCCCAACTTCAACTTCTCTCCACCCACCCCCGCAACCCACCTTAAACCAGCTTATATTTCACCCCTCTCCTAACTTGACTCAGTTCTGCTGAAGGGTCATGAGGACTCGAAACGTCAACTCTTATCTTCTCCGCCGATGCTGCCAGACCTGCTGAGTTTTTCCAGGTAATTCTGTTTTTGTAAAAGAGTGACTTACTCTGGTGAAACGGAGAAGATCACTCATCCTTTTGCAGCACTGGGTGACTGTCCTCTTCTTAAGGGTGTTGGCGCTGACCACCGCTGCCACCGCCTCCCAAGCCGGGTTGGTGACATTACTACCCACCCTGTGGCCAGAGCGGGGGTAGAGCACATTCCGGCTGGCCTCCATGGCATCCAGCAGTCATTCATGGGACCCGTCGTTGAAGCGGGGGGCTGCAGTCTTTTTACCTTTGCAGGCCATGTCTCCCAGACAGTGGTGGTGAGCTGGTGGCGATGAGACCTTTGATAGCAGCTGCCTTCTAAAGATGACCCCTATTCAGTTGAACTGATCTTAAAGTGACAGTCATCACAGCCACAAAATTAGGAAGTATGTTTACTGGGAAGAACAAGTTTGGGATGAGAAATGCCTGAGGCATCCTGGGTGTGTGCAAATTGGCTACTGCATTTGCCTATATTAACAACTACTGAACCTCAAAGTAATTTCTTTTTCTGTGAAGCAATTTAAAGCACTTCTGAGTGATGTGATAAGTGCTACACAAATGCAACTGTCTTATTTTGTTCATTCGTCCATAATTTTAGAAAGATTTGTTTTTAGGCACATTATCATTTGGTATTCTATGCCTTTTACTTTTCAGATAATGGCATATAATGTTCTCCAGCCTAAAATTATACGTGTTAGATGGCCTCTAGCAACATGGATCTCCAATCAACTACTTGGGCACAGATGACGTACAAAGCTGGAGAATCTGCCTCTCATATTCTAACCAGCAGAGAGGTTAAGGGGGTTCAGGCACCCAATTTTTTGGTAAAGTGAGCAGAGTGTAGTAAAGATATAAAAAGGCAATGCTAAACCTATACAAAATTAGAATATTGTGTTCAGTTTTGGGGTGTCTTACTTTAGGAAGAATGTCAAGGGAAATAATAGGTAGAATGTGATCACACTAGAAAGGGTACAGAGGGTATTTACAAGAACTGGAGAATATTAGCTATGAAGAAAGATTTGATTAGCTACGGTTGTCTTCTTTGCAGGCCAAGACGAGGTTTAATTGAGGCGTATGAAATTATGAGGGGTCTAGTTGGAGTCGATAGGAAGAACCTATTTCCCTTAGCAGAGAGGTTAGTAACCAGAGGGCATAGATTTAAAGTAATTAGTAGAAGGATTAGAGGGGAGTTGAGAATTATTTTCACCCAGCGGGTGGTGGGGTCTGGAACTCACTACCTGAAATGGTGATAGAGGCTGAAACCCTCTTTTCATTTAAACGAAGTACTTGGATATGCATGATGTGCCATAACATTCCAGGCTATGGACCAAAAGCTGGAAGTGGAATCAGGCTGGATAGCTCTTCTTTGGCCGGCACAGACACGATGGGTTGAATGGCTTCAGTCTGTGCTGTAAATTTCAATGATTCTATGAATAGAGACATCACAGAATCAAATCATAAGATGCTAACTTTAGGCTTTAGTTATGAGGAAGGACTAGAGAAGCTGGGGTAAAGACAGAAAATGTTGGAAATACTGAGCAGGTCTGGAACCTTAGTGGAAAGAGAAAATTCATAACAGCTTTTAAAAAGAATGTGGATGAATATTTGAAAAATATTTGAGAAAGTACAGGGGAATGGGGCTAAGTGGATAACTCAATCAAAGCACTTAAATGAAAAAAAATGGTCTCCTTGGTGCAATAAAATTCTATGAACCCATATTTCCGTTGACAAATACAAAAACTATCCTACTTCTCAATGCTGGATCTTTTGTGTTAATTATTGTAGAAGTTTGTTCATTAGTAATGACTTTCAATTAATAAGGGTCTTTTGTAGAAAAACATCAAGATGCTTTAAAGAGGAGAACAATATACGGAATTAATCATGTAAGCGGTTTTGTTGAAAAGTCTTTATTTGCCAATATAAAATTATTTGCTGATATTACACGAGATGGTAAACAGTATGACAGATTTATTTGGTGTGGAGATTATATTTGGTGTGGATTCACAATTTATAAGACTTCTGTTTTAGACTCGGACTTGACCAAATTTAGGAGCAATATGTTGATGGAATGGCCACATTAAGAGTTATCTGTTTTTTTCAAGTCCTGGAGGCGGTCAGAAAATGTTTGGGAAATGGCTAGTAGTCCTAGAACTCATTCCCTTAAAAATGTTAAACTGTTTGGAGTGGACAATGGAAGTAGACATCAAACAACAAAAAACATCTGCAACCAGCACATGTCCTAAAAGACAGTTCAGTAACTGTTTTTGATTCACAGCACACACCCTGTTTAATACAATTTTGGCTATTTAAGCAGGTTACTGTAGAATCAGATTTTCAACGATTTTATTCGAAGATCAATGAAACCTAAAATAGTAGTGTGAATGACTAAGGATTCTGAACTGTTGCATCATAACACTAAACCACAAGCCTGAAACAGATAGTCTTTGTTTTTAAAACAACAAGATATTTACTGTCATTCACCTTATTTCTGGGCCTCCTCATTATACAAGACCTACAAATTTGATGTCAAATTCAGAAGTGTTCTGAAACAAGCTGAATGTCTCTCATGTAATTTTCACCAACAACCACTTGAGAAAGGATTGTCATCTTTCCTTGGTTAGAAAACCAACTTGCTTAGTTGGCGTATGGATATTTCCACAGATTCATTATGAAATTTTTTTCAAAATGCCACCTCATATAAGATATTTCATTTCATTTCTATTCCTTTCTCCATGAGATCACTCTTCATAATCATCAGGGTCATTCAGCTGACACTGGGTGTAAAACAATCAGAAACTGGCTGGTGTAAAAATTCAGTAAATCAAAAAATTTGGCCAAGTTTCCTTTCCTGAATGAAGTATCTTTAATGGGGGGATGTTTACTGCCTACCTGTTACTGTTGTGTGCATTATCACTATGCGCATGCTGTGCGTATGCCTGAGGTACTCTATACTTAAATTGTTCCCCTTAAACTTATCTCCTTTAAAGATAGCAAAACATGGATAAATGTACTTTGGCTATGGTTCCAAAGTGCCTGCAGTGAAAGGTTCAAGTTCAATTATAACAGGTGGAAAGTTGGAACCTGAGTTTGGAACGGTAAACAGCATTGCCTGCGCATAATGTATTTGGCTAATATTGTATTTGGCTAATATTGATTAAATATCAAATGATAAACATTCATCATGACGCAAGCATCTCAAGAGATGACTTATCTAATTGGCGATTTCTAAAATGGCAAATTTTAAATTTGCTACCAATAATTTCTCTACCTACCTTGAATGTCATCATTAAAAGTGAGGTACTTATTACGGTACTTGTTAAGAAGGCGAAAAGCATTGGAGTTTGCAAAATCTTCAAACTGAATGAGGCAGTTCATTCCATATCTATAATCCAATGAAATCAACGGATAACCAGTTAAAAATAGAACACAATAATTAAACAAACCAACTGTTAAGACTACATCCTTATCTGTATTCAGACACTAAGGATGCAAAAGATGCAAGGTATTATTACTGTTGCCTATTTTGAATGTGATACAGGCACAATTGCTCAAAAGGCTTTCTTCTGTGCTGCATGTTCCATGTTTCTATGAAACAGGGAGGGATAGATACAGAATACTTCACTATTTTTTTTAAATGCTTGTGATGGGCTTCACACAAGTGGTTTCATCAGTGACATTTCATTAGTGACAATTCACCAGTGATTCTACGGTTGTGTGATTGTATGCTGAGCATTGAGCTTGTGTTTTAAATTCCGTCCTGGAACACTATGTGCTGCTTATAACTTTATTTTCATATTTGATTAATTATAGATTTCATATTTCAAATATTTTGGCCAGTGAAATCACTCCGAAACAAAACAATTATATTTGGCTGCAGAGCCCACCATGACTAATGTGCTGTTAATATATTATCGTCTACAGATAGCTCTGACTCCAAGTAATCCTAATTTATTTCCCTTATTTCCTACTTATCATAGTAAATTATTGCCAGGTAGATGTTTCCACTTAACTGACTTATTGCTACGAAAGAAATGTTGCCAAAGATTTTCATTGTGCACTCATCAGGACAAACACAAGAATGCCAAATTTCAGATGGTCAATTAATACAAAGGAGAAAAGGGCGTTGATTGGTTGGCAAGCCACCTCTGATTGGCGAGGTGTTGTCATGGAGAAAGCATCTGGGAACTACAGGCTCCCCAAACTCCCAGATAATTCAAAAAGGGCGCAAAGTTCGAACATATTCCTTTTGTTTGTAGAGAACACCTCCCTGTGTATGAACGAATGGCGCTTTTAGCAACTATAAATGAGCCAAGTTACAAGCTCAACTGATTATCTTAAATTGGTTGTTAGTGTAGTTATTAGCACACTCAGGATTGTTTAGCAAGTACTGCCCAATCACGGAATCACATTTTGTTTTGGGTTTTGCAAGCGCCAATTGGTTACAGTCTACATATGAATATACGAAATAGGAGCAGAAGTAGGCCACTCGGCCCCTCGAGCCTGCTCCGTCATTCAATAAGATCTTAGCTGATCTGATTGTGTTTCAAGTTCTACGTTCCCATCTACCCCAATAACTTTTGATTCCCTTGCCTAACAAGAATCTATCCATCTCTGTCGTAAAAATATTCAGCAACTCCGCTCCCACTGCCTCTTCTGAGGCAAAGTGATCCAAAGTCATACAACCCTCAGAAAAAAAGTTCTCCTCATCTCTATCCTATAAGGACAACCCCTAATTTTAAAACCATGCCCCCTAGTTCTGCACTTACCCACAAGAGGAATCATCCTTTCCACGTCCAGCTTGTCAAGACCATTCAGGATTTTATATACTTCAATCAAGTCACCCCTCACTTTTCTAAACTCCAGTCTGTACTCTTTTGATTACGAACAACCAAGGTAACATACTGTTTGATTCGATCAGCCAATTGCTGGGATAACACTGTACCTGGCATCACACCGCCACTGAAATTTTTACATGACTTTGCTAAATTATGATGTAGGCAGAACATCTTTTTGGACTGACTGCAGCATCCTGTTAATGGAAAGTACCATTCATGTACCACTGCATAGCAGCAGCGTGATATGGCTTGCTTACCCCGTTGTTCAAATTTTTCACAGATACTTTGCCTTTCCAGGGTAATTTGAGGTAGACTGGGCATGTTTCATGTCTGAAGGTGGTGGTCTTTGGCCCATTTGCGAGTTTGCGTGATACACAACAATGATCTGATCAGGGTAGCAGTTGTCCCACAGGATAGCTTTGCTGCACGTTATTTCTGCTTGTAAAGCAAGAAAATGGCTAGGGCCCTATTTACAAGATTTCTAATAAGGCCAATCTTATAGGGATGGGCAATAAATGCTGTCCTAGCCAGCGACACTAACATCCCATGACAGAATAAAAAAGTGTGGAACAATACGAATCCCAACATGTATATTGCATGGTGAAGGTCGGCTTAAAGTGGACAGTAATGGAGAACCCATAAGCGGATTTCTCAACTAACATGTCGAGGAAAGGTTAGTTTGCTCCATCTCAAAAGTGAATTTAAGGTAAGGAAATCCTTGCACGTGGCTGCAGTTTCAAAGATCGTAAACATATTGTCTACGTATTGGAAATCAACACAGGGTAGGAGGTTAGGGCTTATTCCATCAAAAACATATTTCTCACGAAAGCTGATAAAAATGTTAGTGAGTGCTGGACCTAGAGGGGATCCTACAGCTACACCATCTATTTGGGCATACATGGTGTCAGTAAAACTGAACTCGACTGCACGAGTTGCTAAGTTCATAACTTCAGCCAGCCCACACTTGGAAAAACCAAAACACAATGTCCACTGTTAGGTATGATTCTGCGACTGGGCAGCACTTACTGAATAATATCCGGAAGCCTATTGTTTGTCATTACTTTCTTCATGGCAATACCTTGGCCAATCCAATTGGCCAAGTAATCAACATCCTTTTCTCCTGTAGTATAAATTGTTGTGATTATTTGAAATTTGACATTCTTTGGTCTAATGAGTGCAAGGTGAAAAGTTTCAGCCAAATGTCTCTCTTTTCACTAATATTCTGTAAGTTCTATACTACCAGGTGACTGTTTAACTGATTTAGTCATCAACTGTGTTAGGATCCCAGCTGATGTTATAACTGGACAAGTCAGATCCCAGAGTGAAACCTGGCTTAATAGGTCCTGACTTTTGTCTGAAACCATGGAGGGAAGTTACTGAACAAATTCACAGGAGTCTGGTGATAAACTTTTAATACAAAGAATAAAACATTTATTAATGGAGAAAAATGAAGTACATTACAGCAGACAAAGTGGTTGGAAAAATCTCAATACAAACACAAGGAAATGATTCAAGTATTCACCATTCCTTCACCCCAGCTATATCTTTGCAGACACATACAAATTCGGAAAAGACAAAACAATTTACCATATCTATTTTATACTCTAATATTCATGGTAAGTATGATGTGAATTAACTGTGGTCAAACACACACAAAAATAAATGACAGATGCGACTAAAGCAGATTCTATGGATTTCTTAACAACCCACCGAGCCGCTTGTCACACTGAGAGCTAACTGGTCTCACTGAAACTTTGACTTTCTCATAAGGGTTTCCAATCTCCACGTTTGAAGAACTTGCCTTGGAATTATCGCCAAATATCACTCCTACTTAGATGGCTTCAACAAGAATCCACCTCCAGGGTTTCGATCTCGCCTTCTGAGATTCCTTTCCCTTGGATCTCCAAGTATATTCACGTTTCACCTTCCAAGCACACTTTCAGATCTTTGGCCGTGCCAAGCAGAACACTACTGCTCCAAAAGGGTACCTTTGCTCCTATGGCCCACAGCATGAAGTCACCAATTTTTGGCTGCCCTTTCTGATCTTCTGGGCTTCTCTCGAGCCCACTTTACTTCAAGTCTGCTCCCCGCAGCTATTTCTTTAACTCGGAGCTTTTTTCTCTGCTCTTGGCATTTATCTCGACTCAATGGCTCTTTCCCTGTCTTTGTCAATGTCAGGGACTTTCTTCTGGGACCTCTTTCAGTCCCACTCCCTGGTTTAGGATATTATTCTTGATTTGGGGCCTTCTCCCTGTCCCCCTCCCCAGGTCCTGCTCCCAGGGACACCTTCTCTCTTATGACGCTCCGGTTCCAGGTCACCTCACCTGCAGTTTCGTGCTGTTTCACTTCTCTTCTTCCTTTCTTTCTGCGCATGTGCACAGATCTGGTTCCCGGCCTGAAGATGTGAAAACAAATGAACTGTGCACATGCAGTCATTTCCTAGCCGGCACATGCGCAGAAGGCCTGAGGCCCGCTGGGAACTGGAGTTTCCAGCCTCCGACTGCCGATCTAAAGCTAAGGTAAGTTTTTGGGATTCCTAACAACTGTTTTAGAGTGATAAGGGGAGATAATGAACAGAATTCTACCATCAGACAAAGATGTCAGGAGGCTACTTGCTGTTTGTTACACTGGACTGGCAACTATAAATCTTAAAGTAGGCAAGGTTTAATGGAGGATTTAAATGATTAAACAGAAGTTTGGCTTTCTTTTTTAATGCCCATTCTATATTCTACAGAAAGAAAAAAAAATCTTTGATATTGGTATAATTACTTTGTTGAGTTCTGCAACCATATCTGACAAGTTTTAGATTCTCTGTTACTTAGTACATAAAGTCACTACAGCACAAAACGAGGCCATGCGGCCCATTGGGTCTATGCCAGCTCTCCATAGAACAATCCAGTCAATTGCATTCCCCCGCTCTATCTCCCTAGCCCTGTATGTTTACTTCCCTCAAGTGCCCATCCAATTTCCTTTTAAAATCATTGATCATCTCTCCTTATACCGCCCTTGTGCGCAGCAGGTTCCAGGTTATTGCCACTTGCTGCGCAAAAAAATTCTTCCTCACATTCCTTCTGCATCTCTTGGGCAAAACAAATCCGTGTCCTCTAGTCCTAGCCAACAGGAACAGCTTTTCTTTGTCTACCTTATCTAAACCTGTTATCATCTTGTACACATCCATCAAATCTCCCCTCAATTTCCTTTTCTCCAATGAGGACAACTCCAGCTTCTCCAACCGAACATGGTAGCTAAAACCCCTCGTCTCTGGAACTATTCTGGGAAATCTCTTTAGCCTCTCAAGGATCCTCATATCCTTCCTAAAGCGCGGTGACATGATCCGCATGATAGAAAAATAATATTCTCGGATTCAGGAAAGGCTATTTGCTTTAGGCTATAATGAAGTGTGGCAGGAACTTCTGGTTAGAAACTGAGAATTCTCAAAGTTGTTTTTTTCCCTTTTTATCACCCTTCTCCAACAAAGTCACAGGCCATGAGTCATTGTCCCAATAGTTGCTAAAATAATGCTGAAATTGGCAATTGCTTTAATTTATAATGGCAACATCCATCTTATGAAAGGCTTAATTTGTAGCCTTTAGCTTTTTAAAACAATTGCACAGCACTGCATTCGACATCCAGGAAATATACAAAATATCATTTAAAAAGAACTGCTGGAGATTGTCCAACTTTCATGTAATTCTTGGATTCTCATACCTAATTAGGAAAATCATCTACAAAAGGGTACAAACTGAATTACTAGCTAGTTTGGTGTCACAATAGAAAAACTTGATGACAGAAATTATACCAAGGCAAAATTAAGGAATAAATTTGATGCACATTTTAACCAACAGACGTTGTCATCTAAAAGTTATAAGGGGAGTTTGCGATCAACAGCCAAAGATAATGGGCTTTGGTCTTCCCAATGTTGACTGCAAGTTAAGACTTATCCAAGGTCATCTGTTGCACAAGCAGCACATCATTGCCGAGACAGTCAAAGGTTGAAGAGAGATGGTGGAAAGCCTGGGATTGCTGGGAGCCTGCAGATGAAAGAGGAGTGGTCGAAGAAGGAAACCTTGGAACAATGTCAGAGTTGAGTTTGCAATTGCTGAGTGGAACCATGAAACAGCAGCAACATGAAGTACACAACAGAAAAGAGATGCTGGAGGAGGTCAACAGTGTAAAATGCTGTGCAAGAAGGAACAAAGAGGGACAAGGGTCCATAGGCATGATCACATGAGCATACTGAACATGCTGTCATTAGGGAAACTTTGGTGCTGAGAGCAGGGTTGAAGCTGAACTCAAAAGTTTCAAACAGGCTGCTGCAGAAAAGATGGGCATGTGGCTGGGAGGTGACATCCATGTCAGGCACTTTAGAGAGAAAAGAGAAGTTGAAAACAAAATGATAATTAGTGTTGCGGCATTGGTGGGGGTGGGTGCTGATGTTGGTGGTGGGAAGAGGTCAAAATAACAGATAAAATGGATAAAGGCATTGACTGGACAGGATTGGAGTGGGAAGTTAAATGGACTATTGCTCTTTAGTGCTGAGGAGACCAAGTCAATAGCTTTGCTGATGCATTAACATCAAAACTCTTCTCAATAGGGAAAGAAAGCTCTTTTGAGCTACGCTTAACACTAACTTTGAAATCACGGGCTAGATCTTATGGGGGTGGGGTTCTTGCCCCCACTAAGCTGGCTTGTCCCGGAGCCATTTAATGGCAGTCCAGCTGTTAATTGGCTTGAGGCAAAACTTCCATTCCCAGCTGGGAAGGAAGTCCGGCCTCTGAGGACAGATGGCCAAACAAATTGCCTGCAGCTCTTTGGCTCCAGTAACAGCACCAGGAGCTATAGCTACTGCTGGGACTGCATTCAGTCCTCAACGGTGATCATCAATGGAGCCGGATGCAAAGAGAAGTGCAGCGGTGCGTATCGCTGGAGCCAGGATGGCAGTCCTGGCAACAGGCCAAGTGAGATGGGGGGGCCTGGCATGGACAGGGCGGCAGGGGGGATTTGTGGGAAGACCTTGAGTGGGGGAGGTGGCCTTCTGATGGGCCGTTCCCCCTTGACTGGCCACCAGCCCAAGCAGTGAAAATTGCTGGGGCTAAACACTTGGTGTGGACGTCTCCCACCAAGTTAACTCTTAAATGCTCCCAGACCTGTTGGGTATTTCCAGCATTTTTTTTTTATTTCAGATTTTCAGCAGCTGCAGTATTTTGCTTTTGTGTTACTGAAATGGATGACCATTTTGATCAATTCTGAATGTGTTGGTTATGGTAAGAATATTATTCAGGACACCAGGAGAACCCTAGTTTTCCCACAAACAGCGCCAAGAGATCTTCATGGTTGCATTTATTTGTGTTTCAACACTAGTGGGAACACTTCCTGCACACGTGCAGATACAGTGTCAGTCGCAGTGAATCAGTCTTGCAACTTGACAGACATCCTAAATTAAGTTCCGAGATGCATACTAAAGCTTGGTGTTAAGGAGTGAATTAAAACAGAATCATGTTAGGATCAACTGTTTCCCAAAATGTCTTGTTCATTTGTCAGTCATTATTATTATAATTCTCATCAGAAGTACATCAGGGTATTGCTTTTTAAATAGGATTTTTGGCAGATGCTATCAAAAGGATTTATTCTATCTTTTTATAAATGAATATATTCTTTATTAAATAAATAATGAACGAACAATAAGAAGTAAAAAAAAGTCATTACCCAACGTGGGATTTGAGACTATGCCTCTAGGCTTAGGAACCCCATTAACTACTAGGTGAGCTAGGTGGGAACTTCCTCCACAAAGCCTTTCCAGCTTGCTTCAGAAGGCTATTACTTAAATCTGCAATCACTACTTCCATTTTGTATATCTGTGATGCAGTGCAAATTCCATAAGTTTATCACCAATAATAAAGCAGAAATCAGACATGGGATTTGATGCTCTGAAGCCATGTGTGCACCTTTGATGCACCTGCAGCTGAATGGAAAGACATCTGGATCAGTTGCACATGTGCTTGTGGCTGTAGTCCAAGTGCACAAGTATAACCATTCCTAACCTTTGTGGTCAGCGGCAGGAGTTAGTGTTCTCCTTTATTATTGGGGATAAACTTGTTGAATTTACAATGCATTGCAGATATAAAAAATGGAAATAGCCATCTGTAGTCTACCCCATTGAAAGTCAGCAGTTTCTACCAGCTATGCTGCAGCCACTGGGGTAACACTCCTTAGGAGCACAAAGATAGGCAAAGGCACCTACAAGACAGACACAGAGGGAATGCACAAATTTATTATATGGAGTATTTGATGTGTTTATGGATAAAGTTGGTATGCAATGTCTGTTTTGTGGCATCTTTTATTTCAGGACTGTGGCCCAGAGGACACTATGATGATCCATAATAGAGGGATGGAAGGTAGGCAAGTGTTGAGTAATGGGGATCTCAGTTTTGGTCATGGGAATTGGAGTCTGATTATATGCTCATGGGCTACCCATCAGGAATGTGGATTTGCTGGCTGCCTCCTCCTCTTCCTTCTGAGGTGGTTGCCAAACCCTTGGTGGCAAGGACTACGTCCTTGCAGTGCAAGGTTGTGGAAGAGAGAACAGATCACCACGCATCAAGACACCCACTCCAGCGAGTACTGGAGGGCCCCTCCCACGCTCTCATTGTACCATGGCTCTCATCGTTGCAGCAGGAGTCATCAGTCAGATGTATAGTGAATGGCCCTGTCATTGAGCACTTTCTCTTCATTTCGGATTGAGATGAGAAATTACTCCATTAAAAGACTGTGAATCTTTGGAATTCTCTACCCTAGAGGGCTGTGGATGTTCCATCGTCGAATATATTTAATGCAGGGGTAGACAGATTTTTGGTCTCTCAGGGAATCAAGGGGTATGGGGAGCAGGTGGAAAAGTGGAGTTGAAGTCCAAGATCAACCATGATCATACTGAATGGCAGAGCAGGCTTGATGTGTCGTATGGTCTATTCCTGCTCCTCTTTCTTGTATTCTTGTTCTAGAGTAGCCAGTCTCTGATTCATTATGGTGGCTAGAGGAGTACTGGGACAGTAGACTGGCACAGGATGAAAGCATCATGACTTCACCAGTATGATGTTCTGGGTGTGGTTGCACCCAACTACGCGTTCAGAACCATTCACGGTTCTGATACATTTCACCATTGAGATGCAGTGACTGCAAAGTCACTTGTGTGCAGCGATTAGCTCCCTGCACCGTGGTGAAACTCGCTACCCTGACAAAGCCATGTGCTCACTCCCCCTGCTTCCTCTGTTTGGTGGAGAAAACAATGAAGTCCCATCTCCTGATGTACAAAGCCTCTCTAACCTCTAGGATGCAACAATGAATGGTGAACAGCAAGATATTAGCAATATCACCAGTTCCAGCCTGGAAGTACCTACTGGTGAAAAAGTTTGGGCCACGGTCAACTTGACAACTTCTGGCAACACTATCTTTTTTTATTTCACATCTCTTTTAAAGTATCTTTTGCCTGTTGATAGATGCCAATTTTTTACCCAGATTGGGCCTCCAAATACTGCCACCTTCCAACTTCACTGGGTATTGGCTTACCACTGCTATAACTTTTCATAGCCCTTTCCCAACTTTTGTGTAGAGCTCATAGTGTTATTCATCTGCCTAATGAAGGCAAGGAGAAGGCCCAAGATTGAAGTGAAATAATTTCAAGGGTTCTTGCTCATTTTTGGAACATGACAAAAGTTCTACTTAAATATCAGGTATGTGAAAACACTCTCTGAGATAAGTGAGTGGTGATTAAAACTTGACAGTCGAAAATATTTAGAGTTAAATAAAATGCAACTAAGGGTGCAAGTTGGGTAGATAAAAGCCTCAAGGCTTTTGTTCAATGGTAGAGGCTGAGGAATGAAAAACTCAGACCAAAAGTTAAATTCAAATGGGCCTCAAATGATAAATAAGATATTAAATAGAATGTAAAATATTAATTCTAAGCATTACCTCTGGCTAAACTACAATGTAGAGCTGGTAACTACTGACCCAGGTAAACAAATAATGCTGAATGTTTACTGTGTTTTTGCAGATTCTTACAAACTAGAAAGGCTTCTATGCAAGGATTGACCCAGCTGGGATGAATAATCTCCTTCATATGGTCTTGTTTCAGAAACATCAACAACTTGCATTTATCTAGCACCTTTAATTAAGTAAAACAAGACACTTCACATGAACATTATCATACAAAATTTGACACCAAGCCACATAAGATGATATTAGGACATGCTTGGTCAAAGAGGTAGATTTTAAGGAACATCGTAAAAGAGGAGGGGGGAGCTGGAGAGGGGGAGCGGGAGAGCACGAGAGAGAGAGGGAGAGCATGAGAGAGAGAGAGAGCACGAGAGAGAGAGAGCACACGAGAGAGAGCACGCGAGAGAGAGAGCACGTGAGAGAGAGAGCACGAGAGAGAGAGCACGAGAGAGAGAGCATCATGCAAGAGAGAAGTGTTTCGGGAGAAAATTCCACAGCTTGGGGCATGGGGCACCTTAAAACAAAGTGGCTTTGGAAGTTGCTACGACTTTTCTGGGAGTAGATGTAACGGTAGATAATTTGAAATCCTTGGCTGTGGCTAAACTGAGAAAGTTAGCAGATAAAGTGAAGGTAGAAATAAAAGCAGGATTTTGTAAGGATTATATGATTAAAGTAATTACCCAGAGTTTAGAATTAAAAGAGGAGACACCTGAAAAATATCACAGCTAGAGTTAACTAGGATTCAATTGGTTCAATAGATTGTCCTAAGCCCAACCATCTTCAGCTGCTTCATCAATGACCTTCCTTCCATCATAAGGTCAGAAGTGGGGATGTTCGCTGATGATTGCGCGATGTTCAGCACCATTTGTGACTCCTCAGCTACTGAAGCAGTCCACGTCCAAATGCAGCAAGACCTGGACAATATCCATGCTGGGCCTGACAAGTGTCAAGTAACATTCGTGCCACACTAGTGGCAGGCAATGACCATCTCCAACAGGAAAGAATCCAACCATCACCCCATGATGTTCAATGATGTTACCATCACTGAATCCCCCACTATCAACATCCTGGGGGTTACCATTGACCAGAAACTGAACTGGACTAGTCATATAAATACTGAGGCTACAAGAGCAGGTCAGAGGCTAGGAATCCTGTGATGAGTAACTCGCCTCCTGACACCCCAAAGCCTGCCCACCAACTCAAGGCACAAGTCAGAAGTATGATGGAATTCTCCCCACTTGCCTGGATGAGTGCAGCTCCCATAACACTGAAGAAGCTGGACACCGCCCAAGACAAAGCAACCTGCTTGATTGGCACCACATCCACAAACATTCACTCCCTCCACCACCAACACACAGTAGCAGCAGTGTGTACCATCTACAAGATGCACTGCAGGGATTCACTAAGGCTCCTTAGACAGCACCTTCCAAACCTACAGCCATACCACTTAGAAGGACAAGGGCAGCAGATAGATGGGAATGACACCACCTGGAAGTTCCCTTCCAAGTCACTCACCATTTTGACTTGGAAATATATTGCCGTTCCTTCACGGCAAGGGTCAAAATCCTGGAACTCCCTTCCTAACAGCACTATGGGTGTCCCTACACCACATAGACTGCAGTGGTTCAAGAAGGCAGCTCACCACCACCTTCTCAAGGGCAACAAGGGATGGGCAATAAATGCTGGCCCAGCCAGTGAAGCCCAGAACCCATGAATGAATAATAAAAAAAAAGAAATTGCAAATGGAACAGCTTGAACACGAAAAGGAACTGAAAAAAACTTGAACTGGAGGAAAAAGAGAAAGAGAGATGAGAAAACTTGAAAAGTAAAAAAGAAAGAGAAATGGAAATGCGAAAATTTGACCTTCAGAAAGAGAAATTAGCAAGTGAGGAAAGAAAGAAGGTACGATAAAAGGAATACCAGCTTAAAAAGCTGGAATTTTAAAAAAAAAGAGGCCCCGGATGCTGAAGGAAGTTTTGATAAAGATTAAACTGCCCCTAACCTAGAGCCCAGTGGGGACATGTACCAAAGTTTGAGGAAAGGGATGTAGAGGCATTTTTAATTTTGTTTAAGAAAGTAGCTAAGCAAATGAAACAGCCAAAAGGAAACTGGAAATTGCTCCTGCAAAATAGGTTGGTGGACAGAGCTCATGGGGTTTATGCTTTACTTTCAGAAGAGGTTTCTATGGATTATGATGTAGTAAAAAAGGCTATTCTTATTGCAAATCATTTGGTTCCTGATGCATACAGGCAGAAATTTCGAAACATAAGGAAACAGCCTGGGTAGACCTATATTGAATTTCTTTGACTGTTGGATGCAGGCATTAAAGGCATAGACAAGGTATGAAGCTCCTAGGGAAATAATTCTCCCGGAAGGACTTAAAAATTTGCTTCCTTCTGCAGTTAGAACCCATGTTGAAGACCAGAGGGTTGCAACAGCTAGACAGGCAGCTGATGATTATCAGCTGGTCCATAAATCCAAACCCTTCTTCCATTGCACCCACAAACCCAAGAAGGATAGAAGGTGAAAAGAAGATAAGTAACCATGGAAGAGAAGGCACAACTGGGAATGCCCCAGGAACTCCTCTTCAGAAAGGAAGGTGCTGAGGGTGTGAGTGATATTCAAAGGCCTAAGTGTTTCCACTGTAACAAAGTGGGGCACCTTCGTGCCAGTTGCTGGAAGCTGTGCGAGAAATCCATGAGACTAATTGGGGTATGTAAGGGCGATTCAGAAAAAGGAGCCCTGGCTGAAAATGCAACAGATCAAATTGTAGTGTTAACTACAGCTGTGAAACCGAGTGTGAACACTGTTGCGAGTTCAGGGGAGGTGAATAAGATCCATGATAATTATAAAGAACTCTTATCGTGAGGAAAAGTAACTCCTTATCTCTCAAATGAGAGGGTTAAATGTATAATTATATTAACAGATACAGCAGCCACTCAAACCCTTTTGCTGGGGAAAGCGATAACTTTTCCACCACAGAGTACATTATAAGCCAAAGTTTTAATAAGTGGCATTGGCGGGAAGTATATACCCATACCTTTGTACCGGGTGCACTTGGACTGTGCCCTAATGTCTAGGACAGTGACAGTAGGCGTTGTCCACAAGTTACCTGTAGACCGAGTTGACTTACTCCTGGGAAATGATTCAGCCAGAGCGAAGGTAGTAGATTCTCCCATAATTATGGAGAGCCCAAGTGAGGTTAAAGAGATGGAGCAATTACAGGAAAAGGTACCAGGACTTCTTACTTAGTGTGTGATGACCCGAGCAATGGTTAAGCAAAGTCCATTATTAGAAGTAAAAGCGATACCACAGACAGATATTTGGTTAGCCGAAACTTTCTTCAAAGACTTGGATTATCCGAAAGAGATGTTTAGTAAATCTTATCTAATCGAGGCTCAACAAGCCGATCTAAAGTTAGGTAAGATAGCACAATCAGCTCAAACTGAAGCTAAAGCTGAGGGAATTCCAGAATGTATTATGTTAAAAGGGGAATTCTACTGAGGAAGTGGAGACCTCCTCACAGACCTGCAGGTGAAGAGTGGACAGTTGTTCATCAGATAGTGGTACCGCCCAAATATCGTAAAAAGATATTACGAATAGCACATGAAATTCCTATGGCAGGACATGTAGGAATATAAAAAACTTAGGCACGGATATACCAAAATGTTTACTGGCCAGGTCTCCACAAGGACATGTTGCAGTTTTGTAAAACATGCCATAAGTGCCAGGTGATGGGGAAACCACAGCCTACAATCAAACTGGCACCCTTAATTCCCATACCAGTTTTTGAAGGACCGTTTAGTAGGGTATTAATAGATGGTGTGGGGCCATTACTGAATACGAAAGCAGGACACCAGTATATACTTACTATTATGGATATGACAATTCAATTTCCAGAGGCCATCCTTTTGAGAACATCATAGCTAAGGTCGTGATAGAGAAGTTAGCCCAACATTTTACTCGATATGGGTTACTGATGGAGATCCAGTTGGTTCAAGGTTCCAATTTTAAAATTTTTCAAAATGTAATGAGTAGTTTGGGTATAAAACAATTAAAGTCCACGGCATTTCACCCACAGACACAAGGAGCTTTAGAGAGGCACCATCAAACACTCAAAACAATGATTAAAGCATATTGTCATGAATATACCCATGACTGGGACAAAGGACTGGGCTTTCTTTTATCTGCGACCCAAGATTCACCAAATGAATCTACTGGTTTTTGTCCTTTTGAATTAATTCATGGACATGAGATAAGAGGTCCTCTGAAATTAATCAAGAAAAGTTTTTAGGACAGAGACACGAACCCTGTATGCTAGATTGTGTGTCTGTGTTCCAGGAACGGCTCACGGGACCCCGCAAAGTGGCTCAAGAACATCTTAAAATTTCACAAAGCAGATAAGTAAGCTGAGACTTGAGCATTTCAACCAGGGGATGAAGTGTTAGTGTTATTGCCTTTACAGGGGGAACCTCTGAAAGCACGGTTCAGTGCTCCATACAAGGTAATTAAGAAGGTTGGTAAAGTAAATTATTTGATAGACACCCCGGATGGTAGGAAAAAGAATCGGCTGTGTCATATCTATATGCTAAAATAATACCATTGTAGGGAGGAGGATAAGAAGGAGCAGCTATGTCAGGTAGTAAGGACAGTGAAGGACGAAAGAGGCAGTGAGAGTGAAGCAGAAGGAGACTTGGACAGTTCACAAATTGAGCCTCCTACTATCCGGTTAGCTAACACTGAAATATTAGGTCAGTTAGGCACCATATTCTCATACTTAGAGGTAGGACAACGAAATGATTTAGTGAGGTTAATTACGGAATTTAAAGGAATCTGTAGGAATATAGCCATGCATGATGTGGATGTAGGAAAATCTTCTCCTATAAAACAACATCCATAGCTTTTAAGTGTGGGGAAACAGGCTCAGGTGAAAGCCGAAATCCAACATATGTTGGAAAATCACTTGATTGAGCCTAGTCAAAGCAGTTGGAGTTCTCCCTTGGTACTAGTGCCTAAACCTGATGGGTCAACCAGATTCTGTATAGATTACTGAAAGGTTATTGCAGTAACAAAAACAGACCAATCCTTTGCTTAGAAGATTGTTTTGACAGAGTTAACAGTGCCATGTTCCTTCCTAAGATAGATTTATTTAAAGGACCTTTAACATCACAAGCTAGGGAGGTATTGGCTTTTGTCACGCCATATGGGCTACACCAATGCTGAATGATATCATTCGGGCTAAAAACTACTAAAGACAAATGAACCAAGTTATAAACAGTATTCCTAACTGTGTCGTTTACTTGGATGATGTACTGATTTACAGTAACACTTGGAAAGATTATTTAAAGCAGCATGAAGCCCTATTTAAACAAGTACAGTCAGCAGATCTTATAATAAATCTTGTTAAGAGTGAGTTCACAAAAGGGCAAGTAGCTTACTTAGGGCATACCGTAAGGCAAGAACAAGTCTTGCCAAGAACAATGAAAGTGCAGGTTTTGGTAGAATTCCCTATCCCTAAAACTTAGCGAGAAATAAGATTTTTGGGGATGTGTGGCTTCTATCGTAAGTTTATGCCAAACTTCAGCATAATAGCCGCTCCACTAACAGATTTATTGTAGAAGAAGGTGAAGGTGGTATGGTCAAGAGAGTGCCAGGCAGATTTTGAGAAGCTGAAGGTAATTGTAACTAATGAACCGTTGTTAGCTGCCCCTAACTTCACTAAATCCTTCAAGGTGGCAATCGATGCTAGTGACTTGGAGGTGGGTGCGGTCTTATTGTAAGATGACGAATTGGGCATAGAGATGCCTGTGGGGTACTTTTCTAAAAAAATTAAATTGGCATCAAAAGAGATACTCTACTGTAGAAAAGGAAACCCTGGGATTGTTACTAGCTCTTAAACATTTTGAGGTGTATGTCCATCATGGCTGTAAAGAGGCACTAATATATACTTGCCACAATCCCTTGACTTCTGTGGAAAAGTTTAAGATTCAGAATGCCAAACTGTTCTAATGGAGCTTGCTAATACAGCCTTATAACTTAAAGGTTGTTCATATTGCTGGGGAGGATAGTATGATTGCTGATGCGTTATCAAGAATGCAATTTTGTTAGAATTATCTGGAAATCAAGAAGATCAGAGAAAACTATAGGTTCTGTATAAGGAGTGATTGAGAATGAGCAAGTGCATGTTTGAACCTTATTACATGTTGTATATGTTTTTCCTATACACTTTGTAATGAAACGCATTTGGAAATGACGTTTCATTTCTGAAGGTGTGGAGGCACGTTAGGAATCCATATCTCCAAGAACTATATGCCTTTTAAAAAATTGGAAGGACACTGAATTACTGTCATGAGTTTTTTTTCTAAAAGGTTACAAGTTCACTTTCGTCTGTTAGCAAGCTGCTTTTTCCAAGAAATCACATGACTTCAGCTAAGTGACCAGCAAGGCACCTGGGGAGATAAGAGCTATTTTGTTCATTTGAGTTAAAATAAAACACTGCTGTTACCAGGCTGTGGACACTTGCTGATTGGCTGAAAAACACCTAACCTGGGAGAAGTTCTGTCTGAACATGTTTTTTGAACTGTGTGTGCCTTGGGAGCAAACTATGAAGGAAGATTGCTTGTCTTGCTTTCCCTCTGCATGTATTGCCTGCAGTCCAGAGTGGATGTTCACCTTCAATCAGAATAACTCCTCATCTCAGAATAACTTGTCTGCATTTGAAAGCCTGCAAAGCTGCGACAACTGAGAGTTAACAAAGACAGTGTTTCATTGAAGATCCTTTGGAAAGTACTTCCAGACAACTACTGTGTCATTGCGCGCAGGAATATCAAATAGACGTCACGACCTGTTCGAACTTTATCTTTTCATAAAAGAGTCCCCTTATGCCACCCTCTGCAGAGACCTTAATTGTCTTGTCCTTTGTTTTGTGTATGTATGCTTATGTGTTGGGATTTTAAAAGGGGTGAACCGTTACACTTCTGGATTACAAATTGCATGTTAGCCAGTCTTGCAACTTGTTTTCAAAAATAAGTTTTGTTTCATAATAAATCAACTATTCTGAGGTTATTGAAAGAAGCCTGGTTAAATATTTTATTCTGGGTCTATCAGCAGTGAAGGTAAACAATTGTCCATTTTAATGAGTGATTTAAATATTTATACTTCTGGTGTGACCTGTGGAGTAGTGGGGCTAGAGAAACTGCGCATTCCCCCCATCCTGATTGTAACAACACACACAACAGAGCTTTGGATGAACTCAAGCTTACAAAAGGGTTTAAGGTGGAAAGCCAACCAGGAGTGCATTGGAATAGTTGAATCTAGAGATAACAAAGTCATTGGTGAGGGTTTCGATGGCAGATGAACTGAGATGAGGCAGCAATGGGCACCATTAGAGAGATGGAAGGAGGTGATCTCAGTGGTGGAGAGAATATGGGGTCAGAAACTCAGCTCCGGGTAAAAGGACACAATGTTGCAAATAGTCTGGTTCAGCCCGAGGCAGTAACCAGGGAGAGGGAAGGAATTGTTAGCTAGGGAACAAGAGTTTTGGTGGGGATTTAAGACGGCCAATTCCGTCTTCCCCATATTTAATTGGAGGAAATTTCTGCTCAGTGAATACTGGATGTTGGACAATCAGCAGGATAAAGCAGAGGCAGTGGTAAGTTTGAGGGAGGTGATGGTGAGGTAGAGCCAGCAGCATTCGTGTGGAACTTGTTAGTTTTTGGGCGATGTTGCTGAGGGGCAGTATGTAGATGAGTAATAGGAAGGCTAGGACTAGGGCAAAGACTTGGGAGTCTCCAGAGGTAACAGTACGGGAGTGGTAAAGGAATCCATTACAGATGATTCTCTGGCTACAAATGGATAGATAGGAATGAAACCACGGGAGGGCAGTCTCACCCCATCAGCCAACAAAGGAAAAGCGATGGGAGGAGAAGGAGGAGGATGTGGTCAACCATATCAAAAGCTGCATACAGGTCAAGAAAGATGAGAGAGGATAGTTTGCCAAGCTTATAATAACAAATGTTGCAATTTGATGAGCAGCTGGTTCACAAATTTTATAGATTTTAAAAATTAAGAATAAGAAATTTAATAAGCAGATTTATGTTTAAATTGATCTCTTATTAGAGTGAAGAACTGCTCCAGCAACATTTCCCTTATTTTGCTGTACAAACGCCAGTTCATCAAACTCAACCCTATTAATCCTTGTGTGTGTTTCCTTCGCAACTTTAAAATGGTCTAGTTTTTTGTCACAGTTAGTAAAACTGAGTTCATTCATCTTCTTGGATACTGAACTATGAGAACCTATTTGCTTTTCTGATGTAACACACTATACTTTAAAGTAACATATTTTGACATGATTTCACAATAGTCTTGACGCATTTGTGCATCATGGAAAATTTGCATAAATGGGGACTGCCACCATTATATGAATCACAGTTAATTTCAGCAGGGAAAGAAATGAAGGGTTACATCATCTTACCTGTCTGTGACTGCTTGCATGAACTCATCAACCAATTCATCATACGCCTGCCCACGAACTCTCTTGTGTTTCAATCCAATATAAAGTGGGTCATTGAGGAGAGTCTGGAAAAGATTAGATCTTCTTAATCTATGCTTACCAATTTTTCTGTTATGCTCCAAATTTTGCCTTGTAATTAATTAGTCCTTGCATTTTTATATTTAAAAGAAATCTAAATCTAGTATATATTTTAAAAAATCCAGTTTCCTAAATTTGGGTTTTTGTCAAAACGATTTAAAGGTAACATCTTTCTACTTAGCAGCAAATAAATGGAAGACGAAATAAATGGAACACTGAATAAACTAGACCTCAGAAATTTCAATTTGTGTCTTTGCAATGTCTGGAATGTAAGTAGTTGAAAAAAGATAATTAAAACATTATTTTTTGGTTCTATAACAGTATTAATAGACATATTAGAAACATAATTAAAGCAATTAAGAGTAACATTCAAAATACCAAATAACCATTTGTTGGGGTTCTGAAAGTCATTCTCATTAATGAGTCTTTCATTTCAGCAGTGTGAAGTATAACAACTGGTAGGTGAAGCAGATTGAATTGCAACAGTTTTCAGCTGTGGCTGAGAAGAGAACATTACTTCAGGGGCTGGGAGAATTTTTAATATAAAATATTTCCCACAGTCAGAGTGTGTACCAAAAAAACCTATAATCTATTTCATACATATGAACACGATTCTTGTGGTCAAAACTGCTTTCTAATTAATTCAGGCTTACTGGTCATGTGGTTAGCAGAGATCAATCGCATTCCACAACAAGCAGAAAATATAATCAAGATTAAATAACTAACCACTTAAAAGTTGTAACCAGCAACTGAAGTAATTGTAAACATTTAAAAAATAAAATCAACTATTGGTTAAAGTTGAAGGCCCGGGTTTCAATTTATGAGTAAGCCAATCAGATGTGTCCACTGCAGAGGCCCACTCCATTCCAAGAAGTTGTTCTTTCAAATTTATTTGAATTCTTCAATGAAAGGGGAACTAGGAGAATTAAACAAAAGAAAAATTAGAGATGTTTGCATTTTTATCTAACTTTCATACTTGTCCAGCTGCATACAGAAAGCTCGCAGTATGGATGTTTCCGCTCAACAAAAGGAAACGTCCTCTTTGTGTGACTGAACAGGCCAATCTGCAACAGGCTTGTGAAGCTCTGAACTCTCCTAATCAATTAAGGGATAATGGAGCACCTTGCTTTACTGAAAGGAGATTTGGAACAGTGGGTGGGTAGCCTTGGGAGAAATATTTTACAATGGCTATTCGGTATTTCCTGGTGGTAAAGGAAAGAAACAGATTAAAAGCATAAACTCTTCCACCAGCAAAGAGACCTAACGTAAATGGGAGAGGGTGAGAGAGAAAAAATAAAAATTGGGGAACATGTGCGCATCCCGTGTCCACACCAACTGTCATTCTTATGCTGGCAGGTTGCGAGGTGTGGGTGTGTCCCATTTTGAAGTGGCAGTGCACAATTATCATATTTAAGTCAGGTCCCCCACAGTGCAGTTCTTAACAGCGCTCCTTGTAACCCAGGAAGGGCAGGGGTGTTTGCTCTCCCTTCTGCCTCTCAAAGCCTCTTTTTTCTATCATGATCAGCAACCTCCACTCCCCCACCACCTCCTACTGGGATCAGAAAATCTGGCTGGCTGTCAGGCAGGAAACAGAGGAAAAAAATGTTAATCAGGTTTGTGACCCGGGATGTTCAGACTTTTAGACCAGCCACCATGCTCCCATGTATCCTCCCTGCTTCCCTATAAATACTGGGGCCAAATTTTCTCTTCAAACATTTTCTGAATCATACAGTTTTCAATGTATTGCAATTTTTTTTTTTTACAATGGCCTGGGCTTTGCGTTTGTAATGATGGAAAAACTGTCAATGTTCGTGGTCATTATTCTGCGAAACTGACAGCAACTTCTGGCGTCTGCAGAAGTGTAGTTAAACACAGAAATTTTATTGTCAGTGATTCACTGCTCCAATGCAGGGTGTGTTGTTGAAGTCCTCACAGATGGAAACCAATTAGAAATTACTGAATTGACATGCAGTTCCACTTTTTATACTATCATTCTCACAGTAAAAACCCTCAAAGTTATGTCTTGTTGAATGAGATCAAACTGGGTTTTTAAACAGCATGCTAAATTCATAATTACCTCTGAACAACCTCTGCGGCTCTGAAAAACTAATTTTCTACTTGCAGAATGTTAAATTTCTCCATTTCACAATTTAAAAAATCCATAGATTTTTAAACAACGATCTGTGTTTATACAGCACCATTAGGACAATAAATAATCCCAAGGTACTTCACAGGAGTACTATAAAGCAACATTCAACATGGAGGCGCTAAGATGATATTAGGGCAGTTGACCAAAAGCTTAACCAAAGAGGTAGTTTCAAGGAGTGTCTTAAAGGAGGAAAGAGATATAAACAGGTGGAGCGATTTAGGGAGGGAATTCCAGAGTTTAGGGCCTAGGCAGCTGAAGGTTCAGCCACCAATGATGGATCAATTCAAATTGGAGATGCTCAAAAAGCTAGAATTAGATGAGCGCAGGTTTGACCCGAGTAAGGACACAGTCAGCACAGTTTTGATGACCTCAAGTTTACAGAGAGTAGATTATAGGAGGCTAACCAGGAATGTATTGGAATAGTTAAGACTAGAGGTAACAAAGACATAGATTAGAGTTTCAGCAGCAACCATTGCTCTGGCTGCCGTCTGTGTGTGTTCTTAAAAAAAAAGAGATCTTCATTTTCAAAGCGGGAGTGGTAAATGAAGGGCTGGCACCTGGTTTAGGTTAGAGAAAGGTTGGTTAGTAAACTTTTATTACAGCTCAGTAGTTTTTTGTCCAAACTTTTACTTTTTGTAGTAAATAAAACTGGCATTGATGTAGCATAATCATACCCTCAGGGCATCCCAAAACCCTTTATGGTGAATTAAGTAGGGTTTTTTTTAAAGAAGTGTAGTCAGTGTTGTAATTTAGGAAACATGGCAGCAAATTGGAACACAGCAGGCCCCCACAAACAGCAAAACAATATGGATCAGATAATCTATTGATTTTTTTCTAGGATGTTGGTTCGATGCTTTCATGCTTTTCAGACCAGGAGGACACTTTCGGGATTTGACAATTTTCTTTATGACATCAGCTGGCAAGTTTCGATGAACTAACGTGCACAGGGAAACCACATGTAGGTTGTCATCAGGAAGAAGTTGCTCTGATTAGGTCCTTGCACTCAATATCAAGATTGAAGCAGGGTTGCGGAAGCAGGTGAAGACTGGAGTTGCCTTCATGGACTTATCAGCACACACCGCTATCCAGCACGAAGGCCCGCTACTGAAGCTTACACCAACCAATGCAAAACTTCTTGGCTTATTAACACCCTAAGGAGTAACTGCAAGTTACACACCTATCTTGGTGATAAGACCAGCTGAACATGGTGGCTCCATAACAGTCTTTTTGGGGATCATGGGTAAAATCATGGGGGAGACTGGTATTGTCACGTAACTAGTATTCTAGAGACCCCAGGTAATCCTCTGGGGACCCGGGTTCGAATCCCACCAAGGCAGGTGACGAAATTTGAATCCAACAAAAATCTGGAGTTAAAAGTCTGATGATGACCACGAAACCATTGCCGATTGTCATAAAAACCCATCTGGATCACTAATGTCCTTTAGGGAAGGAAATCTGCTGTCCTTACCTGGTCTGGCCTACATGTGACTCCAGGCACACGGCAATGTGGTTGACTCTTAAATGCCCTTGGAACAAGGGCAATTAGGTATGGGCGATAAATGCTGGCCTAGCCAGCGACGCCCACATCCCATGAAATAATTTTTTAAAAGTCTGTCACTGAGGTTGCTGCTGCTCACAATGGCATTTTTCAATATCTACATTGTGCACATACCCTGCACCAGATCCCAGTAGTTTGTCTATACCGATAACACAGCACTGCTCAGGCAGTTATTAACACTGGGGGAAGCAATTAGTAGATTCACCAGTCACTTGGATCTACTGGTCTGGCTACTTCTGGCCCTGGTGCCTCTGCCCCAACCCAGCTGTGCCCAGTTCCAACTGAACAATAAAACTGCCTGGGAAGAGCTCAACGCTTGTGACTGCAACTTACCCATGATCCCCATCCAAAATACCTGGGCCTCACCTTGAATGGGACTCTCACCTAGCTTTTAATCTCATCAACATTTGCCAAAAGTAAAAACCAAGGTTAGCCTGGTCTGGAAACTCACTAAAATATCAGGGGAAACACAGCCAGAACACTTCACACCATAACAGTGGCTCAAGTCTAGACCGCTGCAGAATACTGCTCTACCTCCTGCAGCTGCCACACAAAGATCATGGATATGGAGCTCAACACCACCATGAGCAGCTTCAGGGATGCTTAGATTCACTCTAACTGATTAGTTCCCTTTGCGCTCCCACATTGTCCAGCCTGCTACTCATCTTGACACTATTGTGCTCCATGAGACAGAAAATATCATGAGCAACAAAGACCTTCCCATTCAGAAAGACTGTGAAAATCTACCATGGATATGTTTACACTCGCAACAGCCATTCTCGGAAACAGCAGCTAATATTCATGTTGCTGGTATCAACCCACCATCCAGATGGATACATGCAGCATGAAGAACCAACACCTCAACACTGACCAAAAGAAAAGATCCCTGACAATGTTTCCTTTAAAAATTCCATTGTGAAACTGAAAGGCTGGGAAGCCTTCAAACCCTGAGACTGAATAGCCGCAGCCATGCCCAGGTGAGAGGCTGGTGCTCCCAGCACTTTTTCTCAGAGTGTTCTCACTGCTTGATAAGTGATTTCCAGAGGTATGGGAACAGTGAATACATCTCTATCTTGCACCTCCAGAGGAATAAGAGTTAGAACACCATCAATACCAATAGCACCAGGAGCAACAGCACCAGCCGCTGCCTGCTCAACAGCCACATGATGCTCCACAGGACAGAGGGCTTAGATACAGATACGGCTCAAAGGAGGTGAGATCCCCAACAGGCAGGGGATCGGTTCCCTTGACAGACGTGAGCACTGGTGTCTCAGGAGACATAGGGCTTTCACAGTAGGCCATTGTTGACATCCAGCCTCCTGGAGCAAGACCTCCTTTCCAGTGGACATGTGAATATGCATTACCACTGGCCGTCATGATGGCTATCATTGAACACAGCGCTCCCAAACCCCCTGGCTCTCTGCCGCTCCCTGGAGTTGTGCGCTGTCTTCTCCTGCCAGAAGTAAAAACAGAGGTCTGAACATGAGAAAAGGATATTGTGGAGATATGGGAAAGATAGCACTTGTGGAGGGTGACTGTGAGGCACGGGTGTGAGATGGCACAAAGATGAGGCTAATTATGGCCTGGTTAAATGGGGGTATAAGGAGGTGCCAGGAGAGAAAGCGATGAATGGAGCTACAAGGTGAACTGATCTGAGGAGTGCAGTGCAGGAGAATGCTGAGGAAGCCAGAGTGTGGGGGCTTGGAGCCTGGAAGTATTATGCCACTCACCTTTTCCACCCTCCTAAGATCCTGGGCCCTCTTGGTGCACTGTCTCCAAGTTTGAGGACCAGACTCCTGCTGCTCACTTCCTCTGCCACTTTCATCAATTCCTGTTTGGTTGGAGAGGTTGACCTCTTCCTCTTGTCCTTGACAAACATCACCTCATTTCAATCCCTCAAATCCCACAGCAGGTCTTCCAAATGAGGGTCAGGTGAACAGTTTTCCCAGTTCTCCTTTTCATTCTTGTGGTTGCTGAATTCTCAGGAATCAACATCCAGATCAACCATTCTGACCCCTGCCAAGATCCCTTTCACCAAAAATCCTTTGACAGGTTTGGAATGTCATCCCACCCACCCTCTCAGATTGATCAGGAAACCTGGAAGCTGAACGCTTCCGTAGTTGGGTTAAAGAGCCACGGCAAAGCCAGCTGATAGAACAAACTGGTCCCCAACCTACTAATGGTCTCCTTAATGTATGCAGGTCTGTTCTTTTAAGATTTTGCACAATGTATCTAATTGGCAGTTCTAGTAATGCAGCAGTTCCCTGAACTTCAGTCCCGTTTTTCTCTGTTGCTCTTACAGAGCATGACTCACTTCTCTTTTCACATTTTCCATGTCCTGAACTGCTTAGGACTGCCTCCTTGGCTGTACAATCTGGAGTGTAGTCCAGAAATCTCTTGTTTTCTCTGAAACTGCAAAATTTAATCCTTATTTTCAAATCCTTCCATGGCCTCTCCCTCCCTAACTCTGTAATCTTCTCCAACCCACAAGTCTCAGAGATGTCTGCATTCCTCTAATTCTGGCTCCTTGAGCATGCCACATTTTAATTCATTCGCCAGTGGTGGACATGCCTTCACTTGCCCAGGTCCCAAGTTCTGGAATTCCTTCCCTACACCTCTCCGCCTCTCTTAAAATACTTAAAATTTACCCCTTTGACCAAGTTTTTGATCACCTTCCCTAATATATCCATAACCTGCCCTACCACAGCCCCAGGATCAGCAGCCACACCCCCAATTGATCGTCTTCTCCATCCCCAAAGCCCCCCCCCAACTGCCCAGAGATGTACCACACCCTCTCCCCACCCACCCCTTCATTGAACCGCATCTCTTTCCCCCTGTACAAAATCAACATGTAGCCTTCACCAACTGGTTCCCTGTATGACTGGATATTAATTAGTGTGGCTTCCAGCTGGGGAACAGAGCGTGACGTCACATGAACATTCTGGAGTTAAAATTCCACAGCCTGTGGGAGAATCCAAACTTCTGGGTTTAGAGACCCTTGCTCCTGGCAGGTCAGTTAAGTTAAAATGCAGGTCTTGATGCATGTATTACCCATTAATATACTAAGGATCTATGATGTACAACAGTTGCAGTTCTGTCTAACCCTCACTAGTGCCACAATCAGTTAACTCATTTCAGTTAAATTAACTGTCAAGGGGAGAAAAACCATGTTTAATGGCACCTCAAGGCCGATTTCCCTCTGCAATTAAGCTCTACATTCTACTGGCCTCTTGCAGTGTTGTTATTTGACTCATTAGTTTTTGTAGTATTAGAAACGGAAAGTCACAACTGGAAATATCTAGTGATGTCTTAAATACTCATTGTTGATGTAGAGTTACATTCAGAGAACTTGAATTCCTATAGTTTCAGATTTATTTTGCTAGAAAGGATTTGCATGAAAAGTGTAATGGGTGGGTACCAAATCTTTCCACAATTTTTAAAAAATTGTTCATGGGATGTGGGTGTTGCTGGCTAGGCCAGCATTTATTGCCCATCCCTAATTGCCCTTGAGAAGGTAGTAGCGAGCTGCCTTCTTGAACCATGTACTGTTTAAATTGTTTGCGATTTTCCAGCAGTTGAAGTGGCCAGGGCAGTTATATTTTGCAGCTCTGCTTGGACAGATTTCCTGGCCATGTATAGGAAGGTACTAACTAAGCTATTGCTCATTGCTCGAGGGACTTCTGTATTTGAGAGGCCTCTCAAATTAAACTACAAACAATTGCATACAACTTATTGTAGAGATTTTAACAGTTTTCCTGATGTTTGCTACATCAATATGCTTTACTAGAGTAATAACTCATTTCAAGTCTGCTGCATGAAACTGAAACAGTACATTTAGTGTTCCTTGCTCTCAGGAAATTTAGTCTAAGGTAACATGGAATGAAAGAAATCTATGAATTACCTTTCATTAAAAAAAACACCGTGAAATTTGAGGAGAGAAACAGTAGTCAAAGAGTCTTACATTAACAGCAATTAAGCATCTATGCACCTGTAATTACACTATTTTAAAAAAGACTTGCATTTATGTAGCACCTTTCACACCAGATGTCTCAAAGCCCTTCACAGCCAATTAAGTACTTTTCAAATGTGGTCACTGTTGTAGGAAATGCAGCAGCCAATTTGTACACAGAGGGCGGAATTTGTCCCAATGGCAGGACCGGAAGCAACTGGAACTTCTGCATAGAGGCAGGATGGCTGGCCACTCACAATCACACAGCAGCCGGCCAATTAGATATTCAGAGTTGAGTGGCCTGGCCAATCTTGTGGCGAAGGGTGGGCAGGAGGTTGACGACTCTGCTGTTACCTCACAGGGTTGGGCACCTAAACAGGCATCCACCCCCTGCAGCATCAGTCTGGCTGTGTGAGCAGACGTTTTGAAAATTCAACTGTTGCTGTGAACTGCTGATCTGACCCCACCCCAGTCCCAGTAATCTACAACTGCTGCTGCTGCAACCAGCTGCTGTTTTTGAGTAATTGTTCAGCACAGAGAACGAATGACCCTACAGTTTACTGTTTCCTCCCTGCAGATTGTCTTTCAAGTCACCCGGGAATGACAGAAAGCCCCGTTTCCCATCGATGGTAGCAGGAGACCTTCCCACCCGACCAAGGCGGCCTGGACGGAGATTGCAGCAGAGGTGAACAGCCTTGGGATCCACAAGCGAAGCTGGGCCCAATGATACAAATGGGTCAACAACCGGATATGCGATAAGGAGCTGTATATATCAATACATTAGCACAAAAATGCAGACCTTAGGATAAATATATAGAAATGCAATGTTAAATATCTCTCTGATGCTCTTTTGCATCGTGAAAGATGGAAAAACCCAAACCACAACACTTAAAAACTCCAGAGTTAAATGTCTTTCATATTGATTTTTGTCTGTAGTTTGCAGATAGATGAAAATAAAACTACTGTTTTTGTTCATCTGGCAGTCTGAAAGACCTGCCTTTCGCTGGACGTAATGCCAACCACCAATGTAACTCAGATTAGTGTATTAAAAATGTCAGACATGTAAGCTAGATGATAGGCAAAAAATCTCAGAGCCACTTCTGGTGACACGATGTTGGACCACGTAAACCGCTATCAGGTCTTGTTTTCATCTTCCAAAACTGCTCCACCCTCAAGGTTCATCCGGGAATGCAAAAATAACCCTCAGCTTCTATTTCTCCACTACAAACTGTTTTCTCAAACCACTCTTTTGACTCCTCCACATCACCTCCAACAAGTGTGAGGAACCTACTGCCTTCTTTGTCACCAAGGTTGAGATCATCCGTTCTGCATTTCCTGTCCTTCTCCTAACCCACAAAGCTCCCCCTGCCCTAGCCCTGAACGTATATCATTCTTGATTTTCTCTCCCACCGCCCCTCATGCTCCCTCCGGAGCTCACCTTGTCTATGAGGTCCACCACCTGCTCCCCTGATCCTATTCCCATCAAACTGCTGACCACCCCACCTTCCCTTCCTGGCCCGCAGATTAGCTGATGTTGGTCATGGTTCCCTCTCTTCAGATACTGTTCCCCTCCCCTTCAAATCTGCCATAAGCATTCCTTCCTCTCTTACTGCAAATCAATGCCTCATCTAAAACCTCCCTTTTCTCTTCAAAGTCCTTGAATGTCTTGTCATCTCTGAACTCCATATAAATCTTTCCTGGAACTCTGCTTGAAACCCTCCAGATTTCCACCCTTGAACAGCACTGAATTGACCCTCAAAGCCACAAATGGCATCCTATGTGTCTGTGGCAAAGGTAGACTATCCCTTTTCATCCTTCCACTTATCTGAAGCCTTTAACATGGTTGACTACATCTTCTGCCAATGCTTCCCCTCCGTCATCCAACTGGGTGAAATGATACTCACCTGATTCCATTCTATCCAGTTGTAGCCAGGAAATCACCTAAAATGGATTCTCTTCCTGCTCCTGCACAATTATCCCTGGAGTCTCCCAAGGATCTATCCTTGGCACCTTCTTATCTACATGTTGCCCCTTGGTAACATCATTTGAAAACACATTGGATTCTACAAGTACGCTAACAAAAACCAGGTCCATCTCACCACCACCTCTCTTGACTTCTCCACTGCCTCCAATTTGTCACGTTGCTTGTCTGATATCCAATCCTGAACGAGCAGAGATTCCACCAGCAATTCCATCCCTCTCCCTGTTCGCTGTCAGAAGCTGAACCAGACCATTTGCATTCTTCGTACTTTATGTGATCATGAGATAAGTTTCCAATCAGTTGCCTGCTCAATCATTAAGCTCACCTACTTAGATCTATATTGTTTTTTTATTCATTCGCGGAATGGGGGCGTCCCTGGCTAGGCCAACATTTACTGCCCACTCCTAATTGCCCTTGAGAAGGTGGTGGTGAGCTGCCTTCTTGAACTGCTGCAGTCCATGTGGTGTATTAGGGAGTTCCAGGATTTTGACCCAGTGACAGTGAACAAAGAGTGAAAGAATCATCCAGCTTCCTCCCAGCTTCACTGATTTGCTTTTGAAACTCTCATCAATGCCTTTGTTAACTCTAGACTTGACTATTCCAACGTTCTCCTGAATGGCCTCCCATCTACCACCCCCATAAACTTAAACTCATCTGCTGCCCAAATCCGAACTCTCTCAAAGTGCAGTTCACTTATCAACCCTGTGCTCATCGACATGTATTGGCTTCCAGTCCGACAATGCCTTGATATAAAAATTCTCAGCCTTGTCTTCAAATTCCTACACATCCTTGCCCTTCCAGCCCTACAATCCTCCAAGATCTCAGCAATCCTCAATTCCTGACTTCTTGTGCATCCCGATTTTATTCCCTCAACCACTGGTAGCAGTGCCTTTCGCTGCCTGAGCCCGAGGCTTTGGAATTCCCTCTTTAGACCTCGTTCTCCTCCTTTAAAATGTTCCTTAAAACCTACCTGTTTAATTAAACTTTTGGTCACCTATCCCAATATCTCCTTATGTGGCTTGGTGTCAAATATTTTTTGACAATACTCCTGTGAAGAACCTTGGGATGCTTTGCTACATTTGATAAATGCAAGTTGTTGCTGTGATGAACAGTCTGATATTACAAACAAGACAGTGTGTGTAAGTCACATTTTCCACCCCCATTTATGTTCATAACCTCAGTGTTCTATTTATCCTTAAGCTATGCTCCACAACCCCATATCCTCCAACAGAAAGGTGACCCACAACTATCTCCGTAACATCACTTGCCTCTGCCTCTTCTTCAGTCCCTCCTCTGTTGAGACCCTTATTCATGCTTTTGTCACCTCTGGCCTCAAATACTACAGCACTAACTAGGTTTCCATTTCACACAAACTTCAGCTCGTCAAACATAATGTTGCCTGTATCAAATCCCACATCAAGTCCTGTTTGTCCACCACAACTGTCCTAATTGGCAGCCATTCCCCCGTGCCAATTTTTAAATGTTGAACCTCATATTCAAATCTTTCCATGGCCATGCCATAAACATATCATAAGTTGCTGTTGTTATAATGCAACAACAGCAGTTCAGCCCAACTATTCTGCTTATTTGATTGTGGGGCAGAGAGAAGGATTTGTAATTAAGTGTATAATTTTAAAATTCAGGGATACAACCTTGATGATAGCAAACTGTTACCATTCAATAATGCTGACTGTGTACAACAATTTAACATGGTCAGTGATAACAGGATCGAGACCAGGGGCAGTATGATTTCCAGCAAGGACAGCATTTCTGTTCCATCCTGATAATAATGTATGTTCCAAGTATGTTTTTTAAACAAACAATTTTAAATCACAATTAAATTTGCTGTGGTCGGTCTGTTGGACTTCAAAATAACAAGCTGTACACAAATGATTGTTATCCTCTCTTTCCATCACATGACATGAATCATTTATAGGCATTTAATCAATTCACTATTGTGATGAACTAATAAAAAGTACATAACATGTACTTTTCATTGCAGAAAACTCAATGGAGTTTGAGCGATGGCTGAGGATTTTATCTGCCTTGGTTGCATTTGCATATGGAAGGGCAGTGCAGTTGACATTTTCTTCAGTTGTATATGTGCTGATAAGTCAGGTTTGTAAAGGACATTACTTGCTTTGTGGGTCTTAAATCTGGAAAGGTCAGAGACTTTTCAAAAGTCCTTTTCTTCGTTGTGCTATTAAACCGTGTACTCAAATTTTATTCCTTGAACTTAATATTTTAAGAAAAATCATTTAAATGGTATACCTCATTGTCTGTTCCAACATCCAGAAGCACAGGGAGGCATTGCTGTGGATTCACACCACCACAGGCTGTGTAGAGAGCTAGTTTTCCCACTGGAATTCCCATTCCATAGCTTCCAAGATCCCCAAGTCCAAGGATACGTTCACCATCAGTAACAACAATGGCCTTATAAATGCAAACAAACAAAATTCAGCATAAGGTAGTATTTTTAATTTAAATTTCAGTTCAGGTCTAAACATTGGTTTAAAGAACAACTGATGATCTATATGAAAACATCTGAACCAAGTGAATATCTGTTTGCCTTCAATTCAAGATATTACCTCGCTAAGTGGGATGTATATTCCCATTATTTTAGCAGCTTGCATGCAATATTTTATTGCCCCACAATCAGAAGGATTTCACAATAGATTTGCATATTATGTGAAGTCATTATTAGCTTGTTAAGGGAGTATCATGGAAGTGTTTGGTAAAAGTATTATTCAGGAAGAGATCTTTCATTAATGCTTCTTTAAGTAGTATTTCTTCATTGACCAAGGTTCCTTGTGCAGATAAAAAATGTCAGAAAAATAATCGAGGAACTTGCATCAATAGAGTGTCTCATTATAGCTTTCCAAAACACTCTATTGCATAATTACTGTTGCTGTATGAGTAAACTCAGCAGCCATTTTGCACCCATCAAAATCCCACGAACAATAAAAAGATGAATGATCAGTTAATCTGTTTTTGAAAGCGTTGGATGAAGAAATGACAGATGGTATATGGGAAGACTTCCTTGAATAGCGAATTGGGATCTTTGATCTCTATGTGAATCAAAGCAACTGGAACATGAAACCTCTGATGTTTTATTCAAATGATGGCATCTCTGAAAATGTAACACTTCCACAGTAAATCCTAACTGTCTAGCCTTTGGTCCTCTGGTTTGTTACAATATTTCTGCAGCTACTCAGCCACACCCTCACCTCCACCTTTGATGCTCTAGTACCCAAAACACGGTTATTCTCTCTTACACTGTTCATACCCCTAGTACAGCCCTCATCTCCGCCCCCTTAAGTCCAAGGGACACAGACTTGAAAAGATATGGCAGCAACTAGTTTAGCCATTCGCTGCCAGATCTGGCTGGGGCACCTAGAATACTTCTGGGTTCTGCTCGTCTGCTAAAACTGCTCACCATTCCAGGACCATTCTGGAATGCAAGCTTATTTCTCTACTGCAGACCATTTTCTTAATACTCCTCTCCTCTGTCTCCTCCATCCTCAGCTCCAACAATATCTACAAGGAGCTCATGGACTTCTTCGTCACTAAGATCAAGACCATCCAATCAGCTGCTCGGTCACTCCGTCCCCTTCTACAAGCCCACCTGGCCAAACTTCCTCTAATGCTTCCCCTGCTTTAGTTTGAACTCACATCTTTCCCTAGTTTCTTTCCTATCTCCCCTCCTGCCTTCTCTGAGCTCATCTCGTCCATGAGACACACCTGCTCCCTTGACCCTATTCCCACTAAAATGCTGTCTCTTGGCCCCCATGTTAGCTGATATGATATGTTAGCCCCACATTTCTCTCCCTTCAGGTATTGTCCTCTCTCCTTTAAATTTGCCACTATCACCCCTCTCCTCAAAAATCCAACCCCTGACCTCTTGCCTTGTCCTATCTCCAAACTCCCTTTTCTCTCCAAAGTTCTCGAACATGGTGCCATCTCTCAAATCAGTTCAAATCTTTCTGCAACTTAATACTTGAATCCCTCAAATCGGGTTTCTGCTCAACCATGTACTGAAACAGCTGTTATCAAAGTCACAAATGACATCTGTTATGACCACAGCCCATCTTAATTGCTGCGCAAATCAAATCCCAGAGGGAAACTTGGCTTACGGACCATACCCTTTTTATCTGGAATTCTGAAAGGAAGATGATGTACCGGTCTCAGCAGTAAGAGGTCCAGTAACACTTTTGGGATTTTAAAAATTGAAAGTAAAAGTTTTATTAACAAGAATAAAAGAAAACTTAAGCGCACAAGGTTACTGTTGCACAATCAAGGTTAGTCTAATAAACATTCCCCCCACAAAATGACTTTCCACTTGGTCAGATCCACAAATAAACACCTTCCAAGCAACACTTCCTTATAAATGTTTAACTGTAAGAAACCCAATAATATTACCAAAGGCAAACTGCTGTGGCTTCAATAAAGGCATACCACATGACCTGCAACTCCCTTCCCCTCCGCTGTGGAAAATCAAACTTCAGAATAAAACTGCTTGTTGCAGCCCAAGACTTTCCTGGATTTACTGGATGTCTGGTTCAGACGCCATCTCCTCCTAGCCCAGAACTAACGGCGCCCATCTCAACAGCTCAAACTGCTGCAGCTGCTACCTCAACAGCTCAAATAGCTCTCTCCAGCAAAACAGTAACTCAAATACTTTTTTTCCCCCTTTTCCTCAGGTTTCGTCATTTTCACACCTCTTTGAAACTCAAACCCTTCCAAATATAAGATCTTTCATGTTTCAATCTTGTCAATAAAAAATGATAAATCCCCCCTCCTATTTACCTATGGAACTCCTGCAAGATGCAAACATGTTTCTTGCCACCTCTGACTCCTCTTCGATATTCAAACAAACTCTCAACTTATCTAAAGATGCAAATATTAAATCTAACCCATTTACCTGAGCCTCAAACCTAATACCTCTATCCTTTTCATATCTTAACTTCCCCAGAAAATTGGCTCCTATTAATCTCTGCCCAGATTAATTAAATCACACACACACACACACACACACAGACTTTTCCACAGAATAACACAATGTTCCACAAAAATATTTTAAAAATCCATTTCTTACACATCCTATGTGACTGTGACAAAGATGAACTTTCCTTCTTGTGCTTCTTGACCTGTCTGCAACCTTTGACATAGTTGACCACACCATCCTCTTCCAACACCTCTCCTCTGTTGTCCAGCTGGGTGTGGCTGCTCTCACCTGGTTCCATTCTTACCTATTTAACCTAGCCAGAGTATCACTTGCAATAGCTTCTCTTCCTGCTACCAAGCTGTTCCCCCTGGTGTCCCCCAAGAATCTATCCTTGACCCCTTCCTAATCCTGATCTACATGCTGCCCCTTGGCGACATCATCTGAAAGCAGTGTCAGTTTTCCCCATGTACACTGATTACACCCAGCTTTAGCTCACCACCACCTCCCTTGACTCTTCCACTGTTGCTAAATAATCAGTCTGCTTATTCAACATCCAATGCTGGATAAGCAGAAACTTCCTCCAATTAAATATTTGGAAGCTTGAAGGCATTGTTTTCGGTTCCTGCTCCAAACTCCATTCTCTGCTGACTCCACCCCCTCACCTTGGCAACAATCTTAGACTAAACCAGGCTGTTCGCTACCTTGGTTTCATACCCGACCGCAAGATGAGCTTCTGACCTCAAATTCGTACCATCACTAAGACCGCCTATTTCTAACTACTAACATCATCCAACTTTGCCCCATCTCAGCTCATCTGCTGCTGAAACTCTAATTCATGCCTTTGCTACCTCTAGACTCGACTAGTCCAATGCACCCCTGGCTGGTCTCCCAAATTCTACCCTCCATAAAGTTGAGGTCACACGGAAGTCTGCGGCCTCTGTCTTAACTCGCACCAGGTCCTATTCACTCATCAACGCTGTGCTCCTACATCTCTGACCTACATTGACTCCTGGCCAAGCAATGTATTGATTTTAAAATTCTCATCCTTGTCTGCTAATCCCTCCATGGCCTCGCTCTCCATATTTCTATAATCTCCCACAAACCTCAGAGATATCTGCGCTTCCCTAATTCCGGCCTTGTCAGCATTCCAGGTTTTAATCACTTCACCACTGGCGGCTGTGCCTTCAGTTCCTCAGCCCTAAGTTCTACTATACCCTCCAAACACCTCTCTGCTTCTTTACCTCACTTTTCTTCTTTATGACAACCCTTACAACCAACTTCTGGCCAATCTGACCCAAAATATCTTTACATGGCTCAATGTCAAACACACCAAGGCTCCTTCGGCAGCACCTTCCAAACCTGTGACCTCTACCACCTGGAAGGACAAGGGCAGCAGATGCATGAGAACACCACCACCTGCAAGTTCTCCTCCAAGCCACTCACCATCCTGACTTGGAACTGTTGCTGGGTCAAAATCCTGGAACCCCCTTCCTAACAGCACTGTGGGTGTACCTATCACATGGACTGCAGCGGTTCAAGAAGGCAGCTCACCACCACCTTCTCAAGGGCAATTAGGGGTGGGCAATAAATGCTGACCTAGCTAGCGATGCCTACATGCCATGAATAAAAAAAGTACTTCTATCAAGCACCTTGGGGTGTTTTATTGTGTTAAAGGTTCTGTATGAATACAGCGTCAATCATGTGCTCAAGGGTTGGAACAGGGTTTAAACACATGAACATCTGATGTTGAGGTGAGGAGTATCATCAGTTGAGTCAGCTGACACTTAAACCAAGCTAACTTCAGTAAACTCATCGTTGGACATTTGATAAAGGAGAAAATACAGGTAAAGTGTCTCAAAACTGGTAACCCCTGGGCCAAGACCATGCCGGATTTTGGATCTTGCTGGATTTCAGGTCAGGCAGTACGGACCAAGCAGGGTCGGGTGGAATCAAAGGTTGCTCGAGGATCGGAATAAACAGCGCATAAGCAGCGAAGTGGATAACTAGTCAGGAGCCTCACCGCACCAATGCAGTACCTAGCCAAATTGTCCAGGTAATTTTGTTTTTTTTTACTCAATTAAAATTGATGCACGGCATCATCTAAAAATGTCCGGATTTTGGAGAGTCGGATTTGAAACACTACCTGTTTTTAGATCTTGTGTGTCTGCATCACAAGATAATCCTTGCTTAGCATCACTGAAGGATGACTTGTGACATCTGGCTTAACCACTTTTCCAAGTCTTCTTTGTAAACCCTCTGATTAAACTGTAAACCCTCTGATTAAACTGTAAACCCTCCAATTAAACTGTACCGGTGTACCAGTCTCACCTCTCTGCACCAAGGTTCTATACCCATTTTTACAGCTGATTACTTAGTACAGTTCCTTTCAGCATAGTTTTCCTACACTGATTTGTTCAATCACACCCTTACCTCCAACTTCACCTAACATCAAATTATCCTTACTGGTATTTACAATAACATTAGGCAGAGGGGCATATAACCAACACTAGGCTGAAAACAGTTTCAGGGGATCAAATGTAACTTGTTGTCTAGAAACATGCACAGAATACACCAAACACATGAAAAACAACCCAACATAATTCTTCAGTTGATCTCATTTGCCAAAGTCATCCTGATCTTTAGTAGGCAGCATGTGCTTTCCTTCATTATAGTTCTTGTTCAAGGGTCTTACTGAGAATGCAACTTTTTATTTCACACTGATCATTGCACCGGCCAGATAAGGTGGACAAAAAAGTCAGTCCATTAGCTGATGGTACAAGGACTAGGACACAGGTTTACGGTTTTGGCCAAAATATGCAAGTGGGGGTGCGAGGAAGAACATTTTTTTTACACAGTGAGTAGTAATGACCTGGAACTTGCTGTCCAAAAGGGTGGCAGAAGCAGAGCTGATCAATGATTTCAGAAGAAAATTGGATAGGCACTTGAGGGAAATAAACTTGCAGGGCTATGGGGATAGAGATGGGGAATGGGACTAAAAGAATTGCTCTATAGAGAGCTGGCAAAAACTTGATGGACCAAATGGACTCCTTCTTTGCATTAAGATTCGATTCAATGCGTTGATCACACTTGCTGGAAAAAAGTTCCTGCTTTCTCTGTACCTGCTTGTACTAGTTTAAGCTTGTGTATCCCAAGTGCTGCCATAATTTGGTGTGAAAAAATGTTCTGGAGCTGTCTTTTCTATTCCAATATTACCTTGCAGATCTCTCTAAGGTTAACTTTGACTCCCTTCCTTTCAAGTCTGCAAAAACACAAATTAATTCTTGGATGTAAGAAAGTCAGTCTCAAGGGTCTTCTCTGAACCAACTTTAGAGCTTGAATGTCACCCTTATGTCTCAGAGGCCAGTCGTGAATTCATTATTCACAGTGTGATCTGACCAGAGCCCTGTATAAATCAACCATGATTTCTTGACTTCTACTACATTGTTTTAGTTATACCATACAATAGTGATTGAACATGTTGAGTTCAAATCTCCGACAATTTCATCCTCAACTAGTCTGATACCTTTGATTAAATACTTGTGCGACTATTTGCCTATGCAGAGTCTTTTGCGTTTAGACCTATTAAATTTCATCTGCCATTGTTCTGCTCATTTACAGATTTTATCTAAATTTTGTGGTTTTGAACCTGAGCTGTCTCCTCAGGTTCAACTGCCCCTCTTGACTTTGTACCATTTGTGAGTTTGACAATGTTGCATTGTGCTTTGGAATTTAGGGGAGATGGTGGAAGAGTGTTAATGACACTGGACTAGTAATCCAAAGGGCCAGGCAAATGCTCTGGGGACATGGGTTCAAATCCTACCACGGCAGCTGGTAGAATTTAAATCCAATTAATAAAATCTGGAATTGAAAACTAGCAGCAGTAATGGTGACCATGAAACTATGATTGTTGTAAAAACCCATTTGGTTCACTAATGCCCGATATGGAAGGAAATCTGCTGTCCTTACCCGGTCTGGCCTACATGTGACTCCAGATCCCCAGCAATGTGGCTGACTCTTAACTGCTCCCTGAAATGGCCTAGCAAGCCTCTCAATTCAAGGGCAATTAGGGATGGGCAACAAACACCAGTCTTGCTAGCGACACCCACATCCGATGAAATAATGAATGAAAAAAAAGTGAAAAAGATTTGAAGTCCTCCCACCATAACTCTTCTAACAAGTTCCTGCTTCTTCCTACTCCTCAACTATTATTATTAGCAGGTTTCATACTGAACCCTCACCACTTCACGTTAAAACAATAGCCCTTCAGATGGAACATTATCAAATGCTTTTGGAAGCCAAGGTACACCACGTGATGTGTAATTGTACCTTCTTAAAAAAGCCTAAGCGGGTGGTAAAGTAGCATCTTATCCTTTCGAGTCTATGTTTGCCTCTGTTAAGCAGGTTATTTTCTACAGGTAACCCTTAAAATTACTCCCGTTTAATTTGTTTATTGGGTATTGATAAAATGCTGTAGTTGCTGCGGCCTGGTTTGTCACCTTTTATCAATATACCCTGTTTCCAATCAATCAGGATTTCCCCAGTATTCATCAATTCCTTTGTGCTGACTGTCAAATGCTTCACAATTCCCATCTTGTCTTAGTATTTTGAATTAAGAACTATTCATCCATAGGGAGCCATTTATTTTGAGTCCTTTTAGCCTAGCATTTTTAACTCATTTGTCTTCAAGTTATTCATTTCAATAAGATTGTTGTGATTTAGGGAAGTATGTTGCTCATGTTTTCTCCAGCGAATAATGTGGAGGAAGCAGTCATTCAGAACATTGTGCCCATCTACAGCTTTTGCCCATTAACACCTTCTAGTGTTCTCCCAACCTAATACAAAGAAATTCTCACTGCCAAGTTTTGTGTCTGCAGCTAGTTTTTCCAGATCCTCTCATTGCCCTTTCAACTTGTTTCTGCATGTTTTTATATGGAGTCTTTAACATTTCTATGCAGAAGATTAGTAAATCATGTTTTCCTTCTATTTTCATTTTTAATTGAGTCTTAAGTATGCTCCGAGTGTTCCAGACAGTTCTCATTAGACTCTGTCATCATCTTTTTGCCTGCTGCCAGGTTTTCATTCTTCGACATCTGTGCACTTTTCATGTTACTGGATTTATTTGAAGTTCATTGGAGGACCAACTGAAGCCAATTAAGAAGAGTTGTTTATTTCACATGAGGTGGGATTTTCCGGCCCTAGCACAGGCAGGCATCATTGCAGGTGGGACGAGAAAATTTGGAGAGGTGTCAAAAGTTAACAGTTCTCCAAAATTTCCTGTCCTGCCCGTTACAATGCCCACCGGTGTCGGGGCTAGAAAATCCCGCCCATAGGGCAGAATTTAGCCCTTGATGGGCGGGCAGGGCCTACCGGCTCGGTGGTGGGCGGGCAGCCGTACTCCGCTGCTGAAACGGGCCCCGTCGCCATTTTGAGTGGGCGGGCCAATTAAGGCCTGCCCAATGGGAAGCACTATGCGCTTCCTGTGCGAGGGGGGAGGGACTCCCCAACTGTCAAGGTGCGGTCTTTCACGCATGCGCGCGAAAGAGTGCACTGCTCCCTGAGACTAAGTGCTGTCTCAGGGAGATTGGTGACAGTTTAAAAAACCTCAAAAATAGAAAAATAAAAAAATTATTAACATGTCCCCCTCTGTGACAATGTCACACGAGATGGGACATGTTAATAAATATGACAAAGTTTAATTAAGATTTTTAAAACGGACATGAAACCTCATTCCGCCAGTGAATGAGATTTTATGTTTTTTCAGAAACCTGCTGGGGCTCCTGGCCTGCCCGCCAGCTGATTTCGCTGTCCGCCCGCCTTCCTGAATATTTAAGTGGGGCGGGATGACGTCGGGGGTTCTTCCCGACGTCACCCCGCGTCATTTTCCCGTCGGCGAGCGGGCCCCACCCCCAAATCACTGACCGGAAAATTCTGGTCATAATGTTTAGCTCTAGTTGCGTTGTGTTCTGTTGTTTAAACCAAGCTTCTGCAATTTAGTAAAAATTTGCTGAAACACCAAGGGTGGAATTTTACATCCCACGGGCAGGCCAACCCGATCGGGAGTAAAATAGTGCGCAATGTCATCGGGCAAGCATCCCGACTTCATCACTCACTCATGCAATATTTCGGTCGACAGGCGCACACGAGAGTCGGCAGTGCACCCGCTGACAATTAAGAAGCCTATTAAGGCCCTTAAGCAAGTAATTAATTTGTATTTTTTGCTGCCCGTCCAACCTTACGGTTGGCGGGCAGGCAAATAGGCCAGGCGGCCTTTGCATTTTTTAGGAAACCTCATCCACAGGTGGGATGAGGTTTCCAACAGCAATTAAAATAAAATAAAAAATTTTTAATATGCCCCTGCTCATGTGACTAAGTCACATGTGAAGTCATTTTTCCCTTATTTTAAAAATCTTTATTTTCAATTGTAAGATTCTTCAGCTCCCTGGGGCAGCCCTGTGAATTCAGAGAGCTTTCAGTTTGTGCGCTCCCCCACGCATGCGCAGACTTTAGCCCTCTTGCTCCTCCCACCCCCACCCCGGCAGTGCTGCCAGCCAGTGTGAAATCGCAGTCAGGACCCGATCGCGGGCGGCGGTCCATTTCGTGGCCGTTCCCAGGCCCGGCCGACGAAGGGAAAATTCTGCCCCAAGTCATTTTAGTAACAATTCATCAATCAACTTTTTTCTAGTTATTCATAGATGTAATAATTTTAATCTTTCTATCAGAATTTACTGCAACCAACATGGTGGTGTGTTGAGTTTAAGGCAGGAAATAACACACTGGTTATGCAGCAAAAACATACAATCGTGACAAGCAGGAAGCACTGGTCCAGATCGGGCAGGACAGCTGCACAAACAGCCTCTTCTCAATGTCTCAGGTCTTCACAACTTCTCAAACTAACCAAGAGTGTCAGCATGGACCTACCCTTGGGAGTTTCTCTCTACTGCCTACTGCACTGAGGCCTGCCAAAGTCTCCTACTTTATAGGCTTTTACCCAGATGGATTACTGACAAGGTCTTTTTGCCCTATAAAGATTTACTTTATATTGAAATACCCTATATTATGTTGAGTTCTTTGTCTAAACCTTGGTTGAAAACCCACCTGTAATGTCATTCACGTATCTTCTATCCTTTCCTTATCTCAGCTCAGGCTATTCTCCATGGTCAATTCCACAACTCCTCAAATGCCAATCTCAGACACTTCACTGTTTGTATTATTAATGAGCTATTCATATTTCTTATCAGACTACTGAACCACAGTGTTGTTCACTAAAATAACTTCTATACTTCCATATGTTAATTAACTTACATATTTCAGCAAGTATCTTAATTAAGCAAGATTAAATGAAGGGCCTAACAAAGTTTTGTAGTATGGTTGTTTGTTTTAAGATTCTGCCCCGCTACTCTAGACCTTGTCTGACCATGGCTCCATTCTGGGCTAGGTACAGATGTCATGACCTAAGAATAATCCTTCCACCAGCTCTGTCTTTAGGAAAGCAAAACCTTAAGCTATTTAAAAGTTCATTTTTCCTCACCTTTGTTTTTTCTTTATCTCATTCTTTGTTTCTCTGTCCTAATTTTACGTTCATTTTTACCTTCACTTCTCTTCTCTCTCCATTTATTGCTCTCTTTCTCTTTCCTCATTTTCTCTTGCTAGTATTTAATATGTTCTGTTGATGTATGTTAAACACCTAGTAGTTTAATGTAATAAGGTGAATAGGTGTTAGGTATTGATTAGTTAATTATGCTCAGATGTGTGTATAAAGCAGAGTCAGCCAGCACAGGGGAGATGGTGTTAGGAGTGGAGAAGTAAGCTCTGTGGCAAGCACGAAATAGTCTCTACCAAAGCATCCTAGTTTTAGTGTCTTTTTCACAATCAGGCTTGGGAGTTTCCTCCAACATCTCTTTCTCTATTTCTTTGTTCTTTACTTTTTCTTGGGTTTGTTTGCAATTTTGAACTGTAACAAAGGAAGACGGCCTCTGTGTTTTCTTTACATGCTGAGTATATTGGATTGGGTTTATAATAATATCGACTGGAATTAGTTTGCAATGAAAAATGCCCTATTCTATTGCATTCAATTACTTCCATCCCACCTCCCATAAAACATAGGGCAGAATTTTTAGCTTGGCGGGCAGCCAACACAGTACTCACTCTCCCCGATCGCAGCAGATTTTTGAAGCGCTTCAGGCACTGCACCAACGTGTGCCTCACCACATCGTAGCTGCTCACCCTGAATGCCACCTCCTCTCAGGCCTTTTTGGTGAGGTGTGAGTGCCTCCTCCTCCCATCCCTGGGAACAAGGGTTTCTCTCCTTGCTGCCACCTCCTCCAGGAGGGCTACAAGGCCCTCGTCCAAAAAACGCGGGGCTGACTGCCCTGCCGGCTTGCCCTTCCGCTTGCTGTGTCCACTCGCTACAGTTTCCATTTGCAACACTTCCATGTCCTTTGGCGGCAGCTTTCCGGGGCTGCCGAGGCCGCATTTGAATCAGCCGCCAGGTCGCAATTGGACCCGGCGGACATCATGCCCCCGCCCACCCCTTTGCGTTAATTCCCAGGCCGCGTATCACGCTGGGCAGGGCTTAATTGGCCCGCCCGCGTAAAATCGCACAGGGCTGCCAATCACGGGTGACATTTGGCTTCTGAACCACCCCTGCCTGCCGCTGCCGATCCCACATGCCGAGGATAAAATTCTGCCCATAAAAACACACACAGTGCTGCTCCACATAATGTAGTTTACACAGACTTTCAGAAAACATTTTGACAAAACTTTAGAGACCCTTAATTAAGCTAGAAATTGCGGAAAGTCACTTAGTTTTATTTTAATTTTCAATCAATTTATCTATGAACAGTGTAACATCAGATGTGGAAATGGTGAGAAGGAGTTATTGAGACAATTATTGCATGCATCAATGCTTGGAGCCATATTTTTCTAATTTATGTAAATATTTTAAAAACTGAAACCCATTGTAAGTTTGTCAAATTTACAGATTCTGAAATGGGGAGAGAAGCAGTTAGCCATTTGCAGAAGTATTTAGATCTGTTATACAGCTGGGTGGACAGTTCCATCTTGGAAGAAAAAAAACATGTGACATGAGTTTAAAATTAATTGAATTAGCATCTGGAGAGTTGATAAAGATGTTAGAAGCAGTAGCCAGTGGGCAGGAAACTGTTTTAAATACAGCAAATGAGTTTCAAAAAGAGCTAACAGAATGGTTGTCAGAAGAATGGACTGCATTTTTACACAGGTTATAATAACACTTCATTCAAACTATAGTTCCAAACTAGAATAGAAGAGCCAGATTACTCGAGAATAACTGCCATAGGGTCAAAAGGCCATGTTTCACCCTTGACTATTGCTTTTTTTTGCATTTTATTCTTGCCAATTTTGCAGACATGCCCCAAATTGCACTGATTTTTATTCGTATTTAATTCCTTGCACAAACATGAGTGTTAAACTATATTTAAATACTGAATAAATATATGAAGCTTTTGATTGCTTACTTGCATTATCTGAACATAGTGCCATGTTAGAAATTAGTAATGTGCTTAAAATAAACATGTATTTAGTAGTCAGCCTGAAAAGGGAAAGGAATAGATTAGTGCTGTAAATTTTCTATTACTGCAAAGTTGAGGAAAAATTATCTTTTAGACAGCACCTTATGATATCCTCAAAATGTTCTTCGGCACTTTGCACCCGATAAATTAAATGCTGTCACCATGAACAAACAATAAGGAGCAGGAGTAGGCCATTCAACCCCTCGAGCCTGCTCTGCCATTTAATAAGATCATGGCTGACCTGATAGTAACCTCAAATCTGCATCCCACCTACCTCCGATAACCTTTCACCCTCTTGCTTAGCAAGAATCTATCCACCTCTGCCTTAAAAATAGTCAAAGACTCTGCTTCCACCACCTTTTCAGGAAGAGGGTTCCAAAGACTCACGACCCTCTGAGTGAAAAAATTTCGGCTCATCTCGGTTTTAAATGGGCGACCACTTATTTTTTAAACAGTGACGCTTGACTGCTATGTCGGTAGTCACAACAGTCAATTGTGCAGTGCATGAGCAGTAAGAGGTAAATGACCAGTTTTTTGCTGAAGAAAAGCTGGCCAGAAACACAAGAAAACTCCTTGCTCCTCTTCATACATTTCACAGAATAGAATCATAGGGCTGAATTTTTCCGTCGGCGAGAAGGGGGCGGGGCCCGCTCGCCGATGTGAAAATGACGCGGGATGACGTCGGGGGGAATCCCCAACATCAACCCGCCCCATTTAAATCTTCAGGAAGGCAGGGGCACAGCGCGATCAGCTGTTCGCCCGCCGGCCTATCAATGGCCAATTGAGGCCATTGGCAGGATAATTAAGACAATTAAAGGACCTGCCCATCCAATCTTAAGGTTGGTGGGCAGGCCAGGAGCCCTGGCGGGCTTCTGTAAAAACATGAAACCTCATCCACCGGCGGGATGAGATTTCATGTCGGTTTTAAAAAAATTTATTAAAGATTTTGTGATATTTATTAACATGTCCCATCTCGTGTGACATTGTCACACTTTTTTATTTTTCTATTTTTAGAGTTTCAAAAACTTTCAGTGATCTCCCTGAGGCAGCACTTAGCCTCAGGGATATGTGTGCTCTTTCACGCGCATGCGTGAATGACCGCACTCTCGCTTTTAGGGAATACCCCCCCCACCCGCACAGGAAGTGCATAGCGCTTCCCGCCGGGCGTCACATTGGGTGTGCCTTAAATGGCCCGCCCACGTAAAATGACGGCAGGGCCTATTTCAGCGGCGGCGATTGGCTGCCCGCCCTCCGCCGAGTCGGTGGGGCCTGCTCACCCAAGAGCAAAATTCAGCCCATAGAATGGTTGCAGCACCGAAGGAGACCATTTGGCCTGTTGTCTCGGTGCTGGCTCTCAGCAAGAGCAATTCACCTTTTGACATTCCCCCACCTTTCCCCCATAGCCCTGCAAATTCTTCCTTTTCAGAAAATGATCCAATTCCCTTTCAAATGCCATGATTGAATCTACCACCACCACATTCTCAGGCATTGCATTCCAGATCCAAACCACTCGCTGTGTTTAAAAAAAAAGATTTCCTCATGTTATGACACAGCAAATGCTGAGCTGTTCAAATCCCAGAGGCAAACGTGAAACAAATGTCACAGCTAATTTTCAATTTGTATAAATTTCGAGATGTGTGCCTTGAATTCAGTAGTATTAAGACCACCAAGTCTTACAGGGTTTTTACAAAACTAGATTAAACATTTATTAATAAGAGAAATGATTTTAAATACATACATAGATCTACAAATTACTACTCTGATAACTTCTAAATCCCCTAATCAATCTAACTCCCAGTTACACTTTTGTTAAGGCAACAGTAAGACACACAGATTTTAAAAGAACCAGGCAAAGAAACATGATACCCTGAACAAGTCGAATTCCAAGTGAGTTTTCTTAACTTCAGTCCTTTGAGGACAGCAGCTTGAGGCATAGATGCTGAAGGCTTTTCACATACTTGTAGATCTTAAAAATGCCTTCCCTTATAAACAGTCTTTTCTTTAAACTTATCTTCCTCTTTGAATACAAATACCCATTATTTCACTATGTCTTTGGACTTTATCTCCCTGATAATAAAATCCCCTCACAGCACTAAGTTTTACCAGTAATCTTTGGGAAAAATAAACACACCGTTGCTAAACTTCACCTGGCTAGGTGACACATTTCACCCTCCTTTGAAAATAAACTAGTCTGGTTTATTTCAAAATGCAAATGCTCCCTCGACACCTACCCTTCCAAACTTCCCCATGTTTATCAAATTAACATTTCAAGCCTAACCTCTCTTTTTAGATCAAAGCATCCAGACTAATTCAATTAAGTCTCTCATATATATATATATATAAAACTCTATTTTACAATAAATTCCAATAACATTATGAGAATTATTATATCTTCTTGACAATTTCACCATTGCTTCTTTTTCCAGTAACCTTAAATCTGTGACCTCTGGTTCTCAGTCCTTCCACCAATGGGAACATCTTTATCTACTCTGTCCAGTCCCCTCATGATTTTGAATACCTCCTTCAAATCACTTTTCAACCTTCTCTTCTCAGATGAAAACAGTCCCAGCTTCTCCAATCTTTCTACTTATCTGAAGTTCCTCATCTTGGAACCATTCACATGTATTTTTTTGCACCCTCTCTAATGCCTTCACATCCTTCCTAAAGTACGGTGCCCGGAACTGGATACAATATTCCAGTTGAGGCCGATCCAGTGTTTTATGCTGGTTTATCATAACCTCCTTGCTTTTGTACTCTATGCCCCTATTTATAAAGCCCAGGATTCCCTTATGTTTTATTAATCGCGTTCTCAACCTATCCTGCCACCTTCAATGATTTGCGCACACATATCCCCCCAAATGAGGGGGGTCTGCTCCTGCATCCCCATTTGAATTGTACCCTTTATTTCTTTCTATCAAAATGAATAATTTCATACTTCTCTGCATTAAATTTCATCTGCATTTGTCCACCCATTCCACCAACCTATGTCCTTTTGAAGCTTAACACTTTCCTCCTCATATTTCACAATACTTCCAAGTTTCTGTAAATTTTGTGCCTTGTACACCAAAGTCCAGGTCATTAACATATCAGGAAGAGCAGGGTTCCAACGCCAACTCTTGGGGAACTCCACTATAAACCTTCCTCCAGTCTGGAAAACATCTATTCACCACTACTCCATTTCCTGTCACTGTCCCTTTTTTCCCAATGGACTCTAACTTTGCTCACAAATTTGTTGAGTGGCACTTCATCAAATGCATTTTGGAAGCCCAGGTACTTCCAGGCATATCAACGGCATTACCCTCCTCAACCCTTTCTATTACCTCAGCAAAAAACTCAGGCAAGTTAGTTAAACACAATTTGCCCTTAACAAATCCGTGCTGGCTTTCCTTGCATTAACCTGTATTTGACCAAGTGACTATTAATTTTGTCCCAAATTATAATTTCTAAAAGCTTCCCCACCATCAAGGTTAAACTGGCTGGTCTGTAGTTGTTGGGCTTATCTTTACACCCTTTTTTGAACAAGGGCGTAACATTTGCAATTCTCCAGTCTTCTGTCACCACCCACCGAGTCCAAGAAAAGTTAGAAAATTATTGCAGTGCCTCCGCAATTTCCATTCTCACTTCTCTCAGTATCCTTGCATGCATCTCATCCAGTCCTGGTTGCTTTATCAAATTTAACTACAGTCAGTGTACCTAATAACTCCTCAATGTCAAATTTAAACCAATCAAGTGTTTGAATCACCACTTCTTTCACCATGACCTGGGCAGCATCTTCTTCCTTGGTAAAGATATGTGCAAAATATTCATTTAGCATCTCAGCCATATCCCCTGCCTCCATGTACAAAATCCCCTTTTTGGTCCCTAATCGGCCCCACTCCTCCTTTAACCATCATTTTACTATTTATATGCCAATAGAAGGTGTTTGAACTCCCTTTTACATTCACTGCCAGTAACTTCTCATATTCTCTCTTTGCTTCTCTTATCTACATATGAACAAGGAGCAGGGGTAGGCCATTCAGTCCCTTGAGCCTACGTCACCATTTAATAAGATCATGGCTGACCTGATAGTAACCTCAAATCTGCATCCAACCTACCACCGATAACCTATCACCCCCTTGCTTACCAAGGATCTATCCACCTCTGTCTTAAAAATAGTCAAAGACTCTGCTTCCACCACCTTTTCAGGAAGAGAATTCCAAAGACTCACAACCCTCTGTGTGAAAAAATTTCACCTCATCTGTTTTAAATGGGCAGCCCATTATTTTTAAACAGTGACCCCTAGTTCTAGATTCTTCCACAAGAGGAAACATCCTCTCCACATCCACCCTGTCAAGACCCCTCAGGATCTTATACATTTCAATCAAGTCACCTCACTCTTCAAAACACCAGCGGATACAAGCCTAGTCTGTCCAACTTTTCCTAAGACAGCCCACCCATTTTCGGTATTAGTCTGGTAAACCTTCTCTGAACTGTTTCCAACGCATTTACATCCTTCCTTAAATAAGGTGACCGATACTGTACACAGTACTCCAAATGTGGTCTCACTAGTGCTCTGTACAACTGAAGGATAACCTCCCTACTTTGGTATTCAATTCCCTTTGCAATAAATGATAACATTCTATTAGCTTTCCCAATTACTTGCTGCACTTGCATACTAGCCTTTTGTAGAGCTCTGCAATCTCTCACCATTAGATATTTTTTCTTTTATTCTTCCTGCCAAAATGGACAATTTCGCATTTCGCCACATTATACCCCATCTGCCAGATCTTTGCCCACTCACTTCACCTATCTATATCTGTTTGTAGCCGCCTTTTGTCCTCTTCACAATTTACTTTCCTACCTACCTTTGTGTCATCAACAAATTTTGCAACTATCCCTTCAATCCCTTCATCGAAGTCATTTATATAAATTGTGAACAGTTGAGGTCCCAGCACTGATCCCTGTGGCACACCACTTGTTACATCTTGACAACCTGAAAAGGACCCATTTATGCCTTTGCTTCCTGTTAGCCAGTCAATCTTCTACCCATGCTAGTATGTTATCCCCTATACCATGAGCTTTTATTTTTCGCTATAATCTTTGATGTGGCACTTTATCAAATGCCTTCTGGAAATCTAAGTACAGTACATCCACCAGTTCCCCTTTATCCACGGAACATGTTACTTCCTCAAAGAACTTCAGTAAGTTGGTTAAACATGATCTCCCTTTCACAAAACCATGTTGACTCTGCCTGATGACCTTAAGCTTATCCAAGAGCCCTGCTATAGATTCTTTAATAATAGTTTCTAACATTTTCCCTACGACAGACGTTAAGCTAACTGGCCTGCAGTTTCCTGCTTTCTGTCTCTGTCCCCTCTGTCTCCGTCCCTTTTTGAATAATGGAGTTACATTTGCTATCTTCCGATCTAATGGGACCATCCCCGAATCTAGGGAGTTTTGGAAAATTAAAACCAATGCATCAACCATCTCACTAGCCACTTCTTTTAAGACCCTAGGATGAGGTCCATCAAGACCCAGGCTCTTATCAGCCCACAGCTCCAACAATTTACTCAGTACCACTTCTCTGGTGACTGTCATTTTCCTGACTTCCTTCCCCACTTCCATTTTTAAAAATTTATTCATGGGATATGGGCTTAGCTAGCTGGGCCAGCATTTATTGCTCATCCCTAGTTGTCCTTGAGAAGGTGGTGGTGAGCTGCCTTCTTGAACCGCTGCAGTCCATGTGGTGTAGGTACACCCACAGTACTGTTAGGAAGGGAGTTCCAGGATTTTGACCCAGCAAAAGTGAAGGAATTTCCTGGTTTACAGCTGCTTCTGGAATGTTACTTGTATCCTCCACAGTGAAAACAGATGCAAAATACTTGTTCAGTTCATCTGCCATCTCCTTGTTTTCCATGATCAATTCTCCAGACTCACTTTCTATAGGACAAACGCTCTCTTTGTTAACTCTTTTCTTTTTTAAATATTTATAAAAACTCTTACTATCTGTTTTTATATTTCTGGCTTGCTTTCTCTCATACTCTAATTTTTCCTTCCTTATTAGTCTTTTAGTCATTCTTTGCTGTTCCCTATATTCCGTCCAATCTTCTGGCCTTCCGCCTATCTTTGCACAATTATATGCCCACTCCTCTCTCCCTCAAACTTAATGTAAAATTCAATCATATTATGATCGCTGCTACCTAGGGGTGCCTTCACTATGAGATCATTAATTACACCGATCTCATTGCACAATACCAGGTCTAGTATAGCCTGCTCTCTGTTTGGCTCCAGAACATGCTGTTCTAAGAAACTATGCCAAAAACATTCAATGTACTCCTCATCTATCTTTGCCCATCTGACTTTTCCAGTCGATATGTAAATTAAAATCTCCCATGATTAACATCGTGCCTTTCTGACAAGCTCCAATTATTTCTTCCTTAATGCTCAACCCTACCATGTGGTTACTATTAGGGGGCTTGTAAACAACTCCCACAGGCGACTTCTTGCCTTTACCATTTCTCATCTCTACCCAAACCGTTGCCACATCCTGGTTTCCTGAACTTAGGTCATCCCTCTTTATTGTGCTAATACCATCATTAATTAACAGAGCCACCCCTCCACTTTTCCTTGTTTCCTGTACTTCCTAAATATCCTGTACCCTTCAATATTCAGGTCCCAATCCATGTCCTCCTGCAGTCACGTCTCTGTAATGGCTATCAAATCCTAATTATTTATTTCTATGTGCGCTCTCAGTTCATCTCTTTTGTTTCGAAAGCTACGTGCATTCAGATACAGAGCTTTTAGTTTTATCCTTTTATTCTTTTTATAACCTCTAGTTTCATCTGTTGATTTACTGTTAGATTTGTACTCCCTATCCCTTCCTGTCACGGTCTGTTTTTCATTTCCCGTAATACTACCTTTTTGTCTTGTCTCTGCTCTTTGATTTACCACATCTTTCCAAATTTGATCCCTTGCCCCCACTATTTAGCTTAAAACACTCTCTACTTCCCTAGTTATGTGGCTCAGAAGAACACCAGACCCAGCATGGTTCGGGTATAGACCGTCCCAAAGGTACAGATCCCACTTTCCCCAGTACTGGTGCCAGTGCCCCACAAACCAGAACTCACATCTCCCACACCAGTCTCTGAGCCACACATTCATCTCCCTAATCTGCTTTATCCTATGCCAATTTGTACATGGCCCAGGTAATAATCCAGAGATTATGACCTTTGAGGTTCTGCTTCTTAATTTTGTGCCTAGGTCCTCATATTGACTATGCAGAATCTCCATCTTTGTCCTGCCTATGTCATTGGTACCGACATGGAGCACGACGACTAGGTCCTCCCCTCCCACTGCATGTTCCTCCCCAGCCTCGAGCATATGTCCTGCACCCTGGCACCGGGCAGGCAACACAGCCATTTGGACTCACGCTCTTTGCTGCAGAGAACAGTGTTAATCCCTCTCACTATACAATCCTCTACTACCAATATATTCCTTTTTGCTCCCCCCACTTGAATGGCTTCCTGTACCACAGTGCCATGGCCAGTCAGCTCATCCACCCTGCAGCTCTCATTCTCATCCAAACAAGCTGAAAAAACCTCAAACCTGTTAGACAATTGCAGAGGCTCACACTCCTGTGCTCCTGCCCTCCAAGTCCCCTTACCTGCCTCACTCACAGTCACACTTTCCTGTTCCTGAACACTGACCAAACCAGAAGACCCCGTCCTAAGAGGTGTGACTGCCTCCTGGTACAAAGAATCCAGGTAACTTTCCCCCTCCCTGATGTGTCACAGTGTCTGTAATCCAGCTCATGGGGCTGAATTTTCCCCCTGTCCGGCGGGTTATGTGGGGGCAGGCACGAGCCCGATGGGCGCCCCCAATCAGGGACGCATCGCCATTTTACGTGGGCGGGCCAATTAAGGCTCGCCCATCATGGCGCTCGCCCAGAAGTGCTGAGCGCTCCCTGTGCAGGCGGGAGGCGGGGATTCCATGAGTCGTTCCCTGCGCTCTTTTGCATCTGCACGTGAAAGAGCACAGAGATCTCCCTGAGGCATGGAGGTGCCTCAGGGAGATCGGTTTGACATGTGTAAATTTAAATAAAGGGAAATAAAAACTTTTAAAACATGCCCCCTCATGTGACACTGTCACATGAGCTGGGACACATGAAAGAATTATTTTTAAAATTTTTATTGACTTTTAAAAACACTTCATGAAACCTCATCCTACCCGTGGATGAGGTTTCATGAAAAATGCAAAGGCCGTCTGGGCTCTTCACCTGCCCGCCAACCTTAAGGTTGGATGGGCAGCTCAGCTAATTGAATTAATTACTATTTAAATGGCCTTAATAGGCCTTTGACAGTTTGGCAAGCGTGCAGCCAATTTGGCTGCGCACCCGCCAAACTGAAAATCTAAATGATGGGCGGTGACATCGGGACGCCTGCCTGACATCACCGCACATCATTTTACGCCTTGGCGAGCGGGCCCGTTCCCGCTCGCCAACCAGAGAATTCTGCCCATAAACTTTGAGCTGAAGCTGCTCAAACTTCGAACACTTACTGCAGATGTGTTTGCCCTGGATCAAATTGGCATCCAGGAGCTCCCACATGCTGCAGCTATGGCACATCACCTGTCCTGACATCCTTAATGAGTTCTTTGCCATTTCAATTCCCCTCTGAACCTTCTATACAATTGAGAATCAGGCTCAGTACTATCCACCTGACATCTGTCATTTGCACCTTTTTTTTTGCTTCATCTTACTCTCCATCCATCTCTTTTGTCATCCAGGGAGCTCTCAATTTGTTTGCCCTACCTTTCCCTCTTGTGGTAATATACCTTGACCATACCCAAACTCTCCTTTTTAAAGGCAGCCCATTGTTCAGTTACAGTACTGCCTGCCAATCTTTGCTTCCAATTTATCTGGGACAAATCCATTCTCACCTCACTGAATGAACTGTTTCCATGATTGAATTGTAACAGCAAAACTTGTGTGGGAAAGAACACAAATATAGGACACTAAAACATACAAGAAAAAATAGATGGTGGCTGGGACTGTGTAAAAATATGCAATGTACATTAGTCTGGATGCCACTAGTAAGCTTTTGTGGCTTAAAAATACCATATGAAACTGCACAAATATTATCAATATCTGATGTAATACATCACAGCATTCTGAACTTCCATCAGTCACACTTGACAAATCATATCTTGTAGTCATTGTACAACGTGAATACAGGAATCTATAAATCTTGCAATAAGCTTACCTTTATATTGTCTTCTGGCCAAGAGTTCAACATTGTCGCAATGTGGCCTTTGTCGTGAATGGTAATGAACAGTCCTCTGGGAGAGGGGGGAAAAAAACAAGACTTAAAAAAAAATGTTTATTCGTCAAAAATAAATCAACAGTCAAAGTCTTTTTTGTGTTAGAACTTTGTTGCATTCACAATTTGTTTTCTTTATTTTTAATTGGAACTGTCACAAAGGGAGATCCAAGTTGAGGTGAATGCCATTCATAAAAAGACTATTTATGCTCTTTGTTTACCCCTTCCTTTCCCATTCTAGTTCACCCACCTAACTGACCTGGAGATGGACTATTGCAAAGTCATGCTCTTAGTGACCTTTGGCCTTGTTTGTCCATCAGGATTTCTATGATGGCACAGCTAAGTATCAATAAGCACCATTCGGGAAACGGCAACAAAGGTTGGCATTCTGCCACCGTAACATAATATATTGAAATGTTAATGCACTGTATCAACATGTCATACTTGTTACTGTATCTGATTCTGCCATCAACACAATATATTTTAAGATGTTCCTTAGAATGGCACCCATGGAGCTGTGCCTCTAGATTCTGGAACATGCTAAAGTCAGCATGGAATAGAAGAGCTAATGCTTCACGTGCTGCTTCCTCCTTTTTTCTCAGTTCTCCCAAACAATCGGTGCCTTAAAGTTGTCACTCAGCATTTACAATCACTCATTGAACCTGGGTTGCTGGTGTATGCATTCGGCCATTGAATATGTATACAGACATAGAGAACTTTCTCCAAGTCTTTCTGTGCCCCAGGCAGCCAAGGGGAAACATGTTAGCAGTTGCCTCCAGCTGCTTGTTATTTTGGCTCCTGTTAAAATGCAAGTTTGTGGTAGGCTTTAACAAAGCCCATAAAAATACTGAAATCTTAGAAATCAAGCAGCATTCTTTTTACACAATGCAAAGTAACGAGGGGGCCCACTAAAAGTAACCCTTCAAAGGGTTTGGATAATTGAAATATTTGAATGCTGCTTTCCCTGCAACCCTTCCCCCACCCAATCGACAGATTTGAATCCAACTTAACAACTGATTATTTCAAGTTAGCTACCACGGATGATGCTGCAGCAGATCTTATGAACAGTACACACTGCAGTCACAGATGGTATGGGGAGTGGACATGTAAGCCAGAGGCTGTGGTGCCGATCAAGTGGGCTGCTTTGCCCTACACAGTGTTGAGCTTCTTAAGTGTTGCTTGAATTGCACTCATCCAGGCAAGTGGACAGTATTCCACCCAAACTCCTCGCTTGTGCCTAATAGATGATGGTAAGTTTTAGGGAGTCAAGAGGCGAGTTACATGCACAAAATACACAGCCCCCAATCAGCCCTTGTAGTCACAGTGGGCAGAATTTTCTGCCTGTCGAGCGGGCGGGCCTGACCCAATCTCTGGCGGGAGGGGAGCCGACACCCGCCAGAGAAGTGGGTTGCACCGCCATTTTACGTGGACGGGCCAATTAAGGCCCGCCCAGCGTGACGTTCAGCGGGATGTGCTATGCGCTTCCTGTGTGGGCGGGGGGATTCCCTAAAAGCGAGTGTGCGCTCCTTCACACCTGCGCACGAAAGAGCGCACATCTCCCTGAGGTTAAGTGCAGCCCCAGGGAGATTGCTTCCACTTTGAACAATATTAAAAATAGAAAAAAAAATTCCCCAACATGTGCCACTCATGTATCAATGTCACATGAGGTGGGACATGTTCATAATTTACAGATTAACTTTATTAAAATTTTTAACACGCTGCATGAAACCTCATCCCGCCTGTGGATGAGGTTTCGTGTTTTCTCTTTTTGCCGCCGGGGCTCCTGGCCTGCCGGCCAACCTTAAGGTTGGACGGGCAGGTCCTTTAATTGTTTAAATGATCCTGTCAATGGCCTCAAGTGGCCACTGACAGGTCGGTGGGCGCGCAGCTGATTTTGCTGCACCCCTGCCTTCCTGAAAATTTAAATGGGGCGGGATGACGTCGGGGGTTCCGCCCGACATCATCCTGCGTCATTTTACGCATCGGTAAGTGGGCCCCGCCCCCTGTTCACTGATGGCAAAATTCTGCCCAGTATTTATCTGGCTTGACAAGTTAAATTTGTGGTCAATGATGACACCCAAAACGTTGATGCTGGGGGATTCAGCGTCTTGGGGGTGGTATTTATACCCTCTAAATGAGAGATGTTCATTCCCTGGCACTTGTTACTTGCCACTGATCAGCCCAAGCCTGAATGTTAACCAGGTTTTGCAGCATGTGAGCATGGACTGCTTCGTGATCTGAAGAATTGCAAATGGAACTAAACAATGTGCAATCATCAGCAAATATCCCCATTTCTGACCGTATAATGAAGGGAGGTTATTGATGAAGCAACTGAAGAAAGTTGGGCCGATGTCCAGGAGGAATTCCTGCAGCAATAACAATTCAATTCGATTTAATTGCACTTTATTGTCCATACAGAACTTCATTTCAGCAATGGACATTGCTCATTCATTCAAAATGACATATAAATAAATAGTAACAAGAAAGAAAATTACCCTATCACAGAGGTTTAAGTTTAATTAAAATGCATTTAAAAAAACTATTCCAATGTATTAAAATAGTCAGTTGGGAGTCCCAACTGAGTGCACATCCTATCCATTCATCAAACTCCTGTTAAAAGTTCTTCTAGAGAAGGGCACAAATGAGTTCAGGAACAAATTTGTTCTGCATCTGAAGGATTGTAGTATTTTCCCTACAGTAACACTGAGACAGGGGGTGATTCTCCTTGTTCATGACACTCTTCTGTCAAAATTCTTTGAGAGCAGATTTCACCAAGAAAGATCTACTCATTAAATACTCTTCCTGCCTGGTTCAATAATCTCTGTGCTCTTAATGAGTCTACTTTCCCAAGATCACCGTATCAGGGGAGACACCCAAAAAGGATAGCACTCTCAACTTTAGCTGTATAGAAGAGTTTCATGATTGTTGGATCTACTCAAAACGATTCTAATTTTGAGGTAGTATAATCGTGTATGTCCCTTGGCACCACACCTGTACAGTGTTCCCTCCAATTCAACCTATCTACTTTGAAATAGTTACAAACTACAAGCATCGATGTCCACAACATGAATCTTCATGGGAACAATATCATTAACTGGCATTTTCCTAAAATCTATAACTGGTTCTTTCATCTCATTTTCATTTCGTTTAAGAGAATTACTTTCACACCATTATATGAACTCCTCCACCAAGATCCTATAGCTTACTTTGTCATTCCTTATGAGACCCAGAAATACCATATCATCAGCATACTTCAAGATCGTTATGCGGTCGTGCTCTGCTTGACAGTCATTCATGTAAAGGGTGAAAAGCAAAGAGGAAAGTGCACAACCATTTGTTAAGACAAGTTTGTTGCAGAATTTATGGTGAATTTCAAGGACAACCCAATTTACCAATAAATTATTCTGAGCAAGAGCTCGGTCTTGGGCGAGGGGTAGGGAGAATCTCAGTTACGTACATTCCGATAGTTGGCTGCGGAACTGCAATGGCAGATACTTTGGAGCAGGCTAATGCAGCATGTAATGATTAACATGGGCAGAAAATATGTGCAAAGAATGAAGTGTATGGAAAGGGAATTTGCACATGATACATGTTCTCTTACTACTTCTTACTCCATCAACAATATTCTCACTAATCAACAACTTATATTTATATAGCACCTTTAATGTAATAAAATGTCCCAGGGTGTTTCACAGGAACATTGTGAAACAAAATGACACTGAACCACATAAGGAGATAATAGGTCAGATAATCAAAAGCATGGCCAAAGGCTGGTCTTAAAGGAGCGAAGTGAGGTAGAGAGGCAAAAAGGTTTAAGGCCTAGGCAAGTGACAACACAGCCACCAATGGTAGAACGTTAAAATCAGGGCTGCTCAAGAATTCAAAATTAGATAAGAACAGATATCTTGGAAGGTTGAGCGGCTGGAGGAGAATAGAGATAGGGAGGGGCGAGGTCACTGGGGAATTTGAAAACAAGGATGTTAATTTTAAAATCAAGATGTTGTTTGACCAGGAGCTAATGCAAGCCAGTGAGCATATGAATGATAGGTTAAAAGATTTGGTGCGAGTTATGACATGGGCTGCAGAGTTTTGGATAACCTTAGGCATTTTTTTTCTAATGTTTAATTTTACAAACATTTCAACTACCTTGAACCCAATTTTTTTTTCAAGATAAAGCCTTGATTCCAGAACTCGCAATGAGCTCTGTCTAATCTCCATCAGAACCAAAGTTAAGGTAAACTAAAACAAAAACAAAAATACCTGGAAAAACTCAGCAGGTCTGACAGCATCTGCGGAGAGGAACACAGTTAACGTTTCGAGTCCGTATGACTCTTCAACAGAATTAAGGAAAAATAGAAAAGAGGTGAAATATAAGCTGGTTTAAGGGGGGGTGGGACAGGTAGAGTTGGATAGAGAGCCAGTGATAGGTGGAGATTGCCAAAAGATGTAATAGACAAAAGGGCAAAGAGGTGTTGAAGCTGGTGATATTAGCTAAGGAATGTGACAATAAAGGTACAGATAGCCCTAGTCGGGGTGGGGTGGGGGGAAGGGATCGAAATAGGCTAAAAGGCAGAGATAAAACAATGGATGGAAATACGTTTAAAAATAATGGAAATAGGTGGGAAAAGAAAAATCTATATAAATATTTGGAAAAAAGGTTGCATGGGAAGGTGCAGGGATCGTTCCCTCCGGGACACCCTGGTTTACATCTCCATCACCCCCTACACCTCAACCCCCTCCCACGGCACCTTCCCATGCAACCGCAGAAGGTGCAACACCTGCCCCTTTACTTCCCCTCTCCTCACTGTCCAAGGGCCCAAACACTCCTTTCAAGTGAAGCAGCATTTCACTTGCACTTCCCTCAATTTAGTCTACTGCATTCGCTGCTCCCAATGCGCTTTCCTCTACATTGGAGAGACCAAACGCAGACTGAGTGACCGCTTTGTGGAATACATTTGGTCTGTCCGCAAGCATGACACAGACCGCCCTGTCGCTTGTCATTTCAACACTCCACCCTGCTCTCATGCCCACATGTCTGTCCTTGGCCTGCTGCATTGTTCCAGTGAAGCTCAACGCAAACTGGAGGAACAGCACCTCATCTTCCAACTAGGCACTTTACAGCCTTCCGGACTGAATATTGAGTTCAACAATTTTAGATCATGAACTCTCTCCTCCATCCCCACCCCCTTTCCGATCTCCCTTTTTTCCAAATATTTATATAGATTTTTCTTTTCCCACCTATTTCCATTATTTTTAAATGTATTTCCATCACATGAATGTATCACATTCCTTAGCTAATATCACCAGCTTCAACACCTCTTTGCCCTTTTGTCTATGACATCTTTTGGTTATCTCCACCTATCACTGGCCCTCTATCCAGTTCTACCTGTCCCACCCCCCCCCTTAAACCAGCTTATATTTCACCTCTTTTCTATTTTTCCTTAGTTCTGTTGAAGAGTCATACGGACTCGAAACGTTAACTGTGTTCCTCTCCGCAGATGCTGTCAGACCTGCTGAGTTTTTCCAGGTATTTTTGTTTTTGTTTTGGATTTCCAGCATCTGTAGTTTTTTTGCTTTTATCTTAAGGTAGACTAGTTTTGTTCCAGCTCATAATAGTTTTTATCTTTGTGGGTCCCATCTTCACTCCCCACCTCTTATACATTACATTTATTCTACATTATGCCCAGGGATATTTTTGAAGGTGAATACTTTAATTCAAATGCAAATTATTCAAAATTGCTACATACAAAGGTGGGGCTTAGTAGTTTGTCATTCAAGGCCCAGTAAAAATATGCGTTACAAATTTGTACTGTAAATCGTGGTAAGTTAAGACTGGAAATTGCTTTGGCAATAAATTACTAAAACTAGTGAGCCAGCTACATGACTGCTGAAAGTCCATTTGCCAGTGTTTTGAGGTATAACTTACTAAGTGTTTTGAAATGGGAACGGATCATATTTATAGTTTTAATAACACAAGCAATAAATATTTTAAAAGGGGGAGAATTCATAGTCAAAGTATGCTGCTGGTTTGGCACTTACACAAATTAAGTAATGAGTTATAAAGGACAATGGGCTGCTCAAGTCATGCACCTTGGCATCCACACAATACTCACATAGATACAGATCCCACCTAAACTCTAACTGCTTGCATAACTGCTGCTCTCCACTGTTGCCAGGCAACAAAGTCTCATTGTTATATTTTAATCTGCCATTCAACTCTATACTTTGTTGTGTATGCAGAATGTTCAAATACAAAAAACCTTTGGTAATTTAACAAGGGACAGAATTTAGTCATGAACCACATCAATAGTAGACATCTGAAAGAGACACTATGTGATCCAAATGGCTAAATATTCACTGTCCTTGTTTGGAAGTGCAAAAGAAAAACAAAAAATCTATAGTTAACAATGGCCCAGAATTTGCCGGAGCAGGATACCTGGAACTCAGTGAACAATGGGACATAGTTAATCTTCTTAACGAAAAAGATTTAAAGAATTAAAGATTGGGAAGAAAAGCTGTAAATGCCTTTAACAAGATGATGGCTTGAGTACATTCGAGGTACATTCCCATGGCCAGAAATTTTCCCCCGCCGGGGGAATTGTGTGGGCGCGAACCCGATCAGGTCCATGCCGCCATTTTACGTGGGCGGGCCAATTAAGGCCTGCCCAGCGTGACACGCGTCCATAAGCGCTGAGCTCTCCCTGTGCGGGTTTGGGGGGGGGCGGATTCCCTGAGTGGTTCCCTGCGCTCTTTCTCCCTGAGGCACCTCTGTGCCGCAGGGAGATTTGTTAAAAGTTATGGAAATTTGAATAAAGGTGGGAAAAAAATTTAAGGACATGTCCCCTCATGTGAAACTGTTACATGAGCTGGGACACGTCCATTATTTATTTCAAAAGTTTTTATTTAAATAATAAACCCTTCATGAAGCCTCATCCCACCTGTGGATGAGGTTTCATGAAAAACGTGAAGGTCACCTGGGCTCTTCGCCTGCCCGCCAACCTTAAGGTTGGACGGCCAGCTCAGTTAATTACTTTTTAACAGGCCTTAATAGGCCTTTGACAGTTTGGCAGGTACACAGCTGATTTGGCTGCGTGCCCGCCGAACTGAATATCTGAATGACGTGCGGTGATGTCGGGACGCCCACCCGACGTCACCGTGCGTCATTTTACACGTCGGCAAGCGGGCCCCGCCTCCCGCTCACCAACGGGAAAATGCTGCCCCATGAGTGTGAAAGTTAGGGAAACCAACGCCAGAGATCATTGGATAACCAAATAGATAGAGTAAGATGAAGCCGAAAAAGGGTGCAAATGACAGATGTTGACAACATAGGTGTGAACCAAGCTGAGTACAGAAGGTTCAGAGGGGAAGTGAAAAAACAAGTAAGAAAAGCAAAGAGAGAGTATGAGAAGAGACTGACAGCTAACATAAAAGAGAACATAAAAAAGAATCCAAAAATAATCTACAGGCATATAAATAGTAAATGGGGGTAAAAGAGAAGTCGGGCCGATTAGGGACATAAAAGGGGATTTGTGCATGGAGACAGGTGGCAGGTGTTAAATGAGTATGTCTTTACTGAGGAAGGTGATACTTCTTTGCCTTGTTCAGAGGGCATTTAAGAGTCAGCCACATTGTTGTGGGTCTGGAGTCATACGTAGGTGAGACCAGGTAAGGACAGCAGATTTCCTTTCCTAAAGGACATCAGTGAACCAGATGGGTTTTTATGACAATCAGCAATGGTTTCACGGGCATCTCACGGTCATCATTAGACTTTTAAAACCAGATTTATATTGGATTCAAATTCCACCATCTGCAGTGGTGGGATTCAAACCTGAATCTCCAAAGCATTACCTCTGGATTTCCCTATTACCAGTCTTGTGACAATGCCACTATGCCACCACCTCCCCCTCCTTACTGCCCAAGTCATAGTGAAAAGAGGTGGTAGTTGGGATAACGGATAGGCTATAAGTTGATATAAAAGAGGTATTAGAAGGCTAACCATGAAATAAAAGGAATAGAAACAACACAGATGCGCTGAGTGACAGGAGACAGTGTAGTGGTGAACAGTTATTTTACAGACTGGAGGAAGGTTTATAGTGAAGCTCCCCAGGGATTGGTATGAGGGCCACTGCTTTTGTTGATATATATTCATGACTTGAACTTCGGTGTACAGGGCACAATTTCAAATGACACAAAACTTGGAAGTATAGTGAACTATGAAAAGGATGGTGACAGAATTCAAGAGGGCATAGAAATGGTGGGATGGGTGGATTGGTGGCAAATCAAATTTAATGCAAAGAATTGCGAAGTGATACATTTTGGTAGGAAGAATAAAGGGAGGCAATATAAACTCAAGGATACAACTCTGGCTGGGGTGCAGGAACACAGAAACGTGGAGGTATAATTGCACAAATCATTGAAGGTGACAGGGCAGGTTGCAAAAGAGGTCAACAAAGTATATGGAATCCTTGGCTTTATAAAGAGAGCCTTGGAGTTCAAAAGCAACTTAGAACACTAGAGAGTCCTCAACTAGAGAGTTGTGTCCAATTCTAGGCACCACACTCTAGGAAGGATGTGAAGGCTTTAGAGGTATTGCAGAAAAGATTCATGAGAATGGTCCCAGGGATGAGAGACTTCAGTTACAGCGAAATTGGCATTTCTCTCCTTAGAGAAGGTTGAGAGGAGATTTGATAGAGGTGGTCAAAATCACAAGGGGTCTGGACAGAGTAGATGCAGAGAAGCTACTTTGTTATGATACTGCGGGTAGTATTTGTCAGGTTTACCAAATCCACAAGGGAAACTTGGCCATGCTATCACAACGGTTTTGCAATTTGTATTTATTATGAGAAGGGTTGTGCACTGAATTCAGAAGTAATGAGTCCACTAACATCTTTAGATATTTTAAAAATTAAATTTAAACATTTATTAACAGAAGAAAAGAATTAAAACACAAGATTACAGTTACACCATTATTTATTATTATAATAAATCCCAAATTTCCTAATTAACCTGACTCCCAGCTATGCACTCGCTTCAAGGTAACCGTCCAAAAATAGATTGCAAATTCAGATAGGCAATCCAGCAAGGTTACTACAGGCACCCAGCTGTGCTTGATTTCTCCCTTGTTTTTGTTAATTTAGTTTATTGTTTTGACTCGAAAAGAGTTACAGGCACCCACTCAACAGTGGAGTTCTAAAGGCTTTTAACACAACTGTGGTTACTGGAATAGCAGACTTCTGCAAATGGCCAGAGGTTGTTTCCCCAAGCCTATTTCACACGGTGTATCTTTTAGGTCTTACACGGCCACCCCCTCACAGCCTTCCATCCTTCATTAAATATATTTTTTCCTCTTTAATCTGTAAATCCCATTGTTTCCACGTCTTTGGAATTTACTTCTCTCCCTATAAAAATCTTTCACGTTGTCAATATGGCCTTTTCCTTTTGGGAAAAATAAAGAAAATAACCTTGCCCTCTTTATCCTATCAGTTGTAAAACTTTGTCATGTTTCTTTGAAAGCTAAACACCTCTCCGCTTACGTTAAAATGCAAATTTCGTTCACACCCTATCTGCTGAGACTTATACCTTAGCTCACTCATCAGCATTTCAAATACCCTTTTCACACCTAACTCTTTTGATAATTTCAACCTTGCACCCTATCCAACTCTAATTCAATTAAATCAGCCACACACAGAACCCCACGCACACAAGCCTACCTTACAATATCCTACAATACTATTAAGAAAAATCTGATCATTTTGTGACAACTCTCATTGGTGGAAGTCAACATAGATTGCCAAAAAGGAGTCATGAGGATTTTTTTTAAACACAGTAAGTAGTTATGGTCTGGAATGCACTGCCTAAAAGTGTGGAGGGGGCTTTCAATCATGGCTTTCAAAAAGAAACTGGATATCCAAAGGGAAAAATTAGCAGTGTCTTAAAGAGAGGTTAGTGGAGTGGGACTAGCTGGGTTGCTCTTGTAGAGAGCCAGCATGGACTCAACAGGCCAAATGACCACTTTCTGTGCTGTAACCATTCGATGATTCTATAGAGAAAGAAACAGGAATGATGGAGAGGGAAATAAGGTGAATGAGGGTCAAGTTAAATCCAGAGAAAGAAATAGAAAATAAAAATTGGATTCAGAGAGAGAAAAGAGACAAAGGAAAATCACGAAAAAAATAATTAAAATTTTTAAAACCTCTAGGAATGGACTCCACAGTGTCAGTATCATGGTGGAGCGCTTCTCAGCTAGCCAAAATGCAAAGTCAAACAGCTATTCTTGCTGATTTAGTGCACTTACTTCAAACTTGGACCACACTGGTTCGGTGAATATATTCCCTTGTCACTGAAAGCTGAAAGTGCATTCAAGCTGCAAGAGGCAGTCCCCCTCCTGCATCCCCTGACTCTGGCACTGGTTAATGGGCCAGCTATCCAATTTGCAGGTGAGGTGATCGAGTAACTTCTGCTATTGGTCAGTTAAAGGAAGAACTGTGGGGTGTTTCAGATCTGTTGTGGTGAGTTGCTAGATTTGGCAGGGAGTGTTGCTGCATCCTCACAGGGAGAGCAGAGGATCTAGTGACCTGTCAACACAGAGGCTGCAAAAGGTACGGAGGCTGTAGATGCGGAACCTCTGGGCTCACTGGAAAGGATGGGCTCTAAGCAGTGCCCTGTGCCACGTTGGAGCTGGACTTTCATGCTCCTGGACAGGGACAACAGGCTGTCTAGCAGATCTTTCACTGTGCCAGGCATCTGGGTGTGCATAATCAGTGTCCTCCTGTATGATACTCCATTGAATTCCTCATCTGCAGACTTGTCTTCTGAGGAGTTGGCACAAGTACTATCTTTTCCCCCGGTCTGGTTGCAGTTCACTCACGCTCAATGACTCACCATGTGTAGACCCCAATTCTACACTAATCTCTAAAGTTTGCAGAGTGTTTGTAACTGAACCAGTGGCTGTGAGTGTCAGATCAAGTAACACTGAGTCTTCATTAGTGCTGCAGTGTTGCTCTTGTCACTTTTATTTTATTCATTTATGGGATGAGTGTTGCTGGCTAGGCCAGCGTTTACTGCCCATCCCTAATTGCCCTTGAGAAGGTGGTGGTGAGCTGCCTTCTTGAACCACTGCAGTGCATCTGGTGTAGGTACACCCACAGTGCTGTTAGAAAGGAAGCTCCAGGTTTTTAACTCTGTGACAGTGAAGGACCAGCAATACTTTTCCAAGTCAGGATGGTGTGGGGCTTGGAGAGGAACTTGCAAGTGGTGGAGTTCCCATGTGTCTCTTACACTTGTCCTTCTAGGAAGTAAAGGACCAAGGTTTGAAAGGTGCTGTCTAAGGAGGCTTGGCGAGTTGCTGCATCCTGTATATGGTACATGTTGCTCCAGAGGTTGCTGTACTGGGCAGGCAGCAGTTCATGGGTGTCTGAAAGCAGAAAATCAGAAGGAGAATGTTGAGGTGAAGTAAGGGCCGGGTGAGGTGGAAAGCAAGAGATCCAAGGCGCCAACCATCTGCAGCTTGTTCATCATGCCATTTAGCAGGATGAGGTTAAGGTGAGAGTTGAGAAAGTGCATAAAGCAGGAACATACTGTCAGTCTCAATGTCCTCAGCAGTGCACCAAGCTCTGTTGCAGCCAGCCCCACGATGCAGAGAACCATCTCCTCCATAGTGCTCAGGAGATATGAGAATCCTTCTCTCCCACCAGTTCTGCTCTGTTCCTGATGGTTATGGAACAGCTCATCTTGCTAGAGAATGGGAAAAATGTCAATGATTTTGTGATGTTTTTGTGATGTTGCACAGTTGAATAGCTGGAGGTCTGAGGAACTAGTGGGAGGTGTGTGTGAGGCTGGCATCATTGGAATGTGGGTGAGGGTGAAGTGGTGTGTGCGGATGTTAAGCCTGAGTCCCAGGTGCTAGGGTCGACTGACGGGTGAGTGATGTTTCTGTGATGCAATGTGCAGCTTGAGACCGGTGTTGTGGTGGATAGGAAATTTCTTGCAAAAATGTATTCATTGACTTTGATCACCCGCACAAGGTTATTGAACTTCTTGCAGCTCTGCTGCCAGGTCCTCAACTGCAGGCCTACACTGCACGGTCCATAAAGCAACCCAAAAGCTCCTGCACAGACCACACTCAAGTCAGCCCCTTTAAATTACTGCATGTGCATAGCTACATAAAAGAGTTAAAGGCCCTGCAGAGTTAAACAAATCTGACATGCACGACAAAAAAAATTCGAGGGAACATTGATCCTCAAGGTCAGATTCCTGACATTGACCTCCTTTGTCACCTACTCTCATTCATTTCAGTCACATTCCTTGAGGGCTTCTGGCTCTCCCCACAACCCCCGCGAAAACATGACCTCTTTCAGCCTGTTGACTTCCACCACTAAGTACTCCAAGTCCCACATCTGTGAACCTAGGTGCCCTCTCTCTTCCTTGTTGCTCCATTTGTGCTTCTCCTACTTGCAAGTGGGGTTAATACAGACCCTTCTACCAAGTGTAGCTCCCCTTTCAGAGGGGCATACTGCTGTTAAAAAGGAGCAGGCTGGATGCATGTGTTATCAGCACATGCTGTTCAGTGCCATGCCGAGTATTCAAGCAGACGGCAGCCCCACTCGAGCTAATGCTCTCAACACTTAAATGTGGAGGCTGTGCCAAGTTCACGTGCGGCCTCCCTCAACAGGAACAGGCCTGGGTAGATCATAAATTTCAAAATAGTGCTCAAAAAAAGACTTTATAAAGTTCTTTAGCCCAGTAAATACCTATGGGGCAGGATCTTCCGGTCAGCGAGCAGGGGTGGGGCCTGCTCACCGATCCGTAAAATGACGCAGGATAATGTCAGGTGGAACGCCCGACGTTAGCCCGCATCATTTCCATTTTCAGTCGACGGAGGCACAGCCGAGTCAGCTGTGCGCCCACCGACCTGTCAACGGCCAATTAAGGCCTATGAAAAACTAATTAAAGTCATTAATGGACCTGCCTGTCCAACCTTAAGGTTGGCGGGCAGGCCGGGAGCCCTGGCGGGCTTTGGGGAAAGCATGAAACCTCATCCACGGGCGGGGTGAGGTTTCATGAGGGTATTTAAATTTTTATTTAAGGTTTCAATAAAAGTTATGGACATGTCCCAACTCATGTGACAGTGGATCATGTCAGGGAAATTTTTTTATCATTTGTACGACAAATTTTAATTCTGAGCCGATCTCCCTGAGGCAGCACTTAGCCTCAGAGAGATCTGTGCACTCTTTCGTGCACATGCGCGAAAGAGCGCACTCCCGGCTGAGGGAATACCCCCCGCCCGCACAGGGAGCGCATAGCGCTTCTGAGCGGACGTCACACTGGGCGGGCCAACATAAAATGGAGGCCCAGGTCAAGGGCACTGATCGGAGGCACACCCGCCCACACCTGCTCCTGCACTCCCCCCCCCTCTCCTCTAACGGGGGGAAAATTTTTCCCATGGAGTTAAAAGTTTTCAATCACTTAGAAATACTGAATCACAGCACAGGAGGTGGCCATTCAGCCCATCATGTCTGCACCAGCTCTCCAAATGAGCATTATGACCTACTGCCATTGCCCTGCCTTTTCCCCCTACTCATGCACATTGCTTCAGATTCAAATAATCATCTAATGCCCTCTTGAATGCCTCGATTGAACCTGCCTCCACCATGCTTCCGGGCAGTGCATGCCAGACCCGAACCACTCGCTGTGTGAAAAAGTTTTCTTACATCACATTTGCTTCTTTTGTTCTTGATCCTTTTACGCATGGGAACAGTTTCGCCCCATCTACTCTGTTTGGCCCCCTCATGATTTTGAACAGCTCTATCAAATCTCCTCTTTGCCTTCTCCTCTCCAAGGAGAACAGTTCCGACCTCTCCAATCTATCTTTGAACTGAAGTTCCTCATCCCTGGAACAATTCTTGTAAACCTTTTCTGTACTCTCTCCAATGTGTTCACATCCTTCCTATAATGTGGCACCCAAAGCTGTACACAATATTCCAGCTGAGGTCTAACGAGTGTCTTATATAAATTCACCAAAACCTCCTTGCTCTTGCACTCTATGTCCCTATTAAAAAAGCCCAGGATACTATATGCTTTATTAACTGCTCTCCCACCTGTCCTGACACCTTCAATGATCTATGCACATATACACCCAGGTCTTTCTACTCCTGTACCCCCTTCAAAATTTCACCCCTTATTTTATTTTATCTGTCCTTGTTCTTCCTACCAAAATGCAACACCTCACATTTCTCCGCATTGAACTTCATCTACCACCTATCTGCCCATTCCACCAACTTGTTTATGTCCTTTTGAAGTTCTACACTGTCCTCCTTGCAGTTTACAACACTCCCAAGTATCATCCGCAAACTCTGAAATTGCCCCCTGCACACCAAGATCTAGATCATTAATGTAGATCAGTAAAAGCAAGGGTCCCAATACTTGCTTTGGTACTCCACTAAAAACCTTTCTCAGCCAGAAAAATATCCATTGACCATCACACTCCGCTTCCTATTTTTCAGCCAATTTTGTATCCACGTTGCTACTGTCCCTTTTATTCCATGAGCAATAACTTTTCTCACAAGTCTGTCGTGAAGCACTGTATCAAATGCCTTTGAAAGTCCATGTACATCACATCAACAACATTACCCTCATTAACCTTTTGTGTTACCTCTTCAAAAAACTCCAAGGAGTTAGTTAAACATGGTTTCCCCTTTAGAAATCTATACTGGCTCTTCCTTATCAACCCATATTTTTCCATGTGACCACTAATTCTATCTTGAATAGTTGTTTCTCGAACCTTGCCCACTACTGAAGTTAAACTGACTGGTCGGGTTTGTAATTGCTGGGCTTATCCCTACAACATCTTGAACAAGGGTGTAATGTCTGCACTTCTCCAGTCCTCTGGCACCTCCTCTGAGTCTAGGGAAGACTGAAAAATTATCACCAGTGCTCCTGTAATTTCTACTCTCACTTCCTTCAATATCCTTGGACTGTTCAGGACACATAATCAAACACTGAACATGAAAGATCAATGTTTATATTTTATGCGTGTTCAGCATTACCACAAATGCAACGACTGATATCATATCATTCAAACCTGCACGTTTCTTAAATGCATCAAAACCAGCAGAGCCTTTTATCACAATTATAGAAATGTTTGTATGAAAGGATTTCAAACCAAAAAATTATTGTATCTTGTACAACATCCAAAATCATGCAAAACAGTAAACATGCTTCACATAGAGATTGAAAACGAATATAGTGTACTGGGTGAATACAGGACTTCCCAAATAGAGTGAACTATATACTGTCTATGAACATTATATAGGACTAAACAACCCCCATTTAAATAATGGTGATCAACATAGCCACAATTTAAGAATATTGTATACACCACAATGTGTTGTCTCACAAAATTACAAGAAGCCAGTGTAACATATCACAAATGTAGAACAGTTCCACAGACCAAAATGTTAGTAATGGTGGAAAAGCAAAATTAATCAACGACAGAAGAGTTTGGATAAGAATGTTAACACTCAAACTCTGCAAACAGCCCTCTATCCAGCTCCACCTGTCCCATCCCCCTTAAACAGCTAATATTTCACCTCATTTCTATTTCTCTTCAGTTCCGATGAAGAGTCATATGGACTCAAAACGTTAACTCTGTCTTCCTCTCCACAGATGCTGTCAGACCTGCTGAGTTTTTCCAGCTATTTTTGTTTTTGTTTCAGATTTCCAGCATCCGCAGTATTTTGCTTTTATCTGCAAACAGTCATTTGGCTTCATAGTCTACTGTTCTACTTTTTCTCTTGATGCATCCCTGCTAGCAGCATTTGAATACGAAAGAGATCATGGGATAGAGTTATACTGACTTGGCCTGGACTTGGTCATCAGCAGTGAAGTGATGACGTTCGACGCTGATGTTGAAGAAAGCTGTCGTGGACTTCTCTTTCCAGACATGAACGTGAATCTAGTGCTAAGTCAAGGGGACCTCCACGTGTCCAGAAACAGTGATGTCATCAAGCAGAATAAGCAGCCAATCACGCTGAAATATTCTCACAGTTTGCAAACCAGGAAGTAAAATGCACTGATCCTCCATTACTTTTTATAAATTATATAGAGAGCAAAATAAAGATTGTGGTATATACATTACAAATTAAAACATCACAAAACACTTATATATTAATTTGTGAATTTTATTTTTACAATGGAAAATTTAGCATTGCATAAATATAAAATTAATTTTCCCAGGCTAATTTTTTTTAGCAGTAGTTATGACTTGGTCATAAAACCCTGCTTACACATCAATAACAAGATCTTAGGGTTTTTAACAGTGATATTGCAACATAGAAGGGGAGGTTCTTGTCATTCACTAACTTCTGGGGTATTGCCGTCTGCAGGGACCTGTGGAGGGGCAGAGAATCACAACTACTGGCTTTCCACATTTAACTGTGCATGTGCAGACACCAGAATTTGCTGTCAGTTTCATAGCTGTAATCATTTTAATGACAAAATCTAGGCCATTGATTTTCAACACAGTTTGGAGTGGAGGCATGGCAGAGTTAAGCAGATATTGCACTCACGGCAAACAAGGAATACTAAGTACTAAGCACCCTCATGCAGGTGTAACTTCTCTAGAAGAAGAGCTATTAGATAGATCCATTTGTACTGGTAGCAATTATACAGGCACTGGTATGCAGTGAAAACCATGGAGGGTGCACTCACTTAAATCCGCCTGGTATCATGAAGAGATTAACGTCTATAATCTTATTGGAAATTATTTTTTAAAATAGAGTTTAGTGGTGTCTGTGTTTATGTGTGTGTGTCTTAATTGGATTAAAGCCAGCTAGCCTGGGTGCTTTGATATACAGGAAGAAATGGTTTGAAATGGTAATTAGATAAACATGGGTAAGTTTAGAAACATAGGTGTCAAGGGGGCAATTTGCATTTTTAAATAAAGCAGTCAAAAGGCTGGGTGAAATCTTGCACCTAGCTAGAAGATGCCAAGCAATGTGTTTAATTTTTTCAATTTACTAATAAGATTGGTAGAATCAAAGCGTGTTATTGTTAGAAGAGGTAAAATTAAAAACCTAGTAATACAATGGGAAATTTACATTCAAAGGAAAAGCTAGGTATAAATAGAAAGGAGTTTGTGTGTGTAAGGCAGAGGCATTTAAGATCTAACCAGCTTGTACACCTCCAACTGTCTGCAAGGAACCTCATTTTGAATTTGTACGGTCAAATGTGCTTTGCCTGAGGTCCTTTTTTAAATCTATGAGTTTTACTGTTGCCTTAAGTGGGGTGTAACTGAGAGTCAGATTAATTAGGGGATTTTTGTAGTTATTATAGTAGTAATTTTGTAGACATATATAAGTGCTTACAATTTTTCTTGTATTAATAAATGTTTAATTTAGTTTTATAAAAAACCTCGAGACTCGGTGGCCTTATTACTACAGAAATAAAAGCCTGCATCTCAAAACATAGAAATTGCAAAAATGGATTATGACAGTTGTTTCAAGTTTCCCTCTGGGATTTGAGCAGCTCAGCCTTTACCATCGGCTGTGTCATAATACTGGAACTAATAGTGTCATATGGTATCTGGTGTTGGGCAAATGAAATCCCTGTGCATCCCTAAGTGCTGGAAAATGGCAGCACTAGGCTAGTAAAATAAGTGTGGGAAATGTCTGCCAGTTTTTATTCTGTGAATTATGTACATTAAGAGTGTAATTGAAACTGGAAAATTCATTTAGAATCTTGAGCCGAAAACAGCGAGAGAATTTCCCCTTCCTCTTTTTCTCTGGGCTATATTCACAGTCTGGTCCCAAATATGAAAGCAGACTGCTTCAAAACTGTACCATCTACATGCTTTATTTATTTTCTTTGATTATAGTAAAACAAAAATATTTTAAGTGGCAACTTAAATGGGAGAAACACCATTTTTTGTAATATTTTAGAAAATAAAATATCCTGTTTGCATTCAGCCACATGGTACAGTGAATTTTAAAAATATGTAGATTTTAACCAATGTTCACATGACAGATCTGTTTGAAACTGAAACGGGAGAAATAACATTTGTCTACACTGAGCATCAACCCTGTTGTTCAATCCAATATATTATTCTTATTTTCAGGTTGTTAGTTTGTGTCAAGTGACAATTACAGATAGAATTATTTCAGTTATTTGCAATTCAAACTAACAGTTTGCTTTGTTTAAAATCAGACCAAACAAAACCTCAAACAATGCACGACAAAAAAACAAGACCGACTGCTGTGGGATCCCCAGAGAAACAAGGTTCCAAAAACAAAAGTGTCCATAAAGAATCTCTTGGAAGCTAAACAAAAACATTTACTGTTGAAGAATGAATGAAGGATTAGCTTGGCATACAAGAGCGATAGTAAATTGTAACATTTCCCAAAATTCAGAATGAATTGCTTTGAGCTTGACGTACATTTGTACAAACATTGTTGTACCATTACAAGTTCCGTTTACTTCTAAAAAGGCTTGTAAAATGGATGAATGCACTGATTAGCATTATTCAAATAACATCCATTTACACAGTTGGTTTATAGCTTTTAGTTCTTTTAAGGATCCCTTGGTAGTTATGGTGCAGAAAGTATATAACATTAGTGATAAATATTAGAATCATGTTGACCTGGAGGTTGTTCAAAGTTGAGTTAACAGATCCTACACCAATCCCTATTTATAATGTGAAGTCAATCCATCATCCTGCTTTTGCCATGGCTGCTTTTGAACCAGATGCTGGAAAGTGCACTGGATGGGTAAAGAATGTCCCATCGGATCTGCCCTGGCTTCATTCTAAATTATTCCAAACTAATCAGCTATTTCTTATATGGGCATAATTACATGGTGTAATCTATGCACTACCACTCCTTATGAAGTCTCTTCTGAAATTTGCAAAAACAATGGAATTTTGTGGAATTTACACGCGAGGACTCAGATAGTTCAATGTTGAGTCATGAATAGCATCAGTTAAAAGGACTTGGTATATTTTGCAATCTTTCTTGTTGGAACGCATACTTTATCTTAATCTTACATTAATCAAATAACCAAATTTAAGAGATCTTCAGGCCAGACAAGATGGAAGAAGCATCGTGTGAATTGTGATCATTCAGGGTAGGCTACCCCTTATTTTTGTTGTTGTTCAGTTACTAATTACACTGCTGAACTCTGAAGAGAGACAAAGAGCATCACTTTGAGGTAATCTGTTGTGATGGGTTTGCACTCCACACTTGTGCAAAGGTGAATAACTATACAAAATGCAGGGCAGAAACGATTTTGCCCAGCAGCAAGTATTAAAATTTCAAAAAGGGGTCATCAAATTATTCATTGTTATCTGATTTACCAACTGAGCAGTTTTTGACATTTAATTTCTGATTCCCTCTCCTGATGCTGCTGCGCCTTGTAGCTACTCCTACCAGGAGACCTGCTGTCATGGTATCTGTCTTGCACCATCCTCACACATCCACTGTAGCTTGGCTGCAACCACTCTGTGATGTCCGTCATCCAACTATACCTAGATGGACACTCCTTTCTGCTGTCTTCCACGTTGTCCTCTAGAAGAGATCTCTGTAGCTTTTCAGCAGTGATCTAATGGCTGAAATGCTGACATTTTCTTCTCTGTATGTCACTTTTTAGGAATTCTCTTTGTTCTTGTGATTTTAAGCATCTCTTCATTGGTCTTATGGTCTGTATAATTTTTAGCATACATCTTAGCATCCACATTTCAAAGGCCTCTATTTTCTTCCACAGATCTTTATTTATTGGCCAGGCTTCTGAGGCTTACAGAAAAGTGGATAGAATGTAGCATCTTATGAGAATTTTTTCCTTGTAACAAGCTTGAGTTTTCTTGTTAACACATCCTTCATTTTCACAAAATCACTTTTAGCTATCTCTGTCCTTCTTCTAAATTTTGCATCTCGTCTGCCATCTTATATAAATGGTGAGAGATTACAGAGCCCCGAGATTCAGAGGGACTTGGATGACTCGTGCATGAATCACAAAGACTAGTATGCAAGTACAGCAAGAAATTAGGAAAGCTAATAGAATGTTATCATTTATTGTGAGGGGAATCGAGAACAAAAGTAGGAAAATTATCCTTCAGTTGTACAGGGCACTGGTGAGAGCACATCTGGAGTACAGTGTACAGTATTGGTCTCCTTATTTAAGGAAAGATGTAAATGCATTAGCAGTTCAGAGATGATTTACTAGACTAATACCAGGAACAGTTGGGTTGTCTTATGAAGAAAGGTTGGACGAGTTAGGCTGGAGTTTAGAAGAGTAAGAGGTGATTTGATTGAAACCTTTAGGATCTTGAGGGGTCTTGACAGAGTGGATGTGGAGAGGATGTTTCCTCTTGTGGGAGAATCTAGAACTAGGGGTCATGGTTTAAAAATAAGGGGTCGCCCATTTAAGACATATCAGGAGAATTATTTTTCTCTCAGAGGGTCGTGAGTCTTTGGAACTCTCTTCCTCAAAAGGCAGTGAAAGCAGGGTCTTTGAATATTTTTAAGGCAGAGCTGGTTAACAAGGGCATGAAAGGTTACTGTGGGTAGGCAGGAGGTCACAGTCAGATCAGCCATGATCTTATTGAATGGTGGAGCAGGCTTGAGGGGCCAAGTGGCCTACTCCTGCTTCATGTTCATATCTTCTGTTATCATTTGTCCTAAATAGACAAACTTATCTACTTGTTCCAGTGTGACACCATCCACTTCAATCTTCATTCTAGTTTCTTCTAACGTATTCCTTCTTCCTGCTACCATTGTTTTTTGTCTTTTTGGCATTCATACTCAAACCATATTCTAAACTTCTAGATTTTACTTGATCTACAATATTTTGTAGAGCTTCTTCTGATTCTGCAAGTAACGCTGTGTAGTCAGTATACCGCACGTTTGTTATTTCCTTGCCTCCAAATTTGACCTCTGGAAGTACATCTAAATCTCTGAATATTTGTTGCGTGCACAGATTGAATACTTTTAGTGACAGTACACAGCCTTGTCATACTCCTCTCTTCACTTGAAACATGTCTGATTGTCCATCTTCTAGCCTGATGCTCGCTATTTAGTCCCAATATTGGCTCTGGATAAATCTCACATCTTTAATGTCACTGTCACATTTCAGCAGCACGTCAATTAGCTTTTCGCGATAAAACACAATTGTTAACTTTTTCATAGTATATGAAGCATATGTTATATAGATATGCTTGTTTACTTCTGGATATTTATCAAAGATTGTTCTTATATTAAATACTCCTGTTCTTGTTCCTACTCCAGGTCTAAATCCAGACTGTGTTTCACCTATTTCTGCTTCAAATATGTCATTATTTCTTTCTATTATAATTTTCAAGATCAGTTTAATGAGATGAGTTGTTCAATTTATAGTTCTAAATTGATTGCACTCCATTACTTTAAGATTCATAGGCAACTTAACAAATAATGAATGTCTCAAGTCACTTGGAATATATCCTTTGATATATATTTGATCACAAATTTCTGTACCTCTTCTCATTCTGTTTCTCCAAGGGCTTTTAGATGTTCTGTTGTTACTTCATCTAACCTTAAAGCTTTTCCTGCACTCATCAATTTCAAAGCATTCTTTACCTCTGATATAATGGTGCACCATTGGCCTCTATCTTGAGGATTCCTTTCAATTTGGTTCATCATACAATTCACTTATATATTCTGTCCATCATTTTGCGACTGCATCCCTTTCAAACAATATTTTACCATCTTTGACTTTTGTGCACCCACTATCTGCTGTTATCCTTTTCTTTCTGTCAAAGATTTCACCTTCTGGTGCATAACTCTCATTTTGTGATATTTTTCCAGCTCTAATACTTAATCACACATATCATTACACCATTTCTCTTTAAACTGTCTACATATATTTTTGATTTTCTTTTCAATTTCATCATACTCCACTGCATTTCTTTTCTTTCCTCTAGCTATCATCATTGCTAATATCTTATCCACTCCTCGTGTCATCCACTCCTCGTCTCTTTTTCTTTTCCATTTTGGTAATATTTGCTTTGCAGCATGTTGAAAACTCTCTTTTATGCTTTTTCATTTGCTTTCTATTTCGAGTCCTGAGATCTCTGCTGTTCTGATTCCTCAATCCTGAGACATTCATACTTTTTTTTACTTTAAGAGTGAAGGCCTCTCTGATGTTCTCATCCTCCAACATGTCAAGGTCTGAATGATTGCACAGTCTTTCTCTTTTTTGATATTTTCAATTTCAAATTAATTTTGCCACAAGGAGACAATGATTTAAATTTATATCTGTGCCGTGTTCTTTATACTGTTTCTAAAATGTTGTTTCACCATCACATAATCTATTTGATTTCAATAGACATCACCTGGACTTCTCCAAGTATGCAATCTTCTTTTTGGTTGCTTAAAACAGGGGCTTACCACCAACAGATCATTTTCCTGACAAAACTGTATCAGTCTCTCTCCTCTCTCATTTCTCGATCCAAGGCCACATCGAACAACATGCGCTCCTGCTGTTCCTTCACTGACTTTAGCATTTAAGTCACCCAGTACAATTACCACATCAGGTGATTTGATTTGATTTGATCTTAACACTTCAGGATGTCACCATAAAATGCCTCTATTTCCTGCTCATCGTGTTGTGATCTTGTGTCAGGGCATAGGCTTGTATGACAACAAACTCAAAAGGCTTTCGTTCAATCTTAATCATGAGCACTCTTTCTGAGATTGGCCAGTAACCTTGAATTGATCTCCCATATCTTTTGTTTACTAGGATTCCTACTCCATTACTATGGCTGATGACTTGCTGGATAAAGGTGCTACATGCAGTGTAATACTAAACCAGAAAGTCCCAGGCTCATGCCCAATTTGTGCTGAATTAGCTGTTCTCAAGTAGAAAATTGGCCACAATTCTATGTCTACACTAGGCAGTGATAAGCAAAGAATAGGAAAGAGGACTGCACTTGATGCCATTGCTGTTCATAGACAAACAGCTGGTTGATCCTCACACACCAACTCAAATTAAGAATGGTTATTCGGCCAAAGCACTTTGGAGGGCTACTGGCACTTCAAAATGAAAGCACATGAAAGCAATTAGAGGAAAAATTAAGTTGCTGAATCATGGGAATTAAAAAAAAATCAGAGATACATATCTGTGAATGCATGTATATTTATAATATGCCACAGATTTTATGCACAACATATGTAGTGGCATGATTGACCTACTGCTAAAATCATAATTAAATCATGGTTGCATTTTAAAACCAGTGTAACCAATACAACAGATTGAAGAGGTCTTTTAAGCCCTGCAGCCTACATTTTAAAGATGTATATTTGGTGCTGAAATGTCACAGTAGTCCTTAAAAATTTCACACATTTCTTTTGAGGAAGCTCATTCTCTGTTTCACTGGCAAGTACACAGTAACCACAGGCGAGCTTTAAGTCAATTTATAAACAAACTAATTTCAGCACCTTTCTTAGAACAGGAGCACCATGTCACTTTGACCATTCTGCAAATCTGACAGAGCCTTTGTAGATAAAGCCTGACAACCAAGAACTACACACACACTGCAAGTCAGAACAAATATAGGTATTATACTGACCTTGTAACTCTGACATTAAGCCTACATTACTCATGGGGGTGTGGTGCCAGAAGAACAGAGCCAGGTCAGAAATGGCATTTGAGTCTTGGCCACTGAGACTGTGAAACACTGTTTGAAAACAAAACCGCCTTTGTTCCCACAGCGTTCATAGCAAGATACTGTAACGTTCACTGTAACTAATAAAGAAAAATTCTGATTCCCAGATGACATGGTGGGTAAAAGAGCTAAAACAATGTAGCACAAAAACTGGCTTGCACTTAATATGTATTGAAATTGCTGATCTCAACTGGCCAACAGTAAGGCTACTGCAACTGGTGACAATGCCGAGGTTAGGGTAGGGATTAGACATATGAGAGAAGGATCAGGACTGGGCTAGTTTGCAGTGTCCTTCATAGCCAAATAGCTTGCTGATCAATCACTACCTAAGTTCAACATGAAGAATAGCAGTTTAATCAAGGTTCCGGAGAGTAGTGAAGATAATCAGGGAAAAAAATGAAATAGCAGAATTTCAGAAGTGAATTAACAGATCAGTCTGATGTTAGAAAACTAAAAACTTTGAAAAACAAATTTAACTACTCAGACATAAATTTACTATGCAACCCAATCAGTGTGACAAGTGCAAAGCTTTTGGGGACAGGAGATGGGAGAGACAAGAGCCTCAACTTACCGTGGTCTTCTAAAGGCAAGACCATACTGCTGACATGCCAGGCCCACAGTAGGGGTGTAAATAATGGGCATAAATCTTTCAATGTTGGAAGTAAGCATTCTGTAGAAAAGTTTTTCATTTCGGTCCTGCAGAGTCATTAGGATAATATACCTGTTGAGGAAAGCATACAGGCAGATTACAACAGGCAATGTTTAAAAGCTCACCGATCAGAATTGGCTGTGAGACTCATTCAGCAATTCCAACTAGATTTCAATTACAGTTATAAGAAAATAAACATAATACAACCTTGCCAAACAATTAAATGTCCTAAAAGAACAAAAACACTTCTTTCTAAATTGAATGCTCTGTACATTCATTTGTACTTGAATAATGAACAATCTGGTGGACCAAATATGATCTGAGCTATAAAGTTAGATCATGCTCCTGTATGGGGCTGTTATGTAAAGCAGCAGCAGCAAAGAGGGGCAGTAAAAATGATTAAACAAAAGCAGAATACCACAGAGGTACCAGAATTAAAATAAAAATAGAGTGTGTTAAAATTTTAACAGCTCAGGCAACATGTGAAGAGGGAAACAGATAATTGTGAATTTTAACAGGAAAAACAGGCGAGTTTGGATCGTGATTTGGAGGATGGTGCGCTGTTAAAGTTTTAAAAATCAGATTCCCAAACCAAACTTGCCTTCAATCCACCCACTTGCAGCTTTAACTGAAGTCACAATGTGTGTGGGCAGCCAACTTGCTCCAAGGAGGCAGGTTGGTACTTTAAATGTAATAATGAAGCTTGTCGTTCACTTTTCAACTTTAACTATGGATGGCCATGTTTCCCAAACCTCAGGACATCCAGCAACAATATCCAGGTGAGGGCTTGGCAGGTCCAGGAGATGAGAGCCTTTAGGAACTTTCTGGGTTCAGCATGCCTGCCCAAGCAACGCATGCGATCAGGCATCCTCCGCCACCCTGCCCTGGAGATTTCCCACAAGGCCTTGATCTCACCCCACTACCCCCAGGCCTCTGACCATCCCCACTCCCCCAGGCCTCCAGACACCCCCACTTGCCCAGGCCTCTGATTTCTCCCCCTGTACCACCCTCTTCTGAAGTCTGTGATTTCACTCTGCCCCACAGCCCCTTTCCCACCTCCCCTGAAGCCCATTCTCCCCCAGGCCCCATTCCGCAAGATCCTGAATCTGACCTGAGGCCTCCGATTTCCCCTCCTCCCCATACCTCAGTATCAACAGCTCACTCGATCAGCCCCCAGCCAGTCGGTGGCATCACACAAGAGCTTTGTTAAAACTCCACAGTTTGAGGGGGAATCCTGATTTTCTGACCCCTTTGTTTCTAGTGGGTCAGGTAAGTAAAAACTCAGCCCAGCTTTTCAGGTCAATAACCTTTGAACAGAACTAGAGCAGACTGGAGAACAGCTAATGTGGTTCCACTATTTAAGAAGGGTTGTAGAGATAAGCCAGGGAACTACAGGGCAGTGAGTCTCACATCAGTGGTAGGGAAATTATTGGAGAAAATTCTGAAGGAGAGAATCTATCTCCACTTGGAGAGGCAAGGTTTGATCAGGGATAGTCAGCATGGCTTTGTCAGAGGGAAGTCATGCCTAACAAACTTGATTGAATTCTTTGAGGAGGTGACCAGGTGTGTAGATGAGGGTCGTGCAGTTGATGTAGTTTATATGGATTTCAGCACAGCCTTTGACAAGGTCCCACATGGGAGACTTATAAAGAAGGCAAAGGCACATGGGATACAGGGTAATTTGATAAGGTGGATTCAAAATTGGCTTAGTTGTAGGAGACAGAGGGTGATGACAGAAGGATACTTTAGCGACTGGAAGCCAGTGTCCAGTGGCATACCACAGGGATCTGTGCTGGGTCCCCTATTATTTGTCATTTATATAAACGACATAGATGACAATGTGGGGGGTAGGCTTAGTAAGTTTGCGGATGAGACAAAGATTGGTCGGGTGGTTAACAGTGAGGTTGAGTGTCTTGGGCTACAGGAAGATATAGATGGGATGGTCAAATGGGCAGATAAGCGAGAGAAGGAATTTAACCCTGAAAAGTGTGAGGTGATACACTTTGGAAGGGATAATTTTACAAGGAAGTATTCAATGAACAGCATGACACTAGGATGTTCTGAGGAACAAAGGGACCTTGGTGTGTGTGTCCATAGATCTCTGAAGGTAGAGGGGCATGTTAGTGGGGTGGTGAAAAAGGCATATGGGACACTTGCCTTTATCAATCGAGGCATAGATTACAAAAGTAGGGAGGTCATGTTGGAGTTGTATAGAACCTTAGCGAGGCCACAGCTGGAGTAGTGTGCGCAATCTGGTCGCCACATTATAGGAAGGATGTGATTGCACTGGAGGGGGTGCAGAGGAGATTCACCAGGATGTTGCCTGGGATGAAACATTTAAGTTATGACGAGAGGTTGGATAGACTTGGGTTGTTTTTGTTGGAGCAGAAAAGACTGAGGGGCGACCTGATTGAGGTGTGCAAGATTATGAGGGGCATGGACAGGGTGGATAGGGAGCAGCTGTTCCCCTTAGTTGAAGGGTCAGTCACGAGGGGGCATTATTTCAAGGTGAGGGGCAGGAGGTTTAGGGGGGGATGTGCGGAAAAACTTTCTTACCCAGAGGGTGGTGATGGTCTGGAATGCGCTGCCTGGGAGGTTGGTGGAGGCGGGTTGCCTCACATCCTTTAAAAAGTACCTGGATGAGTACTTGGCACATCATAACATTCAAGGATATGGGCCAAGTGCTGGTAAATGGGATTAGGTAGGTAGGTCAGGTGTTTCTCACGTGTCGGTGCAGACTTGATGGACCGAAGGGCCTCTTCTGCACTGTGTGATTTAGTGATTCTATGATTCGTTGTGATTCATATCACAGGGAAATGGATGTGATGCAGAAAGGCAGGCAGACCCCAGCTGTGAGAACCACCCGGCCACTCAAGTACCAACAGAAGATCCCCAACCCAAACACCAGTCCTCAAAGTGCCAAGTGCAAAGATGAGGTGCTGTTCCTCAAGTTTGAATTGAGCTTTGCTGAATAGCGTAGGAGGCCAAGGATAGAGAAGTGGGAGTGGGATGAAGAAACAGAGGAGTGAGTAAACCGAAGCTGAGTACTGAACAGAGATCTACAGCATAGCAATTACCCTTAACATGGCTCTGAGAAAGAGAAGGAGTGAGGTTGAAAAGTGAGGAAATGGTCGGGCATGCTTGGCAGCAAAAAAGGTGACATCGTTGGAACAGATGTTATGGGCAAACTGGGAAATTGGAATTGAATCCACATAGGTATTGATCGTTCTTCAAGACTCCCGGCATCTATCTCCATCACTTGCACTAGGAGGATGAACCATACACATAAATGTCCTTCCTCTACCTCCTTGCTTGACACACTTCAATTTATAAACTGGACTGAATGGATTACCTGCAATCTGAACACTGAGTGTTAAACTCCAATTATATTGTAACCATTGACTGGAGACTTATCTGCCAGTCCTGGCAACATCCGAGTTGACAAAACATCACACAATCAACCCACTCTGCAGACAGAAATAATGCAGAGTTCTAGAGTTAAAGTTTTACAGTTGTATCATAATCAAATATACAACCATATAGCCTTTCAACTCACGGTAACCTTATAATCGTGTGTCATGGAACCCTAGTGTCATAGAGTCATAGAGGTCTACAGCACAGAAAGAGGCCCTTTGGCCCATCGAGTCTGCGCCGATCAAACAAGTAACGAACTATTCTAATACCATTTTCCAGCACTAGGCCCATTGCCTTGTATTTTTGGCATCACAAGTGCATATTCAAGTACTTCTTAAATGTTATGAGGGCTTCTGCCTCTACCACCCTTTCAGGAAGCGAGTTCCAGATTCCCATCACCCTCTGGGTAAAACAATTCTTCCTCACATCCCCTCTAAACCGCCTGCCCCTTACTTTAAATCTATGCCCCCTGGTTATTGATCCCTCCACCAAGGGGAAAAGTTCCTTCCTGTCTACCCTATCTATGCCCCTCATAATTTTATACACCTCAATCATGTCCCCACTCAATCTCCTCTGCTCCAGGGAAAATAACCCCAGTCTATCCAATCTCTCCTCGCAACTAAGTCTCTCCAGCCCAGGCAGCATCCTGGTAAATCTCCTCTGCACTTTCTCTAGTGCAATCACATCCTTCCTATAATGCGTATTCCAGAGCTGCACGCAATACTCTAACTGTGGCCTAAACAGCGTTTTATACAGTTCCAGCATAACCTCCCTGCTCTTATATTCTATGCCTCGGCTAATAAAGGCAAGTATCCCATATGCCTTCTTAACCACCTTATCTACCTGTCCTGCTACCTTAAGGAACCGGTGGACTTGCACATCAAGGTCCCTCTGATCCTCGGTACTTCCCAAGGTCCTACCATTCATCGTGTATTCCCGTGCCTTGTTTGTCCTGCCCAAGCGCATCACCTCACACTTATCTGGATTAAATTCCATTTGCCACTGATCAGCCCATCTGACCAGCACGTCTATATCCTCCTGTAATCTAAGGCTATCCTCCTCACTATTTACCACCCCACCAATTTTCATGTCATCCGCGAACTTACTGATCAATCCTCTTACATTCAATCTAAATCATTTATAGATACCACAAACAGCAAGTGACCCAACACCAATCCCTGTGGAACCCCACTGGACACAGGCATCCAGTCACAAAAACACCCCTCGACCATCACCCTCTGCTTCCTGCCACTCAGCCAATTCCGGATCCAATTTGCCAAATTGCCTTGGATCCCATGGACTCTTACCTTTGTTATCAGTCTCCCATGTGGGACATATCAAAAGCCTTGCTGAAGTTCAAGTAGACTACGTCAAATACATTGCCCTCATCTACACACCTGGTCACCTCTTCGAAAAATTCAATCAAATTGGTCAGACATGACCTCCCCTTAACAAAACCATGCTGACTGTCTTTGAATAATCCCTGCCTCTCCAAGTGTAGATTAATTCTGTCCCTCAGAATTACTTCCAATAGTTTCCCCACCACTGAGGTTAGACTGACTGGCCTGTAGTTCCCTGGTTTATCCCTTCCTCCCTTCTTGAATAACATTCCCACATTGGCTGTCCTCCAGTCCTCTGGCACCTCTCCTGTGGCCAGAGAGGTATTGAAAATTATTACCAGCGCCCCTGCTATCTCCTCCCTTGCCTCACTCAACAGCCTGGGGTACATTTCATCCAGGTCTGGAGATTTATCTATTTTTAAGCCTGCCTGGCTACTTAGAATCTCCTCCCTTTCTATGCTAATTTCTTTAATTATATCACAGTCTTTCTGCCTGATTTCCATACCCACGTTGTCCCGCTCACTTGTGAACACCGACACAAAATATTCATTTAGAACCCTACCTACTTCTTCCAGCTCCACACATAAATCACCACTATGGTCCTTAAAGGGCCCTACTCTTTCCCTGGTTATCCTCTTACTCTTAATGTACTTGCAAAATAACTTTGGATTTTCCTATTTTCCTTTATTTTACCTGCCAATTATTTTTCATGCCCCATTTTTGCTCTCCTAATTTCTTTTTTAAGTTCCCCCTACACATTCTATACTCCTCTAGGGCTTCCACTGTTTTCAGCCCTCGGTATCTGCCATAAGCCTCCCTTTTTCTCTTTATCCAATCCTGTATATCCCTCGACATCCAGGGTTCCTTGGATTTGTTGGTCCCACCCTTTGTCTTTACTGGAATATGTTGGCCTGTACTCTCCCTATTTCCTTCTTGAATGAGTCCCACTACTCTGATGCAGATTTACCTAAAAGTAGCTGCTCCCAGTCCACTCAGCCTTCCCCCAATTTAGAACTCTGATTTCTGACCCATCCTTGTCCTTTTCCATAACAACCTTGAATCTAACGGAGTTATGATCACTATCTGCAAAATGCTCCGCCACTGATGCCTCTACCACTTGCCCGGCTTCATTCCCTAAAATTAAGTCCAGGTCCGCCCCCTCTCTTGTAGAGCCTTCTACGTACTGGCTTAAAAAGCTCTCCTGGATGCATTTTAAGAATTCCGCTCCCTCTAAACCTATCACATTGTGGCTAACTCAGTTAATGTTGGGGAAGTTGAAATCCCCCACTATTACTACCGTATTATTTTTACACTTCTCTGAAATTTGCCTACATATCTGCTATTCTATTTCTCACTGACTGTTTGGGGCCTATAGTACACTCCCAGCAATGTGATTGCTCCTTTTTTGTTTTTTAGTTCTACTCATATTGCTTCATTTGAAGAGCCTTCTAAGATGTCATCCTTCCTTACTGTTGTAATTGATTCCTTGATCAATATTGTGATACCCCCTCCTCTTTTACCTCCTTCCCTGTCTCACCTGAAGACCCTATATCCTGGAATATCCTGCCAATCCTGCTCCTCTCTCAACCATGTCTCTGACAGCAACGACATCATACTTCCATGTGTTAATTTGTGCCCTCCACTCATCTGCCTTATTTGTCAGACTCCTTGCATTAAAATAAATACCATCGATCCTTGCCAAACTCCCTTGTGCCTTAACTGGCCTATAATTTCTAAGCCTTCCAGATTCACTTGCTCTCTCTTCTAATTTTGGCTGTGCATCTCTCTGTGTGATGGAGTACTTTCCACTTGCCTGGATGAGTGCAGCTCCAACAACATTCAAGAAACTCGATACCATACAGGACAAAGCAGCCTGTTTCATCAGCAGCCCATTCACCACCTTGAACATTCACTCCCTCCACCAACACTGCACAGTGGCAGCAAGATGCACTGTTATAACTCAACTCAAAGGTGCTCCTTCAACGGCACTTTCCAAACCTGCGACCTCTACCACCTAGAAGGACAAGGGCAGCAGATGCATAGGAACATCACCACCTGCAAGTTCCCCTCCAAGCAAAACACCATCCTGACTTAGAACTATATCACTGCTACTTCACTGTCTCCGGGTCAAAGTCCTGGAACTCCCTTCCTAACAACACTGTGGGTGTACCTATACAGCATGGACTGCAGTGGTTCAAGAAGACAGCTCACCACCACCTTCTCAAGGGCAATTAGGGATGAGCAATAAATGCTGACCATGCCAGCAATGCTCAGATTCCATGAAATTTAAAAAAAAATTTCAATCCAAGTCACGCATCTGATCACACGATCTACCATCCACACATTTCTGCTCATTTGTTTAGGTGCATAATGGGCACACAAAACAATCCTCATATTTATTACGTACATCGCATCTCTTACAGGCAACACTCCCACCCCGCACTCAAGTCATGGAACAGGGCTCAAACATACTTCAAGTAAATTGACTTATGGGTTTTAGGTGGGAAGGTACTAAGTGCTCACTACTACATTCTATTTCTGATTAACATTACTTCACTGAAATTGAACTGGAACACCTTGACCTCAACAGTTGAGGTAACCATTTTGCTGCTGTGGATCTCCCTCTGAACAAAGTGATTCCTCTATAGAACCGCTATCCCCACAACTTCTAACTGTTGTTGCAGTTTGTTACATGGTTCGCAATCTTTTATCACCTATCCACCTCTATCTTTACATCCACATAATAAATTTTACATCTGAGCTGTCGATGAATATTTTGCCAACTTTCCTTATTCCAATGTTCATCAATTTTAGAGTCATTGAATTATTATGGTACAGGAGGTGGCCAGTGAACCTACTGAGTCCATACTGGCTCTCTGTGGAGCTATCCAGGCACATCCCCCCGCTCTATCCCCAAGCTAATTTCTCTCAAGTGCCCATCCAATTTCCTCTTGAAATTCCTGATTGTCTCTGCTTCCATCACCCTTAAAAGCAGAGTTTCAGGTGATTACCACTTGTGCGAAAAAGGTTCTTTCTCACACCCCACCCTATGACGGAGGTGGGGGGGGTTAAATTTTTAAAAGTGGGAACCCAACCCCAACACAGCACAAACATGCCCACTTCCAGTTTAACTGAGGTTATCAGGTGAGGAAGCCGCTCTTGAGAAGTAAGTCAGCAATTATAAGTTGTTCCCCTCAGATTTTAGTGGTCACGTAGATTTAATGGCTGCAGGCTAGCTTTCCGAGGGTTCAGGAAAACCATCAGTTGGGATGAGAGAACTCACAGATCCAACAAGTAATTAAATACTTTTCTAGCACCGCTTGTAGCCATTTGTAGCCATTCCCTAACAACCTGTCACAATCTCCACCACCCCTGCCCCCACCCCCCAGTAAACTGTCAAGTCCCACTCCATGATCTCCATGTTTTTTCCTTCCCCCCAACTTCTCTTCAATTCCTGGAAACAAGAAAAAAATTCAGTTGAGGTCCTCCCATTGTATCCAGTAGCAGCTCTGCATTTCCCACAATTCCTGGCTGTTAGAAGTTGTCACTGTTCCCTCCCTGCCTCCCCATGAAATATCGGAGCCACAAAGTCCCTCTCTTCAGCTCTGAGCAAATCCACGGCAGATCCTCTAATATTTTTAGCTTATCTTCGAGGCACCTTATTCAGTACTTGCTAATTATCAGTATCTATGATTTCACATTAAAGGAAAATTGCCTTGTTATCGTCATCCACTGTTTAGCTTAATGTACATAATATCATTTCCAAAAATTACCCTGATGAGTTAACTTAATAAACAAATGTCTAAGTTGCAATCTTAGTTTATTTGTTCCAGTAAATCAACAAATGGACTGCCTGTCCTATTGGTTATAGTTATTATCCTTCTCCCATGTCTGTCTGCACACTGATGGGAACATTTTCATATCTATTTACAGAGTCTCACAGCTATCCCAGTTTTAAGTAACAACCCAAACTACTGGAAAAAATTACCCATTATCAACAACATGGCTGAACTATGACCACTCCTACACGAAAAGGAGTATCATGTACTTGAATGGTGAAATTTGTCTCTATCCAAGCCAGCAGCTTGGATGAGGGTGTTAGGGGGATAGTGATAGTCAGCAGTGCAGCACAATATTAACTACAGTGGCACTTGCTGCAAAAACTCTGCTTTTGCTTCTTTTTATCCTTAAGCTGCAAGGCAATGACTGTGAAATTTGATAAGATACAAAAACAGGCACAGGAATTGCAAAGTGCAATGAACCCGCATCCAACGATTCTGAAATAAAAACAAAAATAGCCGGAAAAGCTCAGCAGGTCCGACAGCATCTGTGGAGAGGAAGACAGAGTTAACATTTCGGGTCTGTATGGCTCTTCATCAGAACTAAAGAAAAATAGAAAAGAAGTGACACCCAGGTCCTCCGGGACACCCTGGTCCACTCCTCCATCACCCACTACACTTCACCCCCCTCCCACGGCACCTTCCCATGCAACCGCAGAAGGTGCAACACCTGCCCCTTTACTTTCCCCCTCCTCACTGTCCAAGGCCCCAAACACTCCTTTCAAGTGAAACAGCACTTCCCTCAATTTGGTCTACTGCATTCGCTGCTCCCAATGTGGTCTCCTCTACACTGGAGAGACCAAATGCAGACTGGGTGACCGCTTTGCAGAACACCTTCGGTCTGTCCGCAAGCATGACCCAGACCTCCCTGTCGCTTGCCATTTCAACACACCACCCTGCTCTCATGCCCACATGTCCGTCCTTGGCCTGCTGCATTGTTCCAGTGAAGCTCAACGCAAACTGGAGGAACCGCACCTCAGCTTCCGATTAGGCACTTTACAGCCTTCCGGACTTAACATTAAGTTCAACAACTTCAAATCATGAACTCTCTCCCCCATCCCCACCCCATTTCCGATCCCCCTCTTTTCTAATAATTTATATATTTTTAAAAAATATTTTTCTTTTCCCACCTATTTCTATTGTTATTTTTAAATTTATTTCGATCCATTGTTTTATCTCCACCTTTAGCCCATTTCGATCCCTTCCCCCTACCCCACCCCCACTAGGGCCATCTGTCACTTGCTCGTCCTGCTTTCTACCCTTAATGTCACCATTAGCACATCCTTTAGCTAATATCACCACCGTCAACACCCCTTTGGCCTTTTGTCTATGACATTTTTGGCAATCTCTTCTTTGCCTCCACCTATCACTGGCCCTCTATCCAGCTCCACCTGCCCCACCCACTCACCCAGCTTATATTTCACCTCATTTCTATTTTTCTTTAGTTCTGGTGAAGAGTCATATGGACTTGAAACGCTAACTCTGTCTTCCTCTCCACAGATGCTGTCAGACCTGCTGAGCTTTTCCAGCTATTTTTCTTTTTATTTCAGATTTCCAGCATCCGCAGTATTATATTTTTATCCACCAATTCTGATGCAGGCAAACTTTGTCTGCTTGCTCATTTAAATGATTGTAGCACGTAGCCATCATTAATCTGCTGTTGAGTGGCTGCATACCTGAGCAGGGGACAGAAAATCATGAGAGGTTAGCAGCACTGAAAGCTAGCTGCATCTCCTGAAGGCATGATGCATTATGGTGGCAGCAGGTACTGGAGCAGGTTACAGAACAGTATGTGGGCTAGAAAAACACCAAATGATGGCACAATATTGCAGAGGATGTGCTCTAAGATTTTCCAATGCTGTACTCGAGGCCTTGATCAAGGTGTAGAGGAAGAGAGATGCCATCAACCTGATTAGGACCAGGAGGTCCTTCAGCTGAACTTTCAGAAGGCAATGAGACCAGACAACCATGGCAGTCAATGTCAGGAATCCAGCCCTGAGTACCTAGATGCAGTGCTGTAAGTAATTCAATGACCTCATAAAACCAGTCAACATCAGTAAATGCATCTTCAAATGCTATATCCCACCAAGTGCCCCATTAGCATCAGACACTGCTTAATGTACCACTGCCCTATCATTCACCTACCAATCTCTATCAATCACGGCTCATGCTGAAAAGTTACAGCTTCGCCTCACTCTCACACACTTAGCACTGTTGCAAGCCTCACAGCCACATCTTGCAGCACGCACATACAGTCAGCTATCCAATCATGGCAGCCACATCACCCAAACATATTGCTCCACACTCACTAACACATACTTGCGTGATAAGGTGGCACATGAACTCAGGCAGCAGCACCTAACTGACGTGTCCTTACCCCAATGGAGGAGATGGTGCTCGCCAACATTCAAGTGGTAGTGGTTGGTGGTAGGACTAAAGCCAATAGGGAATTCAGTTTTTACCCAAAAAGTGGTGAGACTGTGGAACTCACTACCACAGGTAGTGATGACAGTACCCTCAAACCTAATCCTCCTTCTCACATTCTACTATATCTGGATACCAGTATTGAAGCTGCAGATATATATTTTTTTTATTCATTCATGGGATGTAGGTGTCGCTGACTAGGCCAACATTTGTTGCCCATCCCTAATTGCCCTTGTTCAGGGGGCATTGAAGAGTCAACCACATTGCTGTGGGTCTGGAGTCACATGTAAGCCAGACCAGGTAAGGACAGCAGATTTCATTCTCTCAAGGGCATTAGTGTACCAGATGGGTTTTTACAACAATCGACAATGGTTTCATGGTCATCATTAACTTTTAATTCCAGATTTTTATTGAATTCAAATTCCACCATCTGCCATGGCGGGATTCGAACCCGGGTCCCCAAAGCATTACCCTGGGTCCCTGGATTACTAGTTCAGCGACAATACACTATGCCATCGTCTCCCCGTATGCATCTCTTGCTGTCCCTCACTCCCCTCACACAACCCTACCTTGTGCCATTTTTCCTTTCAGATACCCAAGAATGCAACTTAACCAGGCAGTGGTGGAAGAGTAGGGAGACAATGAAGAAGAAACAACATCATTACTTATTCTCTCACACTCAGCCACCAGCTCACTGGAGGGTGAGGTCCTACATGGGTTCTACTGCAAGGACTAAGTTGAGACTTTCGATGGGTTGGTCTACAGGAAAAAACAAATGGCTATGCATTCTGAACGGCTTGCTGCATTGTCTGGCCTGCCAGAAAGTCTGCTGTCACTGTCAAGGAGCACAGAACCAAACTGGCCAGGTGCCACTGACATCAGGTAGCTCAAACCTGCTATCCTCTCAGGATAGGAGCATTTGTCCTCCCACCACTGCCACTCTGCCAGCATGTTTGTTGCTGCCTGTCAGCCAGCTAGCCTGGGCTGCTAACACCCAAGACAAGGTGATGATGTCCAAAGCCAAGCCTCCAGCAACAAAGCTGCTCGAGTTCATCCTGCAAGGCCATCTTCGGTCTCTCCCACTGCAAATCAGCAGTGTTCCACCAGCCATGCTACAACCACTGGAGTAGCACTGCATAGGAGCATTAGGACAGACAAAGGCATGTGGTAGATGGGCACCGAGGCAGTCCACAAGGATATAGTTGACTTTTGTATGGAGTATTAATGGTTTGATTGATAAAGTTAGTTTGGATTTTTTTGTGATGGCTTTTATTTCAGCATTGTGACCAAGAAGGCGCTGATGCAGTCAGTAAGAGGGAAAGTAAGATGTGAAACTTTTAATGAATGAAGACTTGGGTCACGTTCACTGGCACTACGCCAGACGAGTGCACTACACTCGAAACCAACCTTGCATCATTCTGGTTGGAGTCATGTAGGTACACATTCCAGATGAGAAAACAAAAATGCCAGCCTATGGTAGCCAGTTACCTCAGCTGCATCAAATCCTGGATTTTTTCACAGGTACTGGAGTGCACTTAAATCAATTAGCTAGAGTGGCTAGCCAGTTCTGCACTCACTAGCTTGAGATTTCACAGAATCATAGAATTGGACATCACAGAAAACAATCATGACCCACTGAGTCAGTGCCAGCTTTTTCACGAGTAATCTAATTGGCCCAAATCCCTGCTCTTCCCCCATATCCCTGCAATTTTATCTCCTTCAAGTATTTATCCAACTTCCTAAGATTGAGTCTGTGTCCACAGGGAGTACAGGGAATACATTCCAAATCCTGATCACTTGTTGCATAAGAAAGTTTGTTCTCCTGTCACCTACCATTATGTTGCCAGTTTAGCAAGTGGGAGAAAATCATGAGCTGATTAGCACAGAATCAGAAAGACCAGTGCCTCTGTACATAGTCAGGGCTGTTAATCACATAGGATTACATAGGGTATACCACACAGATACAGTCCATTCAGACCAACCTTGATGTTTAAGCTTCATTCAAGCCCTCTTCCACTTTACCTCATCTAAATCTGCCGTCGTAACCCTCTATTCTGTTGTCCCTCAAATGCTCGCCTACGTTCCCCTCAAATGCATCTATACTGTACACTTCAACAACTCCCTGTGATAGTGAGTTTCACAGTCTCACCACCCTGGGTGAGAATATCACTTCTGAATTCCCTATTGGATTTCTTAGTGACTATCTTATATTGGTGACCTGTAGTTATGCTCTTCCCCACATGAGGAAACATTCTCTCTATATCCACTCTGTCAAAATCTTTCATAATTTTTGAGACTTCTATTAGGTCACCCCTCAGCCTTCTTTTTTCGAGAGGAAAGAGACCCAGCCAGTCAATCCTTTCCTAATACGTATATCTATACATTTCTAATATAATCCTTGTAAATCTTTTCTGCATCCTCTTCAGTGCCCTTGTAACCTTTTTATATTATGGCAACTAGAACTGCATGCAATCCTCTTAAGTGTGGTCTAACAAAGGTTTGATACAGGTTGAGCATAATTTGCTGCTTTTGATCTCTACTCCTCTAGAAATAAAACCTAGTACATGGTTTGCTTTTCTTTTATGGCCTTGCTAACCTGTGGTGCAACTTTTAGTGATTGAAGTATTTGTCCTCGGAGATCCCTTTAATCAGAAGGTTGTGGGTTCATGTCCCACTCCCGGAAACCAAGAACTGTGAATGTACTCGAAAGAGTTGCAATCTGTGACTGTTGATAACTCGAAAGAGTTACTCCACCTGGACTTGTACCTTCCAAATAAGTGATCTCCCTACCAAAACCTGCTATCTCACATTTCTCTGTGTTGAGCTTCATTTGCCAATTATTTGCCCAATCTGCAAATTTATGTAATCCTTTGCAGTTCTCCTCAGTATTGACTATTACCTCTAATTTGGTGTCATCCGCAAATTTAGAAATTGGGTTCTGGATGCCAAAGTCCAAACTGTTAACGTAAATAATGAACAGCAGTGGTCCCATCACTGATCCTTGTGGAACACCACTTCTGCCACTCTGAATAACGCCCTAATCTCCCACTTTCTGCTTTCTGTCTTCTATGTAATCATGCCAATATGAGTCTGTTTGCCTATAGTGAAGTTCAAGCAGCTGATTGTTAAAGAGCAATTTCCCAATATCCAGAGACACTGGGAAAACAATTAGGACATTTTAAAAGATTTAACTCATCATTTAATTCTTTTTCCTGTGAATTTAGAAATGTATATCAATTTAATAGTATGGCTCAAAAGAAGCAAAATAAGAGATCCTACCTAGGGTATGAAACAAATTAAAAATTTAAACCTAATCTAAAATGTACATCCTTTTTCTGTGACATGTGCCAAGTTCTATTCATTGCAGCATCCTCATAATTAGAGGATGCACCTTTTAGAGACAGAAACATCCTTAGTATTACATCTTTGATTTCTTATCTATATGGTCATTGTTAAACCAAACATTGTTAAACAGTTGTCAGCTTGTGCAGACTTTTAAAAATTGATTAGAATTCGACATGTAGCAAACAGTCCATCAAACTTAGGCAACCCAAACAGTAACAACAAGACAGAAATATGTCCCACCCCTGTTGTTGTACTAAAGTTGAAACAGTGCTGCTTCCAAACCAGAACACCATGTTAGGAAGTACCAAGAGAATGTTGGTTACATATTGACATTTATATACAGTAAGGGACGCGCAAAGATCCAGGCAACCATGCCGGAGTGAGACGGAGACTGAGTGAATTAGGTTCACGAGGTAAGTCATTTTCAGGTTTTAACTGTAGATTAAGAATCAAGATCTTACCATAGTGCTAACCTTCAAGTCAGTTAGGTTAGCTTGTTAAACAGAGAAATGCTTGGAGTGGCAGTTATCTGTCAATCGCCTGAAAGCAGTTGGTTCAAGTGGTGTTAATTACTGTAGCAGGAAGCTAAACTAGCTAGTGACTCATCAGAGGGTCTATAAGAGAGACAGGCTTTTCAAACTGCATGGTCAGTAAGGGGCTCATAAGGAGACGGGGGACCATGCTGCAGAGAGACGGAGACTGAGTGAGTCGCAAATTAGGTTCACGTGGGAAAGAGGTGTGGTATACTTAGAAATTTTAAGTTAATTAAGTGAGTAATTAATTTAACTAAATTAATTTAACTAAATAGCATAAGTAACAATGGCAAGACAGGTGTAATGTTGCAGCTGTGGAATATTGGCACCTTTAGATGCCAAGGTGATCCATGACAATGTCATGAAGGTATTAATGTATATAATATTATTGGAAAATATTTTTCTTTTATAATAGAGGTTTAGTTTGTGGGTGTGTCCTAATTGGATTAAAGTCAGCTAGTCTGGGTGCTTTGATATGTATTAGTTTTGAGATGTAAACAGAGAGGTAGAGTGCATTTTCATTTTTTTGAATAGAGCATTCGAGAAGTGGGGTGAAAACTGATGCCTATCTAGCAGCTACCAAGCAATATTACTAATAAAATTGTACAATGAAAGGGGTTTTATTGTTAGAAAGGTTTAGTTCAGAGGTTGATGATACAATAAGAATTTACGTACAATGGGGGTGATAGGTATAACTTCAGCAGTTTTGTGTGTGCAGGGCAGAGACAATGTGAGATCAAAAGACAGCTGTAAGCCTCCAACTGTCTCCACAGGAACCAAAGTAAAAAGAACCTCATTTTGAATTCGTAAGGTGAAAATGCTTTGCCTGGTGTTTGGTTAAGTCTATGGGTTGCTGTTGCCTTAATGGAGATTAGTTTAGGAATTTGTTAAAAGTTATAATAGTAGTATTTTGAAGCCATGTGTATATATATTTTAACCTGTGTAAATTAATAAAATATTTCATTTAGTTTAATGTAAAGCCTCGAGATATGATGGTCTGATGCCTGAATTTAGAGTCGCATCTCAAACATAACACTTAAAATTATAGGTTATGGCAGTTGTTTAAAGTTTCCCTCTGGGATTTTTAAATAACTCCACTTTAGCAATTGCATCAGTCATAACAGACAAACACGTCTGCAGAAAGTGTAAGCAGCCAGAGGAATTCCGGATCAGGATTATTGACCTGGAAACTGAACAGCAGACACACTGCGCAACATAAGGGAGGTGGAGAAATACCTGGACACTTCGTTCCAGAAGACGGTTGCGCCTCTTAGAATAGGGTCACCTATTTTGGTCAGCAGTGAGGGACAAGAGGATGTGACCGTCAGTAAGGCAGGTACTGGGAACGAGCAGACAGTAGTGGAGGGGCTACAGACTTTGCAACTGTCAAACAGGTTTGAGGTGCTCACAATCTGTGTGAACAAAAGTGAGGTCTGCACGGTGGATGAGCAGGCTGGCCGTGGCACCATAGTACAGGAAGCCATTCAAGCGGGAGGGGCAAACAGGAATGTAGGGGACAGTATAGTAAGGGGGATTGACACTGTTCTCTGTAGCAAAGTGCGAGAGTCTAGAAGGCTGTGTTGCGTGCCCAGTGCCTGGGTTTGGGAAATAGGCTCAGGGCTGGAGAGGAACTTGCAGTGGAAGACGGAGGGTCCAGTCACTGTAGTCCATGTAAATACCAATGACATAGGCAGGGCAAGGAAGGAGGCTCTGCACAGTCAGTACGAGCAGCTCAGTACCAAATTAAGAAGCAGAACCTCAAAGGTAATAATCTCTGGATTATTACCTGAGCCACATGCAAATTCTCATAGGGCAAATAAGATTAGAAAGGTGAATGCGCGGCTAAAAGACTCGTATGGGAGAAGTGGGTTCCGGTTCGTGTGGCACTGGCACCAGTGCTGAGAAAAGCGGGCATTGTACCATTTGGACGGTCTATGCCTGAACCATGCTGTGATGTGTGTTCTTGCAAATCACATAACTAGGGAAGTAGAGAGGGCCTTAAACTAAACAAAGGTGGGGTTGAGGGATCAAGCTTCGGTAGATGAGGCAAATCAAGGGCTAGATTCAAAGCAGGAGACCATAATAGTAATATGGGAAATGAGGGTCATAGAATAGCAGGAAGGGACAGAAAGATAAAACCTCAGAATACAGCAATAGTCAGGACCAGATGATACAAGGATAGCAAAAAGACAAAACTAAAGGCTCTGTATCTGAAAGCATGTAGCATTCATAACAAAGTAAATGACTTGATAGTGCACACTGAAGTAAATAAATATGACTGATCGCCTGTATGGAGATGTGGCTACAGGATGACGAGAATTAGGTCCTGAATACTGAGGGGTATATGATTTTCAAGAATAAGAAGCTAGTTAAAGGTGGAGGGGTTGCATTGTTGATCAAGGATGGCATTGGCACAATAGTTAGAGATGACCTTGGTTCAGGAGATCAGGATGTAGAATCGGTTTGGGTGGAGATGAGGAATAGTAGGGGAAAGAAGTCACTGGTGGGAGTGGTCTATAGGCCCCCTAACAGTAATCACAATGTAGGACAAAGTATACAAGAAGAAATATTGGGGGCTTGTGATAAAGGGATAGCAATAACGAGTGATTTTAATCTACATATAAACTGGAAAATGCAGACCGGCAGTAGTAGCCTGGATAAGGAGTTCACAGAATGCTTTTGAGATAGTTTGTTTTTTACTGCAGCATGTTCTGGAACCAACCAGAGAGCAAGTTGATATTGTGTAATGTGACAGGATTAATTAATGACCTCAGAGTGAAGGCACCCCTAGGTAACAACAACCACAATATAATTGAATTTTACATCCAGTTTGAAAGGGAGAAGAGTGGGCCGAAGACTACTATTTTAAACTTAAATAAGGGCAACTATATGGGCATGGAAGCTGAGCTAACTGAAGTGAACTGGGATACTAGGCTAGATCAACAGGGAAGCAGTGGTAGACATTTAAGGGGATATTTCAGGATACTCAGGATAACTATATTCCTACTATAAAGAAAAATTCTAAGGGGAGGACCCACCATCTGTGGTTAACTAAAGAAGTTAAGGAAAGCATCAAACTTAAGGAAAAAGCATAAAACTCTGCAAAGACGAGTGGCAGGTCAGAATACAAAGAATGGCAGAGGACGATCAAAAGGTTAATCAGGAGAAATAAATTAGGGTATGAGGGGAAACCCAACTAGAAACATAAAACCAAATAGCAAGAGTTTACACAAGTATTTAAAAAGGAAAAGAGTAAGTAAAGTGAGTGTTGGTCCTCTAGGGAGTGACAGTGGGGAGTTAATCGCAGATAATAAAGGAAATGGCACATGAAATGAACAAATATTTTGCATCTGTCTTCACTACAGAGGATACAAAAAACATTCTGGTAATAGCTGTAAATCAGGGGATGGAAGGGAGAGGGGAACTTGGTGAAATTACAATCACTAGGGAAGCGGTACTGAGCAAACTGAGCTGTGGGCTGACAAGTCTCTGGGTCCAGATGGACTCCATCCTGGGATCTTAAAAGAGGTGGTGAATGAGGTAGTAGATGCGTTGGTGTTAATTTTCCAAAACACGCCAGATTCTGGAAAGGTTCAATCAGATTGGAAAGCAGCAAATATCACCCTTCTGTTCAAGAGAGAGAATCAGAAAACAGGAAACTATAGGCAAGTTAGTTTGATGTCTGTGGTGGGAAAGGTGTTTGAATCGATCATTAAGGGGGTTATCGCTGGGCACTGAGAGAAACTCAGATAATCGGGAAGAGTCAGCATGGTTTTATGAAAGGGAAATCATGTTTAACCAATTTATTGGATTCCTTTGAAGGAGTAACATGCGCTGTGGATAAAGAGGAGTCGCTAGACGTACTGTGCTTGGATTTCCAGAAGGCATTTGATAAGGTGCCACATCAAAGGTTATTGCGGAAAATAAAAGCTCATGGTGTAGGGGGTAACATATTAGCATGGATAGAAGATTGGCTGGCTGGCAGAAAATAGAATGCAAAAATGGGTCAGGATGTGACGAGCGGACTCCTGCAGGGGTCTGTGCTGGGGCTTCAACTTTTTACAATTTATATCAATGAGTTAGATGAAGGCATGGTAGCTAAATTTGCAGATGACACAAAGATAGGGAGGAACATATGTTGTGAAGAGGACATAAGGAAGTTGCAGACAATGGCGTAGTGGTATTGTCGCTGGATTAGTAATCCAGAAACCTAGGGTAATGCTCTGGATTGACCCGGGTTTGAATCCCGACACAGCAGGTGGTGGAATTTGAATTCAATAAAAATCTGGAATTAAAAGTCTGAGGATGTCCATGAAACCATTGTTGTAAAAACCCAGCTGGTTCACTTGCCGCTGCCATCATGGAGGGTCCACAGACTCAGACTGTCAAACTGGCCTGGGTTACTAAAGTTCTTGGAAGGACGGGATCCCGGGGACAGTGTACTCGGGTCCGTGTGGAATTTATGGATGACAGCAACCAAACCATCATTGGAAATGTGAAAGGACCAGTCCGTGAGGGAGATGTGCTCACACTTTTGGAATCTGAGCGTGAAGTGAGAAGATTACGATAACAGATCATCAAAACTGATGCCAGCTGAAGCCGCCATCGAAGTAATTGGTTATGGACATTTTCACAAAGTTTTTTTGACAAAATGGGCCAATAAACATTATAAGTAAATAATTTTTTTTTTTTAAATCCTCTAGGGAAAGAAATCTGCTGCCCTTACCTGGTCTGGCCTACATGTGACTCCAGACGCAGAGCAATGCTGCCCTCTGAAATGGCCTAGCAAGCCACTCAGTTGTATCAAACTACTACAAAGCCTCAAAAAATGAATGAAAATGGACCGACTACCTGATATCGACCTAGGCACCGGAAATGACAGTGGCAAGCTCAGCCCTGTCGACCCTGCCATGTCCTCCTTATTAACATCTGGGGGCTAGTGCCAAAATTGGGAGAGCTGTGTCACAGACTAGTCAAGCAACAGCCTGACATAGTTAACCTCACGTCATCATATCTTACAGATAATGTCCCAGACACCAACATCACCATCCCTGGGTATGTCCTGTCCCACCAGCAGGACAGACCCAGCAGAGGGGCACAGTGGTAACAGTCGGGAGGGAGTTGCCCTGGGAGTCCTCAACATTGACTCCGGGCCCCATGATGTCTCATGCCATCAGGTCAAACATGGGCAAGGAAGCCTCCTGCTTATTACCACGTACTGCCCTCCCTCAGCTGATGAATCAGTGCTCCTCCATGTTGAACACCAACTGGAAGAAGCACTGAGGGTGGCAAGAGTGCAGGATGTATTCTGGGTGGGGGACTTCAATGTCCATCACCAAAAGTAGCACCACTGCTGATCGAGCTGGCCGAGTCTTAAATGACATAGCTGTTAGGCTGGGTCGGCAGCAGGTGCTGAGGGAGCCAACAAGAGGGAAAAACATTCTTGACCTCATCCTCACCAACCTGCTTGCCACAGGTGCATCTGTCCATGACAGCATTGGTAGGAATGACCACCGCACAGTTGTTGTGGAGACGAAGTCCCGCCTTCACATTGAGGATACCCTCCAATATGTTGTGTGGCACTAACACCATGCCAAATGGGATAGATTTTGAACAGATCTAGCAACTCAAGACTGGGCATCATGAGGCCCTGTGGGCCATCAGCAGCACCAGAATTGTACTCGAACACAATCTGTAACCTCATGACCCAGCATATCCCCCACTCTACCATTACTATCAAGCCAGGGGATCAACCCTGGTTCAATGAAGAGTGCAGGAGGGCATGCCAGGAGCAGCACCAGGCATACCTAAAATGAGGTATCAACCTGGTGAAGCTATCACACAGGACTACTTGTGTGTCAAACAGCATTAGCAGCAAGTGATGGACAGAGCTAGCAATTCTACAACCAACTGATCAGATCTAAGCTTTGCAGTCCTGCCACATCCAATTGTGAATGGTGATGGACAATTAAACAACTCACTGAAGGAGGAGGCTCCACAAATATCTCCATCCTCAATGATGGGGGAGCCCAGCACATCAGTGCAAAAGGCTAAAGCATTTGCTACAATCTTCAGCCAGAAGTGCCGAGTGGATGATCCATCTTGGCCTCCTCCGGAAGTCCCTAGCATCACAGATGCCAGTCTTCAGCCAATTTGATTCACTCCATGTGATATCAAGGAACGGCTGAAGGCACTGGATATTGCAAAGGCTATGGGCCCTGACAATATTTCAGCAATAGTACTGAAGACTTATGCTCCAGAGCTTGCCACGCCCCAAGCCAAGCTGTTCCATACAGCTACAAGACTGGCATCTACCCAGCTATGTGGAAAATTGCCCAGGTATGTCCTGTGCACAAAATACAGGACAAATCCATCCCGGCCAGTTACCACCCAATTAGTCCACTCTCCATCAACAATAAAGTAATGGAAGGGGTCATCAACAGCGACACGACATCAAGCGGCACTTGCTTAGCAATAACCTGCTCGCTGATGCCCAGTTTGGGTTCCGCCAAGGCCACTCAGCTCCTGATCTCATAACAGCCTTAGTTCAAGCATGGACAAAAGAGCTGAATTCCCGAGAAGTGAGAGTGACTGCCCTTGACATTAAGGCCGCATTTGACAGTGTGCCAGCAAGGAGCCTAGCAAACTGGAGTCAATGGGAATCGGGGGGAAACTTTCCACTGGTTGGAGTCATAGCTAGCACAAAGGAAGATGGTTGTGGTTGTTGGAGGTCAGTCACCTCAGCTCCAAGGCATTACTAAAGGATAATGTCCTCGGCCCAACCACCTTTGGCTGCTTCATCAATGACCTTCCTTCTGTCATAAGGTCAGAAGTGGGGATGTTCGCTGGTGATTGCGCAATGTTCAGCACCATTCGCAACTCCTCAGATACTGAAGCAGTCCATGTCCAAATGCACCAAGACCTGGACAATATCCAGGCTTGGCCTGACAAGTGGCAAGTAACATTCATGCCACACAAGTGTCAGGCAATGACCATCTCCAACAAGAGAGAATCTAACCACAACCCCATGACGTTCAATGGCATTACCATCACTGAATCCCCCACTATCAGTATCCTGGAGGTTACCATTGACCAGAAACTGAACTGGACTAGCCATATAAATACTGTGGCTACAAGAGCAGGTCAGAAGCTAGGAACCGTGTGATGAGTAACTCGCCTCCTGACTCCCCAAAGCCTGTCCACCATCTACAAGTCACAAGTCAGGAGTGTGATGGAATACTCCCCATTTGCCTGGATGAGTGCAGCTCCCACAACTCAAGAAGCTTGACACTGGACAAAGCAGCCCGCTTGATTAGCACCACATCCACAAACATTCACTCCCTCCACCACCGATGCACAGTAGCAGCAGTGTGTACCATTTACAAGATGCACTGCAGAAAGTCACCAAGGCTCCTTTGACAGCACCTTCCTAACCCCTGACCACCACCATCTAGAAGGACAAGGGCTGCAGATAGATGGGAACACCACCACCTGGAAATCCTCCTCCAAGTCACTCACCATCTTGACTTGGAAATATATCACCGTTCCTTCACTGTCGCTGGGTCAAAATCCTGGAAGTCCCTTCCTAACAGCACTGTGGGTGCACCTACATCACATAGGCTGCAGCAGTTCAAAAAGGCAGCTCATCACCACCTTCTCAAGGGCAAAGAGGGATGGGCAATAAATACTGACCCAGCCAACGAAGTCCACATCCCGTGAATGAATATAAAAGTATAGATAAGCTGAGCGAGTGGGAAAAATCTGGCAGATGGAGTATAATGTAATGAAAATTTGAAGTTGTTCACTTTGGCAGGAAGAACAAGAAAACAGAGTATTACTTAAACAGAGAACGGCTGCAGAATTCCAAGCTGCAGAGGGATTTGGGCGTTCTAGTGCACGAGTCTCAAGTTAGTATACAGCTACAGCAAGTAATTAAGAAAACTAATGGAAGGCTATCCTTTATTACAAGAGGAATTGAACATAAAAGTAAGTATGTTATGCTTCAGTTATACCGGGCATTGGTGAGACCACATCTCTAATATTGTGTGCAGTTTTGGTCTCCTTATTTAAGGAAGGATGTAAATGCGTTGGAGGTGGTTCAGAGGATATTTACTAGACTGACACCTGGAATGAGTTGATTGTCTTATGAAGAAAGGTTAGACAGACTGGGCTTGATTCCACTGGAGTTTAGAAGAGTGAGAGGTGACTTGCTTTAAGTATATAAGATCCTGAACAGTATTGACAAGGTGGACATGGAAAGGATGTTTCCTCTGGTGGGTGAGTCCAGAACAAGGGGTACTGTTTTAAAATTAGGTGTTGCCCTTTTAGGTCAGAGATGAGGGGAAATATTTTCTCTGAGGGTTGTGTGAATTTGGAGCTCACTGCCTCCAAAAGCGGTGGAGGCGGAATCATTGAATATTTTTAAGCGGAGGTAGATAGATTCCCTTCCCTAACAAGAAACTATGGTTATCAGGGGTAGATGGGATGTGGAATTCAAAACACAAACAGATCAGTCATGATCTTATAGAATGATGGAGCAGGCTTGATGGGCTGAATGGCCTACTTCTGCTCCTATTTTATATGTTCATATTTACACTTGTAATAATCGTGATGCAAAATTCCCAGAATAATGGTGGCAACATATGGTCAGATTTTGAGATTCCCAAAATGATACTGGAAAGGCTTCGGATGTAATTGTATACAAAAACTGCGGATCGTTTTAAAAATTTGTGACTTGAGTATATATCAAATATTATCTGCTCATTTAAAATTTCACTCGTTGCCTTCTTTGCATGGATGACAGGCTGGCTGAGTGGCATCAGCAGGAACACTGGTGAAGTAGAAGTTGTGGGAGCATGGATGCTGCATCTTGAGAAAGGACAGCAGGTTCCTGCATAACAGATCCATTGCCACACCCCTGGGACCGCAGCAATCCTAATAACTTGCCGGAATGTTGAGAGATCCTGCAAGTCCCTTTCAACAATGGTATTTGTGGCCATGCTCTGCTTGCATGGCAACAAGTGTGCATTTCATGACTAAAGCACTGAGGCGTTGGGTGGCTTCTGCTTATGCTGCAATGGAGTTGACCAATACGTCCACCCTGGACTCACTCGTTATGCAGTGTCTGATGGCTGATGTCTCAGCTTCCATTGTAGCACAAGTACAAGTCACCTAATGCCTCAGTGGCCCAAAGATGGTAGGTATGACTGACTGACACAGGATGAATGCATGTGACTGCTGCCACGATGCTGGGCATTCATTCACCATCATGGTTGCACACCCATTGCTTATTGATACGGTGGTAGCCCTTCTGGTACATCTCCCCATTAGTGGGACCTGCAGAGCCATGTGTGTGGTCGATGGCACCCCTCACCTTTGAGAATCCTACCAGCCATGCTCACTCCTCCTTCTTTCTATCAGACAAAAGACGAAGAAGTTCTCCTCGCCTTTTGTACATGGCCTCCGCCACTTCCCTGATGCAGTGATCCAAGGAATACTGAAATATTGGAAACGTCACTTGCACCCACCTGGAAGGATTGCTGTCATAGAAATTGAGGGCCACAGTTATCTTTACGTCCACTGGAAACATTGTGCTCACCCTGCTGTGTAGCTGGAGATCCAATTGCAGGTGGCACAATTCAGATACCACCTCTTTAGTGAAATGCAGACACTTCTGACACTGCTACTGGCTGAGGCAGAGGTAGGAAAGTGATTCTTGAATATCTGTGGCAGGGAGGGCCTTCTATCCAGTGTCCTCTACCCCTTCCCTCTGTGCAGTGCTTCCCCATTCTGCTGCCTCTGTTCCATCTCCAAATCCAAGAGGCAGCTTGGCGGAACTCCAACTCTAGCCACCATTACTCTAAGCAGGCTTTCACCTGACAGGCCTTCAACTCCTCTAGCCTCTTTGTCAGATTTTGGCATCACTCCCTTGTGAACCCAGAAACTTCTGTCAATTCCTCCAATAACACTCAACAGTAATTCCATTCACCATGCAGCAGCACCAAAAGTTAAAAGCACCTCACCTAAAAGTTGAAGATGATCCCTTTAAATAGACTTAGTGGGTGGCAATGATGGAGGCAGGGTGAATTTAGGAGTTAACAAGGAGGGAGTTAATAGGACCAAGTGCTATGGAGTCAAATTTTGCAGTCTCTGACTTTAAAATGGTTAATTATCAACAGAAGTAAATAACAGAAATCACCCTTCTTTAAATTTGCCATATATCTGTTGAATTAAATATATTTTATAGCAATTACCTACTTGTCAAGATCATTGGTTTTGGTCTCGTAGCTTTTAAGGACACGGAGAACCTGAACATCTTGGGTTAAAAAACATGGTGGGAGCAGACCATGAATTCCAAGCTGCAGCCGTTCTTCAAGACTAAACGCCATACCCTGTAAAACAAGACCAACATCAATAAAAGTGCACTTTTACAACAATGTGGTCTAGCCCAACAAATAAATATCTCAAATGAGAACATTCATAATCTGTAGAGACAATGGGGTCGATATTAACTGCCCGATGACAGGTAAGAGAGGGGGTTCAGATTTAAAATTGGGAACAGAGTGACCAGATTTTCCAGGACTGTCCTGAAATTTGGCTTGATGCCCTGTGTCGTGCATGTTGGTTTTCTGGGATGCCATTTGTCCCAGATTCCTCCAGGCAGCAAGTGAGGAAACTGCTGAGAGTCTCCTCTTGCCCCTGCCCGATCATCACTGGTGTCTGTGCATGTGCAATCCAGTGCTGGCACAGTATGCATGCACAGACACAGTCATGTGGGAGCTGCAGCACGATTGGCTGGTATCACTCTGCTCCCAGTTTCAAAAGGTGGGGGGTTGGGGTTGGGGAAGTCCAAGGGAAGAGTGCCCAAGGAGGCCTGAGGGAGAGGAGAAAGGGGGTTCACAGATGACACCAAATTGCACGGGGAAGAATTAGTCAATAATGTGGAGGAATGCAACAAATTACAAAACGACATTAGTAGTCTTGCAGAATGGGAAAATAGGTGGCAAAAGAAGTTCAACACTGAGAAATGCGATGTAGTACGTTTTGGTAGGAAGAATAGAGGGGTCACTTATTATTTGGAAGGTGCAAGTCCAGGGATAGAGGAACAAAGAGGTATTGGGATACAAATGCATCAATCACTAAAATTTGCGCCACAGGTTAGCATAGCTATAAAGAAAGCAAACCAGGCACTTGGTTTTATTTCCAGAGGGATAAAATTGAAAAGTAGGGAAGTTATGCTAAATCTGTATAGAAGCTTGGTTAGGCCACACTTACAGTAGTGTGCACTTCTGGTCACCATATTATAAGATGGATATAGAGGCACTGGAAAAAGTGCAGAGAAGATTTACAAGGTTGATACCAGAAATGTATCAGTATACATATCAGGAAAGGATTGACAGGCTGGGTCTCCTTCTTTTTGGAAAAAGGTGGCTGAGGGGTGGCCTAATAGAGGTCTTTAAAATTATGAAAGGGTTAGACAGAGTGGGTACAAAGAGATGTTTCCTCTTGTGGGAAAAGCATTACTAGAGGCCTTCAATATAGGATTATTACCAAGAAATCCAATCGAGAATTCAGAAGAAATTTCTTCACCCAAAGAGTGGCGAGGTTGCGGAACTCTCTGCCCAGGGAGTGGTTGAAGTATATAGTATAGATGCATTTGAGGGGAAGCTAGACAAGCATTTGAGGGACAAGGGAATATATGGTTATAATGATGGTCTTTGATGGGAAAAGTCTAGAGTGGAGAATAAATGCTGGCTTGAACTGTCAGGTTGTCAATCTAGCCGCCTGTCAGGCGGGAAATGAAAGAAAATGATAATGAGGTCCTGCCATTAGATTTAATGGGTCTGGGGGGGCAGCGAAGGAATCAACTGTGCAACTCAATAAGGACTCCACCATAGCACATGGATGTTTGCTGAAAATCCCAATCAAAATGGAGAGTCAAAGAAACTAGTGATGATGAAGGAAGGGTGACCAAACTTTTAAAAAGGCTTAAAAAAGCCTCTAAACAAGGCACAGTAACCAGGCAACAGTGGGAGACGGTTCATTTTCAAGTGGCACCGTCACACATGGTGACCGCGTGGCGGAAAAAAAGGAGAAAAAATCTGCTACTAAATTTGATCCTCCAGCAATAACAAAGTAACTGGCCTTAATAATTGTTTTAACGATATTTGCCTGAGATTTACAGAAGGTTTGAAACAGCTCAGTAACCACAGCAGGTAACCCGATCAGCATGGGAAAACTCGATTACTGCAGCAACGTTTAAAAAATTTAAGGCAAGCCTCTCCTGAGCTGAAAACTGCGATGGATTCAAAATTTACTTTGCCGGTATGATTTGGCTAGATAGAAGGGCCAGACACGGAATTGGGCACTGTGGAGGAGGAGGTTTTTAAGACACACAATTGCATCAGAATTAAATAATACATCATAGGCTGAGCAAGTTAATACATTAATTATTGTATTCAATTGTTGATGATGTGATAGCCAGACAAGGCATTCCTGAATCATCTGACAAATCTGAACAGGTCATAAAATCCTTTGACAATTACTTTAACCTACAAAGTAACAAAAGTTTGGAAAGAGCAAGATTTAATAGAAAGGTCTAAAAGCCTTGGGAACCTGTTGACACCTTCATTAATGATTTGTATTGGTTGGCCTAAGGCTTTGAATATGGTGATCTTAAGTCTGAACTGATATGAGACCGCATTGTAGTTGGGGTACTTGACGATACCCTTCCTGACCTCCTTCAATCCAAAGATGATCTAACTTTGGAGAAGGCGATTGTCAGACAATGAGGTCCGTCAGCAAAATAGAGCCATACTGAGAGGGGAAGATAAACCATGGTACAGAACACCCCAAACGACAGTATAGCTCATTAAACAACGAAATGTGAAAGATAAATTAGACTGTATGCAATTAAAACTCAAGATGGCACCAAAAAGCCTCACAGGTGCAAACAGTGTCATGCAAGCACAGCAGAATGCTTCCACTGTAAAAGACTGGGACACTTGGGAAAATGTGCAGATCAAAAACCTCTAAACAGAGGACCATCAGCAAATCTTGCCACAAAAATCCATCAACAAAATAGAAGAGTCACACCAAGACGAAGAATAACTCTGCTTCCTAGGTAAGATTAAAGATCCCAGAAATACCTTCTGGAATACTGACATATGCATCAATGGACACATTACCAATTTTAAATTAGGCATAGGAACAAGTGTGACAGTCCATCCAATAGAGAATGTGGCTGGTTAAACAATGTCTGCAGCCACCTACAACACAGTTCCTTTGACCCAGCGTAATCAAGCTCCAGGTCAAAGGTACATTGCAAGCAACACTCCAACATAAGGACAAATAGATACAGGAAACATTACATGTGCTTCACAATCAAGAATTCTCTCTTCTGAGCAGGAAAGCCTATATCGGCCTCAACCTCATCCAAAAGATCAAAGAGATTAACCAGCAAGGATCTGGTTCTGACAAGGATCTGGTTCTGATTTAAGAAAGGATTTTCCAAAACTATTCACTTGGCTGGGGCACATAAAGACTGAATACAGCATGAGAAACAATGCCACACCTGTGTGCCTGTTTACTCCAAGGAAAATACCACATCTGTTTATGAAGCAAGCGCAACTGCAAATCGACAAGATGACCAACCTGGGAGTTATCTCCCCCGTCACTCAGCTGACAGAATGGTGCTCAAGGATGGTCCCGGTTCCAAAACCAAATGGGTCTATTCACATCTGTCAACCTGATACAACTCAACGAGGCTGTGGTGAGGGAATTCCAACCAATTTCCTCGATGGACAACAGCTTGACCAAGCTCTCCAAGAGTCCAGTATTCTTGAAACTTGATGCCAACAGTGGCTTTTGTCAGGTAGCTTTAGATGAAAAATCCAAGTTGCTAACAGCTTTTATCAGCCCATTCGGCAGATTTTACTTCAACCATTTGCCCTTCAGCATTTGTCAGCACCTGAGATTTTTCAGTGCACAATGTCAGCCATATTAAAAGGCCTAAAAGGAGTCATCTGCCACATGGAAGATATCCTTGCCCATGGAATGCCTGTCAGGGAATATGATGAGACTCAAGGCTGTCAACACAGAACGATAAGTGCGAATTCTCTACGACCTCCATTCTGTTTTTCGGTCATATTGTGAGGAACAAAGGCATCATGGCAGCCCCACATAAAACCTGGACAATCAGTGAGTTCCTGACCCCGTCATCCATTGCAGATCTCCAAAGATTCCTGGGCATGGTAAACTAGCTCACAAAATTCTTGCCAAACCTGGACAAGTCACGGAGTCCCTACAACACCTGCTGAAAAAGGCCCAAGCGTGGTGTTGGGATGCACACCAAGAGCAAGCATTCCGTCAGATCAAAGACATGCTGCTCTCACCAGATATCCTGGCTCACTATGACTCATCCTTGGCAACCACAATCGCAGCGGATGCCTCATCAACAGGACTAGGGACAGTCCTGTTCCAAGAGCAACTGGATGGATGTCACCAACCAGTATATTATGTGCCTAGGGCGATATCAGGCAGATGAGGTATGCAGTTACAGAAAAAGAGGCTCTCACAGTCATGGGCTTGTGAGAAGTTCTCTGACCATTTCATTCGGCTGAAAGTGGTCATCAAGATAGATCACAAACCACTTGTCTCTCTACTGGACGAGAAGGAATTCACCAGAATGCCCTCCAGAATTCAGTCTGCTTGCATCTCACATGCTTTGCTTATGAGACAGTGTAAGTCCAGGGGAAGCATCAAACGACTACAGGCACACTGTCCAGGGCCACTGTCAACAATTCCGCAACACAAGATGTTAATCTGGTCGTTGAGGTCAAGTCCTATTCCCAGTTTGTGACAACACAACTGCCAGCAAGCTCTAAGAAGCTACAACAGATAGGCCAAGGGCAGATGCAAGACAAGGAGTACGTCCATATCTGTCAATACTGCATACAAGGTTGACCACAGCAGCATCCCGGTGGCATTATCATGAATATATACTTCGAACAACAGAAACACTTCACCATAATTGATGATCTGCGGACATATGACGAGCAGTTGGTCACTCCCGTCTAACTCCAACCAGAGATTCTGCAACAAAGTGTACCGCTACTTTAAGGAAAATGGTTGTGGTTGTTGGAGGTCAGTCACCTTAGCTCCAGGACATCACTGCAGGAGTTCCCCAGGGTAATGTCCACAGCCCAACCATCTTCAGCCGCTTCATCCGACCTTATGATGGAAGGAAGGTCATTGAAGTGGGAATGTTCGCTGATGATTGCAGTGTTCAGCACCATTCGTGACTCCCCAGATATTGAAGCAGCCCATGTCCAAATGCACCAAGACCTGGACAATATCCAGACTTGGACTGACAAGTGGCAAGCAACATTCATGCCACACAAGTGCCAGACAATGACCACCTCCAATGAGAGAATCTAGCCATCGCCCCTTGATGTTCAATGGTATTGCCATCACTGAATCCCCCACTATCAACTTACTGGGGGCTACCAATAACCAGAAACTAAACTGGACTAGCCATATAAATACGGTGGCTACAAGAGCAGGTCAGAGGCTAAGAATTGTGCAGCAAGTAACTTACCTCCTAACTCCCCAAAGCCTGTCCACCATCTACAGGGCACAAATCAAGAGTGTGATGGAATATTCCCCACTTGCCTAGATGAGTGCAGCTCCCACAACATTCAGGAAGCCCGACACCATCCAGGACAAAGCAACCCACTTGATTGGCACCACATCCACAAACATTCACTCCCTCCACCACCGACACACAGCAGCAGCAGTGTGTATCATCACCAAGGCTCCTTAGACAACACCTTCCAAACCCATGACCACTACCATCTAGAAGCACAAGGGCAACAGATAGATGGGAACACCACCACCTGGAAGCTCCCCTCCAAGCCACTCACCATCCTGACTTGGAAATACATTACTGTTCCTCCACTGTTGCTGGGTGAAAATCCTGGAACTCCGTTCTTAACAGCATTGTGGGTGTACCTACACCACATGGACTGCAGCAGTTCAAGAAGACAGCTCACCACCACCTTCTCAAGGGCAACTAGGGATGGGCACTAAATACTGGCCCAGCTAGCGAAGCCCACATCCCGTGAATGAAATTTTTTTAAAAAACATTAACTAAAGCGAGGGAGGCAGTGACATAGTGATATTGTCACTGGACTAATATTCTAGAGAACCAGGGTAATGCTCTGGGGACCCGGGTTCAAAACCCACCACAGCAGATGGTGAAATCTGAATTCAATAAAAATCTGAAATTAGAAGTCTGATGATGACCATGAAACCATTGCTGGTTGTCGTAAAAACCCACCTGATTCACTAATGTCCTTTAGGGAGGAAAATCTGCTGTCCTAGTCTTACCCTGGTCTGGCTGACATGTGACTCCAAACCCACAGCAGTGTGGTTGACTCTTAAAATGCCCTCTGAACAAGGGCAATTAGGGATGGGCAATAAATGCTGGCCTAGCCAGCAACACCCACATCCCATGAATGAATAAAAAAAACACTATGCTTAACAGCAAGAAGTATTCAAAGCTCACTCTATACATTAATCAATCTGTTTCAGAGCCAAAGATACTCAAGTCTCAAAATATGATGATACTGATCCCGCCATCATTGGATTCACATTGGTTATTTCCTCCGTTTTTGCTTCTTTTTTCTTCACCTCAACATCATTCTAATCCAGGACTCCATGATAATAAAGTCCTTCTACCAGTCAGCAGATTGAAAAGGTGTTGCTTGGATGCACCCTGCAGTTAGAATTAATTCATTAACTGTCGTTGTGTCGCTCTTCTAATGTTTCCCTGTGTTAGAGGGTGTACAATTGTCAAGTGTCCAAAGAGGAAAACTTCTCAGCAGGATCACTAGTTTGAAAGTGGGAACAGGAGTATAAATTTGATAAAATGGTAACTCCTGCCATTTACTGGAAAGTCGTCAGGAAGTTACTCATTGGTATTTGGTCTGCACTATGGCCGCCAGTGTATGCACAGATTCTTCCACCAAGATGTTGGGTGTTCCTAGGCCAGTTCAACATTACAAGAAAAACATAACCACTAGACAATATTTTTCTTTTGATTTATTGGAATAAGTTGAAAAGTGAACAAGTTGGAAAGGTTATACAAAAAAGTTCCGACACACCCTGGCTATCTCAGTTGGTCGACAGTGGGATTTTCAATCCCAGGGCCATAGTTTTGAGCACCAGATGGGGTGATTCATTTTCTTAAATAATTTATTCAGTTTTATTTTAACTGATTTTTATCAATGGTGAATCTCCACAGTTAAGAACATATCGGTTTGGTTTCCAAAGCTGGCTCTCGCCCAAATTGATTGGATGCTGTAGGACAAAACATCCATTTTTGGCATGACAAGGACCCAAGTGTTAAAATGGTTGCTCTGAGTAGTTGCAATTTTTTTCCATCAACTGATTTTGTTGTAAAGGAGAGAGTTATATGACACCAGCTTGCAAAAAAAGCATAATTCAATGACAAAAAGAGTGCTGTACTTAAAAGTATCTCTCACTTTAAACAGCCTGACGGTGACACTTCATCTGCGTATGAGCAGGAAGTGCTGTCCCTAGTGTGGCACAAATAAACACAGCCTTTAATCAAAGAGCACACACCATTTTAGTTAGCAGGTTAGAATGTTAATGGAATCTTGAAGGAGTAGCAATTTCTTACGAGGAGTTATGATCTAATATAATCTCCCTTTATATTACAGAATGACCTCAAGTGGAATTTAGTATAGCTTCTAGAACACCAATGGCAGCAAACAGCATGAATGTATAATCCTGCACACACAGATGTGTTTGAAAGTGATGAATAGCAACTTATAAGAAGTGCCTTGAAGTTACAAAATCTTTTTTGTGCTCAGTCATTCTGGTACAGTGCCCAAAGTGTGTGTTGGGCTCATGGATTCTACATGCAACTATTCCACCTGAAAAATCATTAAACGGTTTATTAAGCAACAAATAAAAGGCTTTTCTCTGCTATCCCAAGAAATATTAAATGTGATTTGATGTTGGAACATGTTTAGAGAAACTCGTAAATTGCAACTTCCATTTTGCTCCAATCCATTTTATTTCCATTTTTATTCTCATTCACTGAAGGAACAGACTGTACAGATGTTTGATTAATCCAGATGGGAGATAATCTAATTGTGAATCATAGGTTATTCTTGTTTGGTGCAAATCATTTCTCTAAGGGAATGTGGCGAACAGACCATCATAATCCAGATGTAAGAAAGCATTGGATTCTTGTGCAGGACGAAATGGGGATTACTAACGGAAGTCAATACAGATGTGGATTTTGTCAAAAATAATAGGTCTGCTTTAAAATAAAGTAAGCTGGGCGAGAAAAGAAAAAAACTACTCAGTGTTTGTGCCAAAAATTTCCTCCTGCTTATCATACTTTTCTCTCTTGGGAAACGAACTATGTTTTGTGAATCCTGGAACTAATTTCTGAAGAGGTTCTTTTTTTCCTCTCCATTAGTTCTGACTACATGTATTTCCTCTTGTTGATGATGGAAACTATGATTAAAGCTTGCTGTTGGACTTGCAGCTTATCACGGTCTGTGCAAAGGATCTTTTGAGAAATTTCAGAACAACCACAAAGTTGATTACCACAATTTGTGTACTTTTGTCCACTTTTCCACAGGAGGGATTTTGGAAAGGAAGTTGCTTCAAATGTATTTTTAAAAAAAACTTAGATGAAGGTATTAAACTTTAAAGAAAAAGGCAGGTGTCTGAGACAATAGATAGTTTAGATGTTAATGAGCAGATGTCTCCTCATGGACTTCAAATAATAAGGAATTTATTAGCTTGTCTTGTTACAATGGATAAACACCTCATATCCATCATATTGGGGAGCATTTGATCACAGTAGCTGGCAGAAGTTCTAGCAAACCTTTCTGGTGGGAATAGCAAGAGATAAAATGCACTACATACAATTTCCCCTCTTTTTTAAGAAAAATAAAAACAAGTTTGACCTAAATATTCTGTGTATAATTGTAGTTTACAGAACACAACCTATCCAGTTGCATCAAATCAACATACTCACACATTTTGTTCACTATGATACCCTTAACCCCATTCCTTCCCATTTCTAATTTATGTAGTTGAATTGTAACACAAGATTTTACCATTCAGTGGATGTCCAAATTATATTGCTACGTATTCGGTGTATGAAATGCTTCACCTTAGAGATGAGCATCGGTCAGATCTTCCATCTGTTACCAATATTAATACCAGTTTGATATATAATGTAAATTAATCAGTTGTAACTTGTGTATTCCTCCAGTCCATTTTACATCCATTTTTATTCTCGTTTGTTGAAGAAACATAGTAAAGTCACAAGAAAGGTTGGAACAGAAGAAAACAAGATTTCCTCCTGCTCCTTGAACTCATAGATTTCAAGCACTTTTCTCTCTTCAATTGCTGCATTTCTCTACAGATCCATACAGTTTTTCAAACTGCAACCTAACCATATCTATTCAATGTTTTCTTATAACTCTTTCTGGAATTGTCTTATGCTTCCAGTATTAAATGTTTCTCCCCATCATGTTGCTGTGAGAGAAAGGAACGGAAAAGATGTGGGTTGTCATAATAAATGGTGCTCCATCAGTCGAGACCTTCACGTCATATTTCTTTCATCTTGGAAAAACAAGCTAATTTCCATTCTTGTGGAATTGTTAATACTCACACCCTTCCATTCCACTGATGAATTACATTGGTCAGGGGCAAAAACTATTTATGGTCAGTACTCTTCTTAAAAAGATATTGCCTAAAACAAGTTATCTTGATCAAATGTACACACCATCTAGCTAGCAATACATACTACCTCAATTATGTAACAGGCAACAACCCATCAATTTTCAATTCAACCTGTCCATGATGTTTCACTTATTCCATGACTAGTATTACAGATAATTTCCCTTTATTAATGTTGTGGTTTGCACATCAGTTAGATTTCCTGCTCCAGTTCATCTGTGGAAAGGGACTGAGCACAGGCCAAATACATGCCACTACAAGGCTTAAAAACAGTAACCCAAACAGTGGGCCTATTTAATCAATATCTCCTCATTACATTGAGAAATTACTTAAGAATAGTATGAGGTAATTTCCTCATTGTAACACCCTTACGCCCAAGGAAATCCCTACGTCCCTTTGAGACATTTCAACTGATTATACATTTTTTTTGGGGAAATGCATTACATATTCTGCTTTACAAACTGGGGTATACCATGGAGGTCTCCAAGGTTCAGTACTGGTACTGGTTTAATTGATAAATGCATGATTTGAATTTGGGGTAGGGGTGGGGGTGGGGGGCACAGGACACAGGACAACTCCGAAATCTGCAGATAATACTAAAACTTGGAAGTGTATTCAACAGTGAAAGATAGTGATAGGCTTTAATATAGACTGGTGGGATGGGTGGACACATGGCAGATGAAATTCAACACAGAAAAGTTTGAGGTGATACACTTTGGTAGGGAGAATAACAGAGACACAGTACTATTTTAAACAGAAGAGAAGCTGGAAGAGTGAGGGTGCACAAATCTTTGAAGGTGGCAGGACAGGTAAACAAAACAGTTGATAAAATATATGGCATCCTGAGATTTACAGAGGTATATAGTGCGAAAGCCTTGAAGTTATGCTAGCTGTATATATGGGTTCAGCCTGAGCTGGTGCATTGTATCAAATTTTAGACACTGCACTCTAGGAAGAATGTTAAGACTTAACAACAGGGTATAGAAGTGATTTACTAGAATGGTTCCAGAAGAGGATTTACAATTACATTAAGAGACTGGAGAAGCTGGGGTTGTTCTCCTCACAGCAAAGGCGGCCAAGACGAGATTTGATAGACATATTTAATATTAAAATCATGAAGATTTTAAATAGAGTAAATACAGGGAAACTGTTTCTAATTGTCAAAGAGTTGATAAACAAAGGACACAGATTTAAGGTGATTGGCAAAAGAACCAGAGGCAACAGGAGGAAAAATATTTTTACCCAATGAGTGATTGGGGATTGGAATGCATTGCCTATTACAGATTCAATGGTAGCTTTCAAAAAGGAATTGGATAAATATTTGATGGAGTAAAATATTACAGGGATATGGGGAAAGGCAAAGAAGTGGAACTAACTGGATCGCTCTTCAAAAGAGCCAGCTCAACCTTCATGGGCCAAATGGTCTCATCCTGTGCAATACTGTTCTATAATAGAGATGTGGATGTTAGGAACATCCAAATCAGTTAAGTGATAAGTTTGAGAGCTTTTATACTCAAGGATGAATCAAAATAGGCTAGAGTCAGTGAAAGGAACCAAGATTATGGAAGAGGATATTGTTGAAGGTTGTAAAGTGGAGTGGAATGAGGCCAGACAGGAATTTAAAAGTAAGTCACAGAGAAAGTTTAAAAAAATGCTCTGCTTATCAGTGATTGGGAAAACTTTGCTGCAATATTGTATGCCACATGCTTAAAATGGATTACAGCATTTTAGTAATTGAGAATTTATTTCATGGATAATACCTACACTTCTGTCTTTCAAGGGTCGTCTCAGGGAATAAGTTGTGGGTTGGAGACTTCTGGAAAGAGGCGGGTGCAGTTCAGAATTCCACAGAGTCATAAAGGTCTACAGCACAGAAAAAGGCCCTTTGATCCATCGAGTCTGCGCCGGTCAAGCAAGTATCTAACTATTCTAATCCCATTTTTCAGCACTAGGCCCATAGCCTTGTATGCCATGGCATCGCAAGTGCACATCCAAATACTTCTTGAATGTTATTAGGGTTTCTGCCTCTACTACCCTGTCAGGCAGTGAGTTCTAGATTCCCACCACCCTCTGGGTGAAAAAATTCTTCCTCATATCCCCTCTAAACCTCCTGCCCCTCACCTTAAATCTGTGCCCCCTGGTTGTTGATCCCTCCACCAAGGGGAAAAGTTCCTTCCTGTCTACCCTATCTATGCCCCTCATAATTTTATACACCTCAATCATGTCCCCCCTCAATCTCCTCTGCTCCAGGGAAAATAACCCCAGTCTATCCAATCTCTCCTCATAACTAAAACTCTCCAGCCCAGCCCAGGCAACATCCTGGTAAATCTCCTCTGCACTCTCTCTAGTGCAATCACATCCTTCCTATAATGCAGATTCCAGAACTATACACAATACTTTAGCTGTGGCCTAACCAGCATGTTATACAATTCCAGCATAACCTCCCTGCTCTTATATTCTATGCCTCGGCTAATACAGGCAAGTATTCCATATGCCTTCTTAACCATCTTATCTGCCTGTTCCGCTACCTTAAGAGACTGGTGGACATGCACACCTAGGTCCCTCTGATTTCGTGTATTCCTATGCCTTGTGTGTCCTGTCCAAGTGCATCACCTCACACTTATCTGGATTAAATTCCATTTGCCACTGATCAGCCCATCTGACCAGCACATCTATATCCTTCTGTAATCTAAGACTATCCTCCTCACTATTTACCACCCCACCAATTTTCCTGTCATCTGCGAACTTACTGATCAGCCCTCCTACATTCAAGTCTAAATCATTTATATATACCACAAACAGCAAGGGACCCAACACCGATCCCTGTGGAACCCCACTGGACACAGGCATCCAGTCACAAAAACACCCCTCGACCATCATCCTCTGCTTCCTGCCACTCCGCCAATTCTGGATCCAATTTGCCAAATTGCCTTGGATCCCATGGACTCTTACCTTCATCATCAGTCTCCCATGCGGGACCTTATCAAAAGCCTTGCTGAAGTCCAAGTAGACTACGTCAAATACATTGCCCTCATCTACACACCTGGTCACCTCTTCAGAAAATTCAATCAAATTGGTCAGACATGACCTCCCCTTAAAGCCAAGCTGACTGTCCTTGATTAATCCCTGCCTCTCCAAGTGAAGACTAATTCTGTCCCTCAGGATTGCTTCCAATAGTTTCCCCACCACTGAGGTTAAACTGACTGGCCTGGAGTTCCCTGGTTTATCCCTTCCTCCCTTCTTGATTAACGGTACCACATTGGATATCCTCCAGTCCTCTGGCACCTCTCCTGTGGCCAGAGAGGTATTGAAAATGATTGCCAGCGCCCCTGCTATCTCCTCCCTTGCCTCACTCAACAGCCTGGGATACATTTCATCCAGGCCTGGAGATTTATCTACTTTTAAGCCTGCCAGACCACTTAGAATCTCCTCCCTTTCTGTGCTAATTTCTTTAATTAAATCATAGTCCTTCTGCCTGATTTCCACACCCACGTCGTCGCTCTCACTTGTGAACACTGACACAAAATATTCATTTAGAACCCTACCTATGCCTTCTGGCTCCACACACAAATTACCACTATGGTCCTTAATGTGCCGCATCTCTTTCCCTAGTTAACCTCTTACTCTTAATGTACTTGTAAAATAACTTTGGATTTTCCTTTATTTTACTGCCAATGTTTTTTCATGCCCCTTTTATGCTCTCCTAATTTCCTTTTTAAGTTCCCCCATTCTATACTGCTCTAGGGCTTCTGCTGTTTTGAGCCCTGCCATAAGCCTCCCTTTTTCTCTTTATCCAATCCTGTATATCCCTCGACATCCCCGGTTCCCTGGGTTTGTTGATCCCACCCTTTGGCTTTCCTAGAATATGTTGGCCTCGTACTCTCCCTACTTCCTTCTTGAACGAGTCCCACTGCTCTGACGCAGTAAAAGCAGCTGCTCCCAGTCTATTCTGGCCAAATGATATCTGATCTTATTAAAATTGGCCTTCCCACATTTTAGAACTCTGATTTCTGGCCCATCCTTGTCCTTTTCCATAACAACCTTGAATCTAACGGAGTTATGATCACTATCGGCAAAATGTTCCCCCGCTGATACCTCTACCACTTGCCCGGCTTCATTCCCTAAAATTAATTCCAGGACCGCCCCCACTCTTGTAGGACCTTCTACGTACTGGGTAAGTAAGCCAAAGTTTACTTGGATACTTCTTCAGAGCTCAGAAAGGCATAATGACTAAGGAGGATGACCAGAAGATGACAAAATAACAGTAGAGACAATTCAAAGCAGTAAGGCAGGCTGATCAGAAAGTGAAATGGAATCCAATTTGAGCAATTTAAAACAGATGAAGGGAAGAATGGGAGAAAGTGTGTGATTTTCAGCTGTGATGCCCAGGAAGAAACGAAAATGGAAACAAGTTTCTTTATGTAAAAATAAAGTGTTCCTAGCTTGCATGTGGTCAAAGCCCAAACTAAAACAAAACAAGGATTTAAGTCAATTTGTTTTGTTTATGTCCCAGTCATGATAGAACACAATAGCACAGCAAACTCATTCTGCTCTATCCACCTAAACAGGATGCCACTTGTGGAGTAAACTTCACTTTCTCTTCTTCTACCAACTTTACATAGTCACCTTTTACCATTAGTATGCAGTGAGGTCCACATGGTCGTCACTAACATTAATCACAAACATATTTGGAATTTTCCAGAAACTGTAACACTTGTGCTCACAAATGTATAGATATCAATAAGTTATCACTTTCAATCAAATGTCTTGATTATTTGACTGTTGAAGCTGCAGGGTCAAAAGTGTTTTTCCTCAAGAAGTGTAGCAGTAATGTCTTTGAAAAAAAATCTTCATGGAAAAGTTGGGCATGAAATTCAATTGCCCCAATTTTTGGAGGGGAGCATCTAGAGAGTTCATCCTCATGATAGTGACACGGAAAGGTGCAACTCCCCGCTTCCACTTCTGCACAGGCATCCTCTGCACATTCTGGGATGGGTGGAGTCCGTTCAGTAGAAAGTACGTGTTCTGGGTAACCACTCCTAAGGTGCAACCCCTATAAAAGGAAAATTGCAGCAGTGCAGTGCAGGCTGCTGGATAATTGTTTTTGGGCATTGGGCAATGGAAGGAGGAAACTCCCAAATTAAGTGACACTGCCCCAGACTGACTTTGCCAGGAGGTCAAAGTCAGGACAAAGGCCATGTTCCTGGCAGGAGCCAAGGAGCTCCCTTGAGTGACACTGAGAAGTGACTGAAAACATGCCACTGTGGTAGTCAATGTCTAAGGGAAGTATCATGCATCTGGCGGCATTGATAAAAGAAGTTTGATGAACTCACTCAGGTGGTCAAGACAAGTGAATGCATCTGCACATCACATCTCACACTGAGCACACCATCAACCCCTCACACCGCTCAATGCACCATGTTCCCATCATCCACCCAGCAACACATCCTGACACTCAAGACTCATTCCTGACACACACCTTTGAACCATACCAACCATGCACACACCTCTCACTGCTGCCACATACTTCCAGCTATTAAGCTTTGGCAGGCATCACCCAAACACACCCTGGCTCACTATTAATGGCATCTTGCCCTCCCTCTACTCAGTCCAGCTTTAACTGGAGATCACTATCAGGTTTGTGGTCTCTAAGTCCAACAGTACAACCTGTTCACTATTACTCCTTGGATTTGCCTCAATTAATCTAAAAGCTATCCAAGTGTAGGTAACACCACTCTACAAATACATGGAACGAATCCAAATGACCATGGTTCTTATCAGACACTCATTGAATGGTTTTTATTCTTAACAAAGTGGCTTTATTTCTTCTGAAAAGCAACGATTACTGAAACAATATTTCTTAAAAAAAGGAATTAGTTTAGGTTGAGAAGGTAAGCTAATGTTCTGCTGGTAGAGAACCCCTTGTTCCCCAGAACCCAAGGTCGTAGGAAAATTGGCTATGATCAGAAAAAAAATGTGCACCAGTCATTGACCTTACATAAATAAATCAGTGTATGGTCTAAAGATGTGTTTCCCTTCCAGAAAGAGCTAGGCTTGAGCCAAGGGCACAGAGAAGGGAGTTGAAAGCAGTGGGATGACTTTTGAAACAGGAATTTAGTTAGTATTAGAATTCAGGGCTGAGTAGGGGAGAAAATGCAGGTAAATAAGTACAAAAATTGACGTTCTTCTTACAAAATGAATATTGAGCTAATTTTTAATCTTCACTGACAACTCGCTTGCAATTTTAATAGTCACCAGCTATAGGTCACTGACCAGCTGTTAGTTAGATCTTGTGTAGCTGGCGGGGGGAGGGGTGGGGTGAGCTGACTGATCAGTTGAAACTAGTTTGTGCCCGAAAGATATTTAAAGGCCAAGAACCCTGCTTGATTCAGATTACAGCAGAGAGAGCTGGTAAAGGAGTGAAGACTTAAAACAGGAATTTGTGGGAACGGGATTTTGGTCTAGAGGAGGAACATTAACTGAGGAACAAAAGCAGAGCTCAGTTATTTATTTACACTTTAATGATTAACTATACAGTAGCTTAAGGGGCTAATGAAATTAGAAATAAGGAATTAGTAAACAATAGGCAATGGTAAAAACCTAACTAGCAGCTTTAAGTAAATAATAAAAGGGTAAGAAAGAGCTGATGTCAACAAGAGATGAAAAGGCTAAACAACTAAACCGAGCAAAAGAAGTAACTAAGAGAAATCAAACGAAATCAACATAATTTAGTATTAAAGTTGAATTGGTCATCTTTGGAAATAGGTAAGTAATGATTGCACGATAATTAAATAAAGGCAGTGTGGCTGGACTGTAAAATATGAATTTGTGGACTGACTATCCTGGATGACTACACCTGTGGGAAATGTCTATGTCTTGAATCAAAGTTGTTGATTTGGAGTGTGGTTTTGAGACACTGATATCTGAGAGGGGGAGGAATATCTGGATAGTTTACTCCAGAGCACAGTCACGCCACATACAGGTACAGCAAGAGAAGCGTGTGCCTAATAGTCAGTAGTGGAAACAAGTGAAGGCCTGGAAGGAGAAAACACAGAATTAAATCTTGTCCAACAGGTGCAAGCACTTCTGACTTGTGGAGATTAGAAAGAAGAGTACAGGGAGGATGACCAGAATCCAACTAGGGCATTGTGGAGCAGAAAGTAGGGGAAGGTGCGGCAACAGAATAGAAAGACTGTAGTTTTTGAGGATTTTATAATTGGATAATAAAGGTTACCCTTTGTAGTACTTGGGAGTCCAGGTGTGCGTGTTGCCAGAGTAAGGAATATGTCCAATCAATCAGAAAGCAAATTAGAAAAGCTAAAGGAAAACAACCTGTTGTTGTGATCCACGTTGGAACCGATGACATAGAAAAGAACAATAAGGGGGTCCTGCTAAGGAAATGTTAGGAGCTTGGTGCTTAACTAAAAAGCAAGACTTTGAGGATGGTAATCTCCAATATACTGCCCAAGCTACATGCCAATTGACAAAAGGGATAAACTGATCAGAAAGTAAATATGTGGCTTAAAGAGTGGCGTAGGAAGGAGGGGTTCTATTTTATGGAATACTTACACCAGGAAGAAGCTGTATCACTGTGGCAAGCTGCATCATATCAGGCTAAGACAAAGGTCCTTGCAGAAAGTCAAAACATGAGTGTAGAAGTTACTTTAAACTACTGTAAAATAGGGAAGGTCTGAGAAGGATTTATGGAAGAGGATCATATATGGTTACAGAAATTGAGGTCATTCAGCCCGGCTCTCCGGAAGAGCAACTCACCTAGTCTCTCCTCTCCCTGTAGCCTTGCAAAATTTTTCACATCAGATAATTATCCATTTCTCTTTTGAAGGTCCCATTGACTGTCTCCGCCAAACTCTCAGGCAGAGCATTCCAGATCCTAAGCACTTTCTGCATAAACAAGTTTTTCCTCATGTTGCCATTGCCTCTTTTGTCAATCATCTTAAATAGATATCCTGATTCTTGACATTTCTGCCCTGAGAACAGTTGCTCCCTATCTACTGTGACATGACCTCCTCATGATTTTGAATACCTCTATCAAGTCTCCTCTTAATCTTCTCTTCTCCCAACTTTCCCAATCGATATCTGGAACATATGAACATAAGAGCTTGGAGCAGGAATAGGCCATGGCCCCACAAGCTTGCTGCGCCATTCAATAGGATCATGGCTGCTCTGATTGTAACCTCGACTTCACATTCTCACCTACCCCCAATAACTTTTCATCCCCTTGCTTATCAAGAATCTATCAACCTCTGCCTTAAAAATATTCAAAGATTCTGCTTTTGAGAGAAAAAATTCTCATCTGTCCTAAATGGGTAGCCCCTCATTTTTAAATAGTGACCCCGAGTTTTAGATTCTCCCACAAGAGGAAAACATTCTTTCCACATCCACCCGATCAAGACCCCTCAGGATCTTGTATGATTCAATCAAGTCGCCTCTTACTCTTCTATCTCCAGCAGACACAAGCCTAGCCTGTTCAACCTTTCCTCATAAGACCATCCTCCCATTTCACGTATCAGTCTAGTAAACCTCATCTGAACTGTTTCCAATGCATTTACATCCTTCCTTAAATAAGTAGACCAATAATGAACAAAGTATTCCAGATGTGGTCTCACCAATGCCCTGTATAACTAAAACATAACATCCCTAACTTTTGTATTCAATTCCCCTCGCAATAGATGATAACATTCTATTAGTTTTCCTAATTATTTGCTGTACCTACATACTAATCTTTTTTGCGATCCATGCACGAGGACACCCAAATCCTTCTGCATCTCAGAGCTCTGCAATCTCTCATCATTTAGATAATATGTTTTTTTTTAATTCTTCCTATCAAAATGGACAATTTCACATTTTCCCACATGGAATGCCAGATCTTTGCCCACTCACTTAACCTATCTATATCAGTTTGGAACCATTTTGGAATCTTTTCTGCACCCTCTCTAATGGTTTCACATAAGAACATAGGACTTCAAGCCTGCACGGCCATTCAAAAAGATCATTGCTGATCTGGTTGTGGTCTCAACTCCACTTTCCTGTCTGGCCCCCGTAATCCTTGACTCCCATGTCTATAAAAAATCTATCTAATTTAGCCTTGAATAAATTCAATGACCCAGTCTCCAATGCCTTCTGGGGAAGAGAATTCCACATACTAAGGATCCCCTGAGAAAAAAAAATTCTCCTCATCTCCATATTAAAAGGGAGACCTCTTGTTCTTAAACCATGTCCCCTAGTCTGGTCTCTCCCACAAGAGGAAACATCCTCCCCATATCCACCCTATCAAACCCCCTCAGGATCTTGTGTTTCAATAAGATCACCTCTCATTCTTCTAAACTCTAATTGGTACAGGCCCAACCTGTTCAACCGTTCTTCATAAGATAAGCTCCTCAGCCCAGGACTGAGGAGAGTGAATTTTCTCTGAATTGCTTTTCATGCAATTATATCCTTTTTTCAAATAAGGAGACCAAAACTGTACACAGTACTCCAGATGTGATCTCACCAAGGCCCTGTACGCCTGCAGCAAAACTTCCCTACGTTTATATTCTATTCCCCTTGTAATAACGACAACATTTCATTTGCCTTCCTAATCATTTATAAGAACATAAGAACATAAAAACTAGGAGGAGTAGGCAATTCAACCCCTTGAGCCTGCCCCGCCATTCAATACGATCATCGCTGATCTCATTTCAGCCTCAACTCCAATTTCCTGCCCTCTCCCCATAACCTTTCAACCCATTACTAATTAAAAATCTGTCTATCTCCTCCTTAAATTTATTCAGTGTCCCGGCATCCACTGCACTCTGAGGTAGTGAATTCCTCAGATTCACGACCCTTTGACAAAAGTAATTCCTCCTCATCTCTGATTTAAATCTACCACCCCTTAGCCTAAAACTATGGCCTCTCGTTCTAGAATGCCCCACAAGGTGAAACATCCACTCCGCATCTACTTTGTCTATCCCCTTTAGCATCTTATATATCTCAATTAGATGTCCTCTCATCCTTCTAAACTCTAGCGAGTATAGGCCTAAACTGCTCAATCTCTCCTCATAAGACAAGCCCCGCATCTCTGGAATCAATTTGCTGTACCTGCATACTAACTTTTTGTGACTCATGTACCACCACACCCAGATCCCAATGTATCACCGAGTTCTGCAATCTCTCTCCATTTAAAAAGGATACAACTTTTCTATTCTTCCTGTCAAAGTGAACAAGCTCACATTTTCCCACATTATACTCCATCTGCCAAATTTTTTCCCACTCACTTAACCTATCATTGTCTCTTTGTAGACTCTTTCCCTCCACTTGACAACTTACTTTCCTACCTATCTTGGTGTCATTGGCAAATTTAACTACTATATATTCGGTCCCTTCATTTGAGTCATTGATATAGATTGTAAATAGTTGTGCCACAAAACTGATTCCTATTTCCTAATTCCACTAGTTACAGCTTGCCAACTTGAAAAAGGGCCCACTTATCTCTACTCTCTGCTCCCTGTTAGCTAAACATTCCTTTATCCAAGCTGATATATTATCCTCTACAGCATGTGCTCTTGTGTAGTAATCTTTGATGTGGCACCTTATCAAATCCTTCCTAAAGTGTGGTGTCAAGAATTGGACACAATGTTCCAATTGAGGCCAAACCAAGGTTTTATACTTTCTTGCTATTCTTTCTTACTATATTTGCCCTATTTGTGAATCCCAGGATCCTGTACGCTTTATTAACTGCTTTCTCAACTTGCCCTGCCACCTTCAATGTTCTGTGCATATATATCCCCAGGTTCATCTGCTCCTGCAACCCCTTCAGAATTGTACCCTTATGTTATGTCTGCCTGTTCCATCTGCCTGTCTAAGCCCTTTTGAAGTTTATCACTATCCTCCTCACAATTCAAAATACTTCTAAGTTTTGTGCCATTCACAGATTTTGAAATTATGGCCAGTGCACCAAGGTCCAGGTAATTTATATTGATCAAAGAATGCAGTGGTCCTAATACCAACCCCTGGGGATCCCCACTCTATACATTCCTCCAGTCCGAAAAACAATTATTCACCAGTTCTCTATTTCCTGTCACTCAGACAATTGTGTATTCAGGCTGCCACTGTCCATTTTATTCCATGAGCTCTAACTTTGCTCACAAGTCTGTTATGCAGCACTTTATCAAATGCCTTTTGGAGGTCCATGTACACCACATCAACAGCATTACCCTCATCAACCCCCTCTGTTACCTCTGCAAAAAATTCAAGCAAGTTTGTTAAACACAATTTGCCCTCAACAAATCTGTGCTGGTTCTCCTTAAGTAACCCACATTTTCCTGAATGACTATTAATTTTGGCTGGAATTATTGTTTCTAAAAGTTTTCCAACACCCAACTTGACAGGCCAGTTGTTGCTGGGCTTATCTTTACACCCTTTTTTCAAACAAGGGTGTAACATTTGCAATTCTCCAGTCCTCTGGTGCCACCCGAGTCTAAGGGCAATTGGAACATTATGGACAGTGACTCCACAATTCCCACTCTCACTTCCATCAGTATGGTTGGATGCATCTCATCCAGTCCTGGTGCTATATCGACTTTAAGTGCAGACAGCCTATCCAATACCTCCTTACCAATTTTAAGCTAATCAAGTATCTGAACTAACTCCTCTTTCAACCTGACCTGGACAGCAGCATCCCCTTGTCAAAGACAGATACAAAGTATTCATTTAATACCTGAGCCATGCCCCCTGCCTCCATATGTAAATCCTTAATCGGCCCCACTTCTCCTCTTACACCCTTTTACTATTTATATGCCAATAGAAAACTTTTGGATTCCCCAAAAGTTAGCTGCCAGTTTCTTCTCATAATCTCTTTTTGCTTCCCTTATTTGCTTTTCCAATTTCCCTCTGAACCTTCTTTATTTGGCTTGGCTCTCAATTGTATGATCCACCTGATATCTGTCATCAGCGCACTTCTATTTTATCTTAAGTTCCATCTCTTTAATCATCCAAAGAGCTCTGGATTTGTTTTCCCTGTCTTTCCCTTTTCGTGGGAATATATCCAGTTTGTACTTGAACTGTCCGTTCTTTAAAAGCAAGCCATTGTTCAGTTACTGCTAATCTTTGATTCCAATTTATCCAGGCCAGATCCATTCTTGCTCCACTGAAGTTGGCTTTCCCCCAGTTAATTATTCTTACTCTGGATTGCTCCTCGTCCTTTTCCATAGCCAACCCAAACCTTATGGTACAATGATCACTGCTCCCTAAATGGTCCCCTGCTGACACTTCACCCACTTAGCCCACCTCCTTCCCAAGAACCAGGTACAGTAATGCTTCCTTTCTTATTGAACTGGAAACATACTGCTGTAGGAAATTCTCCTGAACACACTCTAGAAATCCTTGCCCCTCTCTGCTATCTCTGCAATCTATATTTGGATAGTGAACCCTAACCCCCGCTATAATCACTCTATTTCTTGCACCTTTTTAATTTCCTTGCATATTTGTTCCTCTACACCTTTCCTACTAGTTGGTAGCCTATAGACTATACTGAGTAATGTAATTGCAACTTCTTTGTTCCTTATTTCTAGCCAAATGGATTCTGCTTTTGACCCTAATGGGACATCCTCTCCCTCCAGCACTACAATGTTCTCTTTAAGCAATACTGCCACCCTTCCTCCTTTCCTAAACAACTTGTATCCAGGTTCATTTAATAACCATTCCTGCCCTTCTTTGAGCCAGGCTTCCATTATAGCCATGTGAAAATATGATGTTGTGGCTATCTGCACCTGCAACACTCTGATCGTATTTATCACACTCCATGCATTCACTTTTTCTCTTATGCGAAACCCACCGAATCCCTTACTATTTCTTACTGTGTACTAACTGTTTCCCCTAATACTCTTTGCACCATGGTATCCCTCTTTAGTATTACCTAATGGTTCCCACACCCATGCCAAGTTAGTTTAAACCATCCCCAATAGCACCAGTAAATTGTCCTGCCAGGAAACTGGTGCCTGCTCAGTTTAAGTACAATCTGTCAGGCATAACCCCCATCTCCCTCAGAACTGATCCCATCGCCCCAAGAATCTAAAGCCCTCCATCCTGAATCATCTCTCCAGCCACACTTTCATTTGCGTTATCCTCCTATTTCTATACTCACTTGCACATGCTACTAGGAGTAATCTGGAGATGATTACTTTTGAGGTCCTGCTCACTAGTTTGCTATCTAGCTTCCTAAATTCTGACTGCAGAACCATATCCCTCTTTCTACTTATGTCATTGTTAATGATGTGGACCACAACTACAGGCTGTTCACATTCCCTGCTCAGGGTGCTCTGCAGCCAGTGACATCCTTGATCCTGGCCAGGAGGAAACATACCATCCTGGATTCATGTCTGTGGCCAGAGAAACGCTTATCTGTTCCCCTAACTATCGAATCTCCTATCACTACTGCTCTTCTAGTTTTCTCATGCCCCTTGTATAGCTGAGCCAGCCCTAGTGCCAAGGTCTTGGCTCTGGCTGAACTCCCCAGATGAACCATCACTTTCATTAATATTCAGAACTGAATACTGGTGGGAGAGTGAGATACCCTCAGGGGACTCCTGTACTACCTGTCAATTTCTTCTTAACTGCTTAATAGTCACTTATTCCCTCTCTCCCTGTATCTTCTTAAGCTACAGTGTGACCACATCTATAAACATGCTATTATACAAAGCTCTCAGCCTCAATGATATGCCAGTGACACCAGTTGCTGCTCAAGAAACCCTATCTAGCTTGAGCTGCTAGAACTGACTACACTTCCTGTATATATGGTTATCCAGAACACAGGAAATGACCTGGAGTTCCCACATGGAACAGGATGTGCACTCCTGGGGGTGCTCTGCAAATGATAAAATAATATATAATAAAACTTACTACTTAAAAAAAGTTCACCAAAAGTTACTCACTTCTCTTCTTCTGTTGTCACTTAAATATAGGGAGGTTAATTGAAATGCTTTACTTAATCCATATCATTAAAAAGATGAAAACTTTTAATTCCCCAATTGCTTCAACTAACTTCCAAACTTTGGGGAAAGGGAAACAAAACTTCACTATTCAACAGCCAATTAACTCACAGCCTTCCTGTGATGTCACAGTTTGATTTCTTATTTTACTTTGTCTCTCTCTCACTTTAGTAACCCTGACCTGCTTCACACTCTTCCCAGTGTGCTTCACAATGATTCTAGTCTGCTTCACACTCCTCGCAATGTGCTTCACAGTGATCCTGGTCTGCTTCACACTCCTCCTGATGCACTTCTGAATGATCCTGACTTGCTGCACACTCCTCCCTGTCTGAGATCTAAAATCTATCTATATTTAAGTCAAAATCCAATCAACTGATAAGTGCCAACAATAGAGAGAGTGTGCTAGATGGAGCTGAGGGTCACATCACAGTGTAAAGGGTCAGTGGACTGGACCAAAGCAGCGCAGTGTGCATTGTGTACACTCAAATTCAGGTGTTCAATATGGCAATATGCCAGGACTTAAAAGTTATTTATATAATGGGCAAATAATACCAGTGCTTTTTAAGTTTTAAAGCATTTATTTAACTAAATTTAAAAACAACTGCCACCACCCTTATTTTAATGGAAAGATTAATAGTTTATTTCTGACGCAAAATTACAAACAAACTGAATCTGTTTTTTTGTAAACTTATGCAGCAGTTATTTGCAGAAAAGGCACCATATTTATGTTGTCATACTACTCATAGGGCCACAGAATCTAAATTATTGATTTAATTAACATGTAAAAACTTCCTGACCAGAGTTGGAATCGTCTTGGCTCCAATCTCCTCTTTGAGTATTTGTGTTTACTTTTATATCTATTTAAGCTCTTGTGACTCATATTGATGACCACATGCTCGCTGTGTTAGGTACTCTCCTTAACTCAGACACACACTGAAGTTCATAGATAAAACGTTACTCTCATGCAACTCTAAAACTACCTGTGCCATGGGTACACCATGTATTCACTGAGATTCCATTGCCTTTCAATGCAATTTACTTGTACAGGCATTAATGCTCCTCTACCATATGTTTTAAAGATCATTTTTACCACTCAATACATTCATGTTCACTTCTGTACATGTATATGCATGTGTCCTTCATAGTGACATTAATAATGGAACTACACAAAAGGCTGCCTTTTGTAAAAGTTGGATATGTTACTCTCTACTTTCAGAACTCTTGTACAACTTATTTAAACTTGCTGTCTCTGCTTATATTATTTTTAAATCCTGTTCTCAGGCAAGGCCACACATACGGTACATTCCTAATTTCATTCAGAAGACAATGGTAGGACTTCCGTAGCAATTGTTTTTGCAACAGAGATAAGCAAGGGTAGAATTTTTAATTTAATTGGTTTATTCAGAAATCATATTTTCATATATAGTAAAGGACATGGTCACACAAATTCTCTCATCAAAGGAGTACTGACAAAGATTTGGAAAATTATTTCAGGTAACAAGTACATAAGTGTGCACTTTGCAAGATGAGGATGCAGATGTGGAACATAGGTTAAAGTCAGCCATCTGGCATTACAGCTTGATCTCTAACTTAGAACATAAGAACTAGGAGCAGGAGTTGGCAATTCAGCCCCTCGAGCCTGCCCTGCCATTCAATACAATCATGGCTGATCTCATTTCGGCCTCAACTCCAATTTCCCACCCTCTCCCCTTAACCTTTCAACCCGTTACTAATTAAAAATCTGTGTATCTGCTCCTTAAATTTATTTAGCGTCTCGGCATCTACTGCACTCTGAGGTAGTGAATTTTGGGAGTGCAGCCATACAAATTTTACCTCACCATTTCCTTAAACCCAGAGCTTGCACTTATATCAAGCACAGAGCAACAGGATGAAAATTTCTCTTTGTTTAGAAATTATCATATAACTGTCCCTCATTTAGCATTCCTAATATGTTCCTAAAAAACCGTGTCTTAAACAAAAACGTGCTAAACCAAAATCACCTTCCCATAAGAAAACATGTAAAAAGGGTTGGCTGATTTGAATCTAACTGGCCCAAAAAAAATCTTGCTAACTTTTAATAACTTATAACTTACTAACTCTTAATAACTAACAGTACCAACTCTTTCAACTTACCTCCTGTTCATCGCTTCCCACCTCCAGCTCACTGCATTTCCCAACTCATTGGTTCGCTGCTTCCCTCCCCAAGCCTCCCGCTTGCCGCTTCCGTCCCGCTTTCCATTTCCCTTTGCCACTCCCCTCCCCAACCGCCCCACTCGCCACTTCCCTCTCCAATCTCTTCCCACCACTTCCCTCTCCAATCCTCCCGTTTGCCAAGCATCCCACTCATGACTTCCTTCCGCTGTTCTCTCCCACTTGCCACTTTCCTCCCTTAGCCTCCTGCTCACTGACCCTCCCACTCACCACTGCTCTCTGCCACTCCTTCTCACTTGCAGCTTCCCTCTCCTGGAGCTGTGATTGGGAGGGAGGGAATGGGAGAGAGGAAGCAGAGAGGGAGCAAGGAGGGAGGGAAATGAGTGGAAAAAGCGGCAAGTGGGAGAGTTGGGGAGGGAGTGGTAAGAGGAAGACGTGAGTCTGGCGAGGCAGTGAGGGGTCAGTGAAGTTGAGAGGTGATGAGCAAGAGGGTCAGGGAGGGATGCGTTGAGCAGTAGAGTTAGCGAGTAAGGAGAGGTGGTGAGCCTGGAGAGTCGGCGAGGGGGAAAAGTGGCAAGTGGGAGGATCAGGAAGGGAATCAGTGAGTAGGAGAGTCAGCAAGGGAGGCATCAAATAGCAGTTTGCTCTTAAAAAAAATGAATGAGCTAAAACGAAAATGGCTATTGGGGAATGTTTCTAATTTACCAACCACACTAAAACAAAAACACGTTATTAGAATGCACTTTAAACAGGGGACATCTGTATACAGTCCCAAACCAGTTCCTATAGAGGGTTCTATCCCAAAAGATAAAACTACCACAAGCAGACACTAAAGTAGCTTTGCCAAGAAAGGCCGTAAGGGACAGTGATGTAGAAAATATAACTTATTACTTTAAAAGAACACACTATTGCTCTTGGGAATGTTCTTCAACAAGTTGGATAAGGGTACAGCCCAGGGGCGTTTACTTATAGTTTCCTAGAATCATAACCCTGATTGACCGATAATGCCTGTGCTACTATGCAAAGAACTGTCCCCCAAGTCCCATTTGTTTAAAAACATGGTTGGCAGTGCAACAAAGGAACCTAGGAGGAGATCTTAAACAACCTTCATTGAACCACTGAATGATGTAAATAATAAGGCGGTCATTCAGCCCATCACGCCCGTGTCAGCTCTTTGGAGCATTATCCACTTAATCCCACTCCCCTGCTCTTTCCCCATAGTCTTATATTTTTTTCCCCTTCAATTATTTCTCCAGTTCTCTTTTGAATGTTATTACTGAACCCCCCTTCCATCAAGCAGTGCATTCCAGATCACACCAACACAAGAATGTTTTCTCTGGCCACCTCTGCTTCCATTGACAAATCACTTAAAATCTATGTCCTTGCGTTATCGATCCTTCTGCCACTGAAAACAGTTTTGAATAGATTCTAAACATCAATCAAATCTCCTCTGTACCTTTTCTGCTTTAACAGCCACCCCAGCTTCTCCAGTCTCTCGATATAACTAAAGTCCCTCATCCCCGGTACCATTCTAGCAAATCACTTCTGCACCCTCTCCAAGGCCTTAACATCCTTTCTAAAGTGTGGTGCCCACAACTGAACACAACACTCCTCTGAGGTCTAACTAGAGTTTTACAAAAGTTTAGCATTCCATGAAAAATTTTCCTTGATCACTCCCTTCATTTTTTTCATCAATTTATTTCCTTTAGTTACCAATTCATTGACCATTAGAAATAGTTTTTTTATTTATTCATCATAACCCTTCAGAATTCTGCGTTTCATTAGATCTCTTCTAAATCTCATCTGTACTCAGTGACTCTCTTCGGCATCATTTCTATGTTCTTGATATTCTTCCTAATTTTCTACCCAATTTTGTAACTTTGGTCTAACCAACAATGTGTTTAGCATTACCTCACTGATTTTGTACAAAATGCAGCATCCAAAAGGCTTTTCTTTTTGGAATACAACTTTGACTTTTAACATTATTTGTACCTAAACCCCAAAGTCTCCCTGTTCCTTTATAAGTTTTACAATTTAGTATATATTGGCTCTAATTTCCCACATATGGGGCAGAATTTTCCCCCCATCAGGGGGGAAAGTTGATGGGCAGGCGCGCTTCCGAAGGGCGCCCCCAATCAGAGGCCCGGCATCTTTTTACATGGGCAGGCCAATTAAGGCCTGCCCAGCGTGACATCCGCAGGGAAGCGCCATGCGGTCCCTGTGCGGGCGCGGAGGGTGGTCCCAAAATTGAGTGCGCTCTTTTGCGCATGCGCACGGAAGAGCGCACTCATCTCCCTGAGGTTGGACGGGCAGGTCCACTAATTACTTTAATTGATCTGTCAATGGCCTCAATTGGCCATTGACAGGTCGGCAGGCGCACAGCTGATTTTGCTGCGCCCCCGCCTTCCTGAAAATTTAAATAGGGCGCAGTGACGTCAGGAGTTCTGCCCGATGTCACCGTGCGTCATTTTACACGTCGGCGAGCGGGAAAATCCTGCCTATGATGTGCTTTGCTTGTCTCAGAACTCACCGGCTAAGATATAAGTGCTTCCACAATCAATACACCTCTAGCTGCACAAGTATACACAACATCACCAAAATGTAGCTATCCTTCATTTAACCCACCTAATATGTTCCTGTAAAATGGCGCACTAAACAAAAATGTACTAAATGAAAATATTTGGTCTTAAAAAGAAATGTTAAAAAGTTGGTTTACATTCCTGCCCGGGACAAAGTGCTGTTCACTGCCTTCCTCATTGGAAATGCACTGGACACAGTCTGAAACAGCACAAGCACAAAGGAAGCTGCCAGAATTCTTTTTTACCTGATCTGCGAGCATTTCCTTGAGTTGGAGTACCAGGCTAACGTCTGGCTGCTGCGGGCTGGACACCAGCCTGAGCATGAGCAGCCTCCCTGGCTACCTGCACCAGGCTGAAGCCCAGTCCCAAGGTGGTGACCGAAGGTGGTGACCTGGCTGAGTGAGCAGGAGGGTGGAGCCCAGCTGGAGGATTCAGAGTGGGGGAACCACCACGTTCGTAGATCTGCCTGAGGTGTTGAGCTGGAACTGCATTGGAATCCTACTCAGCAACATAGTGGAACAACAGGCTACCTCCCAAACCTTAATTCACGTTTTTGGCGTTGTCATATACGACTTAGTGTCTCTCCTGTGGACGACAAAACTGGGCATAGTCACCACAGTGAGCCCGGGGGTGGTGGTGACCGCCTGCCTCCTGGACATTTTCACAATCTACCTGGTGAGCATCTGTGCTAGAAGCAGGAGAAGAAAACAATGCTGTCCCTGAAGTCAGATAGATTGTAAACACCTCACTCCCCATGCCACAAGGTGTTTGCCCATTTGTTTTCATTTTATCAAGTACAAAACTTTGGTTGTGAAAGCTGAATGCCAGCAGCAAAGGACTTCTGTAAACTGGGTTAGCATTGAAACTGAAACTTAGTTTTGGAGTGTGTAGTACTGTAATAACCACGCTAAATGCCATGGCCAGCAGCACTATTCAGGAAGGTTCCCTATTTTTAAAACCATGTTAAAATGAAAAGACGTTGGGGATATCTGTATTTTAATTCTTCTCCAAGGCAAAATACTTGTAATAAAGTTACACAATATACCACGAAAAAAGGGAGGAATTAGTGGTTGTAGCATTTTCAAAATTTCATGAAATATCTTAGCAATTTAAATGCAATCAAGTAAACATAATCAACCTCATCCAAACACGAAATGAGCTGAGTGATAAGGTTACCAAGCCAAAGAAACCAGGAGGTTCCCTATCTGATCCTTGGTCTATGCTGTCAATTAATCGCCAATAGATTAACAGGAGAAACATTACGTCAGTATTTGGTGTCCTTGGAATAGGAAAGGGAGTAATACACATTAAACCCTGGCATGTCTCCTGCTCTAAATTGCTATTTAGTGATCTCTGTTAGAAAGTGGAGAACAAATGAGAATAGGATCAGTCTCAGCAATAAAGCTAACGCACCTTCCCTCCCCTGTGCACCTCCATCGCCTTCCTGATATGTCAACAGTTCATTGACATTCGTGGTCCAGGTTCATCTATGGTGAATAGGCTTTGGGTGTAGGATTAGAAAGCTGCTGCTACTTGTAGAACGAGACTCTAGCCAGGGCCATGACCTTTAGAAGAGAAGAAAACTTGGGGATAACTTTTATTTATTGACTAACAGGACACACTTCCAGCATCCTCGTCCCGGAAACAATTCTAGTCTATTTTGAGGGGAAGTCATTTGCTGAAAACTTAGTAAGGAATATTTATGAAGTGACAAGCTAGTGTTTCAGAGTGACTGAATAGAAGTATCTTGCAGCCCTTCCTCCCAACTTCTAGCTGCGCCAAGGAACAAAGCAGGGTTTTCAATCTGCAGCACAAAACACTCACTTTACTATTTTTATTCAGAATAACTGCCTTTGATAATTTAGTAAAATGCCTTAAATGAAAAATCACATTATATATATGGACCCCAGCACTCCTTCCTGTCATACCAGAGATCTATGATCCTCAAATAACTCAAATTATCTGGATATAATACAAATATTCTGCAGACACTACACAGAAGAAAAGGAACAGAAAAAAAGCAAAATGTTGCATTTATATAGAGCTTTTATGAACTCATGACAGTACAATTACATATTTTTGAAATGTAACACGACAAAAAGCAGTTGTCAATTTGTGCAGGGCAGTAAAGTCCCACAAACAGCAATGAATTAAATGACCATATAATTAACATAACTAAAAAACATACTGAGAAATAAATATTGATCAGGACGCCAGAAAAACTCCCCTGCTCTTCTAATAATGCTGTATGATCTTTCACATTCATCTGGGAGAACAGACAGGAACTTGATTTAACATCTCATCCTAAAGCTGACATCACTGACAGTGCAGAACTCCTTCAGTACTGTACTCAAGTGTCAGGTTATATTATGTGCTCAAGTCCTTGGAGTGAGACTTGAACTCATGAGTCTCTGACCCTGTGGCAATAGTACAAGCACGGAATCTAAATCTAACTTACAGAAAACTGATTACTGTTGCAACAAAAGGAATTGAAAGCCTGGGCCATACTTTCTTTTATTCCTCACTATAAAATTAAATTCAGTTTTCTCACCCTTCCAAGATTCACCTCAAAAACCTCGCTGTCTCTGTCCCAATGCCTCTACCACTGCCACACCCCAGCACACTTATCCCATTAATTCCACAGACTCCAAAATATGTCCTACCAACCTCCATACTAAAGGACCTCTTTCTCTAATGGTCTCAGACCCCAACACAGCTCCACATCTTCCCCATTTCTATCCCAGTGCTCCCGGAATCCAGGCCACCCTCTCAAGTGCCAAGTTACATGATTTCCCTGCCCTCCCCTCTACAGCTCTGACATACGCATCCTACCTAGTTACCTACCACATCATCAATAAAACTAAATTTGTAGCAAAAGAATCATCAAGACAACTGAATTAAAACATGTCACTTGAGTCCAAAAGTATTGCAAACACTTGCATAATACTGGATCAAAGCAGTTTCAACAGATCAAAACTGCAAATACTCAGCAGGCATGGCAACATCCTTGGAGACAGAAACAGAGTTAACATTTCAGGTCTGTGACCTTTCATCAGAAATCAGTAGTTCTGATCATTTTATGATAGCATAAAACATCATGGGCTGAATTTTCCCCCTGTCGGGGGGGAAGTTGATGGGTGGGCGCGTGCGGGCACGCTTCCAATTGGCGCCCCCGATCGGAGGCGTGGCGCCATTTTACGTGGGCGGGCCAATTAAGGCCCGCCCAGCGTGATATCCGCAGGGAAGCGCTATTTGCTCCCTGTGCAGGTGGGGGCAAATGCCTAAAATCGAGAGTGCGCTCTTTCGCACGTGTGCACGAAAGAACACACTCATCTCCCTGAGGCCAAGTGCTGCCTCAGGGAGATCGCCTCTAGTTCCAAACATATTAAAAATAGAAAAAAAAAATTCCCTTACATGTCCCCTCAAGTGACAATGTCACTGAGTTAGGACATGTTCATAATTTCCAAAAAGTTATTATTAAAATTTTTATAACGCTACACGAAACCTCATCCTGCCTGTGGATGAGGTTTCATGCTTTTTCTAGTTCGCACCGGGGCTCCTGGCCTTAAGGTTGGACAAGCAGGTCCACTAATTACTTTAATTGCTCTGTCAATGGCCTCAATTGGCCATTGACAGGTCGGCAGGCGCACAGCTGATTTTGCTGCGCCCCCGCCTTCCTGAAAATTTAAATGGGGCGCGGTGATGTCGCGAGTTCCGCCCGACGTCACCGCACGTCATTTTACGCGTCGGCGAGAGGGCCCCGCCCCGCTTGCCAACGGTAAAATCCAGCCCCATATGTCACAGAAAATCTGTACGGTAAAAATAAAATTACATGTGGATCCCATGTCTCACATGCTCAGTCAACGCTATCGACTAAACAAACCATTACTCAGTTGGATTATTTGGGTAAAATCAGTTAACTGCAAAATTGACACCCAAAAATATTTTATTGGTGTGGTTATTGCAGCCAACAATTTGATAATATACAGAATCAATATTGTATTACATCAACATTGTATGATGACAGCTCAAACTGCTTTTAAATTACTTCAGCATGCACACTTGGATACACTGCAAAGTGCTCATGTGAGGAAGATATAATAATTTTCATAATGTTATTAGAATTTATTGTAAAGTAATCGTGGCGTTTTTGTCTATGTGTGCATGTGTGGAGGGGGGAGCTTAATTGAATTAAAGGCAGCTGGTCTGAAAGCTTTGATGTATCACAAGATATGATAGGTTTGAAATGTTAAGTAGGTAAACGTGGGGGAAGTTTTAGAATGTAAGGTTAATGGGAACATTTGTAGTTTTAAATAAACCAGAGTAGCTTGAATTCAAAAGAAGGAGTGAAACGTTACACCTAGCCAGGCGAAGTTAAGAAACAGTGTTTATTTTCCCCAAAGATTACTGGTAAAATTAGCACTATGATAGATTTTATTATTAGAGGGGTAAAAATCCAAGGACATAGTGAAACAATGGGAATTTGTATTCAAAAAGGAAAATATGTATAAAGGAGACAAAACTGTGTGTAAAGGCAGGCATTCTAAGATCTAACACAAGTGTGAAAAGCCTCCAGTATCTAAGCCTCAAGCTGCTGTCTACAAGGAACTGAAGCTGAGAAAAACTCACTTTGAATTTGACTGTTCAGGGTATTGTGTGTTACTTTGCCTGGGTCTTTAAAAATCTATGAGTCTCACTGTTGCCTTGACGGAGGTGTAACTACGGTTTAGATTAATTAGAGGATTTAGTAATTATCATAGTAGTAATTTATAGATCTATGTATATGCTTAAAATCATTTCTTCTATTAATAAACGTTTAATTTAGTTTTGTAAAAAAACCTATAAGACTTCGTGGCCTTTTTATTGAATTCAAAGGCCGCATCTCAAAATAAGTACAAATTGCAAATAGTTGTGGCAGCTGCTTCAAGTTTCCCTCTGGAATTTGAGCAGCTAAGAGATTGTGGTGAGCATCATTCCGGGAATTTTGAACTATCCCGTGCCTCATTGGGTGCACTCTAGTCTCTGAGTCAGATGGTTCTGGGTTCAAATTGCACTCCAGGAACTTGAGTACAAAATCTAGGCTGACACTTAAATGCCCTATTCAGAACTGGGGAGCCCTCCCCAGAGTCCTGGCCAATATTTATCCCTAACCTAATATCAAACAGCTTATGGGACATTACACATTTCTGTTCATGAGATCTTGTTGTGTGCAATTTGGCTGCCACATTTCTTACAGGGTGACTACACTTACAAAAGTATTTCACTGCATGCAGAGTATTTGGAGTTATCCATGACCTCATGAAAGACACTACATAAATGCAAGTCTTTATTTTCTCTTTCTCAGGTTATGAGAAACCACTCACAGAACTGAACCTTTTTTTTATTGGACAGATAATAAGAGGGGACAAAATCTAGTTCTTAAAAATGCATAAAAACATAAATTATATATAGGTAAGCAGGAATAAGGATCGAGCAGGTTGTTTAAAATCCACTGTGATCGGGGAACTGAAGGCCAGGAGTCCAAACTTAACAGGCTTCCAACAAAACAAAAAAAATCTCTGATCAGAAACACTGGACTGGATTTTGCTCTGAGCAGTGAGCAAACAATAACAGTCGCTTATTGTACGTGCTCACATAATTCCTATGTGATGTTGTGCTGGAACTTACTGTAAATTAAAGCTAAATATGACACAGCACCCTCTACAGGGGATATGAAACCTGTGTGAACACGGCAAGCAACTCCTTAACTCTCATCTCCTTAACTAATTTGATTGAAAATTCAATAATGACTAGCACAAAGTCTGAACCAAAAAGTGTCAATTAGAATATTGAATTCAACGTCAAGTCAGGTACAGAGGTAAAACAAAGGGAGAGAAAAAATATAGGATTGAAAGAGTAGATGATAAGAGATAAGTAAAAAACACTTTTATTTTTAAAATCTCCAACAATAATTAAATTGTGAAGGCATGAGACTCCATGCTTATAAAACAAAAACTTCCAATGCCTGGGAGGATGTTTTGTAATATTACGATATACCATATGTTTAAAACGTATCTTACACTGGAACAAGCCCTAACTTTTTCTAGCGCAATTATTTTTCATGTGTATTATATCAGGTAAGTACGGTAACTTCACAACATTTCATATGATTCAATGCTGAACCCTCAGCAAGATACAGGTATAACACAGATTCTAGAGGAGCAGAATAATTAGGACAGCTCCTCCCCAGTTTCCATGTTTAACTGTGCTTGTGCAATCACTGGATGATGCTTTCTGATATACACTTTAATAATGCTAAGTGATTAGCCTTACCGCTATAATGTATCTTAAGCGAAATTTGGCTGTGTGGAATAGATTCCCATCAAAATCAGTTGAGCAAACTAAGCCATTTAAACTAGCCAGTGAATACCAGATTAAGAGTGAGGTTGAAGGTTTAGCATTAAATATCCACACAATAAAATATTATGGTGTCCATTCTGCTGAGATCAAGGAAATAACATTTGTGGAGTTCAGGGTAATACGAATTGTGTTTTAGGCAAAGATCTTAGAGCTTTTATTTGATTCAGCATTGGGAGAAATGGTTCAGTGTTTTAAGGTAGTTATTTACACATCAACAACTTAGCCATGGAGTTTCCATAAACTCTTTTTTTCCTTTATTCTTTCATAGGATGTCACTGACAAGGCCAGCATTTGTTGCCCATCCCTAATTGCCCTTGAACTGAGTGGCTTGCTAGGCAATTTCAGAGGGACTGTTTAAGTAAAACAATATCTGTTGAAATCAAGCAATTTATAGGAACATTTCATAATGATTCCTCCTTTACTATTTTAGACTCAATGATTTCCGAAGTACATTAGCCTGAAAAGATAAACTTAATAAAAATTATCTCCTAGTTACAGATATAAACACAGGCAAAATACTCAATTTCCATTTATGGCCAACACTGTAACAGGAAACTTTATTATATGCGTACATTATACCCATGTAATCTGACTCCAAATGAATTACCAACACTCCTACACTTTCATGATGCAGATGCTCAGCAACAGTCCCAGTACTTTAGCGCTGCAAGTTGACATATGTTTCCTGTACAGCTTCACTGCCACTTTCAACTATCATCACGATGATTGGGGTAAATTAACCTCTGACATCTCTCCAAGGTAACAAGTAATTAAAATGTCAATGCAAACAAGGGACAAAAAAAGAATGAAGATACAAATGGACAAATGTGTCTAGACTGTTGTATAATTTTCACCTCTAACAACAAAATTTGTTCCTTTTTTGGCATGACTTATTAAAATTGTTTAGGAAAAACTCATTTTTTCTAACTTCTGAAGCAGGCTCCATAAATCTCTCAGGCCTACTAATATTATATGCATAAAACTATTTGAAGACATGTGGGAAAGAAGCAGCTCTTAAACCATGGGTTATTTGCATTATGCTTGCAGGACAAATATTTGGGAAATGCAAAGCAGCATGACATTTCCTGGATAATATAAACAATGTTCTTTCCCCCCGTCCATTCTAAATGCAGTCTTAAAAGAAACATTTTGGTTCACTGATTCAGTGGTTTTGCCACCACTATTTTTCACCACACTGGATTTTTTATTGCATTCCATTTCAGAAAACAATGCTGCTGATTGAAAATGACTCATTTCCTGAATATTAGATAAGGAGACAAGGGCAGAGTTTTGGCTGTTGAAATAAAGCCATAAAATGAAAAAAAACTGACCATCAACAGGATTTTTTTTTACAAAACAAATCATATTTTACAATTCTTGGGATGAATTCCCACAAGGTTTTACCCACTTAAATTTAGGGAATAATCATTTATTGAAATACTTCCTTGTTTAAGCAGAGTTCAAAAGCCCACCTTTGGCATAAACTGGGGCATTTTAAACATGGGAGCAGGGTTCCCTAAAGGGTTTCCCCAATGTGGGAGTAGGATTCCCAATGGGCCTCGCCACAACTTTGGGGAAGACACTGTTGTTTAAATTGCAAAATGTTAAACACACAGGTCCATGTTCAAAATCGCAGATAAACATGACAGGAAACTCCCTCTCTGTGGCTACAAGACCAGTTGTCAATTTAAGTAGCTATGTGAAAAAAGAAAAAAAGTTGGCAATATGTCTTTCAGGATTCTGTCATCCACTCCAAAAGCCCCTTCCCGGTAAAGTAAAGATCCAGGTTTTGGTGTGCAGTCTAAGGCAGGCAGCTGGAAAACTGATAAAAGGAGATTTCCAAAATCATGGGGATCCCCTTTAAGGAAGCTCGAGAAAACTGGAAGCGGGCCAAAGGGGAAGGGAGAAGGCCAAAGGGCGTAGAGCCTGGAGAAAGGGGATAGGCACTAGTGTCATCAGTAGTAGGAAGCCTACAGTTACATTGTGATAGTTCAACATGCATAATGGAAAGTCCCATGATAAATATTTACATAGGCAGTTTCAATTATAAATGTTGATGTTAAAGCAATATCAAAAATCATGACAGCAGTATGCCGGACAAGAAGTATGTGCAAGACTGAATGAATGTATATATATTTCTGTAATGGAGACTGCATAAGCATGTTTCACCATGGATCCTCAATTAATCTGCTCTTGTAGCTATAAATTCTAATGACTAAGCTGTTCCGAATTCAGAATCAATTGTCACAATTATTTTTGAAAGAAACTTCAACAGAGGATCTGTGGGATCCCAGTGCTGCAATACTGTGTATTACTCAGTGTTCGGGGCCCAGGCTAACACCAAATGCAAAAAATGGAATGGAGTTCCAATTTTCCATATGAGCATGACTCAGTATATGGTTAAAATTAATATATCCAAAACACATTTTAAAAAGGTTAGAAGTAATAAATCTTGTATTTTGCATAAGCTTGCAATTAACATTTCACCTCTTACAATGCCATTCTATTTCTTCAAATTTAGAACATTTCAGGTGCTGCTCCCTATCTGGAGCTGTATTGAAGAAATCACACCTGCTACAATGACTGTGAGGCCTAACTGAGATTTGCACCATAACCACAGTAGAATGTTATATTAACATTTCTACTTTATAACAGTGGCTACACTTCAAAAGAACTTCATTAGCTGTAAAGCACTTTGGGACATCCAGTGGCTGTGAAAAGCACTATAAATGCAAGTCTTTCTAACATGTAGTACATTCACTTCTCCAACTGGTGGAGCAATTGTGCCCAGATTACCATTTCAGGCTTAAATGGAAGCAGCAAAACTCTAATTTTTAAAATGTGAGTTACATGTTTTAACAGTGGATGTGGAGGGTTTGAACAGGAATGTCCTCGAAGAAAGAACCGCACCCACCAAAGGTTTTAGCATTCATATCCAACCCTGTCCCAAGGTCATCGATTTTGTTTCATAAAAGGGACAGAAACTTGATTGAAGAGATCCAAACAAGGATTTACAGAACAGAAGAGTAGATACAAGACCCTGAAGAGGGAATGGAGAGAGCAGATGCAGCAGTAGTTTGCAATTACAGAATGGTCCATGGTAGGTCTTGAGGAGGCGAATGATGATGGTTTTCAAAGTTTGGAAGACAGTGTTTGAAAAGGGGGAACAGTTCACAATGTAGCTAGTTTTGCTATCCAGCCATTCAACATAATTAAAAATTAAATCTATATATGATGTGCAAGATTTAAATCATGAAAGATATGGGCATCTGAAAACCATCCTGAAGGGCTCAAGTGGAAAAGAGTGCAAAAACTACCATGAAGACAGACCTTCTAGAAAGGAAAGATTTGTGGTATTCAAAATGATGTTAACTGTCACCTGGAGCTTTCCCCATTACAGTTCACTGCCAGTCTCACCTCTGCATAAAAATGGCACTTGTGTATCCCAAAAGATCCATGGGCCTTCCATGCTTTAAAAACACTCATTAGTAAGTTGAATATCATTGTAAATATGGTTCCCAATGAAAAGGGAACATTTCAGGGTTGCCAGAAATATAAGGGAAACGCATGAAAATGCAAATACTACTTTCAATCTAGGGAGCAGGAAAATGCGACACACTATGCATCATGATGTCAGGCATCCAAAGGGACGTACTGGCAGTGAGAAGCATTCTTCTATCTTTATTAACTAAAACAATCTGGCTTCTCCAGCAGATTCAGTACAAGAATTAGCTGGTGGGCCAGAAGTTCTCTTGACCATTCAAACAAATTACTTCTCAAGTACTGTACATGTGTAATCTGGCAGCCTCTGTGCAGAGAGAAACAGAGTTAATGGGGAAACTTTTCCCCCCATTGGGGGGGAGAGTGCAGGAGCGGGTGTGGGCAGGCATGCCTCCGATCGGCGCCCCCATTTTACGTGGGCAGGCCAATCAAGGCCCGCCCAGCATGATGTCCGCCAGGAAGCACTATGCGCTCCCTGTGCGGGCAGAGGGGTGGGGGGGATTCCCTCAACCGGGAGTGTGCGTGAAAAAACGCACTGATCTCCCTGAGGCTAAGTGCTGCCTCAGGGAGATCGGCTCCAAATTTAAAAATTTTAAAGAAACAATAGCAAAATTTCCCTGACGTCTCCCCTCATGTGACACTGTCATACAAGTTGGGACATGTCCATCACTTTTAGTGAAACACTTATTAAATATTTAAAAACCCTCATGAAACCTCACCCTGCCCGTGAGGTTTTATGCTTTTTCTGAAGCCCGCCAGGGCTCCCAGCCTGCCCGCCAACTCTAAGTTTGGACGGGCAGGTCCATTAATTATGTCAATTACCTTTTAAATGGCCTCAATAGGCCATTGACAGGTCAGCGGGTGCGCAGCTGATTCCGCTGTGCCCCCGCCGACCTGAAAACGGAGAAGACGCAGGATGACGTCGGGAGTTCTGTCCGATATCATCCTGCATCATTTTACGCGTCGGTGAGCGGGTCCCGCCCCCTGACCGGAAGATCCTCCCTAATGTTTCAGGCCTATAACTTTTGATCAGCAGTGGGAAAAGTTAGAAATGATTTCCCAGTTCTATTCGAAGGTCATAGATCTGAAATGTTAACTCTGTTTGCCTCTCCACAGATGCTGCCAGGCCTGTGCAGTATTTTCAGCATTTTCTGTTTTTATTTCAGATTTCCAGCATCTGCAGCATTATGCTTTTGTACATTTGTCATCTGACAGGTAATTTGGTTCTAGTTTGTGGAGCTCTGCATTCCTCCAAAGAGAAGTTGTTACATTGGTCTGGTGTTGCAGGAGTATAAAAGAGAGGGAACAAGAAGGGAAACAACTAATATAGTGTTGAATAGTTTAGTTTTATTGCTGTGGTAGGCCATATCATTCATGAACTATCTCAATGTTAAACTAATTTGCAGATTGTTTGCTCATTGCTTCCAGTGGTCATGTATATTACTGTTTGGATCCATTGTACTACAAGTGCAATTTTTTTTTATCTCATTGGACAAGAAATAATGTAAAACTGTAAATATTTACAGGTAATAATCACAGCCTCTTTTGAATCAGAAACACTAGGAAGCCATAGCAGAGGAAGCCTTCAGTATGATGTGATTGGCTCTGCAATCCTTTAAGTAGCTTTAGTTCAATCACAATAGCAAACAATTGGACAAACAAGCCATGTGACAAGAACTTGTGCCAGTCAGAGTTATTAGTGGAGGCTAAAGACATAGCCCCGTCATTCTCATCAAAGCATCTTCCAGCCACCTCACAGAAAGATATTAATTCAAAATTCAACCATAGAAAACATTGTAATAATTTGAACTGAACAGTTTTCAGGATCACAGATTCTTTAATCAGGCTGCACTTGGCCCTTTTTGAGGCAGCAGCTGTCAGATTGCTTCGAGTTCATGAGAACAAATTACAGACTGGTCAAGACCACATACATAATGAGAGTTTGATGATCATTCTTCCAACCTGAATTAACAACTCCACCAATTCCAAAAACAACTTTTTTTTTAAATTGAGCGTCAGATTTTCTCCCGTTAGCTTTTGACTTTGTGGTTATCCTTCTCCTTCCTTTGTAAATGTGCAATCTAATCATCCATTATTGGCAATATACGGATTGCAAATATTTAAATCACTGGTATTTATTGAAAAGATATGAATGAGAGGGCCGAGGCGTCAGAAGCTGCCTGGAGTCACAGGAAGAGTCACAGGCACAGACTATTATTCGTAGTTTGTCAAGTTATTTCATTAGATTAGTTTCTTTTATTCTTTCATGGGATGTGGGTGCCACTGGCTAGGCCTGCATTTATTGCCCATCCCTCACTGCTTTCGAGGTGGTGGTGAGCTGCCTTCTTGAACTGCCTTCACTGCAGTCCATGTGGTGTAGGTACACCCACACTACTGTTAGGAAGAGTGTCCCAGGATTTTGACCCAGCAACGGTGAAGGAACGGTGATATAGTTCCAAGTCAGGATGGTGTGTGGGTTGGAGAGGAACTTTCAGGTGGTGGTGTTCCCATTCATCTGCTGCCCTTGATCTTTGTAGGTGATTGAGGTCACAGATTTGGAAGGTGCTATTGAAGGAGCCTTGGTGAGTTACTGCAGTGCATCTTGTAGATGGTACACACTACTGCCACTGTGCAGCGATGGTGGAGGGAATGGATGTTGAAGGTTGGTGCATGGGGTGCCAATCAAGCAGGCAGTTGGTGCAGGATGAGAGTAAATGGGAAAAAAAAACAAGTAAATGCAAGTATTGCAGAAGCTTTAAATCTCCAGTCACCTTTTTATTTATCAGTGGAGTTGAGGTTGAAGATCAGCCATGATCTTACATAATGGCAGTGCAGGCTCAAGGGCCCATATAAGAACATAAGAACTAGGAGCAGTAGTAGGCAATTCAGCCCCTTGAGCCTGCCCCGCCATTCAATACGATCATGGCTGATCCCATTTCGGCCTCAACTCCAATTTCCCGCCCTCTCCCCATAACCTTTCAACCCGTTACTAATTAAAAATCTGTGTATCTGTTCCTTAAATTTATTTAGCGTCCCGGCATCTACTGCACTCTGAGGTAGTGAATTTTGGGAGTGCAGCCATCCAAATTTTACCTCACCATTTCCTTAAATCCAGAGCCTGCACTTATATCAAGCACAGAGCAACAGGATGAAAATTTCTCTTTGTTTAGAAATTATCATATAGCTGTCCCTCATTTAGCATTCCTAATATGTTCCTAAAAAACCATGTCTTAAACAAAAACGTGCTAAACCAAAATCACCTTCCCATAAGAAAACATGTAAAAAGGGTTGGCTGATTTGAATCTAACTGGCCCAAAAATCCTCTTGCTAACTTTTATTAACTTATAACTTACTAACTCTTAATAACTAACAGTACCAACTCTTTCAACTTACCTCCTGTTCATCGCTTCCCACCTCCAGCTCACTGCCTTTCCCAACTGCACTCTGAGGTAGTGAATTCCACAGGTTCACTACCCTTTGCGAAAAGTTATTCCTCCTCACCTCTGATTTAAATCTACCACCCCTTAGCCTAAAACTATGGCCTCTCATCCTAGAATGCCCCACAAGGGGAAACATCCACTCCACATCTACTTTGTCTATCCCCTTTAGCATCTTATATCCCTCAATTAGATCTCCTCTCATCCTTCTAAACTCTAGCGAGTATAGACCTAAACCGCTCAATCTCTCCTCATAAGACAAGCTCCACATCTCTGGGATCAATCTAGTGAACCTCCTCTGAACTGCCTCCAATGCAACTACATCCTTCCTCAAGGGACCAAAACTGTGCACAGTACTCCAGGTGCGGTCTCACCACTGCCTTGTACAGTTGCAACAACACTTTCCTATTTTTACACTCTGTTCCTTTAGTAATAAATGCCAAAATTCCATGTGCCTTCCTTATTACCTGTTGTACCTGCATACTAGCTTTCAGCGATTCATGCACGAGGACAGCCAGATCCTATGGCCCACTCCTACTTCTTATGTTTATGTTATCAGGTTCCCAAGTTGGAAATTAAACTGCGCATTTCCTTTCAATATATTGCACAGAATGCACAATATAGAAATAGGTCAATCGGCTTTACTGTTCAATGCTGGCGCTTATTCTCCACTGAACCTCCTCCCAACTCTGCAAGTATAGCCCTCTATTCCCTTCTCTTTCATGTAAGCCTGAAGCCTACTTTTAAATGCATCAATGCTATCTGTTTCAACCATTCCATGTGGCAGTGAGTCCCATATTCTCACCACTCTCCATATAAATAAATTGTTACCAAATTATTTATTTTATCTTATGTGGTTCTCATATTTATTCCCCTATCAGTCAGGACTCACTGAGAAGTGGAAACAGTTTCTCCACATTCACCTGATTGAAGTTATGTCTGGTTTCAAAGACTTCCATCAGGACTTCCCTTTTCCGGAGGAAAGAGTCCAGCCCATTCAGTCTATCACGACAGTCTTATTCTCTCAATTCTGGTAACCTCCTTGTAAGTCTTTTCTAAACTTGTTCCATACTTCAATATTAATTTCGTAGTATGAAGACCAGAACTGTACACTGTACTCCAAATGTGGTCTAATCAATGTTCAATATAAATTTAACATTACCTCCTTGCTTCTAATTGCATTTCTGTAAAAATGAAGCCCAGTACTTTATTTCCATTGTTTATGACCATATGATTTATGTAATTGTTTTCCAAGATAGCCTTCCGCTTCTATCACACAACTAATCTTGCAGGGTGGAAACTTACTATCTTAGACCCTGTTGGAATGCCTTGTGGTTGCTTTTTATCCCACAGCAAACCAATTAGCAGCCTGCCTCTGGGTTTCCCAAACGATCAAGGAGGGTGGGAAGGATGACATGCTTAGCGCAGCAACAAAGAATCTTCATATAACGGAACTCCAGCAGGACTCTTAATCACAGCAGCGCTGGGAGGGATAAAAGTGAGGAAAGAGCTGCAACATGTATGCCAGATGTGGAAAAACTGCCCTCAAATGGTTCAGGGACTCCCCCCGGAAGTGATGATTTGAGCAATAAGGAACCGGAGTAAGAGAAGTCCTCTTCCCGGAGTTCAGCAGGAGGTGGCCAGTCAGCCTTATCAAGCAGGTGCGGCATCAAGCTGCTGAGGCGGTCAGCAGTCAAAGTGTGGTGCCAAGGACCTGGATCCAGTGCCAGAAAAGATCCATTACATCATGGGGTCCAGCAAGGTGAGTGTCTCAAAATTCTCAGCTGGCAGCCATCACTCTCCATAGCATTCTCCTGCACAGTACTCAGAGTCATAGTCATAGAGTTATACAGCACAGAAACAGGCCCTTCAGCCCATCATGTCCGTGCCAGCCATCAAGCACCTATCTATTCTAATCCCATTTTCCAGCACTTGGCCCGTAGCACTGTATACAATGGTGTTTCAAGTGCTCATGTAAATACTTCTTAAATGCTGTGAGCGTTCCTGCCTCTACCACCCCCTCAGGCAGTGTGTTCCAGATTCCAATCACCCTCTGGGTGAAAATATTTTTTCTCAAATCCCCTCTAAACCTCCTGCCCCTTACCTTAAATCTATGCCTCCTGGTTATTGACGCCTCTGCTAAGGGGAAAAGTTTTTTCCTTTCTACCTTATCTATGCCCCTCATAATTATCAGATCCCCCCTCAGCCTTCTCTACTCTAAGGAAAACAACCCTAGCCTATCCAGTCTCTCTTCATAGCTGAAATGCTCCAGCCAGGCAACATCCTGATGAATCTCCTCCGCCTCCCTCTCCAGTGCAATCACATCCTTCTTATAATGTGGTGACCAGAACTGCACACAGCACTCCAGCTGTGGCTTAACTAGCATTTTATACAGCTCAAACATAACCTCCCTGATCTTATATTCTATGCCTCAGCTAATAAAGGCAAGAGTCCCATATGCCTTCTTAACCACCTTATCTACCTGTGCTGCTCCCTTCAGGGATCTATGGACATGTACACCAAGGTCCCTCCAATCCTCTGTAATTCCTAGGTTCCTAGCATTCATTGTGTATTCCCTTGCTGTGTTAGTCCTCCCAAAATGCATCACCTCACGCTTCTCAGGATTAAATTCCATTTGCTCTGCCCATCTTACCAGCCCATCTATATTGTCCTGTAATCTAAGACTTTCCTCCTCACTATTTACGACACCACCAGTTTTCGTGTCATCTTCAAACTTACTGACCATATCTCCTATATTCATGTCTAAATCATTAATGTACACTACAAACAGCAAGGGTCCCAGAACCAATCCCTGCAGTACACCACTCGTCACAGGCTTCCAATCGCAAAAACAACTTTTGACCATCACCCTCTGCCACTAAGCACTAAGCCAATTTTGGATTCAATTTGCCAAATTGCCCTGGATCCCATGGGTTCTTACCTTCTTGGCCATTCTTCCATGTGGGAGAAAGGCTTTGTCAAAAGCCTTACTCCTCTGCCGATCACAAATTATGAAAGCCCGCATGTCAGCATCTAAGGTCTCTAAGGACCCGGCATGATAAAATTGAGGATTACATTCACCTTGACAGCCACAGGTAATGTGTGACCACCTGTTCCTCTTGGGTAGAAGTCTCCTTCCAAGAGGCTACAGATCATATGCCGTGAGAACAGAAGCCTTTGGAGGCAATGCTACTCAGAGAAGTCGCAAGAGCTGACCAGGCCTGTAGACCCTGTGCTGAGGGTATTTCTCCCTTTGAAGTGTAGCTCTGTGTCCATCCCCTCTGTTCTGTGCAGCTGCTGCTAAAGTTACTGCCCACCTTGCACTGGCTGCTCAGCTGAAAGAAGCTGAACCTCCTCCCCAGAGGTCCAACCAGTTTCAGAATATGTAGACGCCATGTCACAGGGAAGTCTCGCAGGCAATAAGGTGAGATGACCCTCAAGTGTTCAAAACACAAAGTTGCTGTTCTCAACAAAATCAGTGAGCTTAGGCTGAAGGAACTGCTCCTGTCAGCACAAAGCCTTTCACTCTGGCTGAGCACAGACTTGCTGGTTTCACATTTTATACTCTGAGATCATATCAGTTTCACTCTACAATGACTTCCCGCTAAGCACTCACGGCGTGTAATCCATGCAATGCTAGCAAACAGGGGTTCCAAGTTAATCGCCTTTTAAACTACCACAACTGGTTTTCCACTAGACCAATGGGGGACTCGCAAGCTGCTCTGGGGAAAGCCACAAGAGAGCAGGGTCATGTCAGGATTGTGACCCAGCGTCTTTTTCCAGGACTTTCCCACCCCACTTGTCCCCAAACTGTCCTCCAATGATCTGGGAAAATACTGCCCACAGGCTTGAATTTTGAACTCACATGGGAATAAAAGGTACCATTACTGATAGAAATTAGTGCTGTAAAAATGAATACTCTTGTAAAACCTTTTTTCAACCGTTAACTATTAATGCAGCTTTTCAACCCTTGACTTAAAAATGTTAATTATGTAGTTTGAGTTTTTGATTTGTCCTGAAATTAGGGGTTAGGTATTAGCTTAGAGGCATGTTCCGCATTGGAAGGGTTGCTGTTTTGAGGTTGGTTAATCCAGAAGAGTGGGTTTCCTTAAGGTCCAGCAGTTAAGTGAAGAATGAATTTAAATCTTTTTCTGTAAGTTTCCCATCCACAGTCATTCCGATTGGTTGGTTGGTTGGCTGACTGCTGGTTGGGAAATCCTGCAAAGGGCCATAGCTGAGCTGGGCTGAGAGCAGGTTGCTCCACTGGGGAAACCCGATCGCAGAGGGTAGGTTACTGGTAGCTTGTTTAGCCTGGAGAGAAGCTTCACTCGGCTCACAGGCAGTCCAGCAATGGCAGTTATTTTTATACTTTCTCTCAGGACGTGAGTGTTGCTGGCAAGACCAGCATTTAGTGGCCACGAGAAAGTGCTGATGAGCGCATTCTTGAACAAAAGTACGCCCACAGTGCTGTTGGGAAAGGAGTTCCTGGATTTTGACCCAGCAAAGTGAACAAACAGCAACATAGTTCCAAGTCAGGATAGTGTTGACAGGGAACTTGGAGGTGGTACAGTAGAAAAGACCCAGACTAATGCTCTGGAGACATGAATTCAAATCCCACCAGGGAATTTAAATTTAATTCATAAAACTGGAATAAAATGCTAATCTAATTAATAATAATAATTAAACGACAGGATTCTCATAAAAACCCATCTGGCTCACATATTTCCTTGAGGGGAGGAAATCTGCCATCCTACCTGGTCTGGCCTAGACCCACCACAATGTGTTTGATTCTTAACTGCCCTCTGATGACCTAGCAACTCCAAGTATTAACAAACCGCTAGCATCATATTATCTGCACCACACGGACTGCAGTGGTTCAAGGAGGCAGCTCACTACCACCTTCTCAAGGGCGATTAGGGATGGGCAACACTTACTGGCGACACTCACATGCCAAGAATGAATTTTTTTTAAATATAGGTTTTCCTTCTTGTTGGTATACTCTCCAAATGTCGCAGGCCCAGTCTGGTAGATACATCCTTCCAGACTCAGCCAACTTAGTCAGTAGTGATGGTACTGAGCCACTCTTGGTGATGGGCATTGAAGACCCCACCCAGAGTAAATTTTGCACCCTTGCTGCCCTCAATGCTTCTTTCAATTGATGTTCAACGTGGAGGATTAACTGATGCAACAGCTGAGGGAGGAATCAGCAGGTTTTCCTATCCATGTTTGACCTGATGCCATGAGACTTCATGAGGCCCTGACTCAATGTTGGCCATTTCCTCCTGAATATATTCCACTGTGCCGTCACCTCTGATGGGTCTGTTCTGATGGTGGGACAGGACATACTCCAAGGGCTGGTGATGGAGGAGACTGGGACATTGCCTGTAAGGTATGTTTCAGTAAATATCACTGTCAGGTTGGTGCATGAATAGTCCATGAAACAGCTCTCATAATTTTGGTACAAGTCCCCAGGGTCTGCAGGACTTTACAGGGCTGACTGTAAAGGGCGTGCCTTGTTGTTTCAGGTCTCTAGCTTGATGACAGTCTGTTTGTCTGGTTTTATTTTTATTCAAGTTTTCTGTAGCGGTTTGATACAACTGAGTGGCTTGCTGGGCTATTTCAGAGGGAACTTAAGAGTCAACCACATTGCTGGCTGGAGTCACAAATAATCCTGACCAGGTAAGGACAGCAGACTTCCTCCCCTGAAGGACATTAGTGAACCAGAAGAGTTACTACAGCAATTTGACAGTTTCATTATCACTATTAACGATACTAGCATTTTTAAATTCCAGATTTATTAATTAATTGAATTTAAATTCCAGCAGCCACCATGGTGGCATTGGAACTCGGTCACAGAGCATTAATCTGAGCCTCTGGATTGCCAGTCAGTAACATTAACACTTTGTTACTGTGCCCCTACCTTATAGGTTTAGTCCTTCTCACCTCCATTCACCTGTTGGGTTTCTCGAAGCCTGGGAAATACGGCTACCTGTGGTTAAAAATAGAATCACTACTAAAATGAAGGCACTCAGCCCCATTAAAATAGTTAAAAGACCAACTTGCCTCCTATGAGCAGACTGGTTGTCTGCCCTTCATCCCACCTCTATCAGAATCAGAAACGGGTAAGTTGCGTTCCTGTTTCAGATTTTCTTTGCTTTTTAACTTCACACTTGAACCAAACACACCCATTTTCTGAGTTTAAAACTCCCAGCTAGATTTCTGTAAAATTCTTAAAACTATTAGTAGCGTTGATCTAGGAATTTCACTTTTGTTGTCAATAGCATGTAAACAGAATCCTCACAAAAACACTATTGTACTGCTTTATTTAAATAATGCCAGCATAAGCATTGAATGGTCTCTACAGCAGAAGTGTTTCAGATAAATACATCTTAATTTCTCACTGAAAACAAGATTGTCAATAAACAGCATCAAATAAGATTTAAAGGTAGAAGTGCAAAAGAGATTTCAAATAAACTGTTCACCTGACTGAAAGCAGGACTGACTCGATCCTAGCTTAAGTAATAGAAAATAAATTGGGTCACTTGTGAAATAGAGACAGTTTAACTAAGTTATATTTGTGTTTATGGGTGTTAGGAATGAGTTTTAGCTTTAATGCTTAAATTTGATTTGTATTTCTGTATGTGCGTTAAGAGGTCAAGTTGAGTTTTAGTTTCACTTTAATAGGTGCTTGCATTTTTAATGAGAGTTTTACAACTATAAGCCAAGTTAAGCAAACAAAAGTAGAAAAAATAAGTGCTGTTGCCCTGCAACAGGGGTCCAGGCAAGCAGGTCCTTCCCACAGACACACACAGAAAAACTAAAGAAACAGCAGCTTTAGTTCAGTTGAAGCCAGGACTCCAGAGACACTGGACACTGGGAGAGGGAACTGTAGAATGAGAGCAGATTTCCCAAAAGAACCAGAAGGTCCCAAGGCCAAAGGAGAGAGACAGAAACAGGGGAAAGTCCCAAGTAGACCTTTTAGTCAAAGGAAGGACAGGAACCTGAAAAAGGTCCTGTTATTGAAGTTAAGAGTGAGGGGCAGGGGAAAAGGCTCCAAGCTTCAGATTTGAAGACACAAAAGGTACAGAAAGCAGATTTAAACTGAGAACAGCTTGCAAGAGGCAAGAAGGTCCAAAAAGACAGCTGAAGGTCTGTAACTCTTTGCTATGGACATGTGAAGCAGTGCTGTACTGTTGACTGCTGAGTCGGTGGGGGAGAGTGCAAGGAAGAGAGCTTGAATGCTTGTGATGACCCAGGGGAGAGGAACATCAGAAGGAGAGTTTGAAACCCTGGAGGTGAACCCTTACGGAAGGCATCTGAGAGGAAGCACCAGTTTGGGAGAAGATTCCAAAGCAATTTCTTGGAGTGAAGACTGGAAACTCTTGTATGAAAGATAAGAGTTCAGTGAGACCAGTTGGCTCACGGTGTGACAAGAGTCTAGGGTGAGTTGATGAGAGATCATAGCATCTGATGGAGGGGGCATCTGTCATTTGGTTACAGAGTGTGGTGGGTCTGACCACAGGTCGCCTATTGGTTTACATGGACTGTGTACTTACTATGAACATTAAAGTATAAGACAGCTTTTGTACCTTGTGTTATCCTTACAAGTCTGTATATATTTGTAAAGGTATAGTTCTGGGTGAAGGAGTATTGTAATTTAGTTCATCTTTCCTTATTTAATAAATGTTTTATTCTTTTTTTAAAAGTTTATTAGCTAACTCTGGTGACTCTGTTCAGTGGCCACTCTCCACGTATCGAAACAAACAAAAAATGTTAGGATCTATCAAGCTGGGTTCCACCTTCGGATCAGGCTTGTCCAGTGGTAACCTCAGCTGGGGGATCATAACACTGTCATAAGAAAAATAGGCCTGCACTATTAACAACAATGAGGCATTTCAATGTTTATGAGCTTATTCACTGATCTGAGATATACAAACAAAAACTTGTACTTATCCTCCTTCAACCAGTGTTCTTATTACAAAAAACCTACAGTTTTGCTTTGTTCATTGCTGTCGGGGCAGCAAAAACGCAAGCGGATCAAATGCTGAACAGATCTGGAACCTGCAGTTCAGCAAGACCAAGGGGTAAGAAAGTTATCTTTACTCACATCCCACTCAGGGATCGGACATGACCCAATTTACGAATCTGCAGCAAATGTTTATCACAACCAATCCTAGTTACAGTTCTCTGTCAAATCTAACAATTTATTTAATTAGCACTTTGCCATTAAGTGGTAAACACAGCTTAATGTACAATGTATATCAGGTTGGCAATAACACACCCCTACAAGGATGGAGGCAATTGGTGAACATCTAGTCCACTCCCAAACTAATTGTTTTAGTAAAAGTTTTGAATTAAGCAACATGAACTAAGTATGAAATTAGTACTTTTTTAAAAAAAAATCCAATAACTTAAAACAGTGTAACAACATCAGCAGGTAGTCAACGCACCTGCTCAGCTAGTGGTGGATGAGGAATTCTGCTGCTTGCCTGTTCACCTGCCTGTGAATAGTTAATGATTTTTGATACTGAGGACAATTATGGGAAGAGGATGTAAAAAAGCCACAGAGAAAGAAAAATGAAAGAGGGATTTAATGAAGTACCAGAAATAAAGACAATTTCAATCACAGAAATACTGAACAGCCTTAGTCATGTACTGATGGACTCCAGAAGCAAAGAAATTGTCACCTCTTGATATCGCTATGACCAGGTGAAAAGGGGTGAACTGGCTCCCCTCTATTCAGCCTCCTTGGTTGGTCACAAAGGTTTAGGTTAGCTGATTTCTTGGATGCAGTCAGATGTAGAAGATGTTGCAATTATTACAGGATCTCCGTCTGCTGGTAGGTTTCTGTAGTTGGCTCCTTGAATTGGATGACACACTTTTTCTAAAAGAAAGGGAGAGCCCTTTCAGCCTGTCTCTTCTGCTGAAGCCTTCCTTGCCATCTCTCTGCAGTGATTGTAGCCTGGCCCGTTATACTTCACCCATTGTGTATATCCAAGAGGTTTTGGGTGGGTTTGTCCATGGCGGCCATTGTTTCAATATCCAGCACTTTGCATTTTAATATCTCTCCTTAGACAGTGATGAGTTTTGATGGTTCTTTGAATTATGGGAAACATACCATTCTTCACACAGTGCTCTGTTACTTGTGTTAATAAACGGCATGTGCTTCATCTTACATTGGTCTCTGCATCTGCAGTATCTTGTTTACCAACTCACTCACCAGTAGATAGACAAGCAACTGTGTTTGCTGAGCAAAGCAACTCAACAGAGAAGGAACATAACAAATTCTCATACACAGCATGTGAAAGTTAAAAACACTTGGTATCCTTCACTTTTCATTTAAATTTTCAGATTGAGTAATACATGTAAGATTGTGTTACAATGCGGGCTAAAATATAATAACTAGCCTTGTAAAATATTTTAAAAATTAAAAATTAGGAATTTTCATCAGTGGAGAAATCTGATATTCCACCAATATAAAGTTAACTTTTCAGGGCCATTAAATACATTTTTGTTCCTGGGTAGATTTAAGCTAATATAGAACACAGAGGCAACTAATGATGCTAAGAGGTGCATTTTAATGGTAACTACTCATCTATCTACTAGCCATTGCAGAAAACTTCAGCAGCTGTTTGCCCCAGCATGGAACAGCAAATATGATTTGCCAAGGAGCTGAGTACTTGAAACCGTGTGCAAATCTTAGGAGGCGGATAGTCAGCCTGCTCAGGGCTCTCGAATTGCTTTACCTAGCATTTGATAGATCTTAGTCCACTTATTGCGCAATTCTGTCATTATATTCCTGCAGTGGCACAGTTATCACATTTTTTTAAGTTTACTAAGACAATAAGAACAATACCAGTGTGAATCACACTTCCCCTGTCTTACCTGTGTACATACTGTGGTAAAACAACATAACATGGACTTATGACCCAACACTTCAAAACATGAGGAATTCATTCAGTTCTGCAGCTTTGCAGATGCAGATGCACCACAAGAAGCAAGCTTCTCACTGATTGTGAGGTACCAGACCATATAAAAACACCTGTCTGCTAACCTTAGAGCATGATCCTTTTCCCAGAATATGAATTTGAGGGGTTCACAAATTAATAGGCAAACACCAGATCATTGTGATCAAGATGTTGCAATAGCTTCTCATTCAGAATGATTTCCAAGAATTGAACTGCTTTTAGCTGTAAGATTACTTGTTTATAGTTTTTTATTAGGCTGTGACTCTGTCCTATGTCTTAACACTGCGTCTGTTGCCTTTTGCTTATACAGGGCAATGTTAGTTGACAAACAAGTTAATGAACAGTAAGTATATTGACAGAACATTATACGCAACAAGTCAGGGTTGACAAAACTCAAATTTCTACTGGATATACACTGCTTATCATAAAAATAATGCTGTTTATGGATACACACATAGAGCAAGAAGTTTTTAAATTACAAAATGTGAATTAAAGCACCAGCAAACTACAGCTGTTATACTAACAAATACAAATTGCTCGTAAATTGTTACAAATACAAAATGTAAGACAAATTATTACACTGGAAAAATATATTTGGTAGTGCAACAAAGGCTATATAAAAAAATTTATCCTACTTAGAGTTAAGTGACAGCATTCAGCAGTGCTCGTATTGTAAGTGGTGAACTTTGGAGAGCTGTAAAAGTGAATTACAGGCGAAGCCTAACATAGCTGAAAGATTTTCTTTAATCAGAAGCATAGCTGTGAACTGATCAGTGGAGTTTGTCAGCAGCTGCTAGCAATGATATTTAAAGAAAATTCAACAAAGTACTGTTAGTCTTAACTGATCTTACTTGTTTCCCCTATCACATCCAATAATCACACCAATATTTGAACATAAATACATGATCAACAAGTTATTGAAATCAACTCCACCCATGATCTAGTTAATTTAATGATCAAAAAGATTTCCCCCCTCAGCACCACACAAATCTGCATAATATCACTAACATATCTGTGCTCATCTAATTTTGGCCTCTTGAGTATCCCCGATTGTAATCACTCCATCATTGGTGACCATGACTTCAATTGCCTTGGCCCTAGGCTCTGGAAGTCCCTGCCCGCACAGCTCCGCCTCTCTACCTCACTTTCCTCCTTTAAGCCACCCCTTAAAACCAACCTTTTTGACTAATCTCTTGGTCATGTGACCTAATATTTCCTTATGTAACTCAGTGTCCAATTTTGTTTTAAAATGCTCCCTGTGCAGCACCTTGGGGCATTTTATTACATTAAAGGTGCTATATAAATGTAAGCTGCTGTTGAAAGAAGGCGGCTGTGACAACAGTGGTGAATTTTAATTAGAAAAATCTGTCAGTTATTGCTATGGTTACTTCATGAGTGACATGGGGGGGTAGGTGAGGAAGACAGTGGATTTATTTATCTTAAAGTTGAAGCAGTAGTTGTTCAGGGAAGGAGAAATGAGTATAGTTTTCTACAATAAGTGCTCAAAATCTCAAGTACAATGTTCAGAGTAAACAGACTGCAAAGTTTAACTGCTAGGTCAAATAAAAAGAAAACAAAATAACACAATGGATTTAAGGGGAGCATAAATAGAAGAATGCACACTTCAGATAAGTGACCTTTAAGCTCTAATCCATTATACTGCCACAAAATATCAGTAGAAATTATGCACACTATTTAGATAAATAGTTGTACTACTTTGCCAGATGATACAATGATAAAAATAAAGGCTGTATAATAAGATATCAATAACAAATAGGTGACCTCCATGCCACTGGATGCAGGGGGAATGTCAGCCAGGGTGGCATGGTTGTAAAGTTAAACATCTATTAGCAGCACCACGTGGCATCAGTCGTATCATTTTATTTGGGACACAGATGAGCAAGGAATGCACATTTAACAATCCTGGCCTGTGCATACCCCCTCCAACATCAGGTGAAGTTCCCGCCAAATAAAATGACATAAGTGAGATTTTGCATGAAATGCACAAGGCGGCTCACATCAGTTGTTTGAGTGATGTCACTCAGTGCTGAAAGAACCAAATCTGACTAGGGAAAAAACAGTCACATTATTGATTGGAGGTAAGTCACATGGCACCTGGGGCATGCTTTTTCACCTTGTAAAGAACATATCTTTTTACTTCTGTTGGGCTGTGGATTAAAATTACAATGGCTGCAGCTTGAAGGACATGTCTACTGGAACAGTGTGAGGGATATATACAATGTTGCTGTGCTGGAACAGAGTGTGCCATGAAAGACAGGATGGTGCCAAGGAGGAGTCTGGTCTAATGGGGAACTGCCTAGCAACAAGGTTTTAATTGGCTCCTGACCAGGTGACCAGGTTGTGTGTGAGAGCAGTGTGGAAGAATAGCTCCTAGCCTGAAAAGAAAAAGACCTAAAACCTCTTTCCTGTGTGTGTAAGATTCCATTAGTTCTACAATAATAGCTAGCTAGCTTTTTCCCTTATATCTCTATAACCTGCTCTCTCTCTGAAAACTGCTGTCAAAAGGAAAAAGGGAAAATCACCATTAGAGACATTGAAAGGCAAGTGCTCAACCAGTGAACTAAAGACTGAAAGTGCTGGAAGACCACCTCGTGTCATCAACCAAGAACTGAAAGGAATTTGGAAGACATTGATCAAAATCAACCCATCAAATCCTGTACTCTGGAATTGGAGTTATTGAACTGTTTTATCTCACCCTTAAAATCCATGTTTTTGTGTGTCTTATATGTCTTGTATGTGTGTGTGTATAGAGATTTAAGAAGGGGTAGAGTTTATGTTATAGAGTTAGAAATTAGCAGTTCATATTTCTTTCTTTTGCCACTGGTTAAAGACAATTTGTTCAATAAACAGTTATTTACTTATTAAGTTTGCAAACCCGGTGCCTGTATTTTGTGAACCTAAATTAAACAATTAGGTGGGTTGATCAAACTTTGTCACATTTGTTGTGGCTCGGGGAGCAGTGGGGCTTGATATTGCAGTGCACTATCCCCAGTGAGTGGTGACAATGTCGAGACTTTGGATACATTGGTGGTGAAATTGGTCTTGGGCAGTGGTGCAAAACAAATGATAAGAATGGGAAATGTGGAGAGAAAAAATGAGGTGACTGTAAATGGTACTCTTGACTAGGAAAAATGGGAAGCTTTCCACATCAGAAACAACAGGAGAGATAGAAGTGAAAAAAATATGCAATATCTGAATAAGTTAGAAAATATTGAAATTCCTAAGCTAAGGGGCAAGGACCACACAGAGGTGAATCCAGCAGCCAGCTCTTAATAATAAAGGCTGAGAGTAAAACAGTGAAAATGATGCGATAGAGAAAAAACAGTACCTGAATGACTGACCTCAAGAGCAACTAAAGAGGTTGAGATAATTACACTCAACTAGCTTAAAAATTCTTGGGGTCCTGGACACCTCCCCACCACCAACTAATCCCCCCACAACCCCAACCCACACAAAACCCCACTCCCTATTCATCTGTAGTAATAGCAATATTAAGTTATACAGTTGCATCTGTATCTATATGGATTTCTGCATACTACAATAATACAGCAAATCATCTCACAAAAAACTACAGAGAATGATGAAAATACTCAGGTTAGGCAGCCTTCATGGAGAGAACAAAGAGTCAGTGGCTGGAATTTTCTGCCCCTGTTGGCGTCAGGCAGGCATGAGCGGACAATATAGCAAGGCAGCCAAAAATCAGTTTTGCGCTGTCGTGAAGCCAGTTTGCGATCGTCCACTCCGGCTGTCAATGGCAGGCCGCCTTTCCCAACGTCCAATGTCGGGAATCTAATTTCAATGCATTTGTACCTCATCATCTTGCCTGCCTCCAGAGTTATCCCCCCATGCTGGATCGTCCAGGCATGTGTTTCACAACTATACATAAGTGATGTGCACCTGCACTTTGCCTGGGACTTCGAGGTTCCCCCCCCAACTTTCTTCAGGCAGCATTCGGTCATTAATGGCAGGCTTCACAGGCAGCACATCATCACTTTCAGGGGAGCTCATGGGCAGGTCTCTACTTATGAGGCTAGCCATAATGTGGGGGCAGCTTTTCAAAGGCTGCAGGGCTAAGGCTTGCTTGGGGAAGGGGCAGAAGTGGCTTCAGGCAAGGAAAGAGGCTGCAGGGTGAGGGCTGTACTGGGGGAGGGGGTACCCCAGGGTGTGCGTGGGGGCACATGCTGATCTGTCCATGTAGTCTTAAGATGGTGAGGGCTGAGGACATAGTCTCCAGGGAAGATGAGGTTAGATAGTGATGTGAGGGTGTGTGTGAGAGAGTGAGTGGTGATGTCCCTTGAGCTGGCAGTAAGTGAGATGCCAGTGAGTGTGTGATGGCTTTGTGAGTGTGTGAGTTTAGAGCAATAAGATGTTTGCCTTACCCTGGCAGCACAGATAAGATCATTCATCCACTATCTGCACTGGATGACCAGCCACTTGTGCACAGCATTGGCACTGACCACCACTATCACCACTTCACAAGCCGGTTTGGTGAGATTCCTGGACCTCCTGCGGCCAGAGCGGGGGTAGAGGACATCACAGCGGGCCTCCAAATCATCCAGGGGATGCGCCACTGAATCAGGGGACTGCACACTTCATGGCTTTTGGGACCATGTCATCACTGGAGCAGTCCTAGACTCCAAGCATTGAGAAGTGTGTGCACGGCTGCAGTTTAAATATCGCACCCTGCGTGAGGAAGTAGCGAGGTAACGGTGTGGTGGGCAAATCAGAGGCCGTCCAACAGCAAGACGGCATGTTTCCTGTGGCTGCACAATTAATGAGGCAGGAATGGAATAATATGGCATGAAAAGCCGCCATTGCGGCCAGCGGGTAAAACATCCTTATCCCCGCCTGCTACTGCACTCAGTGCAAATCTGGAACATTCCGGCCAGTATTTCAGGTCGATGAGCTTTTGTCAGAACTGCTATCCTGCTAATTATCACCTGGATGAATGCTTACACACTTTGAAATGCAAAGAGTTGTGACTGATCTCGATGTGAGTATTGTGATTACAGCGAAACAGATCTGACTTTCATTCTAAATACTTATATCATTAGTTATTTGCAGAATCCAACTACTTCTGTGTATTATTTTTACTTGTAAAGAAATATAACTGTCAGATCTTTGTGATTCAGGCCATAACAAGTGAGACACTTTTGGATTAGACAGAACAATGGGGTGATCAATCCACTTGTCACAACTGCAATTTACTGTTGTTAATTAAAAGCCCCTGAAGGACAGGGAACCTAACATCTGCTTATGGCATATCGCATAAAACCGTTCTTTGTGAACAAGGAGGAAAGCCCAAAGTCTAATAAGTATCACAAAACAATATGTTTTACGTGTCTGTAATTATCTGCCTTGAAGCTCTCCTTGAAGCGTGGCAGCATTGACATTAAAGACTCGGAAGAGCTTGCTGCCAATCGTTCAAGGCGGGGATAACTGTCCATCAAGTTGCATCATGCTTTGAGTCACAATGTCTTAATGATGAGGCAGAGCGGAGGCAGAGAAGGAAAGAAAAGAAAGCAAATCCTGTGCTCCGGATCCCACTACCTCCTGGAACTTCATGTCCCATGTGCCAAAGATCCGTGGGTTGAGAATTGGCCTGTTCAATCACATGAAGAGTCATGCCAGAAACTCCTGACCCCGAGCAGGTGACATCCTCAAATCGGGGGACAGCTGATGACGACAATTATCTGTCCTTACATATAAATTAACTGCCCCTCGAGTTCATGTCCATGAGGAATGAGGTACCTCATTAAAAACAAAAATAACCATCACATTCAAATGAGAACTTGAATAACAAGCTGACCAAAATTAAGTAGTTATTACAAACTTCTGTGACCACATACAGTCAAGTTCCAGATACTGGACAAAATAAAATAGCAAATAATTAAGTAGATATTTTGCACGGTAATAACTTAAACTGCACCTTGTCAGAAAAAGTTTTGAAATAGTGTTGTGTAAACTCACAATTGGATGGCAGGTTAGAGTACAGAAATTAAATGCAATTAAGCCAAGCAGATATAAAAACATACTTTAAAGAGGAAAAAAAGGAAAGGGAAAGTGAACCAGTAGATTTGCATCTTTGCGACTTGGTTCTGAGGCCAGTCCAGAATAATGGACTAAAGGTAGTCATTTTCAGTAACCATAAAAACATCAATTTCTTAACATTGTTGATGGGAAGAAATATTCATAACAAAATGGCCACATGCACAAATCATACAGTATAACTAAAGGTGACAAAATAGTTAAATCACGTTAGATTTTTAAAAATCCATGAGTAAGAGACATGTTTTAGTCTAGCATTAGTACATCCTACAGCATAACACTCCAAACCCAGGTGTTTGTAGCTGGTCTATATCCCATGCACTGAAAAACATATTTTGATTCACACCAAATTTTAAGTTGGTCACTTTGGTCCATATACAACAGGTGCAACTGTATAACTTAATGTTCTTATCAGTTTACTTTGTTACAGAAAGATAGTCTAACCTCAGTTCACAAAACTGAGAACATGATAAAACAAATTGCCAGAAGGTATCCATAGTGAACTTACTATTCAATGCACTGGTGCACATTGTTATTTAAAAGTTTTCAAGCTGATAACCGATGTCAGTTGACACAAGCTATTAAAGTCTGAGAAGTTCCTTTAGTAAGGATACAAATGTTCACGTTACATCATTTCAAATTCTGAAAAGGTGCAAAGAAAAAAAAACTGAAAAAAGTAAATAGCAATCATTCTCAGTAGGATTGTAATTGCATAAGAGCACATAAAAGGAACTATTTATTATCATCCAATCCGGTGACAGGTTTTCACACCACCCCTCAATTCCTTGCATATCATTTTCCCCTTATAGTTTACAACTTTTCCAAAGGTGGTGAGCAACTCGCAGCAGTTCCCAGCATTAATCTGAAATGTAGAGGGGGATGGGGGATGGTGGTGATGACATAGTGGTAATGTTACTGGAATAGTAATCCCGGGGCCCAGATTAATGTTCTGGGGGGCGGGTGGAATTTAAATTCAGTTAATTAATTAAAAATCTGGAATTAAAAGCTGGACATGAAACCATCAGGACTGTTGTAAAAAGCCATCTGGTTCACAAATGTCCTTTAGGGAAGGAAATCTTCCACTACTACCTGGTCTAGCCTACATGTAATTCCAGATGCATGCCACGTGGTTGGCTCTAAACTGAAATTGTCTAGCAAACCACTCAGTCGCACCAAACTGCAACAGAAACATCAAAAAAAAGACAGATGTCCCAGCAACGACCAAGGCACTGGAAACGACAACGGCACATCCTGCCCAGTTGACCTTGCAGAGTTCTCCTTACTAACTTCTGGGAACTTGTGCCAAAATTGCGAGAGCTGTCCCACGGACTAGTCAAGCAACAGTAAGCATGATTATGTCCAGAGATCTCCATCATCACCCTTGTATATGTTCAGTCCCAACAACATGACAGGCCTACCAGAGGTTGCGGCACAGTGGTATACAGCGAGGAGGGAGTTGCCCTGGGGGCCCTCAGCTTCAACTCCAGAACCCATGAAGTCTCATAGCATCAAGGCAAACGAGGGCAAGGAAATTTCCTAATGATTACCACCTACCGTCCCCCTTTCTCAGCTGATGAATCAGTACTCTTCCATGTTAAGCACCACTTGGAAGACGCAGAGCGTGTCAAGGACACAGAACATGCTCCAGGTGGAGGACTTCAATGTCCATCATCAAGAGTGGCTCAGCAACATCACTAATGACCGAGCTGGCCAAGTCCTAAAAGATGTATCTGTCAGACAGGCACTGAACTCTGGGTCAGTAACTGCCATGTTCTGATGCCTGAGCTGCATTTCGGTCACCAGAGGCCTGAGATCCGAGAGCAGGAGCACAGGACAGGGACAGGAAGCTGCCCGCAGGCAACAGGTGATGAGGTGCGAGTTACTCGGGTGGGGGAAGGGAATGATCCCCCACCCAGCTTCTCCCATGGCTGCCCACAGCTTCCTCCACACTCACCCCACCACCTGTGCCCTTTTCTGCGGCACCCCCACCCCATCCGTCTTCTACAGTATGCTTCGGGAAAGGGATTTGGCCGCTGCAAGCTGTCAGGAAGGGGTCCAGGCTCTGAAGAGAGAAAGGAGAGAGCAAGCGGGCAGGCAAGGAGCGCGAGCGAGTGAGCGGGTAGGCAGGAGAGGAGCGTGAGTGAGCGGGCAAGGAGAGGAGCGCAAGCGGGCAGGCAAGGAGCACGAGTGAGCGGACAGGCAAGGAGCACGAGTGAGCGGGCAGGCAAGGAGCACGAGTGAGCGGGCAGGCAAGGAGAGGAGCGCGAGCGAGCGGGAAAGGAGAGGAGCGCGAGCGAGCGGGCAGGCAAGGAGCGCGAGTGAGCGGGCAGGCAAGGAGAGGAGCGCGAGCGAGCGGGCAGGCAAGGAGCACGAGCGAGCGGGCAGGCAAGGAGCACGAGTGAGCGGGCAGGCAAGGAGCACGAGTGAGCGAGCAGGCAAGGAGAGGAGCACGAGTGAGCGGGCAGGCAAGGAGAGGAGCGCGAGTGAGCGGGCAGGCAAGGAGAGGAGCGCGAGTGAGCGGGCAGGCAAGGAGAGGAGCGCGAGTGAGCGGGCAGGCAAGGAGAGGAGCGCGAGTGAGCGGGCAGGCAAGGAGAGGAGCGCGAGTGAGCGGGCAGGCAAGGAGAGGAGCGCGAGTGAGCGGGCAGGCAAGGAGAGGAGCGCGAGTGAGCGGGCAGGCAAGGAGAGGAGCGCGAGTGAGCGGGCAGGCAAGGAGAGGAGCGCGAGTGAGCGGGCAGGCAAGGAGAGGAGCGCGAGTGAGCGGGCAGGCAAGAAGAGGAGCGCGAGTGAGCGGGCAGGCAAGGAGCGCGAGTGAGCGGGCAGGCAAGGAGCACGAGCGAGCGAGTGGGGGAAAAGGAGAGAGTGAGAGAGAAGGGGTGGGAAAAGGAGAGAGAGAGAGAGAGAGAGAGAGAAAGAGAAAGCAAAGAGAGAAAGAGAGGGTAAGGAGAGAGATAAAGCGTAGGAAAGGGGAGAGAATGAGTGACAGACAAACAGAGACACAGTGGGAAAGGGGCGAGGGAGAGAGTGAGAGAGAGGGAAAGGAAGGGGGGCAAAAAGAGAGAGAGTCACAGAATGGGAAAGGATCGCAAGCAAAAACTTGAGCTGAGTTTCAGAAGCGCTGTGGGCGTGACAGAAGCTGTGCTACTCAGGGTTTATCTGGATGATTTAATGCTAATTTCAATGTATATAGTATTTCTGTTATAGTCAGTGATTTATTTTATTTTGCAAGTTATTCCAGCTGGGAATACAGAGTGCTCCACCTGTACGATGCAGTATTTCAACCTGTATATTGTATTTTCTGGGCGGGAAATGTCCAAAGGAACCCAGCTCCGGCTTTAACATTGATTCCTATGGGAACCCAAGATTCAGAAAGTTACTTCACTTAAAATTTGCCATTTTCAGGAACGCAGCCACAACTCTAAGTGAGGACTTAGTGTATTCCAATTACGTTTTTGCAAGGCGAATAGCTACAAATCAATAATTACGTACAATATGTAAATATTTACATTGAGCATACTCTCATGATGAACTGCAACTTCACAAACATTGTGCACTTTCAGAGGAGCAAGATTAATGTACAAAGTGTCACAATGTTGTGCTCCAACATTTATTTATTTCTCCAATTTTTCTTTGCAAACAAATAAAAGGCAGACACAATTTTGAAACAGCTAACAGTGTGGTTAAATTAAGGGGCATCTGAAAAAGTTAGGAATGCATTTAATAACAGTTGGCCATTATTCAAAAAGTTAAAAATCTAATCTTGCTTATAAAAGTAAGTTTGATTTTAATTGAAGGAAAGGATATGGAATCAATCAGGACTACAGCATTTGGAATGTCATGGTAAAAACTGAGCGAGATTTTAACTCACTCAAACCCATTCACTTGCACAGAATTAAAAGGTCTCTCTGTGTCTCTGAGACAATTAAATAAACAACTGTAGTGGTTGAAATTTTTTTTCTCTTACCTAATAGTGAAAACATCCAGTGAAACCTCCAATGAATCAATTGGAAAGCTGAAGCACTAGGCTACAGACGCAAATTAATGTATAGTGTATAGCAACATTCAATACTTAAAAACACCGACAATGTTGTGCAACTAAATAGCATGTCGTTATGATGTTAACTTTGCGGAATACATGACAAAGAACTTAACTTCCTGTAAGGACTCCATCCCATTCTCTCAGTTCCTTCGCCTCCGTCGCATCTGTTCTGATGACGCTACCTTCAAAAACAGCTCCTCTGACATGTCCTCCTTCTTCCTTAACCGAGGTTTTCCACCCACGGTCGTTGACAGGGCCCTCAACCGTGTCCGGCCCATCTCCCGCGCATCCGCCCTCACGCCTTCTCCTCCCTCCCAGAAACATGATAGGGTCCCCCTTGTCCTCACTTATCACCCCACCAGCCTCCGCATTCAAAGGATCATCCTCCGCCATTTCCGCCAACTCCAGCATGATTCCACCACCAAACACATCTTCCCTTCACCCCTCCTGGCGGCATTCCGTAGGGATCGTTCCCTCTGGGACACCCTGGTCCACTCCTCCATCACCCCCTACTCCTCAACCCCCACCTATGGCACCTCCCCATGCCCACGCAGAAGATGCAACACCTGCCACTTCACTTCCTCTCTCCTCACCGTCCAAGGGCCCAAACACTCCTTTCAAGTGAAGCAGCATTTCACTTGCATTTCCCCTAACTTAGTCTACTGCATTCGTTGCTCCCAATGCGGTCTCCTTTACATTGGAGAGACCAAACGCAAACTGGGCGACCGCTTTGCAGAACACCTGCGGTCTGTCCGCAAGAAAGACCCAAACCTCCCTGTCGCTTGCCATTTTAACACTCCACCGTGTTCTCTTGCCCACATGTCTGTCCTTGGCTTGCTGCATCGTTCCAGTGAAACCCAACGCAAACTGGAGGAACAGCACCTCATCTTCCGACTAGGCACTTTACAGCCTTCCGGGCTGAATATTGAATTCAACAACTTTAGATCTTAAACTCCCCCTCCCCCCATCCCCACCCCGTTTCTTCCCCCTCCCTTTTTTTTTCAATAATTTATATAGATTCTTCTTTTCCCACCTATTTCCATTATTTTTAAATCTACAACTAATACTTTGTTAGTCTTTCCACCCCACCCCCACTAGAGCTGTACCTTGAGTATCCTGCCATCCATTCTTAATTAGCACTTTTCTTAGCTAATATCACCACATTCAACACCTCTTTGATCCTTTTGTCTGTGACATCTTTTGATTATCTGCTCCTATCACTGCTTGCTTATCCCTACAACCACCCCACCCTCAACTTCTCTCTCCCCCCCCCACCTTAGACCAGCTTATATTTCACCTCTCTCCTAACTATACTTCAGTTCTGCCGAAGGGTCATGAGGACTCGAAACGTCAACTGTTTTCTTCTCCACCGATGCTGCCAGACCTGCTGAGTTTTTCCAGGTAATTCTGTTTTTGTTTTTAATTTGAATTGTAATTGGAGCCTTCTCACAGTATAGAAGATATGCAAAACAGTTAATGAGATGTCAATTTTACTCAAGTTGCTTAATATCCATTTATAAAAGGAAGTTAGAAATTTCACTTCTGATACTAATATAGAATCACACACACATGGTTAAAATGTAGAAGCTCAGTTTTCATATTGTGCCATGCCAAAGCTTCCACAGTTTTTGAAGGATAGTTATAGAACAAGACAATAAGGGTCTTAAAGGGTCAGTAGGGGATATAATCAGTCAGGTTTGTACTGTGCATATTTTAACATTAAATGAATATCCTGAAGTCACATACATTTGAAAATCAAAGAACCTGTTTCTCTCTGAAGTTTCATGTAAGGCTATTCAGTTCTCTCGGGAGAGGAAATACCTACATTAGTACAAATTAAAGAATAAATATGATTTGCTTTTACACAGCACTTCATCTTCTCAGGAAGTTCCAAGGCATTTCACATCAAAAGGGGCTGCTTTTGAAGTTCAGTTGTTATGTACGCAAAGCCAGCAACCAATTTGACAACAATGAAGATCCCAACAAGAGCTCGATACATGACCAGAGAAGTTGACTCATTGATATTCCTGATTAGATTCAATATGGCAAATACTCTTATTTTGTTTTTACGCTTTCCTTCACTCATTTTTCCACCAACACTAACTCTTGCGAAGAGGTATGAAATTATAAGATGCCAATTGTCAAACATTTAACATCAACAATTACATCACTGGCTCATATCAGATTCTTCTCTACATAATAAACACACTGTTTTTAAATATTGTACAACATATCTTTCACAAATAGTATGTGGTCAGATATTCCAATTTACTTAAAAATTGGTGCTTTCTTCTCTCTACAGTGTAATATCTATATTCAGAAAATATCCTCAGTTTGCAACTCATGGTGCAAGTATTAAATCTCAAAGTCTGAATGGTTTTGATAGCTGGAAAGGCAATTGCCTGGAATTGACGACAACATTCTCCTCCAACGCTTTTCCACTGTTGTCCAGCTGGGTGGGAGAGCACTTCCTTGGTTCCATTTGCATCTATCCAGTTGTAGTCAGAAAAGCATCTGCATGGCTTCTCATCCAGCTCCCACACACTTATCTCTGGTGTCCTCCAAGGATCTTATCCTTGGCCCCTCTCCTATCTTATCTACATGCTGCCACTCGGCAACACCATCTGAAAACACAGAGTTCTGTTTCCACAGGTGTAATGATGACACCCAGCTCTACCTCCCCACCGTCTCCAAGTTATCAGACTGCTTGCCCGACATCCAGTACTGGATGAGTATAAATTTCCTCGACTTACTATTAGGAAAACCAAAGTCAAAATCCTTGGGTATACATCTGTCTTCCATCCTGCAAACATGCCCGAGCCAGCAATGTTGCCTCTGATTGATGAGTACTAGCATACTCAGGAGATTTACCTTTGAAAGGTCTGCCGCATTCATGATTTTGTCCTTCCATAAGATGCCCAAAATGCAAAGATGAAATGTGTTGGGCTTCCTTTCTTGATTGCTGTAGATCATTCATGTTTCACAGCCTTTCATGATGCAGAGAAGACAGGCCTCATAAACCAGCACCTTGGTTCTAAGGCTCAGCTTGCTGTTAACCTATCGCTGTTTCATGAGTCAGCCAAAGGTGGTAGCCGCTTTCCCTATGCATGCATCAAGTTCTGCATCAGCAGATTATCTGTCACTGTAGACCCAAGGTAGCAGAACTTGTTAGCCACTCCAGCAGGGTGAAATTTAGCATGATTAACAACAGAGATGTGACGCCCTGTCCCATAACCATGGTTGTCTTGATGCTTATAGCGGGAAGAAGTTGTTACAGGCATGAAAGAGTCAATCCATGAGTCTTTGTAGTTGAGTTTGTGTGTGAGCGGCTAGCATGATATCATCAGCGTAGAGGAATTCTCTGATCAGGATGTGTTGTATTCCAGCCTTCACTTACAGTCTGGACAGATTGTAGAGCTTGCCGCTTGACCTAATCTGCAGATAAACTCCTCCCACTTTTGCAGGGAAGGCAAGAAGTCAGGAGCATGGAGAAGAAAATACCAAAATAAAGTGGGAGCTAGGACACAGCCCTGTTTCACTCCATTCTTCGTTCTGAAACTGTCAGAAGCGGTGCCATCAAACTGAACCCTACAGTGTATGTTGTCATCAAAGGAACAGATGAGACAGAGGAGCTTTGGCTGACACCCAATTTTCCACAAAATCTTATCGAGTCCTGTCCTGCTGGTGGTGTTGAATGTTTTAGTGAGATCTATAAAAGTAAGGTAAAGAGGTACATCTTGTTCCCTACACTTCCTTGGTCTATGAGGAAGATCATGTCCACTGTAGATCTGCCAGCAAGGAAACCACACTGTGCTGCTGGATCTACTTTGTCTACAAGTAAATGAAGTATTTTAAGCATTACCTTTGCAAAGGCCTTCCCAGTGATGCTAAGGAGTCAAATGCTCCTGTGCTTGTTGCAATCCCTCTTGTCGCCTTTGTTTTTGTGCAATGTGATGATTTTAGCATCACGGTCTCCTGTGGAATGGACCCTACCATCCAGAGGAGGAGGTGGTCATGAAGATGTGGCAGTAGGTGGGACTTTCTGGCTCTGATTGACCATGTATTACACAAGTATTATGTTGACATTTCCTCACAACAGGAAACCAGGTTATCAGACACAGGCTCTATACGAGGCTAACTACAACTTCTATTGTTATGGCAAGAGCGCAAAGACTACTGTGAACGTGATGTAGATTTTGCAGTCAGTAACAGGTTGATGCAGTCAATTGAATCACCAGTAGCAATATCTGAACGCCTCTTCTCTCTGTATTTAACCTCTGACCCAGGGCCACGGGTGAGATGTGGGATGTGTATGCCGGCAGCTGAACCCCTCAGTCTGCAAAGCCTCACTGCAAAACCTGTTTTGCACTAGGGAATTGGGTTTGGCAGTGGACTGGTGGTAAACCAGGGCCTAACTTCTGGGGGTGTGATGATGGCCGGCTGCAGGATCAGGGTAAGGAGAAGCCTAAGAGACAGGGGAGGGAGGGAGTGACCAAACTGAAGTACACCAAGCATAGGTGGTTTGGTGATGAGGTGGGGGCTTTAATGAGGGGGTTAAATTGTTGAGGTGTAAGTTTTACTTGGGGATTCAGTGGTGAGGTGGGAGTGTACTGAGGGGGTTTAGTGTTGAGGTGTGGCTGTTATTGAGGGGATTAAATTATTGTGGTGGAGGTTTGACTGAGAGGGATAATTGAGAGGATTTAATTATTGAGGTGATGGGATTATTGAGGGGATCTGGTGCTGAGGTGGGGGCTTTATCAAGGGAGATTAGTAATATAACCGGGTCTTGCCGGTTGTCATGGCGGGGGGGGGGTCGTCACCATGGGAGGAGCACCTGTGGCAATTCATCTAGAACAGGCAACAGGCAACTTTCTATGGGTATCACATTCCTTTTTATGCATAACTACATCTTTGATGATCCAATCCTGCTGGATTGGTGCCCTTAACATTAATAACAACATCAAGAGTTAAAGGATAAGGGAGTAAACCTGACACAAAATATGGAGTGGAGTCCCATTAGGCGGTTCGTGTTTCCTTCAAGCAACCATCTTCCGGCAACTCCTGGCAACAACGACTAGGCCCCAGACAGACAGGCTTTTGTCTTTCCTCTGGGCACTAGCCTACAAGGTCGAGAGGGGGGAATTCAGATACTAAGGCAAGTTTCTACCTCTTAAAATCATGCATAGGCTATTTTGCTATGTTAAAGATGCAATATAAATACAAGTTGTTGCTGTTGCCTGCCTGCCAGCCTATTGATGTTCAAAAAGAGAAACAATTGAGACCCACTAATTAGCACTTCCTTCCCTGCCAAACCCATCAGGATTGTTTCCAGGACTGTCACTGACCTCATCTCCTCTGGTGATCTTCCTCCCACAGCTTCCAACCTGATAGTCGCCCAACCTCGGACGGCCCGCTTCTACCTCCTACCCAAAATCCACAAACAGAACTGTCCCGGCAGACCAATCGTGTCAGCCTGTTCCTGCCCCACGGAACTCGTTTCTCGTTATCTTGACTCCCTTCTCTCTCCCCTTGTCCAGTCCCTTCCCACCTACATCCGTGATTCCTCTGACACCTTATGTCACATCAACAATTTCCAGTTCCCTGGCCCCAACCGCTTCCTCTTCACCATGGACGTCCAATCCCTCTACACCTCCATCCCCCACCAGGATGGTCTGAGGGCCCTTAGCTTCTTCCTTGAACAGAGGCCCGAACAATCCCCATCCACCACTACTCTCCTCCGTCTGGCTGAACTTGTTCTCACACTGAACAATTTCTCCTTTAACTCCTCTCACTTCCTCCAAATAAAAGGTGTGCCTATGGGTACCCGCATGGGCCCCAGCTATGCCTGTCTCTTTATGGGGTATGTGGAACATTCCTTGTTCCAGTCCTACTCCAGCCCCCTCCCACAACTCTTTCTCGGGTACATCGATGATTACTTCGGTGCGGCTTCATGCTCTCGTCGGGACCTGGAAAAATTTATTAATTTTGCTTCCAATCTCCACCCCTCCATCATTTTCACATGGTCCATCTCTGACACTTCTCTTCCCTTCCTTGACCTCTCTGTCTCAATTTCTGATGATAGACTGTCCACCAATATCCATTACAAGCCTACCGACTCCCACAGCTACCTCGACTACAGCTCCTCACACCCCGCTTCCTGTAAGGACTCCATCCCATTCTCTCAGTTCCTTCGCCTCCGTCACATCTGTTCTGATGATGCAACCTTCAAAAACAGTTCCTCTGACTAACCGAGGTTTTCCACCCACGGTCGTTGACAGGGCCCTCAACCGTGTCCGGCCCATCTCCCGCGCATCCGCCCTCACGCCTTCTCCTCCCTCCCAGAAACATGATAGGGTCCCCCTTGTCCTCACTTATCACCCCACCAGCCTCCGCATTCAAAGGATCATCCTCTGCCATTTCCGCCAACTCCAGCATGATGCCACCACCAAACACATCTTCCCTTCACCCCTCCTGGGGGCATTCCATAGGGATCTTTCCCTCCGGGACACCCTGGTCCACTCCTCCATCACCCCCTACTCCTCAACCCCCACCTATGGCACCTCCCCATGCCCACGCAGAAGATGCAACACCTGCCCCTTCACTTCCTCTCTCCTCACCGTCCAAGGGCCCAAACACTCCTTTCAAGTGAAGCAGCATTTCACTTGCATTTCCCCTAACTTAGTCTACTGCATTCGTTGCTCCCAATGCGGTCTCCTCTACATTGGAGAGACCAAACGCAAACTGGGCGACCGCTTTGCAGAACACCTGCGGTCTGTCCGCAAGAAAGACCCAAACCTCCCAGTCGCTTGCCATTTTAATACTCCACCCTGCTCTCTTGCCCACATGTCTGTCCTTGGCTTGCTGCATTGTTCCAGTGAAGCCCAGCGCAAACTGGAGGAACAGCACCTCATCTTCCGACTAGGCACTTTACAGCCTTCTGGGCTGAATATTGAATTCAACAACTTTAAATCTTAAATTCCCTCCCCTATCCCCACCCCCATTTCCGTTTCTTCCCCCTCCCTTTTGTTTTTTCCAATAATTTATATAGATTTTTCTTTTCCCACCTATTTCCATTATTTTTAAATCTATAACTATAATACCTTGTCAGTCTTTCCACCCCACCCCCACTAGAGCTGTACCTTGAGTGTCCTGCCATCCATTCTTAATTAGCACATTCTCTTAGATAATATCACCACCTTTAACACCTCTCTGTTCCTTTGTCTGTAACATCTTTTGATTATCTGCTCCTTTCACTGCTTGCTTGTCCTTACAACCACCACCCTCCTCAACTTCTCCCCCCACCCCACCTTAAACCAGCTTATATTTCACCCATCTCCTAACTTCACTCAGTTCTGTTGAAGGGTCATGAGGACTCAAAACGTCAACTCTTTTCTTCTCCGCCGATGCTGCCAGACCTGCTGAGTTTTTCCAGGTAATTCTGTTTTTGTTTACGATTAGTAGCACATTGGGAAAGAATCATGAAAGTGAGTTCACCTAGGGATGCACTAATCATGAGCGTATACCACCCACAATCATTGGACCAGTGTACCAATTTGCTGCGGCCTTATTTACCATTTCAATATCCCACATATTACGCCCCCAGTTGGAACTTGCTTAGATTATTTTTGAAAAATTCTAATCTTCAGAATCATAGAATCTCAGAATTTTAACGGCACAGAAGGAGGCCATTTGGCCCATCATGTCTGCACCGGCTCTCCAAATGAGCATTATGACCTGTCTTTTTCCCGTACCCCTGCACACTATTCCTACTCAAATAATCATCTAAAGCCCTCTTAAATGCCTCGATTGAACCTGCCTCCACTACACTTCCAGGCAGTGCATTCCAGACATTTATACATTTCAAAATATATTTGTCATTGGCCAGAAATGTTAACTCTGTTCCTCCCATCACATATGCTGCTTGACCTGAGTACTTCAAGCATTTTCTGTTTTTATTTTATATTTGGTATTCTATTTTTGCTTGTAAATGGCATAATGACGAAAAAGGGAAACGAAATGCATCACTTACAGGACCAAAACTGACACTGGCTAATCTTTCTGCCCAAAAATCAAAAACAATTCAATGAGCCCTTTTCCAATGCCCCATTGTGATTATCAATAAAAGTTCTGCAGAACAAGGAGCATTCAAATGATTAGCTTCCCATTTAAGGCTAGGGTAGACAACATGTTCAAATGTTATTCCAAGGCTTCCAAGAGTTATTAAAGAGCATACTGTCTCTCCTCCTGATTTTTGGCCCTCTCTCATCTCAGAGATGCCCAAATATTTGCAGAGATCTGAAAACTGACAAAAGCAGCTTGGAGCACCATGGGACAAAAAATATTTTATTCAGTTACATTACATCAACAATAAATCTTTCAAAAACTATTTCACTTCTGAAGACAAGGCTCAAAAAGCAGATCTTGGGTGTGAAGGTATATTTTCCCATTTTTCCCAAAGGAATTACACCAATAAATATTAGCACGTTGGCACTGCTAATATAAATTAAAGGTTTTATTATTAGCAGCACAAACCCTCAGTCCATTTAAGAAAATGTATCTTATTGCTACTTCCATACTGTATTAATGGCACTAGCTTGTCCCACCAACACTGGTTCAAATATAGAAAAAAATACAAGGCCAACTTGGTTCACCCAATTGTTCCATCCATATAGACTGCAGACTGCTTGTACTTACACCCACCACTTACCTCCTCAGCATCCCTAATCGCCTGACAAAGTCAAAAGGAATGGGAAAAAGAAAAAGCCTTGGGCCTAGTTAGAAAATAACTCTAAGGGAACTCAAAGCATGTCCAGCTCCATTTCAAAGACAAGTAGTGAATTCATACAAAGTGCACATTTTAAATCTAACCTAGAAGTTGATAGTCAATATATTCTCATATATATTGGCGATATATCTGCAATCTGTTATTTCCTCTAAACTGCCAACTCCACACACGCCTTTGTAGTACAAGATGAAACTGTAGTGGCACTATCTAAAGTAATTTTAAACTACAACATTACTTTAATATATCACTTAATGACACTACTATTATTTTTAGGCTGACACAAAAGTGATATTTAATTAATGGACTTAACAGTGCCTCTTAAAAGCGCCCCCAATTCCAGACACAAAATCAATGGCACTACAGAAAATACTCGCTGCTAAAGTTATATTTATTTTAAAAGGAAAAATATAATTATGCACCACAGATATACAAACTTTTCCCCCATCAGCCAAAATTGTGAGTTTTCAGAGCAAGCTATCTCTGTCAACTAAACAAAGGCAACAACCTTCCCACTGTCACCACCAAACCCCCCACCCTGCTCACTCCACAACAACAATGGCCAGAAGATACTGTACTGTCAATACAAGTACTTTGCTGGATAAACAAAAGTTTCTACCGCAAACCTCCTATCAGATATACAACACCTTATCTTAAATAAGCCTTTCATTGCACCATTCCTTATTTGCTTTTGGTCAATTTTATTTACAGTGTAATCTATATCCCAGCAATACTGTGGTAAATGATTGGAGAACAGGAATAGTTCTAAACAAATTACTGTATCACTGTTTCATAAAATTTTGAAGGTAGGATACCATTACAAAATGTAATTCTATCTTTTTTGAAAAACAGTTTTAATTAATCAGAACTCTTAAAATGTTTTTAGGTTGCTAAGTTACTTAAGCTATTGCAAAAACAACACAGGAAAATGAGTCATAACTCAATTGTCTACTTGCTTAAATAGGGCTTTTATTGTTCTCTTTCTGGATTTATTTAAATAGAGATTAATCATTTTGCTATCATTCCATGTCCACTGAGATTTTGAAGTTTCATAGAGGATAATGCCATAATTTCTCCATTGATATCTTAGTATCATTTTCTCTTAATACAGTCATATGAAAATAGAGTCCAAAAGTAGACCTTAGTCCAGAAATTTTGATACACAAGGGGCTCCCCAGATACTGTACAACAGGGTTCATTATAATGGAGCCAATGCAGCACTATAACCTGCCAATGAGCTGTGCAGTATCATGCAGCAGCCCTCAGGTATGTGGAGCCAGGGACAACAGTGATTCGGAAGGTTAGACAGGAGGTCAGGAGAAGCACTTACCTTGTACGTCACAGGCAATCCCAAGATCTGATTTCCAAGTGTAGCCAATGATGGCACTATCAGGCTACCTCAGGGAAAACCAATCTTACAAAGAGGCCCTAAATAAGCATTAGGCCCTTCTGCATATTGCATATTTCCACTGCACAGCCAAATTCATAGGCCCTGGTATTTCCTATCCTGGAAGTTGCACCCTGTTCAAAGGGACGGGCTCTCTGGGTGAATAGAGAGATTCAATCCAAATTGAAACAAAATGAAAAAACACATTTAGTACTTACAAGACAGATAATACAAATACCAGATACAAAAGTCGGAGAACCATCAGATGTCGGTGTAAGGCAGTGGTGTCCAATAGAAACTGCTGATGAGTCATTGATGTAACAATAGCAAGGTTATTTGAGGCATGTGCACTAATTTTAGTACAAAATGTCTTACATAATACAACTAAATTAGGATTGCCAACCTTCCTGGAATGGCAGGTAGCCTCCTGGAATCTGCATCAATCTCCCGATGGCTTTTAAAAGCAATCTGGGAAATTTGAAAAGGCAAAGGGTTCACTTTTACTCCTCCTTGCACCTATCAGGATTGTTTCCCAACATTATCTTGGGAAAGATACATATTTCTGAATCGATATAATTCACCTCACTCTGTACTTAGAAAATTTCAGATTGGTAAACATGACCAAGATTCAAGTTGCACACCGGCAGCGAGCAACCTCACCAACAGGGACAGACCCAGGCTGGGCCAACAGGGCAGGACCATTGTTCTGAGCCGCTGTTGCACTGTGGACTCGTTTCATGCACTGAAGACTTTTAGGTTCTCCAAATAGTTTTAGTGCAGTGCATGTGGTTCTGGCGGTTTTGTGCACTAAACATGGGCGCAAGATTAAAGCAGTTAATCTCAATTCAACTAAATCTGTCGGAGGCGAGAAAGACAGACAGAGCTTTCTGATCCATGCTGAGATCTGTCTGCTAGTTAAAGGCACTGGTTTAATTATTCATTTCACTGAATTGGGAGGGCAGTCTGAGGACTTTCATAAAGTTTAGCATCACATCAGTTGCAGTTGGGGCCAAATTTGATGCACTATTAACTGTCAGCTCAGTGTTGTTTCATTGTTTCCCTCTAATCTTGGAACATTGAACACAACTAGAGTTCGACTTGGAAGCCAGAATTAAACATTTAAAAGGCCCCGAGGTGGCTGTTGCAAGGAAGAGAAAGGAAAAGCCGAAGAGAAAAATAAATGCTAAAAACCGAATCTGGGAGAGTGGTCAAGGGAAGTGGGGTGAGATGGCCACTCTCACCAGGCCAGTGAAAATATTCAATTCTCGTGCCACGCCGCCAGCTTTCTGTGACATCATTTCCACCTACGTCTCCCAGAATATGTTCAGACAGAGTTGGCTAAAGTACTAAATGTACTTCACATGTATATTCACTTAACATCTACCCCATTAACATTTAATGCACACATACACTTTGCATTGTGTTTTAGCATTTTACCAACAAACACACAAAAGAGTTAAGGAGACATGCATATGTCATGTGATTAGGAAGATCATGCTCACATGCTCAACAATATTGTACATGACTTGTTTTGTAGAAATGCAATTTTCTACAGCTGAATTCCTAACATTTGGCTAATGGACAACACTGGTGTAGACACAGTAACTGATGGTCAGTATTCAATGAGTACTAAGATGTTGCTGCAACTGATTGTAGATAAATCCCACAACTTGATGGTTTATATCAGAGAATCCTGAGGAAAGCAATAGTGAAGGCCCCATCCATAAAAGTTTCCAAAACTGTGAAAGGAGATGGTGGCAGAGGACTGAAAAGTGGCAAATGAAACTGTCCTCCAACAAAAGGGAAACAGGGATGAGTTGAGAATTCATAAGCCAGCTATTACTATTTCAGTTGATGGTAAAAGTCTACATGAATTAAACCAAGTTATTAACACTTGAAGAAATGCTAAAAGATGGATACCCAAGGATTATCTCACTTGCAATAGTGCACTTGCACTGGTATACAGTATGCTTATGCTATCAAATTTAATAGCTATACAATACCTGATCTGCAGCTTTGATCTACAACAAGATTGATTTACAGCACTTCTTTTTTATTCATTGCCAGCATCCTTGGCATTTATTGCCCATCCCTAATTGATCTTGTTCAGAGGGCATTTAAGAGCCATGTAGGCCAGACCAGGTAAAGACAGCAGATTTCCTTCCCTGAAGGGCAACAATCGACAATGGTCTTATGGTACTTTTAATTCCATATTTTTATTGAATTCAAATTCCACCATCTGCCGTGGGATTCGAACACAGGTCCCCAGAAAAATTACTAGTCCAGCGACAATACCACTATGCCATCGCCTCCCCTTACAATACAGGAAGAAACCTCACACACACAGGTTAGCTTCCAGCATATTAATTTTAAATCAGCAGATCTGACAGCATCTGCGGAGAGGAATACAGTTAACGTTTCGAGTCCGTATGACTGTTCATCAAAACTGAGAAAATATAGAAATGTGGTGAAATACAACCAGCTTATATTTCACCACATTTCTATATTTCCTCAGTTCTGATGAAGAGTCATACGGACTCGAAACGTTAACTGTATTCCTCTCCGCAGATGCTGTCAGACCTGCTGAGTATTTCCAGCTATTTTTATTTTTGCTTCAGATTTCCAGCATCTGCAGTATTTTGCTTTTATCTTATGTTAATTTTAAATGTTAGCCAGGAAATAGTGTCCGCACAAAAAAAAATGACCATGGAGCAAAAACAGAAATTATTCTAATGGAAGATCCATATCTGAAACATCAATATGTTTCTCCTCAGATGCTGCCTAATCTGCTGAGTGTTTCCAGCATTTTCTGCTTTAGCTTCAGTGTTCCAGCGTTTTCGGTTTTCTATATTTTAATAGAAATCTGCTTCATCTTAAACAGCGCTTCGGTCAAATAAATTCCAGAATAATTTCAAATTAACAGGGGTCTGAAGTTATATATGCTAAGTGGTGGAAGCAAGAACTAAAAAAAAGTACAATTGCACCCCAATTTCCTGGGAAAAATGTTGTGGTACAACCTTCCTAATCTTTTAAGAAGTAATCAAGCAAAACTTCAGAACTGTCACTCATCCCTACTGATTTATTATTAAATATTGGCTTCTTTCCAGACATGTCCCTCTTGAAAGCATTTCCAATTTCACACAATAAATTCCATCAGGGAGGACAACATTCTGCGGCTTTACTTTCCATCACGAGTTATTGTGTGTTTGGTTTAAATGTGAGGCAACGCTGCAGCTGGCCTGGTCGGGCAGGGGGAGCTGCTGAACACCAGCACCCGGGACTTGTCTTTACCTTGTTGAGTTGGGGGTTGCGAGTGATCTCGTAACCCCGTGTCTTGATGTGAGGCTGGTGCTCTGGGCCGGGGCCTGGGCCGCTGCTGCTCCCTCTCTCCGCCTCGGAGTGGCTGCGGATTCCCACTCCCGCCAGCCAGCTGAACAGTGGCTTGCTGAAGGTTTCTCGGCCGACAGCCCGCCGATAAAACACCAACGCGCTCATGTTCCTCGTCGCGTTCATCTGCAATAAAGCCGGCACAAAGAGAGGTTGAGAAACATGGAGATGGGGATAAAATCCCCAGGCCAGGCGCTGCTGAGTCTCCCACTCACTCACCTTCCGACTCTGATCCGGGAGCGACCGCAAAGGCGAGTGAGAGGAGCTGAGCGCACTTACTGGGATGCCTGACTGACAGCTCTCAGTTATTGATGCCCCGTCGCAGGGCCAAGGTTCAGTTGTTATTAGCCTGCAGTTCACACTGGTTCCTCTCTCAGCTCAACTTGTTTCTGCTCCAATCACCACCCCCACCCCCCACAGTGGCATCGCTGGTATTCACTCAACCTCTCACTGAATCACTACAAAGCTTCTTCAGTCTGAGTGGAGGCTTAGATAAAAAATAAAATACTGCGGATGCTGGAAATCTGAAACAAAAACAGAAAATTATGGAAAAACGGTCTTGCAGCAGAAACAAGAATTAATGTTTCGAGTCCATATGACCTTTCTTCAGAGCTTAGATAGTTCACTTCAGAAACTGCATGTTCCCGTTTTTGCATTCTGATTCATTTTCAGCCTTTTTCATGAAGGAGGGCAGAAGGACAACTTTTTCGCACTTGGGGAAAGGAAGAGCCTAAAGGAGTTGGAAGGTTGCATTACAGTTTTGTTTCCTAATGTTGGGTGATGGCAAATACATTAAGAAAGGTTTGTCAAACATAAGCCCCACTTCTTCAGGCATTGATACACTCATGAGCATTCTATGGGATATTGTACATTACTTCAATCCGTAGTTTACATGTTCAGTCCTTACCCTGAATCACCAACAATTTTTAATAGAGCACCTTTAGTGTAGTAAAAACATCCCAAAGCACTTCAAGGAGCATCATAGAACAAAATATGACACTAAGTCACAGAAGGAGATATTCACGCTGGTGACCAAAAGCTTGGTCAAAAAGATATAAATTTTACAAAGTGTCTTAAAGGGGAAAAGTGAGGGAGAGAGGCGGAGGGATCTAGGGAGGGAATTCCAGAGCTTAGAGCCAAGAGAGCTGAAAGCAAAACCACCAATGCTGAAGTGATTAAAATTGAGGAAGCTCAAGAGATCACAATTAGAGGAGCACACATACCTTAGAGGGTTATGGCACTGGAGAGGATTACAGGGATAGGGAGGGGCAAGGCCACAGAGGGATTAGAAAACAAGGATGAAAATTGTAAAACTGAGGCATTGCTTATCCGGGAGCCAATGTACGTAAGCAAGGGCTATGGTGATAGGTGAACGGTGCTTGGTGCAAGTTAGAACATGGGAAGTAGAGTGTTGGGATAACATCCAGGTCACAGAAGCTGGAAGCCAGCCAGGAGTGTGTTGGAATAGTCAAGTCTTGAGGTAACAAAGGCATGAATGGTCCAGAACTTCCAAACTCCAGATGGTCATAACCCAGAGGTACCCCGGAAGTTGCGCTGAGGTACCCCTCGGAAGTGCCAAGGCACTGACTACACAGGAATTGCCCAGGAAGTCTGGTCTTCTGATAGGCAATTCCCCTGCATCTGGATGCCTCCAAAACTCTGACTTAAAGTCAGTGACTTTGAATGGTTCTGACCTACTTCGCAAAATAGTCACCCAGAAAAGTTAGGATTAAAACCAGTTCTAACTCCTGGGTAACTTTACTACTGACACCCCCCCGAGTCCGCCCTGGACCACCGCTGTCCCCCAAACCCAACTACCTGCCTGACCCGACTAACCCCTACCCCCAACTACCTAATTACTCCACTCCCTGACTAAAGGGGGCGTGGCTTGGCTTCCCATGATGCTCCTGCACTAGGAAGGTGGACCCTAACACTCCACATTTCTGAGGAGGCCCGGTTCAGAAGTCCTGGCGAGAAATGTGGAGCTCTGGTGCAAGAGAAGTAAATAGGAGCAGAGTAGCAATCTTTCATTGATTGCCACTCATTGGAAGATTCGGCCTCCATTTTTCAGTTGCAGATGAGCCTATTCCGGGGCAGAGTCAGATGACGTAGCGGAGGTGGAAATAGGTGTCTTAGGTGATGTGGTTGGATACTAGTAAAAAATTAAATAATAGGTATGGAAACTGAACCTCAAGATACCACCTGCAGCAGGATGTGCATTGGTTAGCTGAAAAGAACCACAGTGCTCCGGAGGTATTTCACTGATTCAATGGCTTCAAAATTAACCCTCCTCAAACATTGGTGGAGTTTCAAAACTTTTTGAAATGGGTAACTCTGCCACCCTCTGAAATATTTGCACATTTAATTCTGGCCTCTTAAGCATCCGCGACTTTAATTGCTCCACCAGCCTTCAGCTGCCTAGAGCTTAAACTCTGGAATTACCTCCCTACAGCTCTCCACCTCTATACCTTACTTTCATTCTTTAATATGCTCCTTAAAACCTACCTCTTTAACCAGGCTTTTGGCTATTTTCTTATATGTTTTAGAGTCATATTTTGTTTTATAATGCTCCTATGAAGTACCTTGAGATGTTTTATTACATATAACTTATTGTTGGTGTTGTGATGCTTCCCAGCTTGCCACGTACACACTTGACACCATTTTCATGATTGTGGGTTTCCTGGTGTGCCTGGAGAGGCAAACTTTATTATATTATGATCCTTGGCCAGACTCTAAGTTGTGGGAGGTGATCTGGTTAAGGACCAATAATATTATGTTTAATGTAGACCAAGTTGGAGATTGAAGACACTTACTAAATGAATAGAGTCACAAGATTCCATGGGCTTGAAACAAACAAGAAGGGAGGAAGGGATAAACCAGGGAACTACAGGCCAGTCAGTCTAACCTCAGTGGTGGGGAAACTAATGGAAGCAATTCTGAAGGACAGAATTAATCTACACTTGGAGAGACAGGGATTAATCAAGGACAGTCAGCATGGTTTTGTTAAGGGGAGGTCATGTCTGACCAATTTGATTGAATTTTTCGAAGAGGTGACCAGGTGTGTAGATGAGGGCAATACATTTGACGTAGTCTACTTGGACTTCAGCAAGGCTTTTGATAAGGTCCTGCATGGGAGACTGATGACGAAGGTAAGAGTCCAGGGGATCCAAGGCAATTTGGCAAATTGGATCCAGAATTGGCTGAGTGGCAGGAAGCAGAGGGTGATGGTTGAGGGGTGTTTTTGTGACTGGATGCCTGTGTCCAGTGGGGTTTCACAGGGATCAGTTTGGGTCCCTTGCTGTTTGTGGTATATATAAATGATTTAGGCTTGAATGTAGGAAGGTAGATCAGCAAGTTCAGCGATAACAGGAAAATTGGTGGGGTAGTAAATAGTGAGGATGATAGCCTTTAGATTGCGGGAAGATATAGACGGGCTGATCAGTGACAAATGGAATTTAATCCGGATCAGTGTGAGGTGGTGCACTTGGGCAGGACAAACAAGGCACGGGAATACACAATGAACGGTAGGGCCCTGGGAATTCCCAAGGATCAGAGGGACCATGGTGTGCATGTTCACCAGTCCCTTAAGGTGGCGGAACAGGTAGATAAGATGGTGAAGGCAGCATACGGGATACTTGCCTTTATTAGCCAAGGCATAGAATATAAGAGCAGGGAGGTTATGCTGGAACTGTATAAAATGCTGGTTAGGCCACAGCTAGAGTATTGCATGCAGTTCTGGAATCTACATTATAGGAAGGATGTGATTGCACTAGAGAGAGTGCAGAGGAGATTTACCAGGATGTTGCCTGGGCTGGAGAGTTTTAGTTATGAGGAGAGATTGAATAGACTGGGGTTACTTTTCTTGAAGCAGAGGAGATTGAGGGGGGGACATGATTGAGGTGTATAAAATTATGAGGGGCATATATAGGGTAAGACAGGAAGGAACTTTTCCCCTTGGTGCAGGGATCAATAACCAGGGGGCATAGATTTAAGGTAAGGGGCAGAAGGTTTAGAAGGGATGTGAGGAAGAATTTTTTCACCCAGAAGGTGGTGGGAATCTAGAACTCACTGCCTGACAGGGTGGTAGAGGCAGAAACCCTCATAACATTTAAGAAGTATTTGGATGTGCACTTGCGATGCCATGGCATACAAGGCTATGGGCCTAGTGCTGGAAAATGGGATTAGAATAGTTAGGTACTTGTTTGACCGGCGCAGACTCGATGAGCCAAAGGGCCTTTTTCTGTGCTGTAGACCTCTATAACTCTGATTCTAAAAATAACCTTTATTATACAAGTTCAGAAAGATAAAAACAATTTACAATATCTATCTTATACTTTAACATTCAGAGTAAATATGAGGTACATGTGCATTAACAGGTGAACTGTGGTTGAACACACCACATTACACAATAAATGACCGATGTGACCAAACCTGATTTCATGGATTTCTCAACAACCCACCCAGACTTTTGTCACATTGTAAGCCAACCAATCTCACTGAAACTTCATCCTTCTCATGAGATTTCCAATCTCCATCTTTGAAGATCTCGCCTTGGAATTCACTCCAAAAGTCGCTCCCACTCAGACAGCTTCAGCAATGATCCGCCTTACAGGGTTTCAATCTCACCTTCTGAGATTCCTTTCCCCTGGATTTCTGAGTGCACTCAAGCGTCCTCTTACAAGCACAATTTCAGATCTTTGGCAGTGCCAAGCAGAACACCACTGCTCCAAAGGGGTACCCCAGTACCAACAGTCTGCAGCATGGAGTAACCAATCATTGGCTGCCTTCTCAGATCTTCAGGGCTTCTCTCATGCCCATGTTGCTTATAGACTGCTCCTTGCAGTTTTCTCTTTAATTTGGAGCCCATTTCTCTGCTCTTTTCTTTTAACTTAACTTATTGGGACCTATTTCTGTCCCCTGTCTTTATCCTTTATCTGTGACTTCCATTTGGGGCCTCTCCCTGTATCCCTCCCAGGTTTGGGTCCTCTTCCTGTTCCTCTCCCACGTCCTGCTCCCTGGGACACTCACTCAATAATGGTGCTCCATACCAGGTCATCTGACCTGCCCTTTCACACTGTTCTTCTTTCTTTCTTCCTTCTGCGCAGGCACGCAGGGCCAGTCCTTGGCCTGAAGAACATAAAATACCTGGGCTGCACATGTGCAGCTAGTTCCCAGCTGGTGCATGCATGAAAGGCCTGAGGTTCATCAGGAAATGAAGTATAGGTTTCATCACAATTAACATATTTAAAACAGGCTTTCACCGTGCAATTATGAGCCTGATTTAAATTTAGCAGTTTCTGCAAGGGTTTCCCAGAGTTTTGGAAACCTAGCAATGAAAGGGCAGGGCTATTATGTAGTCTGCTTCCCATAAGTTTGAAATAATCACACTTTCAGACTCAAAATGCTGGAGTTAAATCGAGTGTATTTCTTACAGCTCTCCATGTGGCTGGTGCACTCAGCTCATGTTGCTCAGCTGCACAGACGATGTTGTGCATGTTGCTGCTGGTTTTGTAGAAGTTGTGCTTGATGTCGGTAACATTGTGTCACTTGCTGGTGACATTGTTGATATTGTACTGCTTGCTGGTGATGTTATTGCTATTGTCTCGGGGGGTTACTGATGATGTTGGCATTGTTAAATGATTTTTTCTGCTTTTCCAGTGCAGGTCAAATATGGCCTCTGTTACTTCTCATTTCCTTACCAGTTTCAGGCTCAATGATATATGACCTTGGAGCCTCAGCTTCAACAACAACTTTTGTTGGGTTCCAGGTCATCATGATTGGATCCTGCACAGGTACAGTCTGTCCTTTCAGCAACTCAAGCAGGGATTTAACATGCTTGTTGAGGTGCTGACCTCCTTCTACCTGTACATTAGTAAGTTGTTATCTTACTTCCTCCTGGTCACTTGGCTGAAGATTCTTCCTTGGGAGAGTTGTCTTATACTCATGCCAGGGCAAGAAGGTTCGTGCATTTTGCAGTACTTGTGGGATAAAAGCAGCAGGAGTGCTACTTCCAGCTCCTCAAAGAAACTTTTGGGCTCCCCCCTGCCAAAGAGCCTTTTCTATTTCTCCTCCTTGCTGTGATCATGAAACCACTACTACCTCCCATCCCCAATCTCCAATCTCCAGTCTCCAGTCTCCCCTCCGCCCCTATCCTCCCAATTGCCACCTGCAAGGGTTATTTGATTCACTGTTTGATGACATTATATTGATATATTTTAGCCCTTCCAGACTCTAGAGGCCAAATAGCTAATGGATCATTTTCTGACATTGTACTCCCAGTTTTGCACTCCATGACTCCATCTTGCCTATCAAAAGAACATACTAGAAATTTGAGTGCACATAACCATTTAAATTAATGGCTAGAAAATTATGAGCCATACAAGCCTCAATTTCTATCATGTAGTCTGGGAAGTCAAGGCGCATTGCCAAGAGTTCAAAGTTGGAAAATTCACCCTTAAGGTTACAGCCTATTTTGTCTCTTTGAAAAATTTTAATAGCTCTGGTCCTCCCTGGTGGTCCACCTGATCTAGAGTTTATTTGCTATTTTTTCATTAATTCTTTTCTTAACAGCGTTCATTCTTTTTGAATCCCCTGCCAAGTCTTTCCATAGGCCAAGATAGCACTCAGTTGCCTTATTTTTCCTTCCTGGCCCTGCTTCCTGAAATGTGGAGTAGATTAGGGTCCATCCCATGCATAAAATTGCAGCTTTCTTCAATAGTGCTTTCATTACAATTATGTATATACTTACCATAATAAAATGCAACTTTCTTATTTTTCACACCATTAAGTTGCATTATTCCAACCAATACATTCCACAAACTCATCTAGTGCTGACTAAAGTTCAAGAGATATTATCTACTTGTTAATATGATTATTGCCTCTCAAGGCTGATATTAGGTACCTTTATTTCCTGTTAATGTTTGGGTTAGCTTTTGCTCTTTGAAGATGCTGATAAGTAAAAGAAAAAAAAGATTTGCATTTATATAGTGCCCTTCAGGTCTCAAAACTTCCTAAAGTACTTTACGACAAATGAAATACTTTGAAATGTAGTCACTGCAGTAATGAAGGAAACAGGGGCAACCAGGTCCAAAGCAAGATCCCACAAACAGCAATGTGATAATGACCCCACAATATTTTAGTGATGTTGGTTTTGGGTAGATATTGCCGAGGACACCAGGAAAATTCCCCTGCTTGTCTTTGAAATAGTGGCATGTAAGCTTAAAAAATGTGTCATGCTATTACACAATATTTTAAGTCTCTTGAAAACAGAGAGCTAAAAAAGTGACTATGTAACAATATAGAGACAATGTACATGTAAAATTGCAATGAGAAAAGGACAGCTGATCCCAGGAGCCCCAGAGGTGAATTCGGGTATTCTGGAGAGAGGCAGAATTGTCAAACTCTACCACTACCACACCCAGTAGAACAAAGTTGTACATTTGAGCTCATATCACCAAAAGATGGTCTTATTGTTCAAAACTACTTGCAACATGCTTAATCCAAACTGTAAAGATAATCTTGTTAAAAACTGTACATTGGACATTGAACATAACTTTGTTCACTATAATCAAAGAAAATGTGCTAATATTGCAATTCTGTGAAACATTTACATTACATTTCAGCCTGTAATAATTTGGCTGTCAGTTAGCAATATCTACTCAAGTAATTTTGTGTAACTTTATGATTGTGTTAAATATATTATCATGTATGTTTTAATAAATACCATTAGTTGATGTACTTCTGTGTCTAACTTCCTCTTTGACTCTGGCAATTATAAGTTAATCATCATATGTAGTACTGTACTATATTTTAATTTAGGTTGCTTTGGTTTGTATAACTCTTAATATAAGATACATTGATTAATGTAATATGCTTCAGAGGTGAGCGAAGTTTCAGACAACTAATAATCTTAGATATGGATGGTACAATTTATAATCTCCAATTATGATGTGGATGTAGAAAAAGGGAATAGAAATTTGCTGAACACTGTTTGGTTAGAAGTGCATAGATATCTTGCAGATTTACTATTTCCAGCATCATTACACAGTGATATTGCTATCTTCACCTCAGTGCAAAGGGATTTTGGGAATGGATCAACCAAAGGGAGGAATCTTACCTACTTTGTTTTTGATGAAGCATCAGGACTATATGCAGATCGGCAACCTGAACCTGTTTGTAACAAGCCTTCTGGCTAAATTTTGCGGGGCCAGCCAATAAAAAAGGCGTCTCCAGAATTGAGATCCAATTACTTGCAGCAGGCAGGGGGAGCAGTCAGAAGCTCGAATGATGGCTGATTATTTAAAGGGACACCAGCAGCATGCACACTGGCAGAACTGTGCAACTGGACATCAAATTTGCAGAAGTGAAAGGAGGAGGAAATGGGGAAGGGGAAGGGCAGCCCCATGATGTACAGATGCGCCATTGAAGTCATGGTGAAAGCTGTGAGGGTACAGAGGCAGTTGCTCTTTCCAGAGGATGGCACGAGGAGACCAGCCAGCCACGGAGTAGGTAAAACCTTTGTCTCTGAGTAAGCACACTGCCTTAAAAGGTCAATATAACAGGTTTATCTCGACACTGCCCTCAATGAAATTACACCAACTTCCTCTTGCTGCAAACTATCTAAAGTACTTGCTTCAAGACGTTACTGCCGTCAGTGCTAGCCTTACACTACGGCTGGCACACCGGATGCCAGTTTCCCCCTTAATAGTCCTGCAATGATGGCAAGTTGAGCCCTCAATGACTGCCTGTTTTGCATTCGCCTTCCTTATGTTGCCTCATTGCTGACACACTGTGCAACCTTTATGCCATTGGGAAAGAGCCATTGCACTCATAAAATGGCTCTTTATTAGCTTCTTGATTCCCAAAAGGAAAAAAAATAGTAAAAACTGGGAAATAAGAATACTGGTCTGAATTGGCCTTGTATACCTTTAAATGGAACTCCAGTAAAAACTGGGAAATAAGAGTACTGGTCTGAACTGTTTTTTACTTCTGGGTTGTCCTAATTGGTTGTGCATTTCACCCATGGGAGTTCCTGACATCACTTGCAGCCCATCGCTGGGAAATTTGGAATGGGGAGCAGGGGAAGATGTTGGTTTACAGGCTCAATGTCTTTTTTCCTGACCCCTTCCAAGCCTCTAAACTCAGCTCCAAAGGCTTGAGAAAATTCACCCCAAAGTGTTGGCATAATGTACACTAAAATTCTAAGATGTGACAACCTCTCAAGGAAACTGTCTTATCTCACAACAGTTTGCACCTCCACTCCAACAGTGAACACAGAACTGCATTTTATTGCCTTAAGTCTCAAATTTTCTGCAATGCAGTTCCCATGAGATTTTATTAATAAGTCATGGTGTCTAAAATGATCCTGTGCCATGAAAGTTAAGTGCAGTCATCACCTTCATAGACACGGAGGTTGGCACAGTTAGATGACTGACTTCATATCCATATGCAGTTGGTGGCAAACTCTCTTATTGCCTCATTGTTAACGTGCACCCTTATTATACACATCTCCTCACTAAAGTTCTCAAATGACCTGTATTGTCTGTATATTCTGTGTCTGTGCATGTGTGTGTCTGGGGGGTTGGGGGGTCAGGATGTTAATATCTGGTGAGTCCATTTTGCCTGACTTTTCTTTGTTCCATCCTGTGCTGTTCCTTCTCCTCCACAATAATGGCATTCAAAGGCCATAAGAAATATAAAATCACTGTGGGGAGCAGTCATGATTTTCCAGTAGTCTCATAATCTCAGAAGCCATGATGGAACTGACAAAGCACTGATCAAAACTTTTGTAGTATAGTTACCAGAACACAGATATATCAGTAATTTAAAACATTTGGGGGAAAGTGTGATGTATTCACATCAAAAAGGGCAACAATCATATAAAAAACTGCTTTTAAATTTCAAAAAATGCTTAAAATAATCTGAAACATTTGAGAGAAATGTCATTCCCTTTGGTGGCTCTCCTCAACATTGTTATCGATATGATAATATCTGCAGTGCAATGTTCAATGCATGTAGGTTTAAAGGCCCAATTTGCGCTCCCAACAAAATCACTGGGAATTGAGCTGACTGCACATAATTTTGCTTGGCCAAGTCTTTCCCATAAGTCACAAAAACTCCTGGTATAATTTTGGCCTTTTTCAGGTAGATTGGCCATTAGGGCATACAGAATATCTGGCTATACGCTTATAAAAATTTGGCCACTGTAAAGTAAGTAGCTAAATCTGGGTAAATATTGTTTCAGTATTTACAATGGTTTAAAATTGATTTCAAGCGTGTGTCAAACATTTCCCAATGGTAAAGAAGGAGGGAGGGATTGGGAGAAAACTGCCATGCAAAAATTAAAGGAATCTCATTGTATCTAAGTGCGGTAGCAGGTGGGGAAAAATGATGTTTTATCCGCCGGCCACAATGGCAACTTTTCATGCCGTTTCATCCCAAACCCATTGTATTAATTATGCATTCCCGGGTTACATGCCATTTCGATGGCGGGCTTCACCATGCAAGGCACCATATTTAAAGTACAGACATGTTCCAGCCAGGACTGCAGCAAAGATATGGCCCTGAAAGGCAGAAGACTGCAGCCCTCGAATGCCTTTTGGATGCTGTGGAGGCCCCCTGTGATGTCCTCTACCCCAACTCTGGACGTAGGAGGGGCAGCTACATTACCTCTCCGACTTGGTACCTGATGGCAGTAGTGATCAGTGTCAATGCTGCACAGAAGATGTTGGCCATCCAATGCAGAAAGAGGCTGAATGATCTCATCCGTGCCGCCAGGGTATGGCAACCACCTCATCACTCTAAACTCACACACTCAAGCCCATCACACATTCCCTGGCATTTCACTCACTGCCAGCTCGAGGGACATCACCACCCACTCTCACACACACCCTCACATGTCCATCTGACTTTACCTCCTCTGGAGACTGCCTCCCCAGCCCCCACCACCTTGAGGCCGCTTTTATAGATCAACATGTGCCCCCACACACACCCTGGGTTACCCTCTTTCCCCAGTGCAGCCCTCCTCCTGCAGCCTCTTCCCTTGCCTGAGGCTACTTCTCCCCCTTCCCCAAGCAAACCCTAGCACTGCAGCCATTGGAAAGCCGCCCACGTTTGGCTGACCTGGTAGGTAGAAACCTGCCTGTGAGCCCCCTAAAAGTGATGTGGTGCTGCCTGTGAAGCCTGGCACTGATGACTGCAAGTGCTGGCTGAAGCAAGGTAGACAAACAAACCTTGAAGTCCTGAGCAAAATGCAGCTCACCAAGTGCATGCCTTATATATGCTGTTGTGAAACATGTATCTTCCCAACCTTGGGTGGACAATCCAGCAGATTCTGGCAGGCTGGCCTAATAATGATTTGCAGGTGTATTACAATGAGGTTCCCGACGTCCAATGGTGGCCCACCATCGGCGGGCTGAGCGGACGATTGCAAACTGGTTTGACACTGTCATGAAACCAATTGTGCCATATTGTCCGCTCATGCCATCTAACACGCCCAACACCAGTGGACATGGAAAATCCTCGCCAGAGTCTGTGGACAAGTGATGGAATGATGTAGCACCCAACCTCAACTTGATAGCTAGAAAACTGGACATGCTAGGTGTGTGGAATTTTCCCCATTTGGCACTCCAGTGTACATTCCCAAGGGACAACAGTGCAACTCATCTATTCCGAGGTGGCCGCTAAGCTAAGTGATCTGTACAATGCGTGTACAAATATCTGCCCTCCTGGTCACCAGCCATCTGGGAAAAATGTGCCTTATTCAAACTAATGTCCACTGGGAAGCAATAAATATAACATCTTTTGAACCAGGGTGTATGTTACCTGCTTAAAATGTCTGTAGGCAATCAACTGAATACATTGGCATATGTTCCCTGTGATAGTTTAAAAGAAAGTGGTGTTGTGAAAGTTTAATGGAGTATTCATGTCATGGAGAGAGTGGTTTGATGGTACGTGTTGTGTGCAGTTGATCTCCAATAGTATTGTACATATAGTATATATAAAATGGCTATAGGTCTAGGAGAGGGAGCAAGAGACAGTGAGACCTGAGACCTGAAATTTAGAGGAATTAATTAGGTGATTAGTTGGTTATTTTTCTGCTTTTTTTTGTCTAAGCAGTAATAGTAGTTTAAACTAGATCCAGGGAGTAGAAGTTCTAGCTTCAGTTTATAGCTTAACTAGTTAAACTACTTAATGAGCGGAATTTTCCCAGATTTGCACTAAGCACATCAGCGGGCGGATAAAACGTCTGTAATGGCAGGTTTTCACGCCGTATCGTCCCAAACCCACCTCATTATTTATGCATTCCCGGGAAACACACCATTTCCATGGCGGGCGGGCTCTCATTCACCCGCCAGCCATCACCCCACCACCATGTTTAAAGTCCAGTCGCAAGCACAATGCTCATTGCTTCCAGCTCACCACTGCTGCCCGGGAGACATGGCCAGCAAACGCAAAAAAACCACAGCTCCCCACTTCAACAACAGGTCCCTTGAGTGACTGCTGGGTGCTGTGGAGGTTCACCGAGATCTCCTGTACCCCCGCTCTGGCCGCAGGTTGGGCAGCAATATGACCAGTTCAGCTTGGAACACAGTGGCAGCGGTGGTCAGCACCAACGCTCTTCAGAACAGAACAGTCACCCAGTGCCACAAGAGGATGAATGATCTCCTCCGCTCCACCAGGATAAGTCACTCTTCTCATCACTCTCAACTCACACACTCACAAACCCATCATATATCCACAGGTCCTCCCTCAATGCCAGTTCAAGGGACATCATCATTCACACTCTCCCACTCACCGTCATTGTCCTCAGCCCATCCAATGGGGCCATTCACCGCCCACACAGGCCAGGCAAACTTATCACCTGGACTAGCAGGTGTTTTGCTTACTCTTTCTCCATCTATATCCATGCGGAACAAGTGGGCACACAACAGGGAGAGGTTGCTGACCGGTGGCGGAAATCAAGGTCCTCACGGACTTTGAAAACAGAGCCATCCAGCTGGCCAGCGAGGATCTGGACCAGTCCTGTGCTGACGGTGAGGTCGGCGCTGCTCGACCAAGTGAGGATCCAGCAGTGCAACATCCATCAGACAACAATGCCGTGAGTTATGTGCCCTCTTTCACAGGCCACTGCCATGTACTAATTATCTCCCCTTGCTTCCGCAGGCACATCTGCCAAACAGCTGACAGAGTCCATGACCCAGGGCCTCCAATCAAGTCCCGAAGAAACCTCTGAAGAGGAATCTGGAGGGACCCTCCTTGGAGTCCCGTCACAGCGCTCACCCACACCCTCCACCAGCGCAGAGACACACACCTCATTGGGACCTAGCTTTAGAGTAGCCCCGGGATTACAATCTGGTGAGCACATTGCACTTTCTGATCCACAGCAGGCGGTGGCAAGGATTTCCCAGGTGTCCAGTACATGGAGGACTGCTGGAGGCCAGGAATTTGCTGAGTCCGAGTCAGATGACGAGACTCTGTACTCAGTCATGTCACAGTTGCTGAAGCTGCAAAGGCAAGCTCAGGAACATCAGGAAGGGATGTCCACTGCACTCTTCAGATTGCAAGGCACAATGGAGGAGTCCATCTACATTCAGGCTGATCCTTTAAAGTTTTTCCTTGATTTTACAGCTGACCTGACTTAGGGGCTGTGCTTGATTTCTCCCTTGTTATTGTTAATTTAGTTAATTGTTTTAACTCTACAAGAGTTACATTCAGGCTGAGGTGATAGCACCGGCATGCCAACACAAGTCAACACTAGTAGGGTGGCGGCCGCCATGGCAACTTTGGTCCAGGACTTCGCTCCTGCACTGCTGTGCGGGCTCAAATCCATCGCTGATGCCACAATTGGCCTCCAACAGTGTGTACATGAGAGGGATCCCAGGCAGCTCGATCTCACTCCAGCTACCCCTGCTCCTCAAGGAGTCAGCCTGGGGCCCCTGGGCACCCATAGGGAAGAGAATCAGCACACTCGGACCCATCCATCCAGGTGACTTCGAGAATGTCCGGCCAATCCCTCTTTCTGTGACCTCAGCAGCTCCAGTTCCATGGGCTGAGGAGAGTGCCACTGCCACACAGCATGACCCCAAAAGCAGGCGGGGGTCCTACAAGTCTCAGCCCTCCAGAGGACGCCTGCCAAAGTTATCACAGACAGGGCGTCGCGGTCAGCAGGCTGCCTCCACCTCCACTGTGGATGTCCGGGGAGCAACAAGATGTAGCGGCAGGGTTAGGAATGTTAAGGAGAATTAACGCTATTGGAATCAACAAAATGAGGGACAAAATAAGCACAGCCCCTTAAGTTAGGGAGACTGAAAAACAAAAGACAAAATTTAAAGGAAACTTACTAACATCAAATCAAAATGTGATTAAAGGGGTCAATAAAACACCCCAGTCCCCGCGGTGCCCACTGGACACGGAAGGCCTCGACGGTGCCGGCAGACACCGCGTGTTCCCTCTTCAGGGACACCTGGCCGCGAACGTAGCCGCGGAAGAGGGGCAGAGAGTCAGGTCGAACGACCCCTTGATCGCCCGCTGCCTGGACCTGTTAAAAGCCAACTTTGCCAGGCCCAGGAGCAGGTTCACGAGGAGGTCTTCCTCCCTCCTGGCCCCTCCACACTGGGTGGCTGTAGATCAGGAGTGTGGGACTGAAGTGCAAACAAAACAGCAGTAAAAGGTTCTTTAAATAACTGAAAAGGGAGTGCAGCCTACAACACCCAATATAAACGTGTTCCACGGACTCCACAAGGCTGCAAAAGATGCAGGTATCTTGGGAGTCTGTGAACAGACACATCCTATGGTTGTATGGGACTGCTGCGTGCAACACCCTCCATCCCAGGTCCCCGATGGAAAACGGGAGGACACTTCCGTAGTGGGCCCCCCAATGGGGTCCTCTGCTGCCGGACGGCAACAAGGCACGCCAGGGCGTGTCCGGGCGGCGGGCAAGGAAGTGAAGGGTGTGCAGCAGCAGCCCATACAGGAAGCTCCTCCGCGCTGTGCTAAATGACACGGAGGGCATTTCCATGAGGCTACTCAGGCTGCGGGGCACTGGCTCCCGAGGGAGGGTTCGGGGCTTGGGGCCAATGTGGAATTCTGTCCGAACAGGGATAATCTTGGACAGAAGACCACCGCACACCTGCGCCACCTCAAGGCCCAGTATAATGTCAGAGCCGAGCACGACCGTCCTAAGGTCTTGAATTGCATCGGCCACGAGCCGGACTCCCACGGACGCACGATGCGCCAACTCCTGCGGAAGCATCCAGCCCACTCCTCTGCCACCCAGCACGTCCCCAATCCTGGTCACCCCAGCAGCCACAGCCCTCCTCTCCGCCAGCCACTGAAAAGGACGGAGGGGCGGATTCCTGAGCAACGGGTCTCTGATGATAGCTGCTACTCCTGACGGGGGAGAGCGGCATCTCGAAGCGACCATGTTCCAGACTTTGATCAGGTCCTGGTAAAAGACGGGCAACGCCTGCAAGGAGCCACGAAGGCCCCTCAGCTCTATAAACAGGAGCTGCACGTCATAATTCAGGCCATGCACCTGGCGGAAGAAATACGTCTCCACGGCACACCATCTCGGAGGGGGCTCAATGTAAAGATATTGCTACAGGGCCTGAAGTTAGAAGGTCGCCACCTGGGTGCGTAGGCACATTAGCACCTGACCGCCCTCCCTAAGAGGGAGACTCAGAACCTCAGCAGTGACCCAGTGCAGCCTTTTGTCCCAGAAGAAGTCGACGAGCATTCTCTGGATTTTTGTGATTAAGTCCTGGGGAGGGGTCAAAGTGACCAGCCGGTACCATAACATGGTGGCAATCAGCTGGTTTATGACCAGAACTCGACCCCAGTAAGACAGCACTCGGAACAGTCCTGTCCAGCGCCGCAGGCGAGAGGTGACTTTGGTCTCCAGCTCCTGCCAGTTCACCGGCCAGGATTCCTCAGCAGGACAGAGGTGGACCCCCAGGTAGAAGAGGCTGGTCCTGCTCCAGGTGAAAGGCCTGAGCTCCTCAGGTAGGGGATCCATCTGCCGCGGCCCGACCAGGAGTCCAGAACATTTACCATAGTTGATCCTGGCAGAGGACGTGGCAGAGTAGACCTCCTGGCACTCACACATCCTCCGCAGGTCAGCTGGGTAGGTGAACATGAGGAGCATGTCATTGGCGTAAGCCGAGAGGATCACCCCGATGCCCGGCCTGTGCAGAACCAATCCTGACAACCTCCTCCGCAGGAAAGGCTCCACACAGATAGAATACAATTGGCCAAACAGGGGGCAGCCCTGACGCACTCCCCTCCCAAAGTGAAAGGGCGCCGTCAGGGACCCGTTAACCTTAACTAGACACTCCGCGGCAGTGTACAGAAGTCGGATCTGGGCAACAAAATGCGTCCCGAACCCGAATGCTCACAGAGTCCCGAATAAACATTCGTGATCCACCCTGTCAAATGCCTTCGAGGAAAAATGAATGGTGTCCTGGACTAGATGGATATTGTCAAAGATGGACGGTGTAGGACTGGTCAGGGTGGATCATGTGGTCCAGCACGGTGCCAAGGCGAGAAGACACGGCCCTGGCAAAGATTTTATCATCCGTGCTGAGGAGGGAGACCGGGCGTCAGTTAAGTAGGTGGAGATCCCCCTTCTTAGGCAGCAGGGCAATGACCGCCCAGCGCCATGAAAGGGACATCTCCCCAGCTGCGATACTCTCCCCCAGGACCCTCACGTAGTCGCTCCCCAGGACGTCCCAGAACGCCCTAAAGAACTCCATGGTCTGCCCGTCCAGCCCCGGGGATTTGCCCCTGGAGAGGCTGTCGAGCTCCCCCAGACTTATAGGGGAGTCGAGCTTTCCGGCGCCCTCCAGGCTGACCTGCAGCAGGTCCTCCCACAAAACTCTGCGAGCATCCTCGCTGGACGGATCCGGAGAGAACAGGGCAGTATAATAGTCTCGGGTGATGGCCCTGATGCCCTCCGGATCCGAGACAAGGGACCTGACGAGTTGCAGGTCCCGCAGCGCGCCCTTCTTCTCATTGTACACCAGCCGCAGGGCCGGGTCCGTGTCTGGCTGATGGAGACGTGCCTCCAGGTCGAGCACCTCCTTCTCCAATCCTCGACCCTGGATTTCCGCTTCTTTGTTGACCCCCTCACGTACTCCAGACAGAAGACACGGGCATTAGCCTTGCCCACGTCCCACCGTAGCCTCAAGGAGGGGAAGCCTCCCCGCTTCCTTCTCCAGCCGGCCCAGAAATGACGTAACAAGTCCAGGAACCGCTCATCCTCCAGCAGCAGGTTGTTAATGTGCCAGTACGCGGACCCCATCCGAGCGCAGAACAGAGGGAGCTCTGCCCACACCAGACGGTGGTCCGTGCACGGCACCCACAGCACAGAAGCCGGAATGCAGGATACGTACACCTTTGAAACGTAAAGGTGGTTGAGTCTGGACACTCCAACACCAGGTGACACGAAAGTGAAAATGCTGGAGTCGGGATGGAGATTTCACCAGACGTCCACCAAGTCGAAGGACCCGACAGGTACCGCAACTTACTCAAACCGAGCGTGTAGTGCTGGGCACCATGACGGTCCTGGGCCTTGAGGGTACAGTTGAAATCCCCCCCAAGGACGATGCACTCGCCCGCGTCGATGGAGCCCAGATGAGTGGACACTTCTTCAAAGAAGCTCGCTTGCTTCTGTGCACCTAGGGGAGCGTACACATTCACAAAGTGAAGCGCCGCGCCCCCCAGGCGCACAGTCAGGTGCAGCAACTGGCCTGGCACCGGCTCCTTGACGCCTAAGATCTCCGGCTGAAAATGTGGGGCCAACAAGATTGTCACCCCGCCAGAATTGGAGGCTAGGTGACTCATGTAGATCCCCCCTCGCCACTCCAGGAGCCACGTAGCTTTGTCTCCCGGAACAGTATGGGTTTCCTGCAGGAAGCACACCGTATACTTCCCTTCCCGGAGGACCCAGAAGTCTGGAACCTGCGCTGTGCGTCCCTGCTGCCGTGGATGTTGAGGCTGGCTATGGTAGTCTTCATTGTCAGAAATATGTGCTACCGTCACCTGAAATAAAAGGAGAGGACTTTGTTTTTAAGCCTTCCTCTCCTTCAGAAGCCCAGCAAGAAACGTATGGACCCTCCACCAGGCATTCCTGTCCAACTCGGGGGCCTTTAGTGCCTCGCGAGTGGACCAGAACACCAGCAGAAACAAATGCCACCGGTCCATGGCCAACTGAACCCTGTCTCGGTGACAGCAATTACTCGTTTAAAAGCCCTGGAGTTCCCTTAAAGGGATGAGGGGAGAGTCAGTGGGGGGCATCAGGGAATCCACCACCTCATCTGACAACGACTCTAAGTTGTCCCCGGTGCTCACCACCGAAACTCCACCCTCCTCCAGGTCGTCACCTCCAGCTTCCAATCCTTCCCCCGTGTTGAGTACGGGGCCTGGTTCGGAGCTGCCAGTCGGCTCCATCTCCACCTCGATCCCACCCCCAGGATCAAGGCCAGAGGGGTCCTCTCTGGTCTCCGCTTGGGAATTGGGGTCAGAGGGCGGCAGCGGCTCAGAGCCCCGCGCCCCCCCAGGCACCGGATCGTCCGGCGAGTCCGGAAAGAACTCTGGGCCTAATACGGTGACGCCCGGCGCTGAAGGTTGGGAAGCAGCAGGGAGGCCTTCTTCGCCACCACCACCCAATGACCCAATTGTCGGGGCTAAAAAGGGGGTGCTGCAGTCTCCTGGTGGGCCAGATAATATCTTGGGGGTATAAGGTGTGTCTGGGTGGGGCACCTCCATAAGCGTGATACCCTCAGCGACCTCCGAGGGGCCCTGCTCAGGGGACTGCAGCAAGGTAATATGGGAAATGGGAGTAATTGGGGTTTGGGCTCCCCCCAAAGGACAGAGCGAGGACTTGCGGGGTGGAGACGCCACCACCTCTTCACCGGGGGAGGGGACACATCCAACCTCTTCAGTCAGAATGTCCTCCTCCTCCTCTGAGGGGACACCTCTTCCGGGGTAGGCTGGGGGTTGGGAAGACCTCCATCTGCGAGGCCCCTACGCCTCGTCCAGCCCTCCCAGGTGCTCCGCCCTCTGGGGTTTGGGCAGGTCCACCATTTTTAAAAGGACAAGCAGCTCTGCACCCCACCCCTGCCAGCCCCGGGAACCCGCACGGGGATGGCACCGGGCCCAGCACATAGTGTCGAGGCACACACGGGCCCAGGAGCACACACAGATATGACACCAGGGCCAGATATTCTTGTCACCCCCCAGCTGGTGTCTTCAAGGGTCTGGTTCTCTGGGTAGTCTGAGGAGTCTGGGGAGTCTCGTGGACTGCCCCCAGGTGGCGGGTCTTCCTCCGCACCTTCTTGCAGTGTGGGGGCTCTCCCTCACCTCACCAACAGCCGAGATGGTGGTGGCTGCCGGCGACGCCTCCCCTTGCTGGGAGGGAGGTGGAGCGGTGGCGGGGGGAGGAGCGGCGGTGCCAGCTGCGGTTGCCTGGATGGTGCTGGCGGCCTTGGAGGTGGGGCAGCTCTTCCTTACATGTCCCGCCTCCTTACAGGCACCGCGCGCCATCCACAGTCCAGAAGACCCGGTAGGCAGTCCCCTCGAATTTCAAATTGAAGGCCCCCTCCTCACACTCCTCCCAGGCCAGGCAGACAAAAACCTGGCACCGGAAGGAGTACATGTGGTGGAGGGGCGCATCCTTGAGGCCGAGCGGGATCGGTGCAACCCCTGACCTGACCTCCCCTCGTTGATGGAGGTGGGGGAGGAGGAGCTCACTGGGGACGAAGGGCGGGACATTCAAAATGATGAGCCTCTGGGCGGTGGCCTCAAGGGGGTCCACTGCCAGGAAGGTCCCACCCATGGTGAGCCCCTTTTCCAGGGCCAGGTGCACTGCCCACTCGGACCTCAAGAAAATGACGGCTTTACTGTACATTTTCGAGGCGGCAACTATGGCTGAGGGGCCGATGACCCCAGCTATCGCCCTGACACACACCCCAATGGTCATTTCAGGGTGAGTCTAGCTCTTAACCCCCGGGGCCTTAGTAAGGAGGTGGAAAGGTGACGGGGCCGCTGCAGCCGCATAGGTCTTCATAGGGGGCCCCGCCACCGGTGACAGCACTGCCTCCACATTCACCCGGGAAGGCCTGGCTGCAGCCATAGGAGCTGAGCTACACCCACCCCGAGAAATACCAGTATTAATGTCCCTCCCTGGGGAGAAAGATGGAATAACCTCCCCCTCCGGGATGTTAATAGCAGAGAGGAGAGGAGGGAGGGGTAAAGTACAGGGAGAGACAGGAGGGAAAGGGTAAGGTGTAGGTGGGTGTTTCTCAAAGGAAATGAAGTGTGGGTGAGGGCCTTGATGATGTTCCGGTAGGGGGAGGGCGATGTCTTCACCAGGCAGCCAGTATTGCCTGGCACACAGGAGGTAGCCCTGTTACACTTCACCAGGCAGCACCAGCTACCTGGGCTTAGGCCTAGCTGAAGTGAGAAGCATTGGTGGGGTGGGAGGAGGGGTTGGTGGCAAGATTTTAAACACACACGTACACCCTTTCTCCCCCAAGACTCAGCAGCAGTCTTCTGCCCTCCCCCTACAAAACACACAGTTCTCTTCAGCCCCCATCGAACAAAAAGGCCAAACACCCACCTAGGATGTTAAATCACAGTCTTTTGCCTCCTGGCCTCCCTGTCCAGCAGCAGCAATTCTTCCTCTCTCTCCCTCCCTCTTCAGGCTTTGCAGACCTCGTAGGCTCCAGGTCCCCAGCAGTAGAGGATGAAAAAAAAAGGCTTGCAGCATACAACACCACAACAGCTGGAACACAGCAGTCAGGAAATCCCACAGGGTGGATGGGCAGCCAGTGGAACAGGAGCAGTCAGAGCAGTCAGCAACAGCCAACTCTCCCCTCTCCCTGCATACAACAGCTAACAAGCAGCAATGAATTGCAGCTGAGAGCAATGGAGGAGAATGACCAGATATTTACAGCATCATAGCTGAAGCCCATGATTTTGTCAGGATATTGATTTTCCATTGACAAACTGTCAGGTATTAGTGTTGAGTAGGTAGTTTAAAGGAGTGTTCAGAAGGCCGTGTCGTTCACTGTCAATCAGAGTAGTTGAACGTTTGGCATTCATCACAACCATTGAGGAGAATGAGTTGCACAGCCTTGGCACGGGTGTTAATCACTTGTACATAATGTTCACTTTTGTCAATAAACTCCCAAAAATGTCTCCCTGCCAATGGCTCCTTGTTCTGATGAGCAATGTTCTTGTCACTCAGATGTGGAACTTTTCTGCACAAGATGAAGGCAGGTGTCTCAGTCCAGGGCCTCTTCCCTGTGCTCTGTGCAGCCTTCAGACCAAAGTGATGGTCTGGCCCCAAACTCCCTGGAAACATTACTGATCCCTGCACCTCAGCGGTTGTAGAAGTTATGGTTTTATCTAATGTGTAATATATGTTTAAGAAGAATGTTATAAAGGAAGATCACATAATCTTGAGTAACCAATAGGAGAATAGCCTGTAGTTAGTAGTCAGTAGTATGGAGATAGGGTTTGAAGT